>NC_091061.1:122732195-123357195 GCF_000393655.2 Nicotiana sylvestris
CGAAGGGTGTGTGAACAAAATCATTGCCTATTTCAGGACAAGGAAAGCTAGCAATCAGGCTTGTTTCCAATAGCAAATTGAGGAGTGTACAACACATTGTTCTCAGATCAAATTGTTCATTTTCCATCCTTTCTGACTTAATAAACCAGACACCACATAACATATTCACATTTAGAGTGTACAACACATTGTTCTCTGACCAACAAATCTAAACCTCAAAACATATGCAAAACAGGAAAACGAAGCACAGAAAACCATAAATGTAAACTGACCACCCATGTACCAATATTCTGCGCTGGCGCATGAGAGGCAACTCAAAAATGAACAACAAACTACATAATGACGGAGTCTCAAGATGTTTGATTTTCGGGATTGGTAGGAGGAAGTGGTTTAGTAACAGCAGCCAAGATATCAGCATAACCAACAACTCCAACTAAATGGTCCTCATTCTCGGCATCTGTAACCCATACATGAGTTGCTCGATGTGACAACATCTGAGCCATGACAGCAGCCAGTGAGCTTGTTTCTTTACATGTCAATGGCGCACTTCTGCCCCGATACATGCTCCTAGAAAAACTTAAATTTGGGTTTGTTGGATTGCTGACGAACCCAATACTCCTGCTGCTAAATTTTTTTGGCCTAGTCGTACCACGACTATTGGCTGTATTTGTATTTGCTACCATAGAATTGACTGCAAAATCAGGTAGGGATTTTAAGGTAATATTATCCTCAACCCCCATCACAAATTGTCCTGCCGAAAAATTAGCCAAGGCCCACGCTGCAGCCAAGTGATCACACTTCCACAGTTTAGTGGCAGATATCTCGCCAATGATTTTATTGTAATCATCTGCAACAGGCTCGATGACTGCAACCGCAGGGGGATCCTTTGGCAGTGTTTGAGTGGCATCAATTGCTTGACGTGATGCTTCTATTGAGCAGTAGTTTGGGTTAATGACTCCAAGGGAATAAATAGAGGAAAGAGGGATAGGGGCTAATGCACCAAGGCAACCAATAATGAAACGGATGATATCTTCTCTTGATAGACAACAAAATTTGTCACGAATGGTTGTAGACGAAGAAGGTGATGGTCGGTTGGCATTGGCAGCAGGATTTGAAGTATCAATGTTCTTTAGCCATTTGCCGTTGTAAAGAATTGAAAATCTCTTGCTCATGCCTCGCCATACAACAATTTTAGGAACTAGGAGTCGCTTCACACCTTGCTTCATCATCTCCAGAGCATCTATCAATCTGCAACAACAGTGGATCAGCAATATACCAGTGTAAGGAATAGTTCCTAAGAATTTTCATCGTCCTCTCACTTTCCAGGGGAAAACTCATTGTATAGTTCAACTTCCTCTTTTTTTTTTGGATGAAGTAATAATAGATTTCATTGTTGGCATCACGAAGATGCATAATAATACAAAAGTTATGGAAGCAAAAAAGACACTGTTAGCTCAATTACAAAAAGACTATTCTAGTACCAGGGAGCTAACGAAGTTCAAAAAGTTGTCAGGAGAATCTAAGGGGGAAAGGTAATGCCAACTTGTATAGTTCAACTTCCTCTCACCTTCCAGGGGAAAAAGATACAAATCCTTGAAATCTTTTTAGCATCTTCTTTCTTTTTGTACCTTGTATATGAAACCAAAATGAATATAGCTACCTTGTTTGATCTATTAGTCATACTAGTTGACTTTATTTTCTAAAACTACTTTCAAAAATGAATATAGCTACCTTGTTTGATCTACCAAGTGGAGGGGAAATTATTTTCTAAAACTACTTTCAACCCTCCCAACCCCACCCCCCGACCACCTCTCACACACCTCCTCCCCTCCCCCGGGCCACCCCTGCCTACCCCGTCCCCCATAGTGTTTGCCTAGATTATATATAAATGCTCTTGGGACAATATTTTCTGGTTTTCAAATATCAAAAAATAAGTAAGAAAACCAATTATATTCCAGGAACACAGTTTTCTTCATTATCAAACACACCCTTAATCTTTTACATTCTATTATCGAAAGGTACATGAAACCAAAAGCTAGCACTCTACTCTTCATTCTCCAAGGTCCAAGTATGAATCCTCCAGACATCTGAGAGACCAGAGGCGGAGCCACCATGTTCCCTATGGGTTCGGCTGAACCCAGTGGCTTTGGTTCAAACCCTATATTTATCTTTAAGAATCCATTGAATATGTACAAATTATTCATTTTGAACCCAGTAACCTAAAAGGATTAGAATCCCCGAACCAATAAAATTCAAATCCTGGCTTCGCCTCTGTGAGGACACCCAGAAGGGAACAATGATATCAACCAACTGATTAAAAGCATACAGACCTAACGCTATCCAGTCATGGTGCCCGAAGAAGAATATTAATAATTAGTCTTTCTACTCAATACAGCATGAAAAGGCAACCGAGAAATTTCAAGAAATCATGAACATTGTGAGTTGCAACATAGACTCGTGGAAAAAAGGTGATACTAGAATACACCAATGACATGACATTATGACAAATTGACAACTATGCTAGGAATTTTCTGGAGCATGCGCACACAGATATTGACACTGTCCAATGAATCTGGCCATCTGGGGAAAATATATTAGGAACGTGCCAGGAAGAATAAACATGAGATATTTGTACATCAACTGTTACTCCTTTTTCCTTTTTCTCCTCAGACTTACTCTTTTGTGTTTCTTTTTCTTTTTTTTTAGGGCGAGGGGTTGTTTCCTTCACTGCCGTATCAGCAGAAAACAATCCTCAGATACTCCAATTCACCCAAAAAGATTAACTTAATTTGATAGAGAATGAGCCGCCTTATTAAAAACTCACCAACCATACACAATGACCTTATAACCTAAAAGAGCAGTTGATACTGACTATGAGAAGTCAAGGGAACAGATTTTTAGGATCAAAGTTTCACATGTGAATTCAAAAGGTACCCAAAGCATAAGAGTATCCCATTCAAGATAAGGTAATCATGTAACAACCAGCAACATACTTGGGTCTTCCACTAGGCTCCAAGTATAAAGACTAAAAGGTGTGACAAGGAGTGATTAAGAAGTGTAAAAGAAGCTAGAAACACTGGAAGAGACCTATCATTTGGGGGACAAGTGACACTTATAAATAGTGTATTACATGGAACCCCAGATATAAAAAGGGACTTCTCATGTGATGACAGCAAGGAGAGAGAAGATTCATTTGGTTAAATGGAAATGTTTTAAAAATAAAAGGAAATGCCGATTGGAAAATCAGGAAAGATAGCACATTCTCGCTCATATTATCAATGGTTAATGAAGTGTGGTACAGATGAAGCAATTTCAGCTTCTTCAAAGATGATCTGAAGACAAAAGATCCACCCGAAGTCGTATGCTTTGAATGGATGGTTAAAAAGGAAAAGTGGATTCAATCTACATAATGGATGCTTTTTATCCGATGATAGTTCTGAAACTGTAAAACATTTATTTTCCTATTACACGGTAACAAGGTAAATTTGGAGAATGTTCCTAAATCCTTTGGCATACAATGGGTGCCCTAAATCCTTTGGCATACAATGGGTGTTTACAAAGGAATCCTACAGAACAACACTGTATGAAGGCAAAGAAAGATCAGATTTACTTGTACAGGACCATCCCTCACTATGCATTCTTTGGACAGTGTGGTTAGAGAGTAATCAAAGATGTCTTGAAGGGAAAGCAACAACCATTACTGTTGTAAAGTTTAGGACTAATCGTTTGACTTTTTGCTGTAGGATGAATCTCGTGATGATGGTGATAGTATTATGGACTTATTAGGTTCCTTTAGCGTCTAGCAGATCGAAGTCCAGGTATCTTTCTGTGCACTTGAATTAACCATTCAATAATAGTTTTGCTTGCTTATTGGAAAAACCAGCAAACAAGGGAAACCTCACTTCAGAAAAGAGAAAGAAAGAGAGGTGAACAAAGTTTCCTAGAACACCCCAGGCTATAGCCCAACTTAAACAGCAGAACCAACGTTACAACAAACTGACATTTCTTTGGAGCAACAGTGAGGTAAGGCCGGATAATGCAGCAGGCATTCCCCTTGATGCTTTTAGATCTCCAAATCCGGGCTCTTTTTTCAGATAATGAAGTAATCCTGTCTTTCTAGTTCCAAAATGCGGTGGGTAATGGGCATACCCCTCTACACTTCTCCTCTCAAATACCTCACTTGGGGTCTCCAGTATCCATTGTTGCTATTATCTAGAACAACAGTACAGCAAAATCCTAAATTGATACCTCAATTCCCAGGCCAACCGAATGAATTCTTTTCTACCATAAACCTAGAGTATCTTTACATGTTATAGAATATAACCAAGCAGCCAATACATCTCATATTCCAGCATAGTAGTTGCTTTGCTAAAGGGAGAATCCCAAAATCTTTAAGTACTTTGAACTTCTGCCTGAGTTCAAAACAGAGAGACAATTCATAATCAAGTATGAGAGAGAGAGAGAGAAAGAAAGAAGTCTTTAGCTTCAACCAGATTGCTGCATTGATCAGTGAAACCAGCCTGCAAATCCTTCACTCTATATCCTCCCCTAACAAATTAAAGAAGGTCCTACTCCACTCAAAGTCGAGAAAAATATCTAGCATGTGAGTGATTCAAACCTAGTTAACAATTATGAGAATGTGAGAATTAATCTTGCCACATCGTGTTTCGGTTGCAAAGGAGAGACACAGATAAACTCAAATTCAATCACATGAAACACTGCATCAGTCAGTCCTCCAAACTTATTAATTTCTAACTTACAAAATATACAAGGCTCCACTAGTCAATGAATCGACTATGCATACACCACCTGCGGAACCCTTTGCTATCCCAGTCCTATGGTATTTCAATTTTTTCTTGTCTCCATATCACTTGGCAATCAGATAACCACCAAAGATACAAATTGCTACTCAAGAAGTGAACAATTACTCAACAAGCCGAATTTCTTAATCATATTTCACCAAGTTTTGCTACTAAAACATTATTCCTCCGTCCCAATTTTACATGGCGATCATTTTATTTTGGAATATTCCAAAATGTTTGACACCATTCTATTTTATATAACTTTCAAATTTATCAAACTATTCAAATTTGAAATCATGATGTGACGTTTTCCTCTACCAAACTAACTTTTCAACCGTTATTTAATTCATTGTTCTTCGACTAACATTAATATAGTAATATATAAGACAAAAACATCTTAAACTTTGTGTAAAGTCAAATACCTTCATATAAAATAGAACATGCAATCCTATGCAACCTTCTATAACTCCCTGATCAAACATAAAGGATTGGCATAACAATGAATAACTTGAACGAGCGCAGTTTATATACCTTGTGGCAGGATCAAGCTCCTTGAGCAAAGAAGGATCAGGAACCACAACCTCAGAAACAGGAGTCTTCATTGCTTTCTCCTGATCAACCAAACATTCCTCTCTGGCCAAGAATGCAACAATATCAAGTGAAGTTAGAATACCAACAAACCTTTTTGCCCTCATTTCTGAATTCTCAATTACACTCTTTTGAGATCTAATCTTCCACACTGGTATACCACATTCTGTAGATTCCCCAATTGCCTTAATTGCAGCCTCCACTGTTTGTGTTTCACTAAATTCAACTAACTCTGGCTTCCCCACTGTCAGATCACCCACCACATGGTACAAAAACACCGATGCCATTTCCACTCAAAATTGGTTCTTGTTTCTTTTCTTTTTTTAACTAAAAAGGTTTAATTTTTCCAAGATTTGTATAATATGCTCAAGATTTATCTGAATCTTGGATTGTAAAAAAAGATCTGAATTTTCGTGATCCAGAAAGAAAAGTTCAAATTTTGATAAAGGGTATCCAAAAAAGATGCAATTTTTCTAAATGGGTCAGAGGAAATTCCAAATCTTTCTGAATTTTCCACGTAACCAAACAAAAGAATATCCTTTCAAAAAGGACTTATAAGAGGGAATGGAGGAAGATAAGGAGAAGGTGGAAACGGGTAATGCGGAATCTGATAACAGTAGCAATACTAAGAGGAGATAAGGCTACAAGATTGGCCATGGATTAATTGGAAGTTCAACAAAGGCAAAAGCCAAGCCCATCAAAACAACAAAAATTCTTGAATTTCAGTTTCCTTTGAACAGAATTTCTTATTTCTGGGTAAAATTTAGCTTACCTTAGCTTATAGAAAAAATGGAAGAAGGCAAGAAGATTCTAGAATAGGAGTATTTAGTGGGGATGAGAGATGAGGTAAGGTCAAATGGTCAACTGAGATAGTGAGATATCTTAATAATTGAGTAATCATAGATAAAATGATTGAAAACCGAACACCAATGGTAAAAGATTACTACTCAATTTATGTGAACCATTTGACGGCACGGAGTTTAAGAAAAGAGAAAACTTTTGAAGTTGTGGGGTAAAAATGAAGCACATATATTTTGTGTGGCTATAAATTATTACATAAAGTTAAATTATTTCCAAATAGGGAAAGAGATCATTCTTTTTGACACGGACTAAAAAGGAAATAAGTTCACATAAATTGAAACGGATGGAGTATGAATTTTGGCACGGGATTATCCAAGGAATATAATTTGATGTTAGTAATTGTACGACAGACATCAAACTCCACTTCCAACCAAGATGTTGTGAGTTCGAGTCTCCCCAAGAGCAAGCTGGTAAGTTCTTGGAGGAAACGATGCCGGGGTCGTAGTAAGTTTTTGGAGGAAAGTATGTCGGGGTCTATTTGGAAACAGCATCTCTACTTCAGATAGGGGATGAGGTCTGCGTGCACACTACCCATTTCCTTCCAATTAAGACAATATAGAGTATTTCTTGGTGTGCTCGACTTCAGATTGATGAGATTCTTTGATTCCATGAAAATATAGAGTATTTCTTGGTGTGCTCGACTTCATATTGATGAGATTCTTTGATTCCATGAATTTATATTTGAATTATATTTTTAATTGTATGCCACAATTCATTGAGGTTACGCGTTTATATAGAGACGTCGTGTAAATATTCAGTGATATATTCACAATCAAAATATCTATAAATATAGACAAGAACTCGAAATTTTTTTATTGAATTTACATGAACTCATAACATCACAATATTTTATTCCTAATAAAATAGGCATTCTCTAAGGAGTAAGTTGGTTCAATCCTGGGCTAGACAAGGTTATCTCAAAGAATTAGCTATCCCATATGGATTATAATCTCACCTCTTAATTTAAAATAGTTGATCCTCAGTTTTTGGTATAAATTTTATTCCGATTTTAATTATTCCTGAAGCCAAATGGCCTCTAAAAGTCACATGAATAGTTAGTTTATTGTTTATAAGTATTCTTCCAATATGAAAGTATAGAGAAAAGTAAAATTATCAAATACTAGCAAGATAAAAATTCAATTTTTCATCAGAAGTAGCGTTCCATCGAAGCAAGAGTTTTTGTTTGATAAATAGGGATCATTATATATTAATATTAGGGAATACAGTTTAAATCATTACATAAGTCCATATGGACATTGTTTACCTGACTATTACTGTACTTAAACATGTCCCTTAGGACATTTTGATTACCTAGAGATGCAAGCTTAGTGCAAACATCGTTGCTTAGATTATTTAACTAGATAAACAGCTCCTCCATAGTCCGAATTTAACGTATTAATTACAAAAGACGGAGGTTGTGCCAAATACTTCATATCCCTATCGTTGGACTGTTTGAGTTCCTTGCCCACATGTGAGCGGGCCTATTAGCTTGACTGAAGTTGTGATGGATTGTTTGAAGCTTCACCTAAAGCATTAACAACCTGCATTCACGAATAACAGTGTTAAGTATGGTATTGCCCTGATCTAAGCAATTAATGATATCTGTCAAATCAGTTTCAACTTCCAGGGGCATGTAGCCCTGTTCATTAGCAATATGCAGTCCTTCTTTTAAGACCAGCATTTCAGCTTGCAATGGTGATGATCCAAGATATGTACCTTGAAACCCAAGTATCCAGTGGTTATTGCTATCCCTAAAGAGGCCACCAAAGCCACAAAGAGACGAGAAAGAGCCATCAATGTTGAGATTGTAAAGGCCATGTGATGGTTTGTGCTATTTTACAGCAATGGGCATTTTATTGTGAGGGATGATTTCCTTCTCCGTAAGAAAATTGTATTCTACTGTTAGTTTAAAAACATTCCTTAAGTGCAGTGTGTAAGCAGTATTTTCGTGAATGTTTTTATTTCTGTTGGTCTATTACATATAGCAAAAGGAAAAGCATTTGGCTAGTTAATGATATTGTTTCTAAGATTAAAGTTATGATCGCGGATACTAATGATCTAGTTATCATTATTTGTTCAGGTGCATGGATCTATCCCTAAATTGCTCCTAATATCTCTCACAATGGTGTATCAAGAAAGATATGCTTGTTGGATTCCTGGCTTGTTTTGCACACCGTGCACACAGGATCTAATTTGTAATAAGACTTTGTAGTAAACAATCCATTTGTATTGAGGGACCAAATGGGGATGGGGATGTCAAAGTTGTTGGTGTTTGGGGTAACAACTATTACTTTGTTTGTCAAAGTTATGGAAAGTGTCTTAGAAAGTTTGGATAGATCCCATTTGTTGTTAACCCAGATATCTCTAATGGTGAGATTTACGTCAGCTTGAGTTAGAGGCCCATTAATGCATTGGCGTAAGGATGACATTTTGAATAGCCATTGGCTATTCCAAACACTGAGGCTTGACATTTTGTTGGGCAACCAAGTGATTCCCTTATTGCAAATATTCCAATCATGGATAATGATATTCCAAATGAATGACGGGGACCTAAGGTTATTCCTAGACCCATGAATACATGTGATTGTTTTTGCCCATGGGATTTGGGTATTTGTGAGAAGTCTCCAAATAGGTTGGCTAGGTTTACTAAGTTCTTATCTTTGGCGGAGTGGATACCCAAATCACTCTCCTTCTTGTCTTTAGTATAGTGTCCAGTTAATCAGGTGGAGCTACTTAGAAGTGTCATTTGTAGCCCATATGAAATTACGTTAAATTTTATCTATGTTTATGAGAACCTTAGAGGGGAGAAATGAGTAATATATTACATCGTTAGGGAGTGATTTAAGGTACGATGAGGCAAGAGTGTCTACCAGCTATGGTAAGGCAGTTTGTCTTTCAAGTGGCCAGTCGGGATAGCATATGTAACGACCCGACCGATCGTTTTACTTTCTAGAACCTCGTTCTCATGAATTATACTTTTTGTACTTGTTTTAACTGATTTATGACTTGTGGGGATGGTTGGTTCGGGATTTGGAAGAGTTTGAGTTGAAATCGGAACACTTGGTTCCTTAAGGTTGGCTTAAAAGGCCAAGTTTGACTTCAGTCAGCATTTTAAGTAAACGACCTTAGAATCCGGATTTGAAGGTTCCAATAGTTTCGTATGATGATTTCGGACTTGGGCGTATGTCCTGATCGGATTTTGGATGACTCGGGAGCGTTATAGCGCCTAATAGTGAAAGTTGATTTCTTAAGGATTTTGAAGTTCTTTAAATTTAATTGGAGCAGATTTTTGTGTTATCGAGGTCCGAACGAAATTCCGAGACTGGGAATAGATCCGAAATATCATTTAAGACTTGTACGCAACATTTGGTGTCAATCCGAGTAGTATAAATGTGTTTCGTTGCATTGGAAGTGAATTGAAAAACTTGAAGTTCATAAGTTTGATTCAATTGGTTTTAGGGAGTGATTCTTAGATTTAGCGTTGTTTCGGGCGTTCCGAGGGGTCGAGCGAGTTCGTTTTATGATTTTAAACTTGTCGGTATGTTCGGGTGGGCCCCCGGGGGCCCCGAGCATCAACCAGACGAGGCTCGAGTTGAGTTAGGAATTTTGGAAGGAGCTGAAGCTCCAGGTTGCTTTCATAACCGCACCTGCGGTTGGCCAGCTGCAGGTGCAAGACCACAGAAACGGTCGATCAATCACAGATGCAGCCAAGAGTGGCCAACCTAGAGCCGCAGAAGCAGAGCCGCATGAGCAGTTTGCTTCCTGCAGAAGAGGCCCATCTAGCCAGTGGAATTTCCACAGAAGTGGACTCTTTTCCGCAGATACGGTGGGCACAGGTGCGGCTCAGGACCGTAGATGCGGAAATCACTCAAGGCAGTGACCTTCATTTATTACGGGTGTTAGCCATTTTGGCTCATTTCCACTCAAAGGTTGGGCAATTTTGGAGCTCTTGAGAGAGGATTTTCACCGAGCTCTTAGAGGTAAGTAATTCCTACTATATGTGAGTTAAATACTTGGATTTTGGGTAGATTAATATGTAAAGATTAGTGAAAATCATGGGATTAGAGTAAAACCTAGGGTTTTGATAAAAACGATATTTAACCACGAAATTCATTATGGAATGAAGTAAAAACCATATATTCTTGATCCTTTAGTTATGCGTAACAACTTCCTTTGAAAATTTCCGGAATCCGGGCACGTGGGCTCGAGGTTGAATTTTAAGAACCTTGCCCTTAGGGTTGGATAATCACTTTAATAGCTAGAATATGAATTTGTAAACTTATAATGATGGACTTTTACACTATTTGAATAATTTCGAATTGTGCGGCTCCGGTTTGAGAGTTTGGATGTATTCTTGAGTTGGAAGTAGGCTCGAAACGAGGTAAGTCTCTTTTCTAATCTTGTAGGGAAAAATGTCCCCATAGGTGAACTTAATTAATAAATGATTAATTGTGGGGGCTACGTACGCACGAGGTGACGAGGGTCTGTACGTAGCTACTATTCATGTTATGTCCGGGTAGTTCTAGGATAACATCATGCTTCGTGGCCGCTATTAATTGCTTATATATGTTAATGGTATGAAATAAAGTAAGTTGAAGGAAATATAAGGATTTACAAGCTTCAAGTGAAATGTATTCATTTTTATAAAAAGGAATTAAAGAAGTGTTGTGTTTTAAATGATGAAAATTATGTTTACCGTGTCGCACGTATTTTTTGCGAGCGAGGTTATGCTTTTACCGCGTTGCATGTATGATTCGCGAGCGGGGTTAATAGATGCATCTATGGTTCGTGTCGTTCGACCCTCGGCGGTGCACATTTTACTTTTGTGTTAGATCGGGCTAATCGTCCTCGGTGGTATTTGTGTGTGATAATAGAACCGGAACCTTATAATTCGTATGACATATTGCTGGAAAGGTCACTAATTTAAATGAGGAAAGTGCTTAGTTTTATTAATTGGATGAAAGGATTTTTAATAATTATTCTTGTTTGAGCTTGTTGTTATCTACATACACTGTGAATTAAATATATTGAACTTCATATTATTATATTTGCTGGCCTAGTAAGTGTCGGAGTCGACCCCTCGTCACTATTTCTGCGAGGTTAGGTGAGATAATTACTGGATACATATTTCTATGTACTCGGAGTCTCTCTTTTGTCATTATATTCCTGTCTATTTCTTTTCCAGACAGTAGGATAGTATGGTTTTGTATATTCTACTAGATTGCCCACACACTTGTGACATCAGGTCTTGGCACACACATTAGTAGAATTATGATATTTTGGATTCTTTTCATGATTGAGATTCGCATTTATTTCTTTCATTTAAATATACTTAAGTTTTTAAAATTATAAATTTCTTAAATCTATAATGGAAGTTATCACGTACTAACTATATAAAGGAGGATTTACTATTTGATCAGTGTTGGCTTGCCTATCAACGGTGTTGGACGCCATCACGCACTAATATGGAATTTGGGTCGTGACATCATGGTATCAGAGAGTTAGGTTCACGTAGGTCTCACAAGTTATGGGCAAACCTGGTAGAATCTTGTGGATTGGTACGGAGACGCCTGTACTTATCTTCGAGAGGCCATAGGATGTTAGGAAACTACTATTTATTCATCTCCTATTGTGCAGTTGATGATGTACTAAATTTTTTTATTCTATTCTCTTACAAATGGTAAGGACGCGTACGGCGGACGTCCCAGACAGGGGAGGAGCTGCTCCCCTCATTGCTAGAGGCCGAGGTAGAGGCTGGGGGAGGGCATCGGCCTGAGGTAGGGGACGAGGGCGTCCCAGAGATGCCCCAGTTGCACCACCTGCTGACCCAGCGGGGGATCCCATTATCAAGGAGCAGGGCGAGGTGCCTGCAGCAGAGCATGCCCCGGCAGATTTCATGACAGCACCGGGCTTCCAAGAGGTCATGGGTTGTATGTTGCGGTTCATGGACTCAATGACTCAGGCTGGTTTATTTTCAGTAATCCCAGCAACATCTCAGGTAGGAGGGGGAGCATAGACCCCTACTGCTCAGGCTCCTGGGCATGCAGCTGCCATATATCAGACTCCAAGTACCCGCGGGAGATGCCCAGCCAGTTGCAATAGTGACAGAGCCCAAACCAGCTGCAGACGGCGATTCGCAGAAGTTATTGGACAGATGGACTAGGTTACACACTCTTATCTTCGGAGGTGAGCATCATGAGGATGCCCAGGATTTTATTGATAGGTGCAGGTATAGACTACACAACATGAGGATATTGGAGTACCATGGAGTGGATTTCACCGCCTTCTAGTTAGAGGGCAGGGCCCCTAGAAGTCTTACTTTCTCAGCAGACCAGTAGGTTCTCCTCCTATAACTTGGGATCAGTTTACACGGCTTCTATTGGACAGGTATATTCCACCCTCTCAGAGGGAAGAGTTGCGGTGTCAGTTTGAGCAGCTCGAGTAGGGTCAGATGTCTGTGACTAACTATGAGACGAGATTCTCTGAGTTGTCTCGCCATACACTCATTATACTTCCTACTGACACAGAGAGAGTGAGGATATTTGTTGCGGGGTTACACACCGGTATTCGATCTAGCATTTCCTGAGAGGTTGAGATGGGGACTGAGTATCAGCTAGTGGTAGATATTGTGCGGAGGGTTGAGGGTTACCGTCAGAGAAGCAGAGAGCAGTTGCAACAGGACAAGAGGGATCGATTATATGGAGAGTTTAGAGGTGCCCCAGCTAGGGGCAGAGGTCAGTTTGGGAGGGGCCAGCCCAGCAGGCCCCCACCACCACCACCTCTTCGAGGTGCTCAAGTGAGGCCTTATTTCAGTGCGATACCGGAGAGTTCTTACCACCCACCAGCTATTCAGGGTTCCTCCGGCGGGTATTCTAGACATCAGGGTTCTTCTAGTTGATATTTGGGCCATTTGGGCCAGGCTTCAAGACAGCAGTCCATGGCACCGCGGGGTTGTTACGAGTGTGGAGATTCGGGTCACATAAAAAAGACCTGCCCCAAACTTCAGGGCAAGGTAGTACAACAGGGTCATTAGCCTATGATTGCAGCACCAGCCGTCTGGCCACCCCAGAGTGGGGGACAGGTTGGTAGGGGTCGTCATAGAGGTGGAGGCTAGGAAAGGGGGTTCAACTAACTATTGTTCAGCCAGCCGGCTCTCCAACTAGATTCTATGCTTTTTCGACCAGACCAGATGCAGTGGCCTCAGATAGCGTGAACACAGGTATTTGTTCAGTATGCGGTAGGGATGTTTCAGTATTATTTGATCCAGGGTCTACATATTCTTATATTTTATCTCTGTTTGCTCATTCCCTAGATATCCCTCGTGAGTTTTTGGGTACTCTTATTTATGTTTCCACTCCTATAGGCGATTCTGTGGTTGTGAATTGGATTTACCGATCCTGTATGGTTACATTCTGTGGTTTCGAGACTAGATCAAACCTTTTGTTACTTGATATGATCGACTTTGAGGTCATCCTAGGCATGGATTGGTTATCTCCATACCACGCCATTCTTGATTATCATGCCAAGACTATTGCTTTAGTGATGCTAGAGTTGCCGAGATTGGAGTGGAAGGGTTCCTCTATTAGTGCATCTAGTCAAGTTATCTCTTTTTTGAAGGCTTGACATCTGGTCGAGAAGGGTTGTTTGGCGTATATAGCATAATTTTGGGACACCACCGCAGAGTCTCCAATGATTGATTCAGTGCCAGTAGTCGGGGAGTTCGCCGATGTGTTTCCTTCTGACCTTTCAGGCATGCCCAGATCATGACATTGATTTCTGTATTGATTTGGCTCTAGGTACCCAGCCTATATCTATCCCACCGTACTGTATGGTGCCTAAAAGTTGAAAAAGTTGAAGGAGCAGCTTGAGGAGTTGTTAGCAAAGAGATTTGTGAGACCTAGTGTATCACCTTGGGGTCCACCAGTGCTATTTGTGAAGAAGAAGGATGGGACTATGCGGATGTGCATTGATTACCGCCAGTTGAACAAGGCTACCATCAAAAACAAGTACCTGTTGTCGCGCATTGATGATTTGTTCGACCAATTATAGGGTGGTAGGGTGTTCTCTAAGATTGACTTGAGATCAGGGTATCATTAGTTGAAGATTCGGGACTCAGATGTCCCGAAGACTGCTTTCTGTACCAGATATGGCCATTATGAGTTTCTGGTGATGTCCTTTGGCTTGACTAGTGCTCTAGCGGCATTGATGGACTTGATGAACATGGTGTTCAGGCCTTATATTGATTCCTTTGTTATTGCCTTCATTGATGACATCTTGATATACTCACGTAGCTTGGGGGAGCACGAGTAGCATTTGAGAGTAGTGCTTCAGACCTTGCGAGAGCAGAAAGTATATGATAAGTTCTCCAAGTGCAAGTTTTGGCTAGAGTCAGTAGCATTCTTGGGGCATATTATGTCAGCAGAGGGGATTAAAGTGGATCCCAACTAAGATCAGGAAATTCCTGGGGTTAGCAGGTTACTATCGCCGATTTGTGATTTGTGCAGGGCTTTTCATCCATTGCATCACCTCTGACTAGATTGACCCAGAAAGGTGCTCCTTTTCGTTGGTCCGGTGATTGTGAGGCGAGCTTTCAGAAGCTCAAGACGGCCTTGACTACAACACTGGTTCTTGTGTTGCCTTCTGGTTCAGGGATGTAAACGGTATATTATGATGGTTTACGCGTTGGCTTGGGATGTATATTGATGCAAGAGGGGAAAGTTATTGCATATGATTCACGTCAGCTGAAGATTCATGAGAAGAATTACCATGTGCACGACCTAGAGTTAGCAGCGATTGTTCATGCTCTTAAGATATGGAGGCATTATCTATATGGGTGTCATGTGAGGTTTATACCGATCATCGCAGCTTGCAACATTTGTTCAAGCAGAGGGATCTCAATTTGAGGCAGCATAAATGGCTTGAGTTACTAAAGGATTATGATATCACCATTCTTTATCATCCCGGCAAGGCAAATGTGGTCGAAGATGCCTTGAGTAGGAAAGCATAGGGTATGGGTAGCTTGGCATTCATACCAGCAGAGGAGAGGCCACTAGCTTTGGATATTCAGTCCTTGGCTAACAGACTTGTGAGGTTGGATATTCAGAGCCCAGCCGAGTCCTTGCGCATGTTGTTGCTCAGTCTTCACTATTGGGGCAGATCAAGTCTCGGCAGTTCGATGACCCGCATTTGGCAGTTTTCAGAGAGACAATGCTACAAGGTAGTGCCAAGGAGGTTTCTACTAGAGAGGATGGTGTTCTGCGACTCTAGGGTCGCCTATGTATTCCTAATGTCGATGGATTGAGGGAGAGAATTCTAGATGAGGCACACAGCTTACGGTATTCGATTCATCCAGGTGCTACGAAGATGTACCATGACTTGACGCAGCATTATTGGTGGCGGCGGATGAAGAAAGATATAGTTTAGTATGTGGCGAGGTATTTTAATTACCAGCAGGTTAAGTATGAGCACCAGAGGCCAGGTGGCCTACTTCAGTAGATGTGTATACCTGAGTGGAAGTGGGAGTGCATTACTATGGACTTCGTAGTTGGGTTGCCGTGGACATTGCGTAAGTTTGATGTAGTTTGGGTCATTGTCGACAGGTTGACTAAGTCGGCACACTTTGTTCCGGTTGTGACTACTTATACTTCAGAGAGGTTGGCTCAGATCTACATTCGGGAGATAGTTCAGTTGCACGGTGTGCCTATTTCCATCATATCAGATAGAGGACCTCAGTTCATTTCCCATTTATGGAGAGCCATACAGAGTGAGTTGGGGACCTGGGTAGAGCTCAGCACAACATTCTACCCGCAGACCGACGAGCAGTCAAAGCGGACCATTCAGATTCTGGAGGACATTCTTAGAGCATGTGTGATTGACTTTGGAGGGCAGTGGGATCAGTTCTTGCCTTTGGCCGAGTTTGCTTACAACAACAGTTATCAGTCCAACATTGAGATGGCTTCATTTGAGGCTTTATATGGTCGACGATGTCGATCTCCTATCGGGTGGTTTGATCCTGGTGAGGCTAAGTTGTATGGTACAGATTTGGTGAAAGATGCCTTGGAAAAGGTAAAGTTGATCCACAAGAGGCTCTGCACAGCTTAGTCCAGACAGAAGAGTTACGCGGATTAGAAGGCGCGTGATGTATCATTCATGGTCGGGGAGAAGGTTCTCTTGAAAGACTCGCCAATGAAGGGTATTATGAGATTCGGAAAGAAGGGCAAGTTGAGCCCAAGGTTTATAGGCTCATCTGAGGTGTTGAGGCGAGTTGGAGATGTTGCTTATGAGCTTGATTTACCCCCAGATTATCGGGAGTTCATCTAGTTTTTCACGTGTCTATGTTTCGGAGGTATCACGCCGACTTGTCTCATGTGTTAGACTTCAGTACTATTCAGCTAGACGAGAGCTTGGGTTATGAGGAGGAGCCAGTTGTCGTTGTTGATAGACAGTATTGTCCTGCCAGTTGAGATCCAAGAGAATTTCTGCGGTAAAGATCCAGTAGAGGGGCCAACCAGTTGAGGAGACATCCTAGGAGTTCGAGGAGGACATGCGGAGCAGATATGCATACTTATTTAGCACTTCAGGTATGAATCTAAACCCGTTCGAGGATGAACGTTTGTTTAAGAGGTGGAGAATGTAACGACCCGACTGATCATTTTGCTTTCTAGAACCCCGTTCCCCTTAATAAGACTTCCCGTACTTGGTTTAACTGATTTATGACTTGTGGGGATGGTTGGTTCGGGATTTGGAAGAGTTTGGGTTGAAATCAGAATACTTGGTTCCTTAAGGTTGGCTTAAAAGGCCAAGTTTGACTTCAGTCAACGTTTTGAGTAAACAACCTCATAATCCAGATTTAAAGGTTCCAACAGGTTCGTATGATGATTTCGGACTTGGGCGTATATCCAGATCGGGTTTTGGATGACCGAGAGCGTTTTAGCGCCTAATAGTGAAAATTGATTCCTTAAGGATTTTGAAGTTCTTTAAATTTGGTAGGAGCAGGTTTTTGTGTTATCGAGGTCCGAATGGAATTTTGAGACCGAAAATAGATTTATAATATCATTTAGCTTGCACACAAAATTTGGTGTCAATCCGAGTAGTATAAGTGTGTTTCGTTGCATTGGATGTGAATTGAAGAACTTAAAGTTCATAAGTTTGATTCAGTTGGTTTTAGGGGGTAATTCTTAGATTTAGCGTTGTTTCGGGCGTTTCAAGGGGTCGAGCGATTCCATTTTATGATTTCAAACTTGTCAGTATGTTCGGGCGGGGCCTCGGGGGCCCCGAGTGTCAACCGAACAAGGCTCGAGTTAAGTTAGGAATTTTGGAAAGAGCTGAAGCTCCAGGTTGCTGTCATAACCGCACCTGCGGTTGGCCAGCCGCTGGTGCGAGACCATAGAAGCGGTCGATCAATCGCAGATGCGGCCAAGGGTGGCCATCCCAGGAGCTGCAAAAGCGGCTTAACTCTCGCCGAAGCGGAGCTGCAGGAGCGATTTGCTTCCCGCAGAAGCCGGCCAGTCGGCCAGTGGAATTTCCACAAATGCGATCTCTTTTCCGCAAATGCGGTGGGCGCAGGTGCAGCCTAGGACCGCAGATGCGGAAATCACTTAAGGTAGTGACCTTCATTTATTACGGGTGTTAGCTATTTTTTGGCTCATTTCCACTCATAGGTTTGGCGATTTTGGAGCTTTTGAGAGAGGATTTTCACCAAGCTCTTAGAGGTAAGTAATTTCTACTATATGTGAGTTAAATACTTGGATTTTGGGTAGATTAACATGTAAAGATTAGTGAAAATTATGAGATTAGAGTAAAACCTAGAGTTTTGATAAAACGAGATTTAACCACGAAATTCGTTATGGAATGAAGTAAAAATCATATATTCTTGATCCTTAGGTTATGGGTAACAACTTCCTTCGAATATTTTAGGAATCCGTACACGTGCGCCCGGGGTTGAATTTTAGGAACTTTGCCATTGGAATTGGATAATCGCTTTAATAGCTAAATATGAATTTGTAAACCTATAATGATGGACTTTTACACTATTTGAATTGTTTCAGATTGTGCGGTTCCGATTTGAGAGTTTGGACGCATTCTTGAGTTGGAAGTAGGCTCGAAACGAGGTAAGTCACTTTTCTAACCTTGTAGGGGAAAATATCCCCATAGGTAAACTTAATTAATATATGATTAATTGTGGGGGCTATGTACGCACGAGGTGACGAGGGTGCGTACATAACTACTATTCCTGTTATGTCCGGGTGGTTCTAGGATCACATCATGCTTCGTGGTCGCTATTAATTGCTTATGTATGTTAATGGTATGAAAGATAGTAAGTTGAAGGAAATCTAAGGATTTACAGGCTTCAAGTGAATTGTATTCATTTCTATAAAAAGGAATTAAAGAAGTGTTATGTTTTAAATGATGAAAATTTTGTTTACCACATCGCACGTATGATTCGCAAGCGGGGTTATGCTTTTATCGTGCCGTATGTATGATTCGCGTGCGGGGTGAATAGATCCATCTATGGTTCATTTCGTTCGACCCTCGGCAGTGCACATTTTACTTTTATGTTGGATCGGACCGATCGTCCTTGGTGGTATTTGTGTGTGATAATAGAACCGGGACCTTTATAATTCGTATGATTTATTGCTAGAAAGGCCACTAATTTAAATGAGGAAGGTGCTTAGTTTTATTAATTGGATGAAAGGACTTTTAATAATTATTCTTGTTTGAGCTTGTTTTTATCTACATACACTGTGAATTAAATATATTGCACTTTATATTATTATATTTGCTGGCCTAGTAAGTGTCTGAGTCGACCCCTCGTCACTACTTCTGCGAAGTTAGGTGAGATACTTATTGGGTACATATTTCTATGTACTCATGCTACACTTCTGTACTTGATTTTACAGGCTTTGAGGCAGGTGTATCGGGCCATCAATCCGGCACGTAGAGTGGACATCTCAGCTCGAGACTTTTCGGTGAGCTGCCATTTCCAGCCGATCTGCAACAGCTAGAGTCTCTCTTTTGTCTTTATATCCCTGTCCATTTCTTTTTCAGATAGTAGGATAGTATGGTTTTGTATATTCTACTAGATTGCTCACACACTTGTGACACCGGGTCTTGGCACACACATTAGTAGAATTATGATGTTTTGGCTTGTCTTCATGATTGAGATTCACATTTATTTATTTCATTTAAATATGCTTAAATTTTTAAAACTATAAATTTCTTAAATCTATAATGGAAGATATCACAGACTAACTACATAAAGGAGAATTTACTATTTGATCAGTGTTGGCTTGCCTAACAACGGTGTTGGGCGCTATCACGACCTAATATGGAATTTGGATCGTGACAGCATATTATCAAGAATACATTGTTAATTTGTTACCCTTGGATTTGAATTTGTAATAGGGAAACCAAGATTTTTGCCAAAAGTGTGGATGATATTAATATTTAGAAGGCTAGAGAGGCTAGTTGCAGTATTTTTGGGGCAATATTTTGAAATGATAATTTTTTATTTTACCTTATTAGTATTTTGGCCCGATGTAATGCAGAATTGATCAAGGCATTGTTTAATAGTATTGGCAGACTTATCATTAATTTTTTCCATTAGGGTAAGCCGTCCGCAAAAAAGAGGTGAAATAATTGTTGATTGCTATTACCAATAGTAATTGGGTCCCAATAGCTATTGTCGACTTTACGGTTAATTAAAGTAGACAGTAATTCATACAAAGGATGAATAGATAGGGGGTCATAGGATTTCCTTGCCTAATACCTCTACTAGGGTAAAAGAAATTAGTTTTGGATCTATTGACAAGAACAACTAACGAGGTCAATGCGTATAAGATTTTGCTACTCATACTCTGTCAAATTCTAGTATAGTTTATGATATCATCCCACAGAGATTGGAGAATCTAACTACAAACTTATAATATTCTTACTACTATTTGAGAGAATCAAACTGATAAAGTTTTGTTTGTTGAAATTTAAATTGCTTAAGTTGAAACAAAATAACTTTCTAAAGATTTATATTTAAAAAGAGTTGGAAATCATTGAATTCACTCGATAACGTCGTAATAATAAAATCTTAGCTTCTACATGTATTTCTCTTAGGAATAATTGTTTATTGCTAATACAATTATATTTTGTTCACTAAGAAATAATCAATTAATAACACTCCGCGAGTTTATGTAAATCAATTGATATATGACTGTGACGATTAAACTGTTTATTACCTGAATTGTGCTAAACGGTAGCAACAACCTCTTGCGATTACTTTTTACTAAAAATCAATAATCTTGCCAATTACAAATCCTCTATGAGAATTAGAATGGAAGTAAGCAAGATTACAGACTTGGAATGACAGCTTAAAAAGAATTACTCTCACTCTATTATTTTACCCAATAGTTATCTTATATTAATTTTGCTTCGTAAGAATTACAAAATTGACATACAACTAACTTTGGAGAATAAATAGATAGAAGTGATAATAATTAATTAAAACTAATATTCCAGCATAATATAGAAATATAATTAGAAAGTTTCAGGTCAAGCATGTAGTAAAATCTAGATTAATATTATAACGATATCGAGTTTCATCAACTACCCCAACAAAAGAGATTACTCAATTATGGAGTATTTAAATCTCACAAAGAAATAAACTCTTAAAATACTATCAACCATCTTAGAAAATTTAAAAACTAAAAGAGGAAAATGAAAGAGATAAAGAAATAAGCAAAGACCAAAGCTAGAGAAAAAGTTGCTAATTAGGCACGTATCATCTCTCTCCTTTCAACACAAATATGACATACTATTTATAGAAATCAAAACTCATAAGGTGCCATGTTGCCTCATGTTTCTTTTGTCTGGTTGCCTCATGTTTCTTTTGCGATGATGCCCCGTGCTTCTCTTTATTCCTTTATTTGCTTTAGGCCAAATACATATGAGAACCCTTAAACTTGGCATGATTTTTCGTTTAAACACTTAAACTAGAGCTTGTTCCTATTAGACATTCCAACATGATATAAAGTGTGTCAATTAAACAAAAAATTCCCAGTCCAAGAAAAAACTCGGCGCGTGTTCATAAGTGCTTCCCACCTGTAAAATCAAGAAAATAAAATCCCTGCCATGTGTCTTTTTTAATTCCACGTATAGCAACCTGGGTTAAAACTAAAAGAGCCCCCACTTCCTTAATCTTTGTGTTCATCTCAAACCTGAGAAGAATGACTGAGAGCCAGCAATGGAGGTGAAAAAGTTTCTTAGGCAACTTATTTTCCATTATAGGTGTCATCATTTTGCTGGATAAAGACTTTATTTATTATTTTCAATGGAACCAAACACAACAGGTGAAAAGCAAATTCTTTGCTACAAGAAAGAGGTGAAGAAGAAGAAAGAATCGTTGATAGAAAGAATAAGGGAATGAAGGAATTTTCTGAACTTCTTGTTGGATCCAAATGGAAGAACTTTGTTAGGAAGAAAAATATTGTAACCCCAAGAAATCTTTAAAGAAGAAGACAGTTTCAGTTTGATTCTTTAAAGTTACTCTGAGCCTCCATTTCAAAATAAAAAAGTTATGCTCGATAGAGATGACTATGTGGAAGATGGAGAACTTTTGTGTAATTTCTCGTCTCAATTTGTTGTTTTTATGAAGAAGATGAGGAAATAGCTTCCTTGTGAATTTTTGAAATATATTGATTTTGAGTAGGTGGAATTATGTGTTTCTTTTACTGGATTTCTCTAAATTTTCTTGAATTTGGTTTGCCTCTATTTTCTAAATCCTTGACCCAACTGGGTTGATGTCTATTTACTTTTGAAAATTGCTTGATTGATATGTGAAACTTAATCGGAATTTGAAGATCTTCAGATTTTAGTGTTTATATTGCTAAAAATACATGATCTGTAAAATCTTGGGTTTATTTTTTTTTTTTATAGTGAATCGTCTTAAGAAATTCGGGAGGAGAAATTAGGAGGAAGACAATATTGTGGGATATGGTAATAGTGGCAGAGAAGACAAAGGAGAAAGAATAAAAAGTGTCTAAAAAGAAAGGGAAAAGGTATGGAGGATCAGTTCACGCGCCTAAAGAAAGTTTGGTACATTTCTTTTGCCATGTTAGCACTTTGTGTTTAATTGACACACTTTATATTATGGTGGAGTGTCTAATAGGAACATACTCTAGTTCAAGTGCTCAAATAAAAAATCATGCCAAGTTTAAGGGGCTGCCTATGTATTTGGACTTTGCTTTTATCATGATATTTTTATTTCCTGCAAAATACTATTAAAAAATATAGAGAATTGACATATTATATATATATGTATATATTGTTTAAATTATTTATTTTTAAGTATATAATATATTAATATTTTATACTCATCAAGCTCCTCCACGCTTGAATCCTTGCTCGTCCTCGAGACAATAATTTTATTAATAATTATTGTTTCTTGTAGAGTAGAAAAGTAAAAAAAAAAAAAATTCACATAAAATTCAAAACCTATAAGTTTTTCAAGTCGCCAAATCTATATCTTATTTCTGCTTCTGCTTTTGTTTGTCAAAAACTTTCAACTCCTCTTTTGATGAACCTTTTGAGATTGATAACATTATGATCACAATTTCGTTTGCCATTCATGTCAGTCTCCCCTAATGTAGAATCAACACTAATTTTTAAAATTATTTTAGGACTTTTTCAGGCTTGTAATGATAGGCTTAATGCTGGTAAGATAAAGGGATATATTTGTAGTGACTTTGTTCCATCCAGCTTTATTATGAGAGCCGATTATTTTACCAAAGTAACTATGTACAACTCAACACAAAGAAAATAACTCTAGAGATTGGGCTAAAGATCCCGGTTTTCAATTTCATAATTAATATCACTTAAGTCATCATTTCTCTCAATAGATTCCTTAAATTCAAGCTCCTTGAACCAAGAATTTATTCTACAAATATATACACCTTGTTTTTGTAAAATATTTTTTTTAAGAGTCAAATAGAACATTCACTATAACCAGAAGGAGTAGTATCGATCTTTTGTAGTATAAACCAATATGGTGTATCAATAAAATTTGGTTTATTCCTCTCTTGTTTTGGGCTCAATGTTGGGTGCTAAAACGAAAAATATAAATATTTGTGATTAAAAATAGATAGGCTAAAAAGGGTGTCAAAGAAAGCCTAATTTTATTCTAAAAATAGTGTTGTCTAGAATTTCGCCTTGATAGATATTTGGGGCAAGTTCTAGCTGTTGAGATCATAATGCTTCTCTATTCCAACACTTTCTCAAATTTGGAGATACTTGTTCTTGCCTTCACAAAAATAAAATCACAAACTTGGAAGTTATATGGCATAAATAAAAAATTTATGGTTGAAAAATATGTAAACTTTAATATTGTTCAAGAACAACAATTAAGAATAAAATATATATATATATATATATATATATATATATATATATATATATATATATATATATATATATATAGAGAGAGAGAGAGAGAGAGAGAGAGAGAGAAGAAAAAACTTAAAAGAGTGTGTGACTACACATGTTTTTATATGTAATAGACTGACTAATATAAGATCTTATCAGTCATTTGATCCTAGTTTAAATATAAACCAACAAATTTACCTGTGCCAATATTTTGAATTGATTCATTAAATGGTTAATCAACCAGTTACTTAGGCATACTGATAACCATGGAATTACTCCTGTACATGTGACTCTATTTTTGTAGAGGCCATCATGAGACGTTCTGGTTGTACAATAACCTGGATATTGACCAGATCAATTGATTAAATATTTAATTACCCAAATTATGTTGGGCTTATAAGGCTCCATTAACGGAGTATTTGGATGAGGCGATATCTCCTCCGATGGGTTAGTGAGATTCTCATCATTGTTGGTGCTAGTGATGGACTTTAAATTGGAGAGGCTTATGGATTAGGGAATAATTGCATCTATTTGCATAGAATTAGAATGGGTTAGCGTGGTGGATGTTTAACCAAAATATAAGATTTCGGTCAAAGCTTTTATTTAGAAGAACTCGGGTTACTGATAATCAAAAGAATATATGAAAGAAAGTAATTTGGCTAGCAATAATATAATCAGAAGAAAAACAAGTAAATCAATATATTCAGATAGTCTTTCGTGTCCCTACAATTGATCAGTTATCTCCCTTTTATAGCTATTTGGGAGATATGCGTTTTGCCCTTATCATAATAAGGCTATTATGAGTAATTAAAGACATTGAATGCTACGTTACACAATCATTGTATTTAATACAGATTCTCTAACATATTCAGTATTTAATGCTCATTAAATATTGTATCTGTACTCTCATATATTGTCAGATTCATTCCACTTGATTCCTGGACCTAAATGACTTAAATAGGTACGAGCGTCGAATCCTTTGAATATCTGCCTGTGCCTCTTCCTTTGCTCGTATCTATTGCAACTCGTGTCTCTTTGCCAGCTGTAACTCTTTGACTAGTCTATGTGTCTTGATACATCATCTTTATTCTACTTTAATATGTAAACTCAATTTTCCCCAATACAGATAGTCCCCCCACTTGCCACTTATTCATCAATTGAATATTTGGGAAGTGGATTTCATTAAAACGAGAATTTTTGTCACCATTAATGCTATGACAAAATTGACGCTTCAATTGTCACTTCCATTTAATGATCTTCACACGTGTCACCTTTTTATTACTTCTGCAGTTTTGCAGCCCTTTTTAAGGCTTTTTCACAGCTCCACTATTCACAAAGTGTCAGTTATCATTATTATGGTACTTCCACCATTACACTTTTTCCTTCGGCGGTTGCTTATCAATATAAATATAATTTCTTTCTTTGTCTTTTCCACATTTGATTCACCTTTACTCCCCTAGACTCTTCCGCAATGGTGTTTTCACACTAGTTCCAGGAGCAAGAGAGTTTTGGTGAGCCCTGAGGATAACAAAGACCATGGCTGGTATACCAGGTGTGTTGCTGCCCCCACTGTTGGTTTAGTGGGTGATGATAATGTTCCCTTCCCTGAGAAGTGGAATTTTGCACGTAAGTCTTTTTAACTTTCTCGTACCTTTTTTCTTCAAGTTTGTCAACTTTTCTAATTTTGCTTTTTTTTAGCAACCATGGGAGTTGCGGAAGACATTCCCAATTTCCGTGATTGGGTAGATAAATTATTGAGGACCGTACCAATGGATGGTAGGTCTTGGAAGACACTTTCTAACCATTTTGGTTGGAAAGTAAAAACTCATGGTAAGAGCTTTTATTTTATTTCATCTTTTCGTGTATATTTTTTTTATTGCATTATTTCAATCTATCTTTTTATCAGGATTTGCTATTCGTGGAGTCACTACCGAGGCAGTCGCGACTTCCCGCATCTCTTTGGAAAAGGCTCAAGAAATAATCTTGGGTTCTTCTGCAAAAAGAAAAATCGTTGCCGTTGAGGAACAAGACTTTGAAGAGGAGGAAGACGAGGGCTCTTTGGTACAAGGCCACGAGATTCTAAGCTCGAATTTTGAACCCTGAACTAGAGATTCTGGGTTCGATCCCTAGCAAAGTCGCCAGAGCTGTCACACCACCCTTTTTACTACACCCTCCGAGAAGGTATAAAGGGGTTTTTCCAATTAAAGGACAATCGAAACAGGATTTATTGTTAAAAGATCCAGAGTCTCCACTTGGGAGATTTATGGTGTCCCAAGTCACCGGTTCAAATCTCGAGTCGAGAAAAGGTTGAATCTGTATTACAGTCCGCGAACTAGAAATCCGAGTAAGGAATTTTATTAACCCGGGAGAAGGTGTTAGGCATTCCCGAGTTCCGTGGTTCTAGCACGGTCGCTCAATTGTTATATCCAGTTTAACTATCTGATTTTAAATAATTATAAACCTATGCGCAATTTTAGTTTTAATCACTTTTATCCATTTTTAAAGAAAATTGCAACGTTATTAAAACACGTTTCGAACCATGTCACATAAATGCACCCATGGTTTTAACATACTTTAACATCGTTGAGATTGGGATTTGGGTCACATAAATGCGCACCTGAGTTTAGGAAGGTAATTATTAAAACAACGTGCCTAAAGCAACTACGTGTTTTAGCTTTGCGAGGGCCATGAAATTTCACTAAGTGGAATGCCTCGAATTCTAAGGATTAAATCATACTTAATTAAAACGAGGGCCAAGAAATTGTCATTTTTGGTTTTACATGGCGCACCTCGAATTAATTACAAAAGGAATACTTAAACTAATGTGATTTAAGGCTATATTTACGCGACTACTAAAGAAAGGGTGCGTTGGGATTTCAGGTGTTTGGGCCGCACCTGTTAGCGAAAATCAGTAGCAACAATTAGATGATACTTTTGGCTCAAAAGCAGGCCTCAAGAGAGACGACGAAGCTTAACAATTCTTTTTTTTTCGGAAGGCCTCGAAGACCAGGCCCAAGGAGTTAGCTGGGCCCAATAGCCGTGATCAAAACACGACAATTCGTACACATGAAACCAAAAAGGCAGCAACACCCAAATGATCATTATCTTTCTAAAAGAAAATTGAATATTGAACAAGATATAAGAAACTCATGTTTCAATTTATAATAAGCTAAATTATAAACACATTATGTGAGTTTCGAATCTCAATTATGACCTCGCCAACAACAGTGAAAACCTTAAACAGTTTAGCATATTTGTAAGTTGTCAAACCAGCAATTCATTATTTGAATTATAGTTCTTCAAGAACACAAATGTTCCATTCGAACTCTAGAAGGAAGGAAGCTAAGAGATTGATACAACACCCTAGAATCTGAGAGCTAAACTGAGCCCGAAACAAATTTAAGTTGAACCGAAGAAAAGTACTCGAGCAAGCTTAGATCCATGCCATAGGAAGTCAGATATTTCACAAATACTTTGGCTTATGCACAAATCAAATCTCAAAAGGTACATTGATCCACTGACCCAACTCGCATACTATATTCAAATTAGTGATGTAATGAACATAAGAACATATATTATTACAGCTAACTGAAGGAAACAGAAGACTAAGAATTCAATAAAATAGTATTTGTCATTTGAATTCCCTGATGGACTACATATTTTCATTTCACCCGATCATTTAAACCTCAAAGCATACCTGGAACAAACAAGAGACAATAAGAAAATCTTAGCACGGAAATAGCAGGTACAACAAGTATTTAACAACAATAAAGTAATGCTCAATCAACTACAACTATCTCTTGAACCCAGAAAAGAGTAATCCACTTTTAAAAAAAATCCAGAAAATGAAAGCAGGTTGCAATGGAACAGTGATTTGCAGGAGATTTGTTTTTGTTCTTCTTTTCCTAATTTGCAAAACTTTATCAATGAGTGTCCATTTTTAGCTGTTTTTCTCAAAAAATATTTCCAGGATCTCCTCTGCTCATTCTACTGAAAAACTGCCTTATATATAAGGCTTTTTAGGGCAACAGAAATGACTTTGCTAATTATCAGTTACCCCTTCCCCAATTTCCTTTTTGTTCGGTTCAAACCCCAATTTAAATAAGTTATTGCAAGCCAATCTCTTCCCTCACTTTCCTAGAAGCTTCCCAATGCAGTTATATAAGATTCCCCTACCTATATTCCCCAATTTAACCCTAAGCATCCTATTTTTACTTCAGAAAACCTGACCAAAACATGGGCCAATTTGACCTAGATTCATTTAGTGGGTCTGAGTCTACCAATCATGGGCTAGACCTTTTCTTTTGAGCTAAATTTTGAATCGAGGTTTCACAGAAGAACTTGAAGAAAGAAAAAACAATACAAGGAGGAAGGGGACTAAACAGAGTCACAGACTCTTTGTCCTAAAAACTTCAGGTGCCCAAGTAGCACGGGCAAACCAATTAAACTAGTATTCAAGTTCAGAGACACTAATTAACTCAAGACAAAAAACATGCAAAAGAATTGAAGTATATCAAAACATGCACAAAAGGAACATAGGAAGATGGTAAAGAACTCACATGAAAATTAAAACTCAGAAGTTGAAGACAAAATACCTAAAAAAAACAAATAACCCGGCCCGTAAGAAATGCGAGAACTTCGAATCTTCAGAATTTCCCGGTCAAGTTTGACATTAATCATGTGTTCTTGTCAAGAACACATGAATAACATCGAACTAGACCCAAATCCCACTGAGATCTTGAATTTGAGTTGGTTTGAAATTTTATGGCTTGAACTAGATTCAAGATTCGACGAGTTGGGCTATGATTCGAGGGAAACCAATCAAGGATTTGGAATGAGGGGGGCTTGGTGGTCATGGGGTGTTATTTTGGGGGTGATTGGAGGTGGCGCCGCCGGCGGGTGCAGTGGAAAAGGGGGCAGCGAGTTAGGGTTTGGGAACAGTCTCTGAGAGGGTGATTGAGAGAGACGACGAGAGAAGGGGGGTTCTCGGGGGGGGGGGGGGTCATTCGGACCATTTTATACCAAACGACTCCCCACTTCCAAGCCGTCTGATCAAACCAACTCAATGGCCCAGATCGAGGGTCTTCAAAACGGGGTCGTTTGATTAAAGGGGAATCCTGGACCAGGTCCGGGTGGTTTTGGTCCGGATAAGGACAATTTGGACGGGTCTAAAGGAAAATTTATTTGGGCTTGGACAATTTTAGATTTTAGCCCAAAAATCCGATTTCTTCCAAAATCCTTTCTTTTCTTTTTTTATTTTCCAAAATTCTTTTAAATTTAAAAATAAAATAAACCTAAATTAATCACTAATCAAATTATCCTATTACATTAATTAACTCTAAATAACATTTACCACAAATAATTAAAAATCAAATTCAAGAAAAAACTACCAAAATTCGAAAATAAAATTAAAAAGTGCAAAATATTTTTTGTGATTTTTCCATTTTTATAAAACAACTAATTTGTTAATTAATCCTAAAATGTGGAATTAAATCCTAAATGCAAATGCAATATATTTTTGTATTTTTCATTAATTAAATAAAATAAATATGCAGAGACAAATGCAAACATTTAACATAAAATGCCACGAAAATCCACAAAATTGCAAACACTGAAAGAAATTATTTTGTTTTGAATTTATGGGAGTAATTCATATAGGGCAAAAATCATGTGCTCACAGCTGCCCCTTTTTGCCCGAAAACACGAAGAGTTTTCGTGCAAAGATAAAGTGAGCAGATACGAGCAATTTTGGCCCGTTTGGATACTCCGTGGGAAGCATTTTTGAAAGATTTGACCGCACCCTGCTTCCGAGGTTGCCTACATATCCTTGGCTGTAAAGGAATCAGGTTAGTGTAGTTCGGGAAATTTCGGTAGCTGGGACTACCAGGAAGCTGTGATTTCACTGTTGTTGTTGTTGCTGCTACTGCTTACTGTATCCCCTTATTACACCATGATAAAATAAAAAGAAACTAGACTAGACTATGATCTATGCATTACAAAATCCTATCTATATCTTCAAACTTGCTCGTGTGGTTCTTGTTGCCTTGTTGACTTGTATTCTCCCGGTGGGATCCCTTTGTTGCCGCCTTGAATTGTAATCTGATATATTTTTCCTTTTCTCCAGGTGGCTGTCTGACTACTGAACTTAAATGTATTCCCTGCTCTCCAGGCGGGCTCCTGACTGCTAGACTTGAAATGTATTCCCTGCTCTCCAGGCGGGCTCCTGACTGCTAACTTGAAATGTATTCCCTGCTCTCCAGGTGGGCTCCTGACTGCTGACTTGAAATGTATTCCCTGCTCTCCAGGCGGGCTTCTAACTTCAACAAAATAGACGAAAACAAAGGAAATTTTTCTGCCCTAGTTTGGGTATCTGGGAACATATGTAAGTGTAAAACGAATCACATTACCAAATATCAATAAGAACTTGAAAACTAAAACTTGAATTGTACTCCCTTGTTCTCCAGGCGGGCTCCTGACTGCTGAACTTAAATGTATTCCCTGCTCTCCAGGCGGGCTCCTAACTGCTGAACTTGAATGTATTCCCTGCTCTCCAGGCAGGCTCCTGACTGCTGAACTTGAAATGTATTCCCTACTCTTTAGGCGGGCTCCTAACTGTTGACTTGAAATTCTTCTCCATGTTCTCCAAGCGGGTACCTGATTTCAACAAAATAGACAAAACAAAGAAAACTTTCTACCCCAGTTTGGTAGCTGGGCACATATGTGAGTGTTAAACTGAATCATATTACCAAATATTACTAAGAATTTGAAAGCTAGGTCCCATTATCCAGGGGGATCCTGACAACTCTTAACTAAACGACAATTTTAAATCTAAGCTATATCTTTTAAAGGCATGACTTCCGCTACATCTTGTTATCTAAGAAGGTCTTAAACTACTTCCCATTATCCAGGAGAGTCCTGAAAATCAAAGGTCAAGTTTTATCTTAAGGGTGACAAATTTCATGGCTGAATTATACTACCCTACAACAGAGTCTACGCTAAATGTTGTTATCTAATCGAAATCTTAAAGCTAAGTCCATTATTCAGGAGGGTCCTGGAAACTCCTAATTGAATCATATCTCGAACATGCAAACTTTTAAGCTAACTTATATTCCTTTGGGATACATTTATGCTAGATTATTCTATTTCTGAACTTTAAACTAGGTCCCATTTTCCAGGAGGGTCCTGAGAATCAAAAATCAAACTTGTTTGGTGACTGCCTTTCTTTACGGAGGGTTTCTCCGAAACAAACGAAATTTTCTGCCCATGTTTCAAATCAAAGAAAAATCTTGTCAGTTTAAAAATATGGTGGTTGGTTTGTGGCCTTGACTTTGAGGACGGTTGCTCCTTCACTTCCCATGATAACTTTGATTTCCACTCGAAGACCTTGCTTATTTATTGATTAACCACTTTCTCTGTCACCCTTATCATGGAAAATACTTTTGATCCGTTCCAACCTAATACCCTTCATTTATTGCATTGTGCTCTTGCATGTATTAAACCTTCGTGTTTCTCATGAATCTCAAAGCACGACAATTGCCACCCACTCATCGCGCATGTTGTTTTTTCTTGACTTAAACCACTGACCCTGGACTTGAGGTCTGTTGCTCCTTCACTTGCCACGATAACTTTGATTTCTGCTCGGCGGACCTCGCTTGTCACTGATTAAACACCTTTTGTCAATCTTACCACAGAAAATACCTTTGATCCGTTCACCAAACCCCTCCATCTTGTTGCATTGTTCATGAATTGATATGCACCGAACCCTCATGTTTCACCAGAAATACCTTTGATCCGTTTACCTAGCACCCTCCATCTGTTGCATTGTTCCTGAATTGATGTGTACCAAACCTTTGTATTTCACAAGGGTCCCAAAGCATGTTAATTGTTACCAGCACAGTGCGCTTGTTGTTCTTTCCTGACTTATGACACTTTGATGTACTGGCCAGATCCCGTTTTGTGCAATTGGAAAGCTGGTGGCAAATTTTGAAGTCACTTCTCACTTATTTTGACCAAACAGACTCAGGAAGAGGAAGTAAACAAGACAAAAGGAACATAGTAAAGGACAAAGGAAAGAGATGATTCCTAACAAGAAAAGTACAAAGTAGAAACCTATCAGATGTGGACACCAACTCTAATGACTGTGACATGCATCTGTGGCCTATTCTGTCAAGCAGGTCTGATGTTCAACTCCTATTATACCCCAAACCGTGAAACTGGGATTCCATGCTCTGATTATCCAATCTGATTCACAATCCTTATTCGACATGTAGTGCCTGAGGGGTTTTCACCATCAAGCCTCTCTCATTATGTTCTTTCTCTCAACTTACCGTCGCCATACAGTGACCGCGAGGGTTTTCACCAATAAGACTCTCTCATTTTTGGATTTCTCCCAGCTCCCTTCGCCCTACGGTGCCCGTGAGGGTTTTTACCAATAAGACTTTCTCATTTTCATTATTTTTCTGCTTGGACCAGAGTGTTGCCCCTGATATGAATTACCTCTCCTTGCTTGACTTGGCATCTCTCGAAGATTGATCGGAAGGTCTTTCTTTGGATCGTAACGTGGGCTTTTGGATCGGGTTAAAAAGAAAGGATATCAAAGGCTCAAAACAATTCATATGGGTTCAAAATTACAACTTTCGGAATCAGATTTCTTACAACAACCACAACTTCTGCCCTAGTTTCTTGCTTGGGGACTTTTGGATTTTTATTTTGATGAGACCGAACCATGAGGTTGCCCACGTATCCTTAAAAGGAATCAGGTCGAATGTAGTTCATGACATAGGAATTACTTTGTTGTTGTGATTTTCTCTTTTCTCTTTCTTTTCTTTCTCTTTTTTTGTTTTTTTTCTTCTTTTTTTTTCTTTTCATTCTTTTCTTCCTTTTTATTTTTCCTTTTTTTCGATTTTCATTTTTCTTTTCTCCCTTTTTGTTCTTTTCTTTTCTCCTTTTCCTTTACTTATCTTTCACGCGTGTGTTTCTGATCTTTGCTACTGATTCCGAAAGAGGGGTATGAAAGAAAATAAATAATGCTCAAAGGGGTAACGAAGGATAAGGTGTTTAGATAGCAGAACAAAATGCCTTTGTCATTCCAATCTTCAAAACATGCCAAGTACAAACAACACAATTAAACAAACCAAGAAAAGCATTCGTAACATCTTTTGATTGCGGCAGAATTGATGAACATATCCACACATTCGCCTTCTACATATGTTACATACAAAGCACCATTGGACAACGCTCTCACTCTCATTACCACGAACGGCCCCTGTCAATTTGGGCAAACTTGCCTTTAGCTTCAATCCGATGCGTCATGATGCATTTCAATAGGGTTTCTTATGTTCTGTCCGTCCCAGTTTCACACAATTTGGCTTGAAGTGATCTCGAAATGCCTTTACTTATTTCCTTCAAATGTCCCTACATCTTAAACATTGTTTCATTGCTTCGTTAAACTGACTTTCAAAACCAGGCTGAGAGTTACGCGTGCATGTCATGTCACTAGTCAACAGGAAAAGAACTATAAAAAGAAAAGAGAACTAAACGAAAATGACTAGAAATCACAGAAAACAAAAAATTGCATTAGACAAATAGTGAAAAGGTTTGGACAACAAAATAAACAAACTAAACTGGGGTTATAAACCTAGAACAAACCTAGACAACACTAAACGGGCTGTTATAACTAAACAAACTAAGCAAAATAAAAGGATAGAATGGTTTGAGTCACAAGACAATATCCGGATTACAACCCTGAAATAACCTGGACAGCAGAAATGACAACAAAATAGACCACCAAAACTCCTCCCTGGCTAACCAAGAAAGGAGCGTCTTTCCAATTGCCAAGATCGGCATCTTAGCCACTGAATTCCACATCAACATTACTAGGACCTTCACAAACTTCCATCACATTGTTCTTAACAAATTGCTTTTGGGTTCCCTTTGCTCGCTCATTCTTAAGATCAACCTCTGATAGCACTGAAAACTTTGCAGCGCGTGGACCTTCGAGGATCTCAGAAGAATTCTCATATTCCTTTTCAAAATAAATCATACTCACCATATGCGTCTCATTACGACCAGGTGATGGACTTTGGCTAGTGTCAACTACATCTGGATTTTGCATGACAATGTCACCTGCATCAATAAGCTTCTGAACTGCTTTCTTCAGATTCCAACACTTCTCTATGTCATTCCCTTGGGCATCTGACCAATATGCGCACCTTTGAGAAAAATCCAACTTCTTTGACAGAGGGTTTGGCATTTTTATATGAATCGGCTTCAACATGTCCAATTGCTTTAACTTTTGGAACAAACTGGCGTATGATTCTCCAATAAGGGTGAAAGCCTTTTCTTTTTTCAGCAACCTCTCATTCTTAAATGCTTGATTAGGCCGAAAACCTGATCCAAGAGGTTTTCGGTAGGCTCGTGGGGGTAGATAGGCATTTTGTGGAACTGGGAAAGTGATGTACGATTTTGGGAGTTCCGTGGAGAGAAGTGGCATTGGGGAGGATCATATGGCGCACAAGGATATCCATGGGGACGATGTCGAGGGTGGAAGTGTTGATCGGGAAAGCCCATCGAATCATCTTTTCTGTTTCTCTTTCTTTCACCCAAGCTTACTGGGGTGTTCTGAATGTCTTTTGAACAACTAAGGATCTTGCCTGACTTGATTCCCTCTTCCACTAGCTCCCCTATTTTTAACACATCTTTGAAAGGCTTTCCCAAAGTCGGGATCAAATGACTGAAGTAGGTGGGCCCCTAGGATTGTAGGAAAAGCTCAATTATTTTTTCTTCACCAATCGGGGTATTGACTCAAGCAACTTGCTCCCTCCATCTGAGCCCAAACTCCCTAAAGATTTCCTCCGGCTTCTTTTCCATTTTAGATAGGGAGGAGCGGTCAGGGGTAACACCTGATCTGTATTGAAAGTATCGAACAAAATCTTGAGCCATGTCACCCAATGTAGGTCACTTACCAACATCTTGACGATTATGCCATTCCAAAGCTGCCCCGGTCAGGCTCTCACTGAAGTACGCCATCAACAAATCATCTTTCTCGCCAACACTTCTCATTTCACTACAATAATCCCTCAAATGGGCTACCGGATCTCCACACCCATCATACAAGTTAAATCTTGGCACTTTGAATCCCGCGGGCAGGCGAACGTCCGGGGACACAGACAGTTCTTTGTAAGCCATGCTACCCTGGTCTCCCCTTCCTTGTTTGTTCTTTAAGGATTGTTCTATGCCTTTCAGCCTCCTCGGTATCTCATCTCACCCTTTTCTTCCAGTGAACTTTTCATTTTCAACGTGAAGTTCATCCCGCGGGCCCTGCTTGTATGAGTTGGGAACCTTGTGGGCAACCTCTAAGGGGTAATATTGGGCATCATGAGCTTTGAGTGGGTGTTCATTGTTGGGGATGGTGGATAAGACAGGAGGGCAATTTTTGGTAAAGGTAATTGGAAGATGAGTGATGAAGCTACTAGGGTGGTTGGGAAAGCCATGATAAGCGGGTGGAGCTGGAGAGTATGGGGGATCATCTGGCATTGTGATCGGTGTTTGGGTAAGGGTAGCATTTAGGAAGCTAGGTGGTGGCGGGGGTGGTGCTTTCCCAGTCATCCAGGCCTGATACATGTCTGCCATGTGTTGTCTTAAAATCCTCACCTCTTCAACCAACCCATTGTCATGTTCAACCAATTGCTTTTGGGCGCCTGTATCACCCAACTCAGTTTTGTTGTTGTCTGCCATTGCCTTTTGATTTGATGTTGTGGAGAGGAGTTACTACTTCGAGAACCACAAACCAACCACCTTTCTGCTATGAATATATCAAAATGAACAAAACATCCCGTTAGCGTTAGGGCATTTAACAACAAAAATATCACATTGCGTGCAATGCACCTAGCAACAATTAATGGTTCTAGAATGACTTTGAGGGTCATAAGGTCACTTGGCATCATCCCAATCTATGTCCATTTGAATCTTCTCTTTTCTTTTCTTTCCTCGCACTTCTTAGGTTGCTCATTTTCTTTCCCTTTTTCTTTCTGATTCTCAATTCTCACCTCCCATAATTTCACCATCTTTTTCTCTTTTTTTTTTTCCTTTTTTTTTTCTTTTCTTTTTAAAAAAATAAAAAAAAATGATTCGATTGAACCCTATGTAGGTTACCTACGTATCATGACGCCACATGAATCAGATCTTTGCATAGTTCGGGAAGATCAAGAATAAAGTAAATAGACTAACGTTCTCTTTTTCCTTTTTTTTTTTACCTTAATAACTACTCTGATGAGAAAAGGAAAATAAAAGAAACAAATCTCTTTTTTTAAAAAAAATTTTCCAGACATAATGTGCTATAACCTATCTTATACTCAAGCTTATCGAGCACATATTTTTTTTTTTTGAAACAAACATTCTATGGGAAATTATTCAGGAAAAGTCCTACAAGAGAAAAATATTTTTTGATTCTTTTTTTTAAGAAGGAAATGTAAAGAATAAACCAAAGAAACATATTTTGAATTTTCATTTGATATCCTGACGCAAGATTTCGAAACAAGCAATGAAAAAGATAAAACAAAATGTTTTTGGATTTCCAATTGATTGCCTAAAGGAAGAAACTTTAAACAAAAGATAAAGTATGTTCTTTTTTTCGTCTATGTACAATATCCTAAAGTTGTAATGAAAATAAAATTTTTAATTTTTCATTAATTTTCCAAAGAAGAACCTCAAAAGAAAATCTTTTTTTTTGGATTTTTTGGAATTAATATCTTAAAGAAAACCTTTAAAGAGGTACTAAAAAAAACAAATACTCTCTTTTTTTTTTTTTGAATTTTTAGTCCTATAAAGGAAATATAAAAATAATTTTTATTTTAAGTCCTAGATATTAATTGCCTAAAGGAAAAACAACGTAATTTTTTTTCCATTTCTAGAATTAGTAATCTAAATAAAATTTATAACGGAAATATAAAATGCAACATCTCTTTTTTTTTTTTTGGATTTTTGACTTGTAACACATTTCCAAATACAATAACAAAATACTCGGAAAATTTAACTAGATTATTACAAACTCAAAAATTAACTAAATGACTAAATACTATTGTACAGGACTAGAAAGTAAAACATGAACAAAAGACTCTAGAACATAAAAAACTCCTTAGGCAACTCCGAATGCGGTGATCCTGGGGTATCTGTCATGTTCAAACTCCGGTAAATAAATCCACACCTGTATGACAAAATTAAAACCAAATAGGTTAAAGGCCTAGAACGCTATGTGAGACAAAACCGCTTCCTTTTGGAAACATGCAAGACATGATTTAGGTTATTTTTGCAAAATGGCTTAATTGGCAAAAAGATAGCTAGAAGTGCAAAATTTGGCTAAGACCCCGCAAAGACAAGAATCTAAGATTTACTAGGAAGATCGGACCCTATGTGGGTTGCATACGTATCACGCCCCAAAAAACGAGAATCAGGTATGCGTAGTTCGTGCAGATTGGATACGGGCGAGAATTAAAAAAAACAACCAATTTAGGGAAAACATATTTTTTTGCTTTTCTTGAAAAATGATGAAACATGCAAAATCTTTTTGGATTTCTTTTTTTTTTGATTTTCTGATTTACGGAAAATGATGAAAAAGTGCAAAATCTTTTTTTTTTGAATTTTTTCATTTTTATTTTTTTTCTTGAAAAAGTGTGAAAGAAAATTATAACTGGGCCCCACTTGCTTCATCTTCACACTTCACCCTCTCTTTTCCTTCTTTTTTTTACATTTGCCCTCAACTATCATTGGTCCGCCAAATGACCCTTTTACCTTGAAGAAATGCAGCATGTATCACATAGGATGCATCAAGATGGTCTTTTATTTTTTGGGGTATACCTGTCCTAGACGGACCCAACCCCTGTGTTGAGTCCCCAAAGTTGAATGCACATGATGCAAATAAACGTTCCTACTAGGCATCCGACATGACGCTAAGTTATTCTAGGTTCAAAACCTGGGTATATGTTCTAGACTGTGTACCCGAGCGGACAACTCGAGCCGAGGGGGGACTATGTACCGGGAACCAAAAGACCATCCGGCTTAGTAACTTGTCCGAGCCTCTTTGTTATTTCAAGGTATGACACAAACAGAATAGGGAGTCTCGACCAGCGAGCACATCCCCGAAGATGAGAAGAGAAGGGTTTCGTAGCAGTTTATATACAGTTTCAGATAATATCAAAGCGGTAAAAGCATCACTTAGCATATTAGGCCCAAACATGTAACAAAATTAGATAAAGCCAAATATAACAGTTTATCTAAGCTCGAATTCTGAACCCTGAACTAGAGATTTTGGGTTCGATCCCCAACAAAGTCGCCAGAACTATCACACCTCCCCTTTTACTACACCCTCCGAGAAGGTATAAAGGAGTTTTTCCAATTAAAGGACAATCGAAACAGGATTTATTGTTAAAAGATTCAGAGTCGCCACTTGGGAGATTTATGGTGTACCAAGTCACCGGTTCAAATCCCGAGTCGAGGAAAAGGTTAACTCTGTATTACAGTCCGCGAACTAGAAATCCGAGTAAGGAATTTTGTTAACCTAGGAGAAGGTGTTAGGCATTCCCGAGTTCCGTGGTTCTAGCATGGTCGCTCAACTGTTATATCCGGCTTAACTATCTGATTTTAAATAATTATAAACCTATGTGCAATTTTAGTTTTAATCGCTTTTATCCATTTTTAAAGAAAATTGCAACGTTATTAAAACACGTTTCGAACCATGTCGCATAAATGCACCCATGATTTTTAACATACTTTAACATCATTGAGATTGTGATTTGGGTCACATAAATGCGCACCCGAGTTTAGGAAGGTAATTATTAAAACAACGCACCTAAAGCAACTACGCGTTTTAGCTTTGCGAGGGCCATGAAAATTTCACTAAGTGGCATGCCTCGAATTCTAAGGATTAAATCAAACTTAATTAAAACGAGGGCCAAGAAATTGTCATTTTTGGTTTTACATGGCGCACCTCGACTTAATTACAAAAGAAATACTTAAACTAATGTGATTTAAGGCTATATTTACGCGACTACTAAAGAAAGGGTGCGTTGGGATTTCAGGTGTTTGGGCCGCACCTGTTAGCGAAAATCAGTAGCAACAATTAGATGATACTTTTGGCTCAAAAGCAGGCCTCAAGAGAGACGACGAAGCTTAACAATTCTTTATTTTCGGAAGGCCTCGAAGACCAAGCCCAAGGAGTTAGCTGGGCCCAATAGCCGTGATCAAAACACGACAATTGGTACACATGAAACCAAAAAGGTAGCAACACCCAAATGATCATTATCTTTCTAAAAGAAAACTGAATATTGAATAAGATATAAGAAACTCATGTTTCAATTTAGAATAAGCTAAATTATAAACACATTATGTGAGTTTCGAATCTCAATTATGACCTCGCCAACAACAGTGAAAACCTTACACAATTTAGCATAGTTGTAACTTGTCAAACCAACAATTCATTATTTAAATTATAGTTATTCAAGAACACAAATGTTCCATTCGAACTCTAGAAGGAAGTATGCTAAGAGATTGATACAACACCCCAGAATCTGAGAGCTAAACTGAGCCTGAAACAAATTTAAGCTGAACCGAAGAAAAGTACTAGAGCAAGCTTAGATCCATGCCATAGGAAGTCAGATATTTCACAAATGCTTTGGCTTATGCACAAATCAAATCTCAAAAGCTATGACATTGATCCACTGACCCAACTCGCATACCATATTCAAATCAGTGATGTAATGAACATAAGAACATAAATTATTACAGCTAACTGAAGGAAACAGAAGACTAAGAATTCAATAAAACAGTATTTGTCATTTGAATTCCATGATGGACTACATATTTGCATTTCACCCTATCATTTAAAGCTCAAAGCATACCTGGAACAAACAAGAGACAATCAGAAAATCTCAGCACGGAAATAGCAGGGACAACAAGTATTTAACAACAGCAAAGTAATGCTCAATCAGCTACAGCTATCTCTTGAACCCAGAAAAGAGTAATCCACTTTTAAAAAAAAATCCAGAAAATGAAAGCAGGTTGCAATGGAACAGTGATTTGCAGGAGATTTGTTTTTGTTCTTTTTTTCCTAATTTGCAAAACTTTATCAATGAGTGTCCATTTTTAGCTGTTTTTCTCAAAAATATTTCCAGGATCTCCTCTGCTCATTCTACTGAAAAACAACCTTATATATAAGGCTTTTTAGGGCAACAGAAATGACTTTGCTAATTATCAGTTACCCCCTTCCCCAATTTCCTTTTTGTTCGGTTCAAACCCCAATTTAAATAAGTTATTGCAAGCCAATCCCTTCCCTCACTTTCCTAGAAGCTTCCCAATGTAGTTATATAAGATTCCCCTACCTATATTCCCCAATTTACCCCCTAAGCATCCTATTTTTACTTCAGAAAACCTGACCTAAACATGGGCCAAGTTGACCCAGATTCATTTAGTGGGTCTGAGTCTACCAATCATGGGCTAGACCTTTTTTTTAGCCCAATTTTGAATCGAGGTTTCACAGAAGAACTTGAAGAAAGAAAAAACAATACAAGGAGGAAGGGGACTAAACAGAGTCACAAACTCTTTGTCCTAAAAACTTTAGGGGCCCAAGTAGCACGGGCAAACCAATTAAACTAGTATTCAAGTTCAGAGACACTAATTAACTCAAGACGAAAAATATGCAAAAGAATTGAAGTATCGGAGAAACAAAGAAGAAAAGAGAAATAAAAATCAAAAAATGCACAAAAGGAACATAGGAAGATGTTAAATAACTCACATGAAAATTAAAACTCAGAAGTTGAAGACAAAAGACCTAAAAAAATAAATAACCCGGCCCGTAAGAAATGCGAGAACTTCGAATCTTCAGAATTTCCCGGTCAAGTTTGACATTAATCATGTGTTCTTGTCAAGAACACATGAATAACGTCGAACTAGACCTAAATCCCACTGAGATCTTAAATTTGAGTTGGTTTGGAATTTTAGGGCTTCAACTAGATTCAAGATTCGACGAGCTGGGCTACGATTCGAGGGAAACCAATCAGGGATTTGGAATGAGGGGGGCTTGGTGGTCATGAGGTGTTATTTTGGGGGTGATTGGAGGTGGCGTCGCCGGCGGGTTAGGGTTTGGAAACAGTCTCTGAGAGGGTGATTGAGAGAGACGACGAGAGAAGGGGGGTTTCTGGGGGGGGGGATCTCATTCGGATCGTTTTATACCAAACGACTCCCCACTTCCAAGCCGTCTGATCAAGCGAGAGAAGTGTGCACTTCTAAGTGGGATTTACGAGCTTTGGGTATTCTCCTTTTGCCAAGTATTCCTTGATATCATGAAACCAAGGTTTTCCGTCCACTTCTTCCTCAACATGAGCACAGTAGGCTGGCTGATCATGAATCTTCACCGGAATAGGATCTATGAAGTTTTTATCTGGATGCTGAATCATAGATGATAGGGTAGCCAATGCATCGGCAAACTCATTCTGGACTCTAGGAACATGCTGGAACTCTGTCTTTGTGAACCTCTTCCTCAAATCCTGTACATGATGCAAATATGGAGTATCTTGGAGTTCTAAGTTGCCCATTCTTCTCGGACCTGATGTATAAGCAAGTCTGAATCCCCGATCACTAGCAATTCCTGAATGTTCATGTCAATGGCCATCATGAGCCCTAAGATACAGGCTTCGTACACGGCCATGTTATTGGTGCACGGGAATCTGAGTTTGGCGGACACCGGATAATGTTGACTGGTTTCTGATACTAGAACTGCTCATATGCCAACTCCTTTGAAATTTGCTGCTCCGTTGAAAAACATTCTCCAACCATCATAGGATTCTGCAATGTCTTCTCCTATGAAGGATACCTCTTCGTCAGGAAAATACGTTTCCAGGGGTTCGTATTCTCCGTCCACGGGATTTTTTGCAAGATGATCCGCCAATGCCTGTCCCTTGACTGCTTTCTGAGTCACATAGACAATATCAAATTCACTTAACAGAATCTACCACTTGGCCAGCTTGCCAGTGGGCATGGGCTTTTGAAAGATGTACTTCAACGGATCCATTCTGAATATGAGGTATGTACTGTAGGCACAAAAATAGTGCCTTAGCTTCTGGGCTACCTAAGTCAGAGCACAACAGGTGCGTTCCAACAGAGAATACCGGGCCTCGTATGGGGTAAACTTCTTGCTGAGATAATAGATGGCCTGCTCCTTCCTTCCCATTTCATCATGTTGCCCCAGAACACAACCGAATGCTCCATCCAATACTGCAAGGTAGAGCAATAGAGGTCTCCCCGACTTAGGCGGGACCAATACTGGCGGTGTGGACATGTACTCCTTGATTCTATCGAAGGCTTTTTGACAGTCATCAATCCATTTGGCAGCGGCGTCCTTCTTCAACATCTTAACTATTGTCTCATAGATGACAGTAGATTGTGCTATGAACCCGCTGATGTAGTTAAGTCTTCCCAAGAAACTCGTTACGTCCTTCTTGTTCTTTGGCGGTGGCAACTCTTAAATGGCTTTGACCTTTGGCGGATCCAGTTCTATTCCTCGGCGACTCACAATGAACCCAAGTAGTTTTCCGGCAGGAACCCCGAATGCACATTTTGCGGGATTCAGCTTCAAGTTGTACCTTCTTAGTCTATTGAAGAACTTCCTCAAATCTTCCATGTGATTAGTGGCTTTCTTGGACTTGATGATGACATCATCTACATATACCTCGATCTCCTTGTGTATCATATCATGGAAAATGGTAGTCATGGCCCTCATGTAGGTGGCCCTAGCATTCTTTAACCCAAACGACATCATCTTGTAACAATACATTCCCCACGGCATAATGAAGGTCATTTTCTCAGCATCTTCTTCATCCATCCAGATCTGATGATACCCAGCAAAACAATCAACAAACGACTACAGCTCGTGCTTGGCGCAGTTGTCAATTAGAATGTGTATGTTTGGTAAGGGGAAGTCGTCTTTGGGACTGGCCCGGTTGAGGTCCCGGTAGTCGACACAGACTCTAACTTTCCCGTCCTTCTTTGGTACTGGCACGATGTTGGCTAACCCATGTTGGATACTCTACTACTCTGAGAACGTTAGCTTTGACTTGCTTGGTGACTTCTTCCTTGATTTTCAAACTCATGTCAGGCTTGAACTTCCTGAGTTTCTACTTTACCGGTGGGCATGTCGGATCAGTTGACAGCTTGTGCGCCACAATAGATGTACTTAAACCAGTCATGTTGTCATACGACCAGGCGAATATGTCCTCATATTCCTTTAGAAATTCTGTGTATTCTTCGTTTTCTGCTAAGGACAAATGAACGATGATCCGAGTTTCTTTGACATTTTCTGCATCTCCCAAGTTAACAATCTCGATCTCTTCCAGGTTGGACTTAGGTCTGTTCTCAAAATCCTCAACCTCTTTAACAACCTCTTATGGTATATCATCTTCCTCTGAGTCCGTTTGTCGTGTTGTCTCGTTACATGTCACAGTCGTTGGTTCATCAAGATAAGTAATGTATAAATAAAGTAAATGAGAGAAAGTAATAAGAGTAAGATTCATAAGAAAAAATCGAAATGCTTTGAAAAATTTCATAACTATTTTGAACATTGAAGATCTTATTGCAAAATTAAAAGTCAAAAGGAAAGTCAACTAGTAAAAATGAAAAATAGTGCATGATGCTTGTTCAGCCTTGCTACCCTAAGGCTTTCCGGGTTCTGGTGGTTCTGATGGACCAATTATTGAGGCACGCTCCTCGGCTCACGGCTTGTATGGAAGGGCCTTCCTCCCCCTCCTCCTCGACTGATGTTGTTCAAATCTTCTATTTTTCCCTTGTTCCTGTTTCTGACAGGACTAGGAGGAGGAGTTGGTGGAGGGCTCTTGGATCTTGTGGAGTATGATGACGATGCCAGAGTGCACGAACTAACCTTTGGGGAGGGGAATAAAACAAAAGTAAAAACAAAAAGGTAGCAAGTTAGTAAGGATTATAAGGAAAAGATGTTGCAATATTTAAACACATAGTGCGAGAATATAAACCGTGTCCTAATTTGGGAGCCTTGTTGTGCCCGAGGTAGGCCTAGCGACAAGTTTATTTGGAGAACTTATAATGCTAAATGCCTCATTTTATTGATAAAAATAAGACGAATCCCAAAAATAACACGAAAATAGCAGAAGATAAAATGTCACTACTGGCCATTGGCCTTATTACATTTAAAGCAAAAGAAAAGGAATCTTAACTACTTGGTCCCAGAAGGACCTTCCCCAGACTCGGCATCTTTGGCTCCATCATACAACTTCACCAGCTCACGAAGTCCCAGCAGCAAGTAGGCTCTGGCCAGGTGTCCACCTTCGTTTCCCTCAGCATTCTGGCAGTTCTCGATCCTTTTGAGAAACTTTCTTTTCAGCTCCACTAAACCCCGCTCCAAGTATCCTAATCGCTTTTTGGCACTGACAACCATGTCTTTCCATTCTTCAATCAGTTTTTAGTTGGCTTCTTGTATCTCCCGGTGCTCGCTTTCACATTCCCGAATCCTCTTGCGCAGTTGGTTGTATTTGACCTGTGCTTCTGCCCTTTCATCGATGATTCTGTGACCTCGAACAAACCCGGGTTGGCCCAGACTATTGTAATTATCCTCCAGCCAGCCTGAATAGTATGGTGTGCAGCCAACATGGTATCTGTCGGGATCCCCATGATGATCTTGCAATGCCACACATACTGAGCTTGGCACTTATAAGGACTGTCATCAGCTTGGAAGTCAGCCCGGAAGTGACTCATCTTGTCGACCCTTAGTATAACCTATTTCCTACCAGCCTGTCTCATAACTCGGAGAGGGACATAAGGGTAGGTTCCTCTCAAACTGATCAGTATCAGAAATGGAGCGTCCCTGGATTGGGCGATGAACTCTTCGGTAGGGAACCACTCGAACATCTATTGTATTTGATCCTCAGTTAGATTTTCAAACAGCTCCATCCACCTCTTGGAATCTCCCGGTTGAGCAAACATGTTGGGCATGTAATTCATTCGCCTTGGTTGATGGAAGGCTATATGATCGTCCCAGTCTCTACGCTGAATCTCTTGCCGATATTCACCCCTTTGAAGATGCTCCATGAGCTAGAGTTGGAGTAGCAAGTTGCAGCCCTCGAAGTGTGGGGCTCCTTGTTGACACTTTTCTAGGGCTCGGTACATCTCTGCAATAATCGTGGGCACTATGCCGAATGGTTGCCCACAAATTCCCTCCATTAAGGTCTTGGTGACCATGGCTAGTCTGGTATGGATCCTAGCCTTCTTCATAGGAAATACTATCATCCCCAAAAATCAGAACATAAAGACGAAGACCCTTCGATGGATATGTCCTAATGACGTAAGGGCGAACTCATCAGGATAGGTACGGCAGGATTTGTTGTGACCGTACCTCTCGTACAAATAATCAAATGGAATGTGCGACTCCTTCAGGCAAGTTAAATCCGGATTCTTCTTTAGACCCATCATCTTGAGAAAACCTCTACCTTTGCGATTCTCTGGCATTAACAAACCCGGAGTCTCCCATGGTATACCAGTCAGTCCTCCTATTTCCTCTAGTATGGGTGTCATCTCAATCTCCCCGAAGCGAAACACAGACCTATCGTAATCCCAGAATAGGGTGGCAGCTTCAATAATTTTGTTGTTGGGTTGGATTTCCAGAAGGCAAGGTAAATTTCCCATGTATTTTTGAACGAGGGTCTGATCATTGGAATGAAGGTCTTCCCACCAATTTAGCAATTTCGGGTGAGTTTTGGTGACCATGCCGAATCTGGGGACTTCGTGCCTTATTTCTGCAAAACAAAAGCGTTAGGCCCTTATCCCCACCTGACTCGACTATTTAACTATCAATAATTGGCATAAGCAGCATTTAGTTCTCTAAATAAATGCACAGAACGTGGTAATGTCCGTTTGGGTTCCAAGGAAACCCAGTGGACTTTGGACAAGGCTATCTTAAAGAGTCATTATGTGGACAACATAACTGACTCGGCTAGGTTTTGATAGTGATGCATGCACAATTAAACAGAGTAAGGTTTATATGGGGTATTAGACTGGTACCCTAGAGCGGACAACTCAAGAAGGAAAGGCACGTAACCGTCGACTACACCGTTGATCGACTGGTTTTACTGTAAATACGCCTTTGCCAAATTTAGGGGGTAATAATATCGGAAGGGCGCAACCACTCATTATAAGCGTTGCTATGGTATTTTGTTTGGCATAAGTGGAATATGATGTTGAATATGCAGTTATAATAACTAAACAAATTGTCATGTATTTGCACATTCATAAGGTAATAATTACAATAATTGCTCAAAATTACAACAATATTAAAGAAAAGCGGTAAAAGAAAGCATTAAGAGAAATAAAGAGAAGAAACGAAGAGCCAAGTCAGTATTCGAAGTAGGAGAGCAAAATAAATACTTAAAGGCATTAAAGACATTCAAGGAAGCATAAAGTCACAAATAGCATGAAATGGTAAAAGCCTTAAAGAAATCCCCAGTAGAGTCGCCATGCTGTCGCGCCCCTTTTTTCTCGCGAAATCGGGTTTATGACATTTGGGAGGACAACTCGTTCCCTTTTGGGAATTGAGTTTTTTGATTTGAAGAGTTGCCACCTAATGATTAAGTGCATTAGGACACTAGAAAGAATTTGTTTAGAAAAACCAGAGTTTGGGTAAGGGCTAGAAATTATCTCGAGGGGAAGGTGTTAGGCACCCCTCAAAATCCACTAGTGTGGTTCCCGGCCATGCTACAATTGTGACTTATGTACAAACAATAAATAAGCAAATAAGGGTTTCAAATATAAGGGGTTTTCACATTGTGATTGCAAATAAGTTAAAGTTTGAAGAAACAAGGAAGCTAAAGTTTGAGAAAAAGGAGTTTTGAAAATTTGAAAGTAATAAAATAAACAAGTAAAAGGAAGAGGGTCCTAGGCTTATAAATAATATGGATCACATCAATGCAATACCCGGTAATCACTCCTCAGAAGAGGGGTTACACGTGGTATTAACGCACCGGTCATCATATCCATATCTACCCTTTCCCACCTCGTTGAGGTATCAAACGCGGAATGGTTTCGTTTACTTATTGCATTCTATTACCCGCCCCAATCTTATCAGTTCCGGAGGCATTTGGGACTACTAGTCCTAAATGGAAGGGATATTTGGGCTTTGTATGGTTTAAAAGGATAAAATTCTAAAGCGACAAACAAAAACACATAAGGTAGATATGGGAAACACATAACAATTTAAAAGGCTCAGACAAGCCTCCTCACTTAAAGACAGATTGTTTAGCATGTCTTGCAGATACTGGTTATAGTCTGAATAAAACTTAAACGTTAAGGAGGCAGACTGGTCTATTACACATTTCAGATAAGAAACCGGAATCAGACCTGCCAGCTGGTTGAAATTAACAGAGTCTGATTCAATTAGCTAATTTACCTTATAGCTTGCCTAGATGAAACCTATAGGCATGACATCTAATAATGCAGAAGTGTACTGATTTCAGAAGCAGATTTATTAACAGCAGGAGCATAAGTTCTACAAGCGTTTAAGCAATGCTATTACTGATTTTAAACTTATAAGCAAGTTGAGGGATTCAGATTAGTTGCTTATTCCTATAAGCATGCTTTCTAAGTGTGACTGATTTTAACCTTTACGAAAATATAGAAATCCTATAGGCATGGCGTCTAAAACACTGATTTTTATTGTTTAAGCCTATATATCGTTTGCCTAGTGATGGATACATATGCAGTATTCAGAAACCCTATAGACATGCTTTCTATATGATATGCAAAATGCAGAATCCTATAGTCATGTTCTCTATATGAGATGCAGAAATGCAAAAGCTATTGATATGATATATATGTAGAACTTATAGGCAGGATTTCTAAGATGCAAGAGTGCAAAAGTTTATAGACAGGATTTCTATATGAAAATGTATAAGTGCAGAACCTAAAATAGGATTTCAAAGATGCCAAAATGCAGAACTTGCCATGATTTGCAGAAATAAAGACCTAGTGAGCATGATATCTACCCTTATGCATACATGAGTACCCCTCCCTTTTTCACTATAAGCTCCCATGAGTTATTACAAATTATTACAGCCCAGAATGAAGAAATGAAAGTAAAAAAAAATTACATCAGAAAGCTAAAATCCCGACCAAGGAGAGCCTGATTCAGACTTCTGTCTGAAGCATGAAGTAAACCAACTCCAAAGATCAAATTCCAAAGCCTTTCTACCATTTGGGATGTGTCAAAGTTCCTTAAGAGGCTCAAGTGGACTCCGAGCAGTGCTTACACCCAAATATATTGCAGAATTGGATTATAGTGCAGTGTGGAAGGGCCAGCCCTCAAATGTCCAAGTTCAGAGGGAGCTCAAGGTCCCAAAGCAAGGCTCATAGGAATGGGGTAGAACTTAGAATCTAAGAGAGAGTGCAAGTGCATATAGGGGATTTTGGAGAAGGCCAAGACAGGCTGGTGGTCATACCCAGCAATTAGGAGTGTTGGCACACCCCTAACCAGCCTGTTAGCCACATTGTTTGGGAGTTAAGATCCATTAAAGGATCAGGTCCAGAGATGAGCAGCAATTTGGATACTGCCACGCCTTAACATTAACTCAAATACATAGAAGGGAATAAGGGTATGAGGAATTCACATAGCAACAGATGCAAAGAGAGCAGCATATTCAATACAGAACATAAATAGCAAAACAGACAAGATTGTTGAAACTGTAAAGTAAACACATAGGGATGAAACTGAAAGTTAAATTAGAACATACCAGTTTCAGGGAAATAAGAAGAGAAGAGCAGTAGTAAAGCCAAATTGCAAACACACAGCCAGAAGATTTCAAAAGAGTAGAGTGTTGAATTGAGAATGTAGGTGTATTGAAATTGAAAGTGTTCAATAAGTGTTGAACTCAAGGTCTTAAAGAGTACTAAATTGGAAGCCCCTAAAGGTGCAGAAGGGTCTTGCCTTTATAGTGCAGAAAGCAAGTAAGAAAAGGTAAGAAAATAGTTTCGACATCAATCACATAAGGTCTCCCTTCTGTAACACCCCGTAAATTTGGCTCAGAAATGAATGAGTTAAAGGAGCAGTAAGGTTATATTTGTGCATGTGAAGTCCCATCGGGATGATTATAGGTAAAATAGTAGTTTCAAAATCAAGATGGAAAGTGAGGTACATAAGATTTGACAAAATCGATCAAGTTTGCAGAAGGTCTGTCTTCTAGCAAGGTTTAGTAAAAATATATAAGGAATTTGGAAAACTCAAAGCATAGAAGTTGTAGGCCTTTGAAATATATTTCCAACGTTATATTATGGAGCCCGAACGGATCTCTGTGAAAAATATTATGCGCGTTTTACAGAACGGTATGCGATATGTGCGCCGGTAGCGTGGCCGCGCTAATTTTGAGGCAGTGTTACTGCCGTTTAGTGCGGGTAGGCCTCCAGATGCATGGGCGCACTAGTAGGGGGTCATTTTAAAGCTATATTTCGTCCCCCATAGCCCCAAAACATAAAAACTTGCACTAGAAAGAGAAACTCTAAAAAACCTAACTCCTTAAGGGTCCTTCCACCACCCAAGGTAAGTTCTAATGGTGATTCTAAGTTAATTTCAATATCCCAACAGCTTATTAACATGGGTAAATCCTCCATACCATTAGATATTCATTTGGGGCATCATTGTTGAGAGAAGAAACCCTAGAACTCGAATTCAAGAAGATTGAACGTCAAAAAGGTAATATTTTCACCCTCTAATTGATTCTAGTATTGGATTAATGATTATTGACTCAAGTTCATGAGATATAAGTTGATGGGTTTGATAGAAAAACATGAACAATTATAGGTTTGGCTTGTTGATTGTTGATTATTGGTTAAGGGTGTTGTTTACCTTATGGGTGATAAAGAATAATGTTGAATATAACCATTTGAGACTTTAGAAATTATTTAGGAGCAAGAAAATGGGTTATTGGGTGTAGAAACACCATTAATAAGGACTATGAAGCTTTATGCCACCAAGTGTTTGAGAAAATACCTAAGTGACCAAAACATGAGTATTATTGCTAATATGGAATCCCTTTGACTTGTATTGATATAGATTGAAGTTGAAAGGGTTGGCGAATGTCGTATTATGCTCAAGAGAAGGAAATTAAGGTATGTGAGGCTAATCTCTATGTTTGGGAATATTAATGATTCTCCCTACACTACGTCTCTTTTACGACGTATCAATTGCCTCAAAAATATAGTTAAGCCTAGTTCCTTGAATAGATGTAGAGCTTCTATTCTCTAGCTTCATAACTCGTTCATGACTTTCATTCTAAACGTTGTGAGCTTAGTGCGTATTCAATATAGACTTGGGTTTGATGCCCCCGAGTCTTAGTATAGATTACTCAGTATGCCATAAACAGTTAAAGTTTCAGTGTTCATAATCAGTTCAAGAATACATGTCTCAGTCTAGTCCTATTCAGTATTCCAGTATTATGTAACTCAGTATGATCTAGTATTCCAGTATTATGTAACTCAATGTGATTCTGTATTTCACTATCATATATTGCAGTATAATTCTCAGTTCCTGATTTTAAATCCCTGAATGTTGAACACTTGTATTTGGACCTAAGGCCACAGTTTATGCTTTATGCATTTCTGGGCCTAAGGCCGCAGTTTATGCTTTATGCATTTTTGGGCCTAAGGCCGCAGTTTATGCTTTATGCATTTTGGACCTGAGGTTGCAGTTATGTATACGTATACTTGGGCCCGAGGCCGCAGTTTGTGCACATATGTATATTGGGCCTGAGGCCACAATTTAATATTCAGATAAACAGGTTGTTCATCCTTCAGAAGAGGGAGTATTCATATCTTTACTTCCTTTCAATTCAATTATTAGTTATCGTTCAGTTATCAGTTACCAATTATCAGTTCAGTTATCAGTTATCAGTTCAGTTACAAGTTATCAGTCCAGTTATCATTTATTAGTTATTATTTCAGTTATCAGCTATCAATTATCAGTTATCATTTCAGTTTCAATAGTTATCATTTCAGTTATCAATTATCAATTCTCAGTTATCAGCTTAGTTTCAGTTTCAGCATTTATAATTCTTTCTTTCAGTTGCCTTACATACCAGTACAATTCAAATGTACTGATGTCCCTTTTTTCCCGGGGCCTGCATCTCACAATGCAGGTAATGATTTACAGGTCGACGACACAGAGCGCTAGGATTCTTGTACCAACTATTTGGTGATCCCCAATTCTTTCGAGGCATTATCATTACTTTACAGCCTTTCAGTATTTACAGATAGTCAGTATTTTCACTACTTCAATAGAGGCTTCATAGACTAGAGTAACAGTTAGATAGAGTCTCAGACTTTTCATGTTAAGCCATGTTGGCTGCAAATATATTTCAGAATTGTATTAGCATTTTCGCACTTTGATTTATATCATCCAGACTTTTAGTATATCAGCATGTGTTAGTTTATCTTCCGCATTTAGTATGTTATGATATCACATGTTGATTTAGCCAGCTAGTTGGTTCGCTCGGTCACATGTAGTCAGGCACCGAATGTCGTGTTACGTCCAGGCCCAGGTTCGGGGCGTGACAAAGCTTGGTATCAGAGCACTAGGTTCAAGAGTCCTAGGGAGTCTATGAAGTCGTGTGCAGTGGAGTTTTCTTTATATGTGTGTGTCGTCCACTCATATAAATGGTTAACTACCAAGACATCTAGGATTGTCTCATCTCTTTCTACTCTAGATCGTGCCATGAAGCTTAGAGCAATAGTTAACCTTCTCTTTCTATAGAATTCCAAATGTATTGGATGCCCAAGCGACGCGCAGGAGAAACCTAAGGTCCTAAAGAGGATAATTGCCCATTGAGGTATAATTATGGAGTACAGGTTGGTAAATATGAGACTTGAGAGGATGTTAAAAGCGGGATGCAATGGATAGTAGTGCAGATTAGAGCATAACCTTATCAGAAAGTACAAAAGCAGTTATCATGTCTTATGGTTATCAGTTTACCTTAGTTTCCAGTTATACGGTCTTTCAGTTAGCAAGTTTATGGTTATTCAGTACGCCAGTATTCAGTTATATGGTTACCAAATATCCATTTTCAGTGTATCAAAATTTCTAGTGACTAGTGAGCATACAGTTATGCATATGGGTTCTCAAAGAAAATGTAAATAACAATGATTATAGAGAAATCTTCGCATGTTTTAGGGATTAAGACCCAAGACTCACCGGATGGTGCATGAAGTGATTTATTAGATGTGTGGTAGTATATCTGTATGCCAGACCCTACAGTATAGCAGGTTAAGAATTTGACCGCAAATGGCCTAGAATTGGTCATTATAGTTTTGGAAAAAAAGGGGAGACTAAGGGGAAAATGCCTAGGAGTCAGAAATGTCTGTTATTACCAAAGATGTGATTTCGTACAACTCATGCAAATGACAAGAAGATATGATGTATGAAATGAGAACCAAGAGCAGCCAATATTGAACTTCAGGGAATGATTTTAAGTTGTTTGGAATTATTCAAATCAGAACTAGAAGTACCACGCTAGTAAGCTACTATAAGAAACAGCTATTGACATAAGATAAAAGATATGGCAGTCCCCCCTTAGGTTATGTGACTAAGTGATTACCGCGGATGTTTATAGTATGATATGATTTTGTATTATATAGAAAGTTTGGGGTTAGATATTCTAATTTTGTTTAAGACAGATGAATTTCCATAATTGTGCTCCATGTACATAATTCAAAAAAAAAAATGATAGTGTGTGGCAAAAGAATATGGTCAAATGATGAGGGAAGTTAGGAGTAACCTTATACTTCATTTTAGTTATTTAAAGCAGGAGAAGAAACTATGATGCTAGCAGGTGGTTAGTAAAAGGATATTAAGTAAGTTTTGAGTAGATACAGTGAATTAGCAATTTCAGCTGAGCTAGTAGAGGTGAGATTTGATCCACTTAGCCAAGTTATCTCTAGTGAGTGGATGGCAGTTTGGAAATACCGAACGCATGTGTCAGAGTCCAAAGAGTTTAAGTTAAACCCGAAGTATAGTGGCAGTGGAAAAAAAATCAACTAGCAGTGAGAGAGCAAACTATAGAAGAATAGCCTTTAGGAATTATCGAAATGTGATTTCTCTAGGATTGACAATGTGGGCAGAGTTAAATCATTACGATTATGTAGGATAGTTATGAAGACATAAGCTTTCCGTTTATGTAAATAATTTAGTTTTTCCTAGTAAGAAAGATTTCTCAGAGGTAAGTTGGGAGATGAGTCGTCATTAACGAAAAGTGAAAAGAGTTGCTGAAGATAAATAAAGTTGTTAGAATCCCCAAAAAAAAGGAAGGATCCGCAAGTATAAGACCTTTGGTCTAAGGGGTGATGGTAATTTCTTTTGTAAGTCCAGTTAGTGATTTGAAACCCAAATAGTCAGCATGGGATATGAAAAAGAAAATTAGTTCAGTAATGAGGGAAAATTATATAATTACCACAGGGATTATGTATAGCATGTGTAAGAAACACAAAGTGAGTAGAATGATCACCGAGCTTAGTTATTGATGATAAAGTGATCAAAGAAAAGCTATAAAATCATGCCTATTTATGTGTTATGAGGGTAGAGCCATTGCACGAGACTCTAATTGTGGAGTACAAGTCAAAGACTTAGATCGCAACAATGCTATAAGTGTTTTCAGGAAGTGCTTAGAATGATAATCAAGTATGGGAAGTGTATCTCATGATTGAGACAGACAAGAGAACTATGGTGAAATAAGTTCACCGCTTAGCCAAGCAAAGAGTTTGGCTTTCGGATTCTGAAGATGGTGGAATTATTGTCCAGAACAGAATTTGTTATTCCTTAGTAGCCGAAGAGAATGAGAAACAATGTGATGATCCCTACGTGTTGCAGTTGAAAGAGGAGATTCACAAGTATAAGACAATGACTTTTGAATAAGGGGGAGATGATGGTACTTTGAGGTACCAAGACAGATTGTGTATTCCAGACATAGATGGACTTAAAGAGGGAATATCATGTTAGAAGCCCATAATTCCTGGTATTCTTTCCATCCAGGTTCCCCAAATATGCATCATGACCAAGGAGATTTATTGGTTGGACGACATGAAAAAGAACATCGCAGACTTTGTGGCCAATTGTCCGAATTGCTAGCAAGTGAAAGTCAAGCAGTAGAAAGTCCAGTGTTTTCATCCTAGGATACATATACTTTTGAGTGGAGATGGTAAATATAGAAATTTATAATGGGATTATCTTGCTCATTTTAAAAGCATGATTTGATTGGATGATCGTAAATCGACTTACCAAGTTAGAACGCTTCTTGCCAGTAAAAACTACGGATTCAGTAGAAGATTATTCTGAGTTGTACATTCAGGAAATCGTCTGATGTATGGGACTCCGTTGTCTGTCATTCTGGATTGTGGTGCTTAGTTTAAAATGAACTTTTAGAAGTCCTTTCAGAAAGGATTAGGCACAAGTTTTTCATCTTCAAAAAGATGGCCAGGCAGAGCGCATCATTCAAACAATTGAGGATATGTCCTTGATGTTAAAGTAATTGGGATAATCACATACCTCTCATTGACCTTGCTAATAATAACACCTACCATTCCAGTATCAAGATAGCATAGTGAGAGACTTTGTATGGGCAAAGGTGTAGATCGCCAATTGGTTGGTTCAAAGTTGGTGAAGAGGAATTGTTGGGACCAAATTTAGTCTATCAGGCAATGGAGAAAGTTAAGTTGATTCAAGAGCGTTTGAAGAAAACTCAGAGCCGCCAAAAGTCCTATTCGAACGTGCGCATAAACACTTAGAGTTTCAAGTTGATGATTGGGTGTTTCTGAAAGTTTCATTTATGAAAAGCGTTATGAGATTTGGGAAGAAGGGGAAGCATAGTCTCTGCTATATTGGGCCATATAGATTCTTGCGAAGGATCGGTCAATTAACTTATGAGTTGGAGTTGCCACCATAATTAGTGGTGGTACATCCAGTATTTCATGTGTCATGTTATAACATTCAAGTTTCCATTACTCAGATACTCATGTCAGTTCAGTACTCAAATACTCATGTCAGATTAGTACTCAGATATTCATGTCAGTTCAGTACTCAGATACTCATGTCATCTCAATACTCAGCTACTCATGTCAGTCCAATACTTATACATTCATGCCAGCTTAGTACTCAGATTACTCAAATATTTGTGCTAGTTCAATATTCATATATCCATGTTAGTTCAGTATTCACGTATCCATGGCAGACCAATATTCAGTCAATGCAGTAGTCATTCAGTTGAGTATTGCAACAGTTTAGTAATCAGGTGTTCATTCAGTTTAGTATACAAGTGTTAATGAAAGTTCATGTTTCCACCAGACCCGTTTAAGGTCCGGAGTTAGCAGAAGTTACAGTCAGGACAATCATTCGAGGACAAATGATCCCAAAGGGGAGATAATGTAACACCCCATAAATTCAGCTTAGGAATGAATGAGTTAAAGGATTAGTAAGGTTATATTTTGGGCATGTGAAGTCCCATCGGGATGATTATAGGTAAAATAGTTGTTTCAAAATCAAGATGGAAAGTGAGGTACATAAGACTTGACAAAATCGATCAAGTTTGTAGAAGGTCTATCTTCCATCAAGGTTTAGTAAATATATGTAAGGAATTTGGGAAAACTCAAAGCATGGATATTGTAGTCCTATGAAATAGCTTTCCAACGATATATTATGGAGCCCAAACGAATCTTTGTACAAAGAGTTATGTGCGTTTTATAGAACGGTATGTGTTATGCACGCGGGTACTCGCCCTTAGCGTGGTCGCGCTAATTTTGAGGCAGTGTTACTGCCATTTAGCATGGTCAGTAGCGTGGGCAGGCCTCCAGATGCGTGGGCACTCTAGTGGGGGGTCGTTTTAAAGCTATATTTCGTCCCCCACAGCCCCAAAACATAAAAACTTGCTCTAGAAAGAGGAACTCTCAAAAACCTAACTTCTTAAGGGTCCTTCCACCATCCAAGGTAAGTTTTAATGGTGATTCTAAGTCAATTTCAATATCCCAACATCTTATTAACATGGGCAAACCCTCCGTATCATTAGATATTCGTTTAGGGCATCATTGTTGAGAGAAGAAACTCTAGAACTCGAATTCAAGAAGATTGAATGTCAAAAAGGTAATGTCTTCACCCTCTAATTGATTCTAGCATTGGATTAATGATTATTGACTCAAGTTCATGAGATATGAGTTGATGGGTTTGATAGAAAAGCATGAACAATTATAGGTTTGGCTTGTTGATTGTTGATTATTGGTTAAGAGTGTTGTTTACCTTATGGGCGATAAAGAATAATGTTGATTATAACCATTTGAGACTTTAGAATTTATTTAGGAGCAAGAGAATGGGTTATTGGGTGTAGAAACACCATTAATAAGGACTATGAAGCTTTATGTCACCAAGTGTTTGAGAAAATGCCTAAGTGACCAAAACATGAGTATTATTGCTAAAATGGAATCCCTTTGACTGTATTGATATAGATTGAAGTTGAAGGGGTTGGCGAATGTTGTATTATGCTCAAGAGCAGGAAGTTAAGGTATGTGAGGCTAACTCTCTATGTTTGGGAATATTAATGATTCTCCCGACACTATGTCTCTTTTACGACGTATCAATTGCCTCAAAAATATAGTTAAGCCTAGTTCCTTGAATAGTTGTAGAGCTTCTATTCTCTAACTTCATAACTCGTTCATAACTTTCATTTTGAACGTTGTGAGCTCAGTGCATATTCAATATATACTTGGGTTTGATGCCCCCAAGTCTTAGTATATATTACTCAGTATGTCATAAACAGTTGAAGTTTCAGTGTTCATAATTAGTTCAAGAATACATGTCTCAGTCTAGTCCTATTCAGTATTCCAGTACTATGTAACTCAATGTGATCCAGAATTCCAGAATTATGTAACTCAATGTGATTCAGTATTTAACTATCATATATTGCAGTATGATTCTCAGTTCCTGATTTTAAATCCCTGAATGTTGAACACTTGTATTTGGGCCTGAGGCCGCAGTTTATGCTTTATGCATTTTTGGGCCTGAGGCTGCAGTTTATGCTTTATGCATTTTTGGGCCTGAGGCCGCAGTTTATGCATTATGCATTTTGGACTTGAGGTCGCAGTTATGTATACATATACTTGGGCCCGAGGCAGCAGCTTGTGCACATATGTATATTGGGCCTGAGGCCGCAGTTTAATATTCAGATAAACAGGTTGTTCATCATTCAGAAGAGGGAGTATTCATATCTTTACTTCCTTTCAGTTCAATTATTAGTTACCGTTTAGTTATCAGTTATCATATCAGTTACCAGTTATCAGTTCAATTATCAATTATCAGTTCAGTTACCAGTTATCAGTCCAGTTATCATTTATTAGTTATCATTTCAGTTATCAGTTATCGGTTATAATTGCCCTTTCAGTTTCAATAGTTATCATTTCAGTTATCAATTATCAGTTATCAACTTAGTTTCAGTTTCAGCATTTATAATTCTTACTTTCAGTTGCCTTACATACCAATACAATTCAAATGTACTGACGTCTCTTTTTGCTCGGGGCCTGCATCTCACAATGCAGGTAATGATTTACAGGTCGACAACGCAGAGCGCAGGATTCTCGTACCAGCTATTTGGTGATCCCCAGTTCTTTCGGGGCATTATCATTACTTTACAACCTTTCAGTATTTACAGATAGTCAGTGTTTTTAGTACTTTAATAGAGGCTTCATAGACTAGAGTAACAGTTAGACAGAGTCTCTGACTTTTCATGTTAAGCCATGTTGGCTGCAAATATGTTTCAGAATTAAATTAGCATTTTCGCACTTTGATTTATATCATCCAGACTCTCAGTATATCAGCATGTGTTAGTTTATCTTTCGTATTTAGTATGTTATGATATCACATGTTGATTCAGCCAGCCAGTTGGTTCGTTCGGTCATATGTAGTCAGGCACCGAGTGCCGTGTTACGTCCAGGCCCAGGTTCGGGGCGTGACACCTTCAATTAAGGGATTCTGATTTCAAATGGGCAAGATAATTAAGGAAAGAATTTGATCAAGATCTTTTCCAAAGTAGCACAAGAAGGGCAGATTCACAGAAACTATTTAAGGAAAGAGTTTTATATCAACACGCTTTGTGCAAATAAGGAAAGGCAATCAATCAACATTCAGTAAAAATCAGAAATTGAGTTTTAGTATGAGTGAATCCAATCAGAAAAGGTGAAGAAAGGTTTAATTAAAGAAAAATCAGTAACAATCAATCGATCCTTATTAAAAGGAATTCTGAATCAATCACAAATTGGAAAAACCTTTTTGAAGGAAGAATTCATCATATATAAAGTGCACAGACATGTGAATCAAGAAAGAGTTGTCATGCTAATTAGAAAAGCCTAGCATAGAAAAGTTCAGAGTCAAAGAAGTTTGAGTTCAGTACAAAGACTCAAAACGAGTCTGAGAAACCTAGAGTTCCAAAATAGAACCGTAGTCTCAAACACAAGATTGAAACTCGCCGAAAACCCCAAACCCTAGGGTTTTCAACTCGAGTCAGATACAGAGAAAAGAAGACAAATAACGGAAACATGCTCAGAGGTCTTTTTTAGAGACTTATGAGAAAAAAACAGATGTAATAGCAAGTTTGAAACAACAAAGTGAGAAAGCTGATTTGAAGCATAAAGAACACGTTTTAAGAAAGCTTGGAACTTAAACAAGTTTCAGAAGAGAAACGAGATAGTATAGCACTTAAAAGAACAGTAGAGGAAACATGTTTAACAAAGAACTCAAACAAAGTCAAGAAGAAGACAACTAAAGACCTAAAAGCTTAGTAGAAAATACAGTAAAGGAACATAGGGGTAAACGAACACATAAGATAAACATGTGAAAGCATGATATAGAAACCACTAGAAGAAAGAACGGAGCACAATAGAAGAACATGCAAAATAAGGCAAACGTAAAGATACAGGAGAAGAACATGCTAGGTAGGAAAAGAAACATACAAACATAGTATAGACAGATACACACAAAGAAAAGAAGAGGAAGAGTCAGAGAAACATTTCAAAAAAATTTCAGAAACCCTAAATCGAAGAGAAACAAATTTTGAAAGAAAAAATTGGGGAAAACATTTTAAAATTCTAGTAGAGCACAGATATAGCATAGATTTAAGAAAACAACCAAATAAAAAACTCGAATGGCTAGGGTTTCAGAGAAACCCTAAAAATGAGAAAGGCTTGGAAGAAAAGTCCGATCTTGAGTCGGATGAGTTAGAACCAGGCTTGAAATGCTTTAGATGTGCCAGAGCAAGGCCGGAGAGGCTTCAAAACCATGGATCTGAGAGGATCTGAACGGACACCACTGAGGTCAGACCTCAAAGCTTCGAACCCCATACGTTTGAGAGTGGGGGGAGGTAAGTACAGGCCATCCATGGCCTGAGAAGCCATGGATTCCAGTGAGGTTATGGTCGGAGAGGATGAGAGAGGCTAGGGTTTCAGGGAACCTTCGAGAGAGTTTGAGAGAGGAGAGTATTCAAAGGCGGGTGAGAGATCGAAATGAGGGGATTAGGGTAGGGTCAGTGGATTAAAAATGGTAAGGGGTGATCGTGGTCGTTGATCAAAACGATCAACGGCCTGGATTAAAAGGAAGACCGGGCGGGTTGGATAAACTGGTTAAGGGGTTGGGTTGAAATTGAAATTGGGCTGGTTCAATTGGGGGTTAAGATTGGGTCAATTGGGGGCTAAAATTGAAATGTAATGGGGCTACAATTGAAACGAAATGAGGCTAAAATTTAAATAAATTGGTTTTAAAAATCTTTTAATGGGAAAAATACTAAAATACTTGGGCTTGCTTATATATTCATACATATATTATTTTGAAAGTATTTTGTATATATGAAAAATATACAAGGAAAAATTGGGTATCAACACTTGTCATGTCAGAGTGGGACCAAGCAAAACAATCTACATTAGTTTTTAAAAATTCAATTAACTTACCTCTCATGCCTTGGCTAAGATTGGCCCCTATGTAGACTTTCTTATCAGGTCATTGAGCGAATAACATAACAGACTCCAATTCCTCAATTGTTGTTTTGATATTCTCATTTTCTTCTAATTCTTGAATGGTGTCAGGCCTTGAATCCACATCTGTTTGTCCCTGTTCAGTTGAGGTTTGTGTTGTGGTGCCCTCAACTGTCTTCTGTGATTGCTATTCTCCTTCATTTTTCGTACTTGAATCTGCTACAGAAGTGATGCTCCTGGATATATGTTGATCTCCACGAATTTAATTTGACATACTCCCCAGGGTGATGAAATTTAATGACTTGATGCAAGGTTGAAGGAACAGCATCCATTTCATGGATCCATGGTCTCCCAAGGATCATATTGTAAGCCATTTCCATATCTACTACTTGAAACGTTGTATCTTTGATGACTCCTTCTGCGAATGTGGTGAGTGTTACCTCTCCTTTCGTCACAACACTAGAATTGTCAAATCCAGATAGAGTATGCACCTTTAGTATTATTCTATCTTCTGCTTGCATCTCACATAATATTCTTAGCAAAATAATGTTCACGGAACTACCTGGATCAATCAAAACTCATTTTACATTAGTATCATGAACAATTAGAGATATTACCACTGCATCGTTATGAGGGGTTAATACACCATCTGCATCTGCATCATCAAATGTAATGCTTTCTTCCTCTATGGCATGCTGCACCCGTTTCCCTTGGGTAATTGTAACTTTGGAAATTTTGTTAGCTGTAGTGTATGATATGCCATTAATGTCTTCACCTCCGCTTATAATGTTGACGGTTCTTTTGGGAGAAGGTGGCTTCGGGGGCTCCTGCCTGTTCTTCATGTAAGCTTGCTTACCTTTCTCACTGAACAACTCAGTGTGATATCCTTGTTTTAATAAATGATCAACTTCACTTTGTAAAAACCTACAATCTGTCGTTTTATGCCCATGGTAATTATGAAAATCGCACCAATGATCAGTGTTGCTCCTGTTTGGATTCGATCTCATCTCTTTTGGCATCGTACCTTATCTCCCATGCTTCTCAAAATAGCTACGAGCTCCGAAGTGCTCACATTGAAACTATAACCGCCAAATCTCGCCTTCAAATTTCTATCAAAATCTCGTGACTCATAGGTATTTCGATCGTTTCTAAATCTTGATGAAGAAACTGACTCTCTATTCCTTGATCTGTGATCATACCTTTGATTGTCCTACTTTGATCGTGAGTCTTTTCCCGCAGGTCCCATGTATGGCTCGTACCTGTTTTTACTGGATCTTTTTTCGGTCTCCGCACGTCTCGAACTTACCTTTTCTTCTTTTTGAAGTCGTGGAATAGTATCTTCTTCTATCCTTAGCTTCATGCTATACCTGTTGTAAACTTCATTCCACGTTGTAGCTGGGAATTCACGAAGGCTTTCTTTGAGTCGCCTTGTAGCTTCTGAGCTTTTTTCATTCAAATTGCTTGTGAAAGTTATAGCTGCCCAATTACCTAGTACACGTGGTAATGTCATTCTTTCACGTTGGAATCTATCCACGAACTCCCTAAGCAATTCTGAGTCCCCTTGCTTGATCTTGAAAATATCTTCCATTCTTTTTTCGACTTTTTGAGCTCCCAAGTGTGCTTTGATGAAAGAATCTGCAAGCTCAGCAAAAGAATTTATAGAATTTTCGGGTAAAAGAGAATACCATGTTAATGCTTCCTTGGTGAGTGTTTCACCGAATATTTTGACTAATACTGATTCAATCTCCTGCTTAGTCAAATCGTTGCCTTTTACGCCTGTTGTGAATGCAGTTATGTGGTCTCGTGGATCAGTTGTTCCATCGTATTTTGAAGTATCGGGCATTTTGAATTTCTTTGGAATTTAAAAAGGAGCAGCGCTTGGCTTCCAAGGTTGTTGTGAATATTTATCCAGGTCTATACCTTTGATTACGGGAGGCACCCCGGGTATTTGTTCTATGCGGTCACTTTGCTCCTTGAGTTGTTTTTGCAATGTTAGTACTAAATTTTGTAAATTAGAATTGACTAAGTTATCTGGTTCTCCCTCCTGTGATTCGCTAGGGGTTCCACCACTACCTGAATTAACAAGCCCGGACCGAGGGTTCTCCAAAGTGTTGTTATTTGGAGTGGGTGTGGTTGGTGCAGCAGGTAACTGGCTAGCAAAAGCCTCAAGAGCTTTATTGACCTGAGCAGCAATTAGTTATTGCAAAGCTTCATCGATAGCTTCAACATTTTCAAATTGAGCGTTTCCATTTGTATGAGATCCGTCAGGAGTGCCCTTAGGAGACCGCCGAGGAGAGCCTCGTGGAGAAGGGACCGAGGTGTAAGTACCCTGTGGATCTCCCTAAAGTTGTTGGTTTCCTTGATTTCCTTGGATGTTGTCATTATTGTTCAACATGATTGATGCAACAAGGAAAGTTAAGCTAAAAGAGAATAGATTATTAGAGTCCCAGTAACAGAACCAATTTGTTTATCCAAAAAATGGGATTTCGGTCATAGCTTTAATTTAGAAGAACTCGGGTTACTGATAATCAAAAGAATATATGAAAGAAAGTAATTTGGATAGCAATAATATAATCAGAAGAAAAGCAAGTAAATCAATATATTCAGATAGTCTTTTGTGTCCCTACAATTGATCAGTTATCTCCCTTTTATAGCTATTTGGGAGATATGCATTTTGCTCTTGTCATAATAAGGCTATTATGAGTAATTAAAGACATTGAATGCTATGTTACACAATCATTATATTTAATACAGATTCTCTAACGTATTCAGTATTTAATGCTCATTAAATACTGTATATGTACTCTCATATATTGTCAGATTCATTCTCCTTGATTCCTGGACCTAAATGACTTAAATAGGTACAGACTCTGAGTCCTTTGAATATCTGCCCGTGCCTCTTCCTTTGCCTTTGCTTGTATCTGTTGCAACTCGTGTCTCTTTGCCAGCTGTAACTCTTTGACTAGTCTACGTGTCTTGACACGTCATCTTTATTCTACTTTAATATGTAAACTCAATTTTTCCCAATACAGTGGATTTATCCGTAGATTTTGCATGCAATATCTTGGCCATATGGTTATTGTCAGCTTCCATTTGGTTTGTATGGAGAAACTGTTATGAAAAGTGTGCACGTGCATTAGTAAATTTATTCATGGTTAGGGCGTAATTAGTGTGTACGTGTGCACCTTGTTGCTTTGGATAGAGGGCAGGGAAGAAGGGTCTGTATAAACAAATTTAAACTTTTGAGTATTAATGTACTTACCTGCTGAGGCATTAAAATTTTTGACATTAATATACCTGCCTCTGGGGCTACTCCTTTTTTGAATGATTTTGTGCCATGTGACTTTTTATTTTTTTGGAAATGCCACCATTTGCCAGCCTTCCTCATCACTGTGAGTGTGAGGCTGTTGATTTTTTTGTTGGTTGCTTTTCATTTTGTTTTGTTGAGCATGTCAGCCTTTTCACTCGCACAACTGTGATTGACTCAAAATGTCTATCTTCTGTTTTAGAATCCGATTCCGTATTTTGAAGCCTTAAAAATCTCATTTTATCTCTCCTCAATCTGCATGCACAGTCCAGGTGTGTGTCCGGAAAGCCCTTATGTGAAATAATTTTTGACTTAAAAAGATAGATTTTTGTTGACTCCGGTCAGCGTTTTGGGTAACGGACACGGACCCGTATTCCTAGAAAATTTATTTTGATCTCTTGTAGACATCGATGGACATGAATCCCTTCCTCCGTGTTGGCACATGCTTCTTAAATGGTAATCTTTTCCACTCATACTCTTAGCACCTTCAAAACTTTTTGATTCTAAGAATGACGAGGAATTGTCAAACCAATTGGAATGAACTGAATCTACTTCATCGGTATACATTGACTCAAGTTTGTGTTCGGGTGAAAGCAGAGAGAATAAAGCATCATCTCGACTAGCAGTGATTGGTGACTTGGAGTCACTTTGGTTTATCTCACCAACACTTTCTATTGGGTGTATGAGACATTAGAATCAGACCTACAATTTCGAGGATGATCAGAAAGATGCTCATCTTCATCACCAGCTTCACAATAAGTTTCCTCTATGATCTCCATGTATGCATCAGCAAAGTTTTCACTCACATCACTTTCAGCGAGTAAATCCCAAACAATTTGTTTTATCTGAGCACTAATATTCAGCACACATTCTACATCTTCTTCAACCTCCTTATTTGAGTAGGTTTTCTTAGATGCATGAGGATTCGTAGTAAAATATGGGACCTGGGCGTATGCCCGGAATCGAATTCCGAGGTTCCAAGCCCAAGAAATGAATTTTTGAAGGAAATTGATAAGACTAAAAATGTAATAATTTAAAGGATTTGATCTTATTCACTACAAAAAAAGGCCTTTAGCTACCAACAACTAGCAACGAGTTAAAAATCTGGTCCGTAAAAGTATCCTTATAAAGACCAGTTATTTATCTGGTCCCTGAATCTCAAATTAATTACGAAGAGAATAAATCTGGCCCCTATAATAGAAATATCTGGTCCCGAATTCTCTTAAATTTAGCGGGAGAAGGCGTGGCTACCAAATTTATCTTGCTAAAGAAAAAATAAATAAATAATATTGTTGACAAAAATGGAAACAAATAAATAAAAGAACTAAACGCTAAGACCTGAAAATCCCTTTTCTACAGATCCTAAACCCTAGAAACTTTGGAACACTCTAAAATTCGGCCGCAACTCATCAAGTTTGTGTTTTCCCTTCTCGTTTGGAAGCTTGGTCCTTGGTTAATACCAAAGATGCTAGATTTTTGGTAAGTTCCTCAATTTCTATAACCAATGTTTTTTCATATTTCAATCTTTTCTAATTGTTGTAGTCTATGCTTAGTTGTTGTGAGAATTAGGACGTTTTTTCTCTTTGATAAACTCACTCAACCTGCATTTCAACTGAGTTTCCAGTTTATTCCGTTTATTTTACAAATAGGTTGGTCGAAAAAGTTTCAATTTTATTCGGTTCTTCTTCAGTTCGATTAGTTATTTTGGTTTTGGGATTGTTTTGTATTTTTTTTCTTTTCCTAAATTGAGGCTTTAATTTATTTGCATGATCTCTCTATCTAGGATTTGAGAAGAGATGCACTTTACAGGATATAAAATCATGATTGGGGGACATTATTTTCTATTGTATAAGCAAAATGTTAGAATTTGTTAATTGTATCATTACTGGAAAAAAGTTGGAGCTTGTGTAGTGCATCTATATATCAATAAGTTGGTTCACTGAAGGCCCTTAACTTTGTCGACTTATTCAGGATTAAATTTGTTTATAATAGAAAATGATGAAGTTGTAAGTTCAGGATTGCAGTAATCTGTAGACAAACTTTGAGGGTGGAAGCGAATACCTTTCTTTTTTCGGGAAAAAATCTTTGGGGCTTGGAGAAGTAAAATTATAGACTAGCTTGTCACTTGGTTGAGGCGTGCCCTACATTGCCTCCATTATGTGAACTTCCATTCTGTAACCATGTTGGAGGGTATCTTTGTATTTTGTTGAGATCTATTCTTGAGAGATTGAGGTTGGTTAACATTGTTAATTTTGCTATGAAATACTATTATCTTTAAGGTTTTGAGATGACATGTTATGGATCGTAAAATATGATGCTATCTGTGAGCACGTGATTTTTGCTTCACGGAAATTACTCCAAAAGAAATCGAAAATAAAACAAGTTACCTTCGGGTACAATTTTGAGAATTTGCGTGACATTTTTGGTAATCATTTTTGTCCGTAAATGTTTACCTTTTTGTAGTAAATCGCGAAATATAAAATAAATATATTACATGCTTATTTAGGATTTAATTGTACATTTAGGAATTAATTAAATCATAGTTTGGTTTTTAAATAAAAATCGCAAAAGTATGCTTTTCGTCTTATGTTTTGTTGCCATGGTGTGATTTTACCTATTTAAATATTTTAATATGTGTGTGATAATTGTGTTAAGTGTTAATTAATATGTGTTTAGTTTTACTTTAATTAGGTATTGTGTTTTAAATTAGAAAATAAAAGAAAAGAGTGCAAATTGGTCTAAAAATCGGATTGGGCCAGTTTCTTTAGGAAAATTCGAGGCCCAAAAGCACCAAAACCAGCCCAAGGCAGCCGGTCCAAGAGACCCATCTCCCAGGCCACCAAACGACGTAGTTTGATACCAAAACTACGTCGTTTCAAGAACAACCCATCTCAGCCGTTCAAACCAAGTTGATCTGACGGCCCTCGTCCCATCTTCCTTACCCGTTACCTGACCCGACCTATTCCACCCAAAGACCAACCCGGTCTCACTTAACCAAACGATGTCGTTTTCTTTAAGTGAGAGATCCAGGCCGTTGATCTCGACTGATCTAACAGCTATGATCAAACGACCACCCCGGTATATAATCCCCCATCTCTCACCCCACACCCCCCATAACCAAACCCCCCTGCCCTTAGGTCGTCTCCCTTACCAGACCCAAACCCCACGAAACCCTAGCGCCACCCCCCTTTCCCCTCACCGTAAACCCGGCGGCAACAACGCCGGTGACCCCCAGACTAACACCCCTAGGGCACCTCGACCCCCTGAACACAGATCCACCAGCCGTGGGTCTCGAATCTTCCCCCACCGTCTCGAATCTTCATTTGAAGATTCGAGCAGGACCCCAACCTATGCCAAACCCCCCCCAAATCCATACCAGGTGTCCCCCTGACCTCCCTCGTGACCAAACCAGGCTTGGTTTGGTCCGAATCTAACCAGAAAAACCTGAATCCCAAATCTGCCCTAAGAACCCTAAAAATCCAAATTCGAGTTTTGTCCGTTCAAACAAGGAGTTTGAGTTCTAATAGATTTTAATCGAAGTATTCTCAGTTGAGAACACTTCGATTAAAGTTCGTTCAACCCCAAAAGAGGTTCGAGTCAAAATCCGGGGCCTGGTCTTGATTTTCAATTCTTTAAGGTATTTTCTTCTTCTTTTCCTTGCCAATTCATGTTGTTTGTTTTGCTTAATGTTTGTTCATGTGTTTAAGTGTCATTTCGATTTGTTTTCATTCCTGTGTCAACTTTTCTGTCCACCTTGCCCAGATCTATATTTGGTCGAATTTGTTTCTATGAGTTAATTATGCATAATTACAGTTTGTGTAATCGAGTCGAATAAGTTCCATCAATCAGTTATGTTTTCCACAAATCCCTGTGCCTGTCAACATAAAATCATAATCCGTGTTTGTTCAAATTTGGTTAGCTGCTATTGATTTGTGCGTATTGTAATTCACACAGTCGATTCGATATGTGTCGTCAATCAGTTTCAGTTTGGAATGGTATTTATCTAACTCATATGTTTGATTTGCTTACTGAGGCTTCTGAGAATTGATTGCACTATGCTTTGCCTGTTTATTTGAATCAGAAATCACCTAAGGATTGGATAACTGTTAGTGTTAGCAGGGATTATAGATTGTAGTTCAATTTAATGGCATGTATGCTCACTTTTGACCTTGGGCAGCATGTGTTTGGTCAGAAGTTAGGGAATTAGAATAGAATGGACAGCATGTGCTGTCAGGGCATATTCCTGCTGCCCATGCTTTGCTAATTGAATAAAATATTAGGCCACTTTAACAACCAGAAAAAGGGGGGGCTGTCAGGGGAATCTCATGGGAAGGGCTTTTTATTTTTAAACTGTTGAGTGGAAAAAACAGGATGGGAACATGGGAGGGGGTTCAGTTGTTTTAACAGGCTGTTGTATGGGCTGATGCTAGGCTATAAATAGAGGAGGTTTCCATTAGTTAAAGGGGGGCAGACAGTGGAGAGTTCAGAAAATATAGTTCTGAAAATCAAAAATAGTTCTGAAAAATCAGAAAGAAGAAAAACAGAAATAGACATAGAGAGATACACAGAATACACAGGGATACAGAGATACACAAGCTAAAAAGACTGAAAAACAGAAAAGAAGAAAGAGTGAGCGAGAGTTGAGTTGGAAGAAGTAGATAGAGTTCACATAGCATCGAAGAGAGGCTTTGAAAATAGTTGATAGCGAAAGCAACAAAACACTACTTCAGTGAGTTCTGGTTTAGTGTCAAGTCCCAGTAGCTGACATTGGTCTGCCCGGCTGATTTCAATTTGTTGGAACCTATTGGCTATCTATTGGTCCAGTTTTGGTTTAAATTCAAGTTCAGTTGAGTCTGTTTGGGTTGTTTAGTTGCTGTCGGGTTTCACAAATCACTTCGAGCCTCCTTTAAGTATATTTCTGGTGTATTTGGTGCTGTTGGAACTGCTGCCTTTGCTATTGCCTGTGTACTGCTGCTGCTTTGCTGACTTCTTTTCTCTTCAATTGTAAACGTTTCCAGGTACACACTTCTGAAACTATGGGTTGATGTAAGCTTGAATTGGAAGTTGAGTTGAAATAAACAAAGAAATGAAACGTTTACATGCTTTCACAATATCTATGTTTAAGATGTAGCAATAGGATAAAATGATTCAATTAGTTCGTATTTGTTTGGGCTCATTCTAATCGTATTTGTTTTGTATAAATTGGGGCGTACTCAAACCGATGTGGACTGTTAAGTAGTATGTTGTTATATTGATTAGATGTATACCATGTGTTTAGCAATTTAGTTTAACTTAGCTAACGATGATGGTATAACGCATAATCTAATAGGTGTCTGTATGTACCCTATCGGACCCTTGGACTGTTTAAATTTGTTATGCCCCGGTTCAGTTTGATTTTAAGAAATATGTATCTCACATAAATTTTCATATTGTGTTGGTTAATACCAACTGATTAGCGATATACGTCAACTCTCTTGTTGGATTCCTTGCTTCAATACAGTCTCAATAACGTAGAGTAGTAATTAATACTGGCATTGGCCCGCCATTTAAACAAAGCGGCTATTAATACAATCAGTAGGTTTACATTTTTGGGAGCACGAATCAATGTAACAAGTTAAGAGCATTAATCTAATAAGCATGAATTTAGCAAGAAGGTTTAGCGTTTAGATCTAATAGCTTTTCGGATAAGCATTAATAATTAAGGGTAATTTTAGTTTTAAATAGTCCCAGGTAATTATTGGTTTGTGGAGTTAGCCCAGTCCTAAGATAATTAATCTTATTCGAATGTATCATCTCTTCAACCTCGATTTTGCTTAAAATTTCAATCTTTGTAATATTCTTTTCCATTAACACTTGTATTGATCTAGCCATTAATATGTCACGTTTCTTTAGCATGCAATGAACTAGGATCTTTAATAGAAATGTAGTCATTTTAGGGTATCCTTAAAATAAATGAATTGCGCCTCGCCAAACAAAACGCACAAACTGCGGGCCCTCATAAATGTATATATTAAAAATACTTAGAATTTGGGATGGGCCGTTTAAGCGAATTTCACGGCCTTCCTCAAAAATAATAACGTGTTAGTCTCTTTAGGCACATTTTTAATAATATTACTTTCCTAAATTAGGGTGCGCATTTATGTGACCCAAATCCAAATCTCAACGAAGTCGGAATGTATTAACAACCACGGGTGCATTGATTGCGACGTGGTTTGAGATGCATTTTCACGACGTTGCAATTCTATTAAAAAATAATAATAATAATAAAAGCGGTTTAAAGTTGATAAAAGCACATAAATTATAATATGTATTAAAATCAGATATTTAGCCATTACAACAATTTAAGCGACCGTTCTAGAACCACGGGATTCGGGGGTGCCTAACACCTTCCCTCGGGTCAACAGAATTCCTTACTTAGAATTTCTGGTTCGCAGACTTCATTTGGAAAGTCGAATATTTTCCTTGAATTGGGATTCAAGATAAACCGGTGACTTGGGACACCAAAAGCCAAACCTTTCCCAAGTGGCGACTTTGAATTAAATAAATAATCTCATTTCGAATATTGTCACTTAAATTGGAAAAACTTCATCGCACATTCACCCTTCGGGGCGGGCGCGCAAAAAGGAGGTGTGACAGCTCTAGCGACTCTGCTGGGGAAAAGAACCCAGAACGTTAGTTCAGGGTTCAGATTTCGAGCTTAGAATTATTGTTATATTTGGCTTTATTATCTGATCTTTATTACATGTTTTGGCATGACATGCTAAATGTTATCTTTTACCGCTTTGATATTATCTGAACTGTATATAAACTGTGCCGAAACCCTTCTCTTCTTACCTCCGGGGAGAAGCTCGCTGGTTGAGACTCCCTATTCGGTTAGTGTCAATACCTAAAATAAGAAAGAGGCCGGACCAGTTACAAAGCCGGACGATCTCGCGGGTCCCCGGTACGTAGCCCCCTCCTCGACTCGAGTTGTCCGCTCGGGTACACAGTCTAGAATATATACCCAGGTTATAAACCTAGTATAACAAAACCTCATGCCGGATTCCTAGTAGGAACGCTTATTTGCATCACGCTGCATTTGACATAGGGGACTAACACAGGGGTTGGGTCCGTCTAGGCCACGCAACCTGAAATGAAAAGACCATCCTGCTGCATCCCGTTTGTTTTACGCATTTATGTGATTCAGTTCTGCATGCTGACCGGTTTCTAAAAAAAGAAACTTTTTTTTTTAAAAAAGAAAATAACAGCGTAGGGAGATAATTACTTATTTTTGGAAAAATAAAACCAATGTCCAACTACTGTCAAAACCTCGCCGGAATTTTCTTAAAAAAAAATGAAAACAAAATCTGTCTTTTAGTTTGATTTATATAAAAAAAACATATAAAAAAAATTCTTTTAATCACTTTCAAAGTCAAAAAAAATGTATCTATTTAAAAGTAAAAAAAAGGGGAAAATTCAAAATTCAAAAAACAAAAAATATTTTCATTTGTAGTATCTCTTAAAAGAAAAAAAATTTCGAAATTTCAAAAAAAAGTGAAAAGAAGTTTAAAATTCAAAATATTTTCTTAATCTTCGTCCCTTTTCAGAAAAATAAAAAAAAATATATAAAAATCAAGAAAATAGTTTTCCTCTTTTTCTTTAAAAGATTTTATTCAAAAAAAAAGGATTTAGTTTGTTTCCCCTATTTCTGATCAGCCCGAACTACGCCGGTTTGATTCTCACAGGGTGCGAGATACGTAGGCAACCCTCATCGGGTCCAACTTCCCCTTTTCAAAATAGCCAAAATGTTAGAATTTTAATTTCGTCATGAATGAGTCGGGTGATGCCGTTTTGTCAAGGATAGCCGAATGTTCCCCAAAGGGACGCCGGAAGGCTGACTTTGCACAAACGACCATTATTGGTCATTTTTATTTTTCTGACCAAATTGCCCAACGGCCTTAGAATCCTCGTCCCCGAGGCTCTGTAAGGCCATGTTCCCCATGTTGTTTCATTACTACTAAAAAATCGTAAATAAATCAAGTGATTGTTTTTGTCAAAAATAGCCAAATATTCCCGAAAGGAACGACGGAAGGCTGATTTTGCATAAACGACCACTTTCGGCCGTCTTTTAGAGTTTCGATCGGTTGACCCTCGCAGCCTTAAAATCTTCATCCCCGAAGTGCTGAAAGGCCGTGTTCGAAAATCGAATCTTCTTTTTTTTTAAAAAAAAATATAGTCAAATCATTTTTGAGTCAAATCATTTTTGCTTAAAGTCACTTTAATAAATGTGCAGGATGAGCACAATGCAAAACGAACATTTTTCGATAATGACTAAAATCCCTGTCAAGAAGGCTATGGTGGAATGATCTAGGTGCTGAAGGGCAAGATGAGGTCAGGAAATATCTGAAAGGTCTCACAGGTTTATTGGAAATTCAGCCTCGGAGAGATATCATAAGAGCCTTGGTCACCTACTGGGACCCAGCGCACAATGTTTTCCACTTCTCCGACTTTGAACTCACCCCGACTCTGGAGGAAATGGTCGGGTACATCGGAAATGCCAAACTTCCATTAAGGCAAAAATACCTGGTTGCCTCAAGAGCTGTCACGACGCATCGATTTCTAGACTCACTAAAAATACCCAGGACGGTCCATAACCCAGATTTGGCCACCGGTTTTTGTAATCCATGCTTCATATACGACAGGTATGGTCATGTAGGAGGATTCAACATTCCGATTAACAAGCTATGCAGCAAAGGTAGTCGTCAGAAGTGGGATGAGCACAGACGGGTGGCTTTCATGATAACATTTTTGGGTCTTCTGGTATTTTCGAGGAAAGACAGAAATATTGATCTGAAAATATCCGGGGTCGTCAGTACTTTGCTCACACAGAATGATAGTACTCTCGCGCCTATGGTGGTATCTGATATCTTTCGAGCTCTCACAGCCTGCAAAGCCGGGGGAATTTCTTCGAAGGGTGTAACTTGATGTTACAAATATGGATGACTGAACATCTCTGCCATCGTTCCGAGCTTTTGAGCCATGGTTCCTCGAAGAAAACTTGCATAGAAGAGTTTTACATAAGAACCAAAAAGATCAGTCTGCCCAAAGGAGTTATGGCATGGACTTCATTATTTCAGACTCTCACCGCCAACCAAATACAATGGACACTGGGATGGTTGCCTGTTGATGAGGTCATGTATATTCAACCTTACGCGCCCTGCCGAGTCTTGAGACAACTCGGAAGATACCAGATAGTACCACATGAGTAAGATCTTAGTACTCAAACAATTTAGATTAGCCCTGACGACAATTTCCTGAAGCAAAAATCCGCCAGATCTGGAATGAATGTCAACATTTGAAGGCGGATACTTGTGTGCAGGATCGGGCTAGAAGTGAAACGGCGCCAGGTTACCTTGCGTGGTACAGAAGAGAACTTGAACACGAAAGACGGGCTAAAAGACCCCACATCTTGAATTTCGCCGAGTCATCGCAAAAGCAGTGGGATTGGTTGGCAAAAGAAAGAGGCTATCGTGCCGAAATCGGCAAATTGAAGCAACAGGTTGAAGGTTTGAAATATGAGCACAACGTGCAAGTTGCTACCGATCTGGGAGAAAAGAACAGGTTGACTCAGGAAAAAGAGATGCTCAGGGCCCAAATCAAACAGATGAGGATAGATGCTGATAACCAGCAAAGGAGCAGGTCGGATGAACAATTGATAAAAGGTTTAAGGATGGAAATTGGTGAGTGCCGGAGTGAGTCAGAAAATACCATAGCAGGGCTCGAAGCACACTGGGCAAGGAGGACAGAAAAGCGTAACCGGCACCTGCGGCAGTTGGAAAGGGATCACAAACGAACCATTACCAATCTAAAGGAAAAGGTGGACAGAGCGTTTGAGCAAACCCGAACCCTGGGAGTTGAAAATAGACATTGCCGCAAGCTCTTAGCCCAGATGGAAGTAGAAATTCAGCAGTGGCAAAATCAATGCCTCTAGGATTCTCTGGTTATGACAGCCCGTAATGATCAAATAGAGCACTTACTCAAAGAAAAGAGGCAAACCAGGGATAAGATCAGGACCATTGCCCATGCCATCATCAGAAGATGTCTACGGTGTGAAAATATGACCAGCATTACCGTTTTCTCAGCAGTGATGGTTTATGTCAAGCAAACCATGCATGAGCTGGAACAACTTGAAAGGGACCTCACACCTAAGACCGTGGCATGGCCGAACGATGCCCCGCGGGTGCTAATTCTCAGAACCTTAATGTATTCATAGGTCGAGTCTGTCCTTCTTTTGCATCAAGGTGTATTAGTCTGTTGAGTCTGTACTTATTTCAAGGCTTGTTATTTTCCTTTTTTTAAGAATATTAGTTTGTAATAGATTGTTCAGTAATAAAATGTGTGCTTCTTTTACACTCATCTGTTTTGAACTACGTAATGATCTGATTCACGCGGCATCGTGATACGTAGGCAATCCTCATCGGATCCGGTCACATTTTTAACGACAAATAATGAAAACAATAATAGGAAATAAAAAAATAAAATAAATAAATATATAAATAAATAAATAAAAAACACGATAAATAAAGGGAAGCCTAAAGAGAAGCCAGAATGACGCATGCCTTCGTTGCAAACATGTAGAAATTCACTTAACTGTATAGGTGCATCATGCCCTAACATGAGATTACCTATCTATTATTTGTTTCGAACTAACCGTTCGTTTGTCGTTGAGTTTTTTCAGGTTTTTAGAAAAGGTGGTTGGTTTGGTGGAGGTCTGGCCTCACATTCATACTTCACGAGGTCGAAAGGAGTGTTCAGTTACCCGTTGTTAAGTCAAGAGGGCGTATTCACACTTACTTCACAAGATCAAAGGGAAGCATAGAAATGTCTTCAGAAATTCCTTTGCCGACAGTTCCTGTTTCCGAGGAGAGTTCAATCTCGGTCGTCCTAACGCCCGAGTCAGCAACTGCTGAGGAAAACAGAATCCTGCGGCTCCGCATGTTGGAAATGTTAGATGACTGGAATAACGGAAAAGAGCCACCGAGTGTAATCCCTGGGTTCCCTGAGTTGTTCTCCAGGACAAATGGGACTTCCAACGTCCCCATAAGCTATCCAGCTACCTCATTCGGGTACCCAGCCATTTCAGCCCTCTCTGTTGGATCGCCCTCTGATTCTTATCCCCGGATGTCAACAACAGATGTAGCTACAAACATATTTACTGCACCTCCATGTCCAATCGTGGCACAACCCGCTACACACAGGCCGAATTTTGACTCATCCTCATTCACCTTTCAAGCACCATCCTTCTCACTGAAACCAACTCGGTTCACCACCAGCACTCATCCTCAACAACCTCAATACGAGTTTTCACCTGGGCAGGATCAAAACCCCAAAGCTGCTGAACAAGATGAGATGGCGAAAGGATGAGGAGCCTCGAGCAGAGTCTGAAAAACATGCAAGGTTTGAGCGGACAGAAGAGTGTCTCCTATACCGATCTATGCATGTTCCCGCACGTGCACCTACCCGTGGGCTTCAAAACCCAAAAGTTTGAGAAGTATGACGGGCACGGCGACCCCATTTCTCATCTCAAGAAGTATTGCAACCAATTGAGGGGAGCCGGCGGCAAAGAAGAATTATTAATGGCATACTTCGGGGAAAGTCTGATAGGAATAGCCTCAGAGTGGTATATGGACCAAGACATATCTCAATGGCATATATGGGATGATCTCGCCAGAGATTTTGTGAGACAATTCCAGTATAACATCGACATTGCACCCGACCGAAATTCTCTGTCAAACTTGAAGAAGAAACCTTCAGAAAGCTTCAGAGAATATGCTATTAAATGGCGCGAGCAGACATCGAGGGTAAAACCTCCCATGGACGAGATAGAAATGGTCACTACTTTTCTCCAGGCTCAAGAATCAGACTATTTCCAGAATATGATGTCAGCCATGGGAAAGCCTTTCGCGGAAGCAATCAAGATTGGGGAGATGGTAGAGAACGGTTTGAAAACGGGTAGAATCTTAAGTCAGACAGCGATAAGGGCAACCTCCCAAGCCGTCCAAAGCGGGTCCGGAGGAATGGCAAGAGGAAAGAAAAAGGAAGAAACGTCAATGGCAGCATCAGAAGCAAAGGAATATCGTAATCCCAGACCCCGTTTTCCAGAAAGAACCCCACAACATTACTACCCCCACCAAAATGTGACATATGCTCCTCAACCCTACATGGTCATGAATACCCAGCCCTATGTCCATCCGCCACAACGAGCCAATCAAGGCCAAGCTCCACCTCCTAGAAATCAGCCTCCCTACCAGAACCACTATAATCTATAGCCCCCTCAAAATAACTTCCGCCCTCAGGAACCACCTAGAAGACGGACTTTCACACCCATCGGTGAACCATATTCTACCTTGTTCCCAAAGCTAGTCCAGATGGGTTTCCTGCAGCCAGTCCCTCAGACAAGGAACAATCCGGCATCACCTACTTACAAAGCCAGTGTTAGGTGCGCCGATCATTCAGGAGCAGAAGGGCACGATGCAAATGACTGCTGGGCTTTGAGAAGGGTAGTCGAGAACTTAATAGAGCAGGGGAAGATAGTACTAAGGGACGAGGAGGTCCCAAATGTGACTAACAATCCGTTGCCCGCTCACAATAACGGGCCGCTGATTGGAATGATTTGCGAGGACAAAGAATTTGATCCTACTTTAAAAGCTATAATTGCCATCATTGATGCAGGGAAAAGGACTAAAACCACCCCGAAGCTAGAGAAAGAGGAAAAGAAGGACAGTACTATCAAGGCTGAGCACAAAGAGAAGGTCGAGGAAAAGACAGTGACGATGATGCCTGTGAGGAATGACGTTCTTTACGTTCCACGAGGTCGAGCAAAGAAGCCGCAGAGATTCGAAGTCAACAAGGCAAAACCAATGTACGTACCAAAAGGGGGCTATATGGTCCGGGAAACGATTCAACCACCTCGGCTGAATGAGCCAGTGGTTATCGGACGCGTGCCACAGAAGCCGATGATAGACCCGTATACAGTACCGTGGAACTATCAAAGAACGTTGGTTATGTACAAAGGCAGAGAAGTCACGGGAGAACTTCCGGAGAATACTTTCATTGGAAGGTATTCGAACACTCAAGAGTTAAACAACGCCACAGGGAAACGCTTCCCACCCAAGGAGCCTATAAGCGTTGAGGAAGCGGAAGCTTTCTTCCAAAAGATGAAAATGCCAGACTATGAAGTGGTGGATCAGCTACGCAAGTGCCCCGAGCAAGTGTCCATGCTATCTCTACTGATGAGGTCGGCCGAACACCAAAAGATCTTGCTCAAGACCCTGAACGAAGTGTACATACCAGTTGAAACCTCAGTCGAACAACTGGAACGAATGACAGAGAGGTTCTTCGCCGTTAACCAGGTTTCTTTCAGCAAGAACGACTTACCTCCAGAGGGAATAGCTCACAACAAAGCCTTACATCTGACAGTTAAATGCGAAGACTACTACGTCAAGCGGGTAATGTTGGATGGAGGTTCAGGTGTTGACATTTGTCCGCTCTCCATACTGCAGAGAATGGAAATTGGGACCGGAAGAATCCGCCCCAATAATGTCTGCGTAAGGGCTTTTGATGGCGTCAAGAGGGACACCCTCGGGGAAATAGACTTGGTGTTAACTATAGGACCAGTGGAGTTTGAAATAACTTTCCAGGTGCTTGACATGGATACGTCTTACAATTTTCTCCTCGGCAGACCTTGGATTCATGCGGCAGGGGCTGTGCCTTCCACTATTCACCAAATGGTGAAGTTTGAGTATGAAAATCGGGAAATTGTGGTCCACGGAGAAGACGAACAGTCTATTTATCGGGACCTATCCATCCCATATCTTGAACCAAGGGTAGGGAGCGAGCACACGGTTTATCAGGCTTTCGAAGTTGTGCTAGCGGAGCAGTATGAAGAAGGAAGACCTTGCCCCCAACCTTTCTTGTCCAACGCCTCAATCATGGTGGCTAAAGAAATGATCCGACGTGGATTCATGCCAGGGAAAGGGCTCGGACGAACATTGCAAGGAATAACGGAACCCATCACCTTGCCTTCCACCAAGAAACTTTTTGGGATAGGTTTTCAACCCACTCCAAAAGATGAAGAGTGGGCAAAGAAGAGGAAAAATAAGGGTTGGAAACTGCCTCGGCCATTGCCAGATTTATACGAAACTTTCGTCGGACCGAAATACATCAAAGAAGAAGACAATGAGGTTTTCACGGCCGAAGAGATCGAGGAGATATGTGGGGCAATGAGAGAAATGCTCTACGAAGCTCACATGGTTCAACCAGGAGAAGGCACAAGCACCGCTGAGATGCTATATGTGGGGCCAAACGCCAAGCTCCGAAACTGGGAGGCCACGCCGTTCCCAACTAGACAGGAGTCCGGGTAGACCTGTCCTGCCACCTTTCCTGCATCACGAGTTATCCCCAGGATGTAACTCGGATGTTTTTCCTTCAGTTTCTTGTTTTGAATTCCTGAAATATAAACCTTGTTATCTTCCAAATTCCAAGGAATAAAAAATTAGTATTTTCTCATTTTTTTTCCTTTATTCTGATTTTTGTTATTTTTCCTTTATCTTTTCTTTCAGTTATAATAATGCGGCTTTAAATAATATGACATGCTTACAGACTTCACGCCCAGATCACAACGAGCTATTTAATTGTGAAATAATGAACCAAGAAACGGAATATGACGAAGAAGAGGCTTTTAGGGAAATAAACCGAGAATTGGAACACTTTGAGAATAAACCTAAGCCGAATCTGAATGATACTGAACCGGTTAATTTGGGAACTCCAGAAGAAATCTGAGAGACCAAAATAAGCATTCACACGGACGAGAAGACGCGAAACGCGATAATTCAACTCCTTTTTGAATTTAAAGATGTGTTTGCTTGGTCATACGATGACATGCCAAGATTAGGTGTTGATTTAGTGGTGCATAAATTGTCAATTTACCCTGATTGTCCTCCAGTTCAACAAAAGCAGAGAAAGTTCAAAACTGATGTCAGTGACAAGATTAAAGAAGAAATCACCAATCAGTTGAAAACGGGAGTAATTCGAGTAGTCCAGTACACCACGTGGTTGGCGAATGTAGTTCCAGTGCCGAAAAAAGATGGGAAGACTCGGGTATGTGTGGATTATCGAGATTTGAACAGGGCGAGTCCCAAAGACAATTTCCCATTGCCCAACATCCACATCCTTGTTGATAATTGCGCCAAACATGAGATCCAGTCTTTCGTAGATTGTTACGCTGGTATCCTCAGGTGTTGATGGATGAAGAAGACTGCCTTCACTACACCCTGGGCACTTACTGTTATCGGGTTATGCCATTCGGTCTGAAGAATGCTGGGGCAACTTACATGAGGGCCATGACTGCCATTTTTCATGACATGATGCATCAAGAGATAGAGGTGTATGTGGACGATGTGATAGTCAAGTCTAGGACTCGGGACAATCATATCCAAGACTTGAGGAAATTTTTGAGAGACTAAGGAAGTACGACTTGAAGCTGAACCCGGCCAAATGCGCCTTCGGAGTCCCATCAGGAAAGCTTTTGGGTTTCATAGTAAGCATGAGAGGTATAGAGTTAGATCCAACAATGATAAAATCTATCAGAGATCTGCCTCCCCCAAGAACGAAGAAAGACGTGATGAGTCTATTGGGCAGGTTAAACTATATCAGTCGATTCATTGCCCAGCTGACTAGTACGTGTGAGCCCATATTTAAGCTATTGAGGAAGGGCGCAGCGATCAAATGGACGGCTGAGTGTCAAGAAGCTTTTGACAAGATCAAAGAATATCTTTCAAATCCCCCAGTTTTGGTCCCGCCAGAGCTAGAGAGACCCATGTTCTTGTATCTGACAGTCTTGGAAAATTCTTTCGGTTGCGTCCTCGGGCAACATGACATAACCGGAAAGAAGGAGTAGGCGATCTATTACTTGAGCAAGAAATTCACCGGCTACGAGGCCAAATACACTTTGCTGGAAAGAACGTGTTGTACTTTGACATGGGTTGCTCAAAAATTGAGACATTATCTCCAAGCTCACACTACTTACCTCATAAGCAGGTTGGATCCTTTGAAATACATATTTCAGAAACCAATGCCTACTGGAAGACTAGCCAAGTGGCAAATCTTGCTTACTGAATTTGACATAGTCTATGTCACCCGCACGGCAATGAAAGCCCAGGCATTAGCGGATCATTTGGCCGAAAACCTGGTTGATGAGGAGTACCAACCATTGAGTACTTATTTTCTGGATGAAGAAATAAACACCATAGAAGTAGTCTCGGAAAACGCTCATGTTTGGAAAATATTCTTTGATGGGGCCGTAAATGCCAAAGGTGTAGGAATTGGGGCAATTTTAATCTCACCCTCTGGTCAGCACTATCCTGCTACAGCTAGACTGTGCTTCTTTTGCACAAACAATACGGCTGAATATGAAGCCTGCATCATGGGCATGCATATGGCGATCGATCAGGATGTTGAAGATTTATTGATTATGGGGGATTCTGACCTAATTATCCGGCAAGCCCAAGGTGAATGGGAAACTCGGGATGTCAAGCTTATTCCTTACCGACAGCACGTGGAGGACCTCGGCAAGCGTTTCAAGTCAATAGAGTTCAGGTACATCCCGCGGTATCACAATGAACTAGCGGATGCACTTGCTACCTTGGCTTCAATGCTACCCTACCCAGGCAACGCCCACGTCGATCCCTTGGAAATACAAATCAGGGAAAGACACGGTTACTATAACGTAATCGAGGCAGGATCGTGTACACAGCCATGGTACCATGATATCAAGAGGTTCTTGAAGACACAAGAATACCCCGAACATGCTACTGGAGATAAAAAGAGGACTATCAGGCGGCATGCAGGAGGTTTCTTTTTGAGCGGCGAGGTTTTGTATAAAAGGACCCCGGACCTCAATTTGTTAAGATGTGTTGATACCGAAGAGGCGGGAAGAATCATGCATGAAGTACATGTAGGAGTGTGCGGGCCCCACATGAACGGGTATGTTTTGGCAAAGAAAATCCTTAGAGCAGGTTATTACTGGATGACCATGGAAAAGGACTCTTTTAGCTTCGTTCGAAAGTGTCATCAGTGCCAGGTGCATGGTGACTTGATTCATGCACCTCCCGCGGAATTGCATCCCATGTCTGCACCTTGGCCATTTGTTGCCTGGGGCATGGACGTTATTGGTCCGATCGAGCCGAAGGCCTCAAATGGACACAGATTTATATTGGTTGCTATCGACTACTTCACGAAATGGGTAGAGGCTGTCACTCTCAAGTCGGTCACTAAAAAGGCTGTAGTGGATTTTGTGCATTCAAATCTTATTTGTCGTTTTGGTATTCCTGCAACTATCATCACAGATAACGCGACAAACCTGAATAGTCATTTGATGGGGGACGTATGCGAACAGTTCAAAATAACGCATAGGAACTCCACTCCTTATCGGCCCAAGGCCAATGGCGCTGTGGATGCAGCAAACAAGAACATCAAGAAGATATTAAGGAAGACGATCCAGAGTTCCCGACAATGGCATGAACAGTTACCCTTTGCATTGCTGGGATATCACACTACAGTACGCACATCAGTAGGGGCAACCCCTTATTTGTTGGTTTATGGGACCGAGGTTGTGATACCAGCAGAGGTAGAAATTCCTTCGCTCCGAACCATTGTCGAAGCAGAAATTGAAGATAGCGAGTGGGTTAAGACTCGATTGGAGCAGTTGACTTTGATTGACGAGAAACGAATGACTGCGGTTTGTCACGGGCAGTTGTACCAACGAAGAATGGCCCGTGCTTACAACAAGAAAGTTCGACCCAGGAATTTCGAAGTGGGTCAACTGGTACTGAGGCGCATTCTGCCACATCACCAGGAAGCGAAAGGAAAATTTGCTCCTAATTGGAAAGGCCCATACATCATCAGGAAGATATTGCCGAGAGGAGCATTGTATCTGGGTGATATTGAAGGAAATGATCCTGAAACAGCAGTGAATGCGGATGCAGTCAAAAGGTACTATGTCTGAGTTTTACTTCAGTGGTCCTGACATATTTGAGATGATGAAGGTTTTATTTCCACTACCCCAAACACTATCAACTCTCTCTACAAGCCCTTTGAGCCGGTTACATTTCTTTGGCTACCTATCGGAAAAAAAAACGACAAATCCCCACAAGGTCTCCCTTTGTAAAAATCCCCACAGGGCCTCCTTTTGTAAAAATCCCCACAGGGCCTCCCTTTGTAAAAATACCCCAAAGAGTCTGCCCCAGCTAATACCCAACGAGTCTGCCTTGTACAAATCCCCACAGAGTCTCCCCAATAAAAATCACCACAGAGAAGAACCAAAGCCTTACACGGGCAAATCATCACAAATCCGGGAATGCGAGTCTGAGCAGTTTAAAAGGATTTCGCCTGTGAATCCAATCAATGGCAGAGTTTCTCAAGAAGAATTAGGCCGAGACCAAATAATTGGAACGATCAAGGCCATCGAACCAACCACCATTTCCAAACTAACAATTGTTCTTTGTTTGGAAAATTGAAATAGGTGTGATCCAAAGCAACCGTGCAAGAAGCAGGTGTCGCCCAAAAAGAAAAAGAAATACGTGAGTGCAAGAAACAGCTTGGCAATAAAGAATCTACTCAAAAGGGAAGTTTCCCCAAAATTCTCTCTTACATTTTACTAAAAGAAGAAAACTCAAAAAAGAGGGTCAGTTAGAATCCCCAGCATTTTCCATTTAGCCAGCATTAGGGCTCCAACCCCTGAACTGAGCATTTTTTCTGTTAGCCAGCATTAGGGCTCCAACCCCTGAACTGTGCATTTTTTCTGTTAGCTAGCATTAGGGCTCCAACCCCTGAACTGAGCATTTTTCTGTTAGCCAGCATTAGGGCTCCAATCCCTGAACTGAGCCTTTTGTTTTAGCCAGCATTAGGGCTCCAATCCCTGAGTTGAGCATTTTGTTTTAGCCAGCATTAGGGCTCCAATCCCTGAACTGAGCATTTTTTCTGTTAGCCAGCATTAGGGCTCCAACCCCTGAACTGATCATTTTTCTGTTAGCCAGCATTATGGCTCCAATCCCTGAACTGAGCGTTTTGTTTTAGCCAGCATTAGGGCTCCAATCCCTGAGTTGAGCATTTTGTTTTAGCCAGCATTAGGGCTCCAATCCCTGAACTGAGCACTTTTTCTGTTAGCCAGTATTAGGGCTCCAACCCCTGAACTGAGCATTTTTTCTATTAGCCAGCATTAGGGCTCCAACCCCTGAACTGAGCATTTGTTCTGTTAGCCAGCATTAGGGCTCCAACCCCTGAACTGAGCATTTTTCCTGTTAGTCAGCATTAGGGCTCCAACCTCTGAACTGAGCATTTTTCTGTTAACCAGCATTAGGGCTCCAATCCCTGAACTGAGCACTTTTTCACTTAGCCAGCATTAGGGCTCCAACCCCTGAACTGAGCATTTTTTCTGTTAGCCAGCATTAGGGCTCCAACCCCTGAAATGAGCATTTTTTCTATTAGTCAGCATTAGGGCTCCAACCCCTGAACTGAGCATTTTTCTGTTAGCCAGCATTAGGGCTCCAATCCCTGAACTGAGCGTTTTGTTTTAGCCAGCATTAGGGCTCCAATCCCTGAGTTGAGCATTTTGTTTTAGCCAGCATTAGGGCTCCAATCCCTGAACTAAGCATTTTTTCTGTTAGCCAGCATTAGGGCTCCAACCCCTGAACTGAGCATTTTTCTGTTAGCCAGCATTAGGGCTCCAATCCCTGAACTGAGCATTTTGTTTTAGCCAGCATTAGGGCTCCAATCCCTGAGTTGAGCATTTTGTTTTAGCCAGCATTAGGGCTCCAATCCCTGAACTGAGCATTTTTTCTGTTAGCCATCATTAGGGCTCCAACCCCTGAACTGAGCATTTTTCTGTTAGCCAGCATTAGGGCTCCAATCCCTGAACTGAGCGTTTTGTTTTAGCCAGCATTAGGGCTCCAATCCCTGAATTGAGCACTTTTTCACTTAGCCAGCATTAAGGCTTCAACCCCAGAACTGAGCATTTTTCTGTTAGCCAGCATTAGGGCTCCAACCCCTGAACTGAGCACTTTTTCACTTAGCCAGCATTAGGGCTCCAACCCCTGAACTGAGCATTTTTCTGTTAGCCAGCATTAGGGCTCCAACCCCTGAACTGAGCATTTTTTCTGTTAGCCAGCATTAGGGCTCCAACCCCTGAACTGAGCATTTTTCTGTTAGCCAGCATTAGGGCTCCAACCCCTGAACTGAGCATTTTTCTGTTAGACAACATTAGGGCTCCATCCCCTGAACTGAGCGTTTATTTTCTGTTAGCCGACATTAGGGCTCCAATCCCTGAGTTTAGCACTTTTCCATTTAGCCAGCATTTGGGCTCCAATCCCTGAACTAAGCTTTTTTTCCATTTGGCCAGCATTAGGGCTCCAACCCCTGAACTGAGCATTTTTTTTGTTTAGCCAGCATTAGGGCTCCAATCCCTGAACTGAGCGTTTATTTTATGTTAGCCGACATCAGGGCTCCAATCCCTGAGTTGAGCACTTTTCCATTCAGCCAGCATTAGGGCTCCAATCCGTGAACTGAGAGTTTTTCCATTTAGCCAGCATTAGGGTTCCAATCCCTGAACTGAGCGTTTTTACCTTTGGCGACATTAGGGCTCCAATCCCTGAGTTGCGTTTTGCAGACTAGAATTTTTTTTTTCAATCCCCGCATCAGTGCTGTAGATTATTATGGCAATTAACTCACGAAATTTTCCTAGTGAAACTGGGGCAGAAAAATTTTGTTCGTTTGTTTTGTTTGTCTCAGCAGGTCTGACCTCGAGGCGCATAGATCGAGATGACCTACGGGATGAGTCTCAATCTTGAATAAATAAAAGAAGAAAAGAACAAAAAGAGAAGATGTTCCCAAATACTGGAACAAACAAAGGGCGGATCGCTCCAAAATTTGATCAAAGTCCCGAGCTCCGCCAATCCCGTTTCACTCAATACTGCAGAAATAAACAAGCGCCTACAACTTGCGAGCATAAAGATTCGGATCGAAGTCTATAAGCAAAATCAGCTAAGACCTAAGATCAAGTTGCAAAAAAATTATAGATAGGAATCTTGTAACTAGAGGTTGACAGGCATAAGTAGCTAGTTCAGTTTCAATTTCCTTTGGTTGTAATAAGGAGGTCAGAAAAGCGGTAGTGGCAACAGCAACAATAGTAACAACAAGCATTGCAATCCCATGGTAGTCCCAGCTACCGAAATTTCCCGAACTACATTGACCTGATTCCTGTTTAGCCGAGGATATGTAGGAAACCTCTGAAGCAAAGGTTCGGTCAAATGCTTTCAAGAAATGTTTCACACGGAGTACCCGACGAGCAAAAATTGCTCATACCCGCTCACTTTATCTTTGCACGAAAACTCTTTGTGTTTTCGGGCAAAGAGGGGCAGCTGTGAGCACGTGATTTTTGCTTCACGGAAATTACTCCAAAAGAAATCGAAAATAAAACAAGTTACCTTCGGGTACAATTTTGAGAATTTGCATGACATTTTTGGTAATCATTTTTGTCCGTAAATGTTTACCTTTTTGTAGTTAATCGTGAAATATAAAATAAATATATTACATGCTTATTTAGGATTTAATTGTACATTTAGGAATTAATTAAATCATAGTTTGGTTTTTAAAGAAAAATCGCAAAAGTATGCTTTTCGTCTTATGTTTTGTTGCCATGGTGTGATTTTACCTATTTAAATATTTTAATATGTGTGTGATGATTGTGTTAAGTGTTAATTAATATGTGTTTAGTTTTACTTTAATTAGGTATTGTGTTTTAAATTAGAAAATAAAAGAAAAGAGTGCAAATTGGTCTAAAAATCGGATTGGGCCAGTTTCTTTAGGAAAATTCGAGGCCCAAAAGCACCAAAACCAGCCCAAGGCAGCCGGTCCAAGAGACCCATCTCCCAGGCCACCAAACGACGTAGTTTGATACCAAAACTACGTCGTTTCAAGAACAACCCATCTCAGCCGTTCAAACCAAGTTGATCTGACGGCCCTCGTCCCATCTTCCTTACCCGTTACCTGACCCGACCCATTTCACCCAAAGACCAACCCGGTCTCACTTAACCAAACGATGTCGTTTTCTTTAAGTGAGAGATCCAGGCCATTGATCTAGACTGATCTAACGGCTATGATCAAACGACCACCCCGGTATATAATCCCCCATCTCTCACCCCACACCCCCCATAACCAAACCCCCCTGCCCTTAGGTCGTCTCCCTCACCAGACCCAAACCCCACGAAACCTTAGCGCCGCCCCACTTTCCCCTCACCGTAAACCCGGCGGCAACAACGCCGGTGACCCCCAGACTAACACCCCTAGGGCACCTCGACCCCCTGAACACAGATCCACCAGCCGTGGGTCTCGAATCTTCCCTCACCGTCTCGAATCTTCATTTGAAGATTCGAGCCGGACCCCAACCTATGCCAAACCCCCCCCCCCAAATCCATACCAGGTGTCCCCCTGACCTCCCTCGTGACCAAACCAGGCTTGGTTTGGTCCGAATCTAACCAGAAAAACCTGAATCCCAAATCTGCCCTAAGAACCCTAAAAATACAAATTCGAGTTTTGTCCATTCAAACAAGGAGTTTGAGGTCTAATAGATTTTAATCGAAGTATTCTCAGTTTAGAACACTTCGATTAAAGTCCGTTCAACCCCAAAAGAGGTTCGAGTCAAAATCCGGGGCCTGGTCTTGATTTTCAATTCTTTAAGGTATTTTCTTCTTCTTTTCCTTGCCAATTCATGTTGTTTGTTTTGCTTAATGTTTGTTCATGTGTTTAAGTGTCATTTCGATTTGTTTTTATTCCTGTGTCGACTTCTCTGTCCACCTTGCCCAGATCTTTGTTTGGTCGAATTTGTTTATATGAGTTTATTATGTATAATTACAGTTTGTGTAATCGAGTCGAATAAGTTCCGTCAATCAGTTATGTTTTCCACAAATCCCTGTGCCTGTCAACATAAAATCATAATCTGTGTTTGTTCAAATTTGGTTAGCTGCTATTGATTTGTGCGTATTGTAATTCACACAGTCGATTCGATATGTGTCGTCAATCAGTTTCAGTTTGGAATGGTATTTATCTGACTCATATGTTTGATTTGCTTACTGAGGCTTCTGAGAATTGATTGCACTATGCTTAGCCTGTTTATTTGAATCAGAAATCACCTAAGGATTGGATAGCTGTTAGTGTTAGCAGGGATTACAGATTGTAGTTCAATTTAATGGCATGTATGCTCACTTTTGACCTTGGGCAGCATGTGTTTGGTTAGAAGTTAGGGAATTAGAATAGAATGGACAGCATATGCTGTCAGGGCATATTCCTACTGCCCATGCTTTGCTAATTGAATAATAGATTAGGCCACTTTAACAACCAGAAAAAGGGGGGGGGCTGTCAGGGGAATCTCATGGGAAGGGCTTTTTATTTTTAAACTGTTGAGTGGAAAAAACAGGAGGGGAACATGGGAGGGGGTTTAGTTGTTTTAACAGGCTGTTGAATGGGTTGATGCTAGGCTATAAATAGAGGAGGTTTCCATTAGTTAAAGGGGGCAGACAGTGGAGAGTTCAGAAAATATAGTTCTGAAAATCAAAAATAGTTCTGAAAAATCAGAAAGAAGAAAAACAGAAATAGACATAGAGAGATACACAGAATACACAGGGATACAGAGATACACAAGCTAAAAAGACTGAAAAACAGAAAAGAAGAAAGAGTGAGCGAGAGTTGAGTTGGAAGAAGTAGATAGAGTTCACATAGCATCGAAGAGAGGCTTTGAAAATAGTTGATAGCGAAAGCAACAAAACACTACTTCAGTGAGTTCTGGTTTAGTGTCAAGTACCAGTAGCTGACATTGGTCTGCCCGACTGATTTCAATTTGTTGGAACCTATTGGCTATCTATTGGTCCAGTTTTGGTTTAAATTCAAGTTCAGTTGAGTCTGTTTGGGTTGTTTAGTTGCTGTCGGGTTTCACAAATCACTTCGAGCCTCCTTTAAGTATATTTCTGGTGTATTTGGTGCTGTTGGAACTGCTGCCTTTGCTATTGCCTGTGTACTGCTGCTGCTTTGCTGACTTCTTTTCTCTTCAATTGTAAACGTTTCCAGGTACACACTTCTGAAACTATGGGTTGATGTAAGCTTGAATTGGAAGTTGAGTTGAAATAAACAAAGAAATGAAACGTTCACCTGCTTTCACAATATCTGTGTTTAAGATGTAGCAATAGGATAAAATGATTCAATTAGTTCGTATTTGTTTGGGCTCATTCTAATCGTATTTGTTTTGTATAAATTGGGGCGTACTCGAACCAATGTGGACTGTTAAGTAGTATGTTGTTATATTGATTAGATGTATACCATGTGTTTAGCAATTTAGTTTAACTTAGCTGACGATGATGGTATAACGCATAATCTAATAGGTGTCTGTATGTACCCTGTCGGACCCTTGGACTGTTTAAATTTGTTATGGCCCGGTTCAGTTTGATTTTAAGAAATATGTATCTCACATAAATTTTCATATTGTGTTAGTTAATACCAACTGATTAGCGATATACGTCAACTCTCTTGTTGGATTCCTTGCTTCAATACAGTCTCAATAACGTAGAGTAGTAATTAATACTGGCATTGGCCCGCCATTTAAACAAAGCGGCTATTAATAGAATCAGTAGGTTTACATTTTTGGGAGCACGAATCAATGTAACAAGTTAAGAGCATTAATCTAATAAGCATGAATTTAGCAAGAAGGTTTAGCGTTTAGATCTAATAGATTTTTCGGATAAGCATTAATAATTAAGGGTAATTTTAGTTTTAAATAGTCCCAGGTAATTATTGGTTTGTGGAGTTAGCCCAGTTCTAAGATAATTAATCTTATTCGAATGTATCATCTTGTCAACCTCGATCTTGCTTAAAATTTCAATCTTTGTAATATTCTTTTCCATTAACACTTGTATTGATCTAGCCATTAATATGTCACGTTTCTTTAGTATCCAATGAACTAAGATCTTTAATAAAAATGTAGTCATTTTAGGATATCCTTAAAATAAATGAATTGCGCCTCGCCAAACAAAACGCACAAACTGCGGGCCCTCATAAATGTATATATTCAAAATACTTAGAATTTGGGATGAGCCGTTTAAGCGAATTTCACGGCCTTCCTCAAAAATAATAACGTGTTAGTCTCTTTAGGCACGTTTTTAATAATATTACTTTCTTAAATTAGGGTGCGCATTTATGTGACCGAAATCCAAATCTCAACGAAGTCGGAATGTATTAACAACCACGGGTGCATTGATTGCGACGTGGTTTGAGATGCATTTTCACGACGTTGCAATTCTTTTAAAAAATAATAATAATAAAAGCGGTTTAAAGTTGATAAAAGCACATAAATTATAATATGTATTAAAATCAGATATTTAGCCATTACAACAATTTAAGCGACCGTGCTAGAACCACGGGATTCGGGTGTGCCTAACACCTTCCCTCGGGTCAACAGAATTCCTTACTTAGAATTTCTGGTTCGCAGACTTCATTTGGAAAGTCGAATATTTTCCTTGAATTGGGATTCAAGATAAACCGGTGACTTGGGACACCAAAAGTCAAACCTTTCCCAAGTGGCGACTCTGAATTAAATAAATAATCCCATTTCGAATATTGTCACTTAAATTGGAAAAACTCCATCGCGCATTCACCCTTCGGGGCGGGCGCGCAAAAAGGAGGTGTGACATTATCTAATTAGTAAAGTGAAGGTGAATCTTCTGTATGTTTTGATGTTCAGTTCCAAAGTGATTCATCATCCTAATTTTAATATATTTGATGATATCTCTAAATTGAAAAGCATGGATCTCTCTGTTCTATAAGGTGAATTTATTTACCCTTCTTCGTAAAGTAGTATATATGTTTATGTATATATCTGTAGAAATATCATTGAATAATTACTTTTTCAATTATTTGTGTTTTACTTAATTCAGATTTATTTAATAACAGGTTATGCTATGCTATCTGGACCTGTTTGTGAAAAAAAAAAAATTGTTTCCTGTTATTAGAGAAGTAAAAGAAACAAAAGAAAAGGGAAGAAAAAGATAAAATAAATGTTTATTTCCCATTAGTTGAGGATGAAATATGGAAGTTAAACTTGTTTATGATATTGATTAAGATGGTCTAAAACTAAGAGAGGCTATTGAATATTACCTTCAGAATAGTCATCGGCTCATAGTCTTCTTTGTGACTATTGGAAGCTAGGAATCAATTTGTCCATTTCTCTACTTGACTAGTAATTGTAATTGTATTAACAAAACTTTGAGCTTCTTGAGTATCTCCGCCATCTTCCTTCAGCAAGCTGGGCATGGTGTTTATACCTTCAACTTATGCTCAATGTTTAGTAAAAGGTTAAACACAAAGTGAAAGGAGTTATAAGTATCTAGTAATAATGAACCTGACATTTAGCGAATTTTGCATAATCTGCTTTGTTCTCTTACAGAAATATGCAGACATAAGTCAGTACTGAAGCCCAATTACATATACAAAACAGAAATAATAACTTCTACATCTGAAGATTTTATCAAATAATTATTGCAACGACTCAAGTATGACTAAGTAAGTAGACTTGCTTGTTTGTGTAGGCCTCCTTGGTAGAAATTACGTTCTCTTGATAGCGCGAACAAGTTCTTTTTCCTCAAATTTATTTATACTATTCTCAGAACAATCTGTATATTGCAACAGTTATTGGATAGATGGGGAACAGAAGAAAGAAGAGGTAGTAATCAGATTGTACTATATTCCCTCGTTAAGGAATACCAATACCTTCCACTATTGTATGGTTGGATTATACTACATTTGTTGGATTTGCTGGTCAAGGTATGATACCTTCACTTAAAAGTACCTTTAAATTTATTACTGATCATAAATAGAGTGCTTTGTGTGAATAAACAGAGTTTGACTTTGGATATATTGTTCTCAGAAATTCGCTCAGTTGCTGCTTCATTTCTTATGATTCTTGTACCTGCAACCGTTAAATGAATCAATGTGCTAAGTAGTTTTAATTACAACAGTTGTACAATCTTAGCATCATTATTAGATGTATTATTGATTATAGTAGTGTTATTCATTTCAATTATACATTACAGATGTATAGTCTCAAACTGTGTAATGTTGGCTAGTATTACATTCACCTAAGTATCTTCTGCAAATAGAATACAAGAGATGGCAAACTAGCTAAATTGTGGGCTTAAAAGTTGAGTATGGTGTTTTCTCAAAACAAAATCTGTTAAGAATCTATTTGATTTTGATTACGGAATTGGTTTGTACTAATACATGCATACACACACATATGTATGGTTCTTGTATATGCTTGTACTTAATGAGCTTGAACTTTTTTCCAAGTAGGATGTTAAATCTCTGTTAGATTTGAATTATTTTGACAGAAAATCTTTTGAACCTATTTCGCCAACTTATCATGATAGTATCTCTAATGAGAATCTATTTTATACTTTCTACAAGTGTGAAGACTTGAGTTTACAATCAAGATGAAAGTTTTGAAGGCTTCATACAAGTCTGCAAATTGGTTATCATTTTGTTAAGATAATTAGGCAAATATTTTATTTTTTGCTCAAGGATTATATGAACAGTACTGTAAAGTATGTATCATGGCTATACCTTGTTACTTGTGAGATGTTAATATATTTTGTAATTAATTATAAATTTAAATTATATATATGAAACCAAGGTATAACTACGAGTTCTGTTTTTTCTTTCTGCATTTAATTATCTATGTTGGAATAACATTTTTTTAAAAATGAAAAGAAAAGATCAGGTATTTATTTACGGACCAACATTCACATGTCCTAAAAATATTTTAAGGACCAGATCTTCCGTCTTAAATGTCTTTTTTAGGACCAATTGATGAATGTTTAGGGACGAGAAGCATGGTCTCTAAATCTCTTTTAAAGACCAGAAAATATCTGGTCGCTAAAATGTTTTAAGGAGCAGTATTAGGATCTCGTCGTTATTGACCTTTAGCGGCGGAGCCTTTAGCGACGGGTGGCGACCAGATTTTACTGGTCGTTATTTACTATCAAGGACCAGAATTAGATATTTAGGGACCAATTTTCCATGGCCATTTTTTGTAGTGGTTGATATTTGGCCCGTATTTTAGCTCCGGAGCCCAGTATAGGTCCGTTATGATATTTAAACCTTATATGTGAAATTTGGTAAAAAAAAAAACGGAAGTGATTTGATGTGATTCAGACCTTTGGTTGAGAAAATAGAAGTTTTGAAACTATCTTGAAAATTTCATGTGTTTTGGTATTGAATTTGTAGTTCGAAGTGTTATTTTGGCGATTTGATCGCATGAACAAGTTCGTATAATGTTTTAAGACTTGTATGCATATTTGGTTTGGAACCCCGAGGGCTCGGGTAAGTTTTCGATAGGCTACAGAGTGATTTTGGAACTTAGAGAATTGTTGGTGTAACTGGTATCTGTTGCAAGCCTCTAATCTCGCAATTGCGAGATCAGGCTTCGCAAATGCGAGCAAAGCAGGCATGGCAATTGCAAGGTCTTTATTGGAATTGCGAAGAAGGCTTGGGCCGGCAGAGTTCGCAAATACGAACATATCTCCGTAATTGCGAAGAGAGTCTGGGAAGGGGTGTGATCGCAAATGCGATCTTTTTGTCGCATTTGCGGAGATCCTTGATCGCAATTGCGATCATTACCTTCGCAATTGCGATGGCAGCAGAAGTATGAGGAACTTCGCATTTGCGAGCTTCGCAAGGTCGCAAATGCGACATCTGTAACTGTTCAAAACATAACTTAGACGGGATTTTTCATTCATTCTCCCATTTTTCAAAATCTAAACTTCAAGAGACGATTTTCCTAGGGCAAGTTCTTCCCCAAATCAAAGGTAAATGATTCTTAACTTATTTCTTTCAATCTGTTTCATCTTTTTACAAGATTTCATCCTAGAATCTAGAGTTTCCATGGTGGAATTGGGTGTTTTTGGGTAGAACTTAGGAATTTCAAAATTTGGGAATTTAGACCTCAAATTGAGGTCGAATTCCAAAATCAATTGTATATTCGGGCTCGGGGTGAATGGGTAATCGAATTTTGGTCCGAATTTCGAGTTCGGACCAAGCGGGCCCGAGGTCGATTTTTTATTTTTAGAAAAAATGTTGGGAAATCTATAATTATGCATTAGAATTGATTTCTTTAGCGTTAATTGATGTTATTAAGTTAATTATGAATAGATACGAGTGGATTGGAGGTGAAATCGAGAGGTAAAACGGTAATTGAGCTTTGAAATACCCGTTGGCTTGAGGTAAGTGTTTGGTCTAACCTTGACTCGAGGTATTACGGAGCCCCGACTTACTTGCTATGTGAAATTCCATGTGTGTGGCGTATAGGTGTGGTGACGAGTACCTATGCGCCACCAAATTATCATTTTAGCTTGTTCCCTTCCCCGTTTCCTAATATATTATTTCCTGTCTCAATTGCTACTTGCTCATAAATGTTTCCATGTCTAATTGCTTCATGTTAACTGTTGTTTTCTTTATTGAAGTATTAATTATTTCGTAGTTTTATTTTATTACCTTGTTGGTTTAAGTTAGTTTGATGGTGCTTCAGGGTACACCTTGGTTGGTCTCGTTGTGTAGTATTACTGTTGAAGTTTCATAATTGTATAGATCTCTCGTGGTCATGATTTGAGGTATAAATGTCGTGGAGGGTTTGAGCTAAACTGTGAAACATTTTTTGTCTTATTTTTTGATTGGTACTGATATGTGGGATCGGGTTGCACGCCGCAACAGAAGGAATAAGGGTGAATGTGATTGTCTGGTGGGATCGGGTTGCGCGCCGCAACAAAGAGTAATAAGGGTGGACAGGTGGGATCGGATTGCACGCCGCAACAGGAGGAATAATGGTGATATATTAAGGAGTAATAAGGGTGGACTGGTGGGATCGGGTTGCACACTGTAACAAGGAGCAATAAGGGTGAATGTTTATATTGATACTGATTATATGGTAGGATCGGGATGCGCGCTGCATCACTTTGTTGTTTATTTACTTATCTTCTGCTGTCATTTTACCCTGTGGTATCGAAATTCTCTCTTAAGGATTGGTTATAGCTGAGTACTGGCAAGATATTTGGGTTCCGTATTTTCTTTGTTGTTAATTACTGTTCCAATTCGTGTTATACTTCCTTTTGCTTTACTATATACTATTGCAGGTTATATTGTATATGCCCCGCCGTAGCCTCGTCACTACTTTGTCGAGGTTAGGCTCGGCACTTACCAGTACATGGGGTTGGTTGTACTGATGCTATACTTTGCACATTCTGTGTAGATTTCGGAGCTGGTAGTGACTGATCGAGAGGTCGGTTGTTGATTCTACATTCAAGAGACCCAAGGTAGACCTGCAGGCGTCCGTAGGCCTTGGCGTCCCCTCCTATCTTTACTTCAGTTCTATTTTACTTTCTTCGGGACATATGTATTTTCTTCCAAATCATTACTTGCAGTATTCATAGAATGTTCGTGAGTTGTGACACCAGTTTCTAGGTGGCATCTATTTCGGCTTTCGTTAATAGTATATGAGTAATCAGTTAAATTATGTATTTCCGCTGATTTGGTTTTGTTAAATTTTAATTATAAAAGGATAAAGGAAAAAGGTGAAATATTTTGTAACGTTGGCTTGCCTAACGAGTGCAATGTTAGGCGCCATCACGATCCCAAAGGTAAAAAAAAAAATCGAGTTGTGACAAGAGGTTGGGCATTAAGGCAATATATGACCCAATTTACCACATGATTTGCATAGGAAGTTGTTTCGTTCATATACTATTTGTTGTCTGTAATCTCCGTTGAGAATAAATTGTGCCATCGGCTGATCCAATGGCAATTCAACGCATAGCCTAGCATAACGCCCTCTCAGGCCAGCCGATGTGCATGCATCAATTCTCATTAGTCTGCCTATTGAAATTTCCAATGCTTGTTAATATAATTCCATCATCGGAGACGAAGTCATATTGCTGTCAGTGTCTGTTTGGCTTCCGTTGCAACAATTTGGTTTTCATCTTTGGCATGAGAGAAAGTGACCAAACATAAACCATGGTAAGGCAGATGTCATGCTTTCGTGTTTCTGAAATTTTGCCATAAAGTTATCTGCTCCTAAATCAATTGGGGAAAAGTTTTCATCAACTTTCTACAGTTCTTGGACTTTCTTTTTCAATATTTGATGGAGAATGCATTTGCCTTGTAATTTGATAATCACCGAAAATATTCATGGTTTGTACTTGTGATTTAAATCCTCCTGAGTAAGCATGACCCTTTTTCCTTTTATAGTCAACTCAGTCTCCTGAGTAATTGCTACTGCCTTGTTAGGTACGCTATCTAGCATATTCCCCAACTAGTAGTTTGTCTTTGAACGTATGTAGAAGATTGCCATGAGGTTGAACTGTTGGGTAAGATTCAATATCTGGAGGTTTTGGGGGAATTGGGACATCTCCATCTCCGTGTCTGAAGTAGACATGGAGGAGATGAGTAGATTTGGAGGGGGTAATGCAATATAGTTTCTAGATAGAAGGTGGAGTTTCTCTCTCTAACTTCGGGTATGTCTTCATGCATCGAAGCAGGAATTGATTCTTCTTGATACTTAGCATAACGTATGAAAAGGTTCCTGCATCTAACTATTGGAAAACATTTTGAGTTTTTGTTCTACATCTTGACGGAAGTTGGATCGATATTTTCTCTTGTTGAAAGTTGCATATAAATATAATTGTCATGAAAGTATCCAAATACCATCAAACATCTCTATAATAGTCTCGTTTGTTTCGATACTTTTTTTTGCTGCTATAGTGAAATGGTGTTATGAGGACATATATTATAACATAATATAAAAATCGATTTCGAGAAAAAATTTGACTTTTATAATGAATGACTATTATATAGAGATGTTAAAGAGAGAGCTGACTGTAGCACCTTATAAAACTTTATATGGGAGATGTTATAGATTTTTAATTAGATGGTTTAAGGTTGATTAGGGCAGCCCAAATTTAGTAGACCATAAACTTATATTGACCATAAACACAAGAATCTGGAGAAAAATAAACATATATGGTGTTGTTTCATTCCTACAGATATATGATATTCTTGAACATATATAGGTGCAATTGCATACTCGTTTGCACCCATCTAAGCTCTAAAATGGTACATACAGAGAAAGCAATTCAAGCGAAAAAATTCCAATCTAATTCGGTCAAATAGAGAAATTAAAGCACTACAAGCAAAATTTCTTCAGTCTAATTCGGTTTACAAGTGCATAATTCTTTTAAGTTTAGGGAGCAAAATTTTAAAGTGAGTAAGAATATAATATATTGATCTTAAACCTCATCTTAATTAAGCCTGAAGAATTGAGTTTAGGATTAACCTTATGACTCATTTCCTTTATATAAACTCTTGAACTCGACTTCATAGGTTGAAACATATATATATTTGAGATCAATTAGGTGACTAACTATCGATTGATACGATGGATCATATCCTCAAATTTACTAAAGCTGGAAAGTGGCACTAAAGATTTAAACTTTTCAAAATACTCTCTCAGTAAAATGACAGCAATTGGTTCTTAGATATCATTGAGCCATATAATAATAATAATAATAATAATAATAATAATAATAATAATAATAATAATAATAATAATAATAATAATAATAATAATTTTGAACGAGCTTTTGGAAATGTTTTACTCATTAATTTTGACGACGGAGGAAATAACAATTGAGTATTGACCCATATATATCAAAGATAAAGAGAGAAGATTACCAAAGAAAAATTTCACCTTCAATGGCAATCTAAGGAGTTCTTCAATGGTCTCTATAAAACATATCATCTAAAACCAGGTAAAATTCCTATAATACTCTTATTTATAAAAAATATATACATAGCTGGACAATTTAATTTGCATAAGTCCAAGTTAAATACTCCAAAAGAATAAAACGACACAAACATATATAGCTAAAGGAGTTGTGTGCAGAGGTGAATCCAGGATTTAAACTCTATGGGTTCAATTTTTAAGGTTTTTAACAGTGAACCCATTATATTTTTAAAGTTATGGGTTCAAATCTATTATTTTTGCAATTTTAATGAATTGTTACGCATAAATTTCTACTCCGCGTCGAAAGTTATAGGTTCAATTGAACCCATAACTAACACACTACATCCGCCTATGGTTGTGTGACTAGTATGGGGCGCGTAAAACCAACTTTAGTCAACTCTCAATCAACGTCTCTAAGCTGGAGACCATGTTGCTGTGATCCTCCGCCTTTTAGAAGAAAATTTGATTTTAGATATTGGAATAAAAAGAAGGGGCACAACGTAAGAATATATAAGCTCCTGGAATAAATCATAAGGAGCACACAAATAAGTTATATACAGCCAATAAAATTTCAAGCAAATACCCCTATAACCATATTGATTTCTTCCCACATTTAAACACTATCATGATAGATCTACAGATGAGCTAATGTGATGGATTACAATAACTTCTCCATGTAGACACACACTTAATTATAATACAACCATAAGATGATCCAATGTGACAAAAAACGTCAAAATTTTATCTTATAGACAATATTAAATAAACCACTTATTAAATCATACCTTGGGCGGATCTCCTCAAACAAAGAGTACAAGGAACAAAAACGTCAACCAACTCCACACTTTGGGTTGATAAACTAGTTCGTCTATTTTAGCAAAATTTTTATCTCATAGCAACACTTTGATCATCCTTTGGGTTTGGGGTAATACAAACTTGAAACTCAAAACATCTTGAGGTATCAAATCAATAACATTTCACATGAAAACTTAAAAAAACATTGAGAAAGAATCATCACAAAAGCACAGCAGGAATTTATCAACTGATAAACTATCTTAACATAATTATCACACACACGCATACACACACATATATATAACTCAATCTTGGATTTAGTAATATTGAACTTTAACAGCTAAGCATAGTGGTATCAAGGATCTTTCTTAATTGCAGCTTTCCCTTTTGTGAGCCTTTACTTAAAAAATCAAAGTACTAAGTAGGCTCAACAAAAAAGATTAGACAAGTGAGGCTCATTCACCATTATTTCGAAAGATTTGTTTTTTTTTTTTCTTTTTGTTTGGCCAACTTGAAGTTACCAAAAATTCCTTTAAGCTCATCAAGCTTGTTGGCAACACCATTCTCATCCACAAAGAATGTATGTTAGTCCATATATAGTCCATTTCAATGATTTCGATTCTTTCTTTAAGAGTTTAGAACCCAAGAGATGCTTCATTGCACTTGCCATTAGACTCTTTTCAGTTTAAGTGTGAACAAGAAACATCAATGTCAAACACAAGAGAAGTTAATTAGTTCATTTAATTATTACAAATAAGAACCTTCATCTACTTACTCAAATGATAGCAGTTGTGGAGTTAGGAAGTTATACAAGATGATTAAAAAATATTAGGAATGTCACACTTGGCATTTGAACTCGCAATAACCTAAAGCAAATTTTTGGACCACTTTTGTCACATTACTAGAATTTTTCCTTTTGTCAAAAAGTGTACATATATCCAAAACAAGCTATTTGCACTGTGTAATTTTTCGACGAAAGGAATCCAATTGAATGTCGTCTCATCAAATAAGCTCCGCTTTTAATTAATGGTTGCACATAACTACAAATAACATTTTTATCGGCAAAATAGATCATAATGAAAGAAAGCACATTCATCAACATCACCACTTCACTCAAATAGACATCTAGAGCACCGTCCCCTTTAGAATGATGTACTTCTTCAAATAAGGATTATAATCTTAACTCGAAATTTTCCAATATTTCCCTCCTTAGAGTCGTAGTCATCTTGTCCTTTCTTCTTCCTATTCCCGGACAGGATGGTGCGATCTTGTCTGGTTCCTCCTGTAGAATTTTAGTGGGTTATTGTTGTTGTTGCTAGTGGATTTAACTATTGTTCTTGCTAAATATAATCTACTAGTAATATATATAAGGAGGAGAACATATGAAAATTGAGATAATTTTACTTTGTATCTTAAATAATTGACATAAGTTATATGAAGTTTCTTTTTGTTTCACAAATTGGTGAATCTAAAAGTATAAGATTTAAGTCAACTAATTTGTGAAAAAAAAAAAAGAATACTCGTACAACTCGAATGAATTGCACGCCGCACAAAATAAAGTTTTCCGTTGGATAAAAGAAAAAAATCAATAATTTCATACAACTATTAATGAGGAATGGATAGATCAGCAATTCTGAGAAAGACTTCATTTAAGAGATAAATTAAAGGTTTGCACTTCTCTTAGAAATACCAGTTATAGAGAGGTCCAACGACGACAATATGTAGCTTTTGTATTTAAAATCATATATTGTTGATTTTTCTTCAAAGATGATATTTCAATCATTAGAAGTATAAGACAATAGGGTGAGAAGAATGTTTACCCTCAAAATCAGATAACAATTGAATTTGCAAGTGGTTTTAAGGATATTTTGGATTAAATTGACACAAAGCAATAAATTAAATTGCAATTGAAATAAATAATAATAGAGTAAATTCAAACTACAAGAATTGAACAGTTACAGCCTTGGGGGCTGAACCACCTTTGAACAGAATGCACTCCGATCAGTATCAAAACATAGTTGAATAAGAGCTTAAAGAGAAAATAACAATATATTGCTTCTGAGTGCGTCTTACAATGTGATTTACAAGTAATCAGACCCCCCTTTATATAGTAGGGGGTCATGTATTAAGTACAATTCTATAAAAGGTAAAAATCCCCTAATTAACTGATTGATGATCTCACGTCGATATATGCCAAGATCTCCGCGTGATAATCGATCTGTCACGGATATCACAACCTTCTGTTGGCCGAGCTTGGCTACCTGACAACGTTCTTCGAAGTTGAAAAAAGCCATGACCGATCCCTAATCACGACCCTAATATCCTCGAGGGCGGGTGTTATGGTCCGAACTCAGAATTGATAAGATCCCTACCTCGGTTTGGGTCCACTATTACAATCTGTCGAGCTTGGCTTATCATGTCGGAGATCGAGATGTATTTCGAGACCAGTTTTACCCGTATACAGATAGTCCCCTTATTTGTCGGAGAGTAGACGACGACAAAGGACATGAGCTTCCGATTCTCACTTCGATACCCCGCGTCAGAAATGACAAAATGAACGAAAAGTCTCGTCAGTCACGTCTTAATGGCATTAAATGCCTGTCAATTGCCGGTCGACCACTCCTGGATGCGAACCGTCGTTTGAAAACTATAAATACCCCCTTCTTCATTTATTCAAACTTTATATCCAAACCTTCTACACTTGTCCTTAGAAATCTCTATATTTTCTGGCACTTGTATCCTGGTTTTTTGAGATCTTTGTGAGAACCATCAAGTGTACTCCTTCAACTTCCTCTTTTTCTTCCATTTTAAAAGAAAATGGCGAAGACTTCAAAGACAGCTCCCCAAAAAGAAACTCATTCTATGTTGCGGCTGACTGCCAAGTGAGACCGTTCCTCCGCGTAATGCTATCGAGGAACCAGTAGTGGAACCCTTCTTGAACACGTTCATACCTAGTGTATGCTTAGTAACCGCCAATTTCAAGGTTGAAAAACCTTCCTCCGTACCCGGCCGGTGTGAAAAGGTCTTGAGATACGTATGCTCGATTACTGAAGAAATCCTCCCCACGCTAAAAAAGGATTGCAACTGGATTGACAAGCACGTTGTGGTTCCAGGACTCAATGATCCCACGTCGAGGGATATTTAAGTATTTACACTTATCCCTTTACGCTGGGCCCATTGGATCCGGTCATCATTGACTTCTGTAAAATATACGAGGTAAAATTTGGTCAAATTCACCTTTCATTCTGGAGGATCGTGATCCTTTTTCGGTTCTTCTTGAGTAAGATCGATGGATGCTCGTTCACCGTCGACCACCTCATGCGCCTATACAGTCCCCGACTCTTTCGGGGGAAGGGGGGATTGATCAAGCTCGTGCACCGGGCTAGTAAAGCCCTGCTCTCGAGTATCGATAAAGATCGAGATCGAGGCTGGCTAAACCGTTTTGTCCGAGTGAGGACCTCGGACCTAATCCTAGCTGAGTGCATGCCGTTATCCGAGAAGTGGAATATAAAACGTAAGTAAAATTGTTTTTTTCAAAATTTTATTTTACTCTCTTTTCCTTCATTCTTATCGGTGCTTGGTGGTGGTGCATCTGTCGCTCGGGTCCTGAATGCAATCCCTCGACTCAAGGAGTGGGTCGAGGACATCATGTCACAAATGCAATATTCTGAGCGCGCATGGCACAAAATTTCGAAGGGCCAGTGGGAGGCACGTTCTCATGGTGAGATTCCTTTCCCAAGAGTAAATACATAGGTTTCTTTTGTGTTTCGTTTCTCTTTGCAGGTTTATCCAAGGACGTCATACCGAGGCCTCCATTCGTTAACGAAGACTATCCCGTTGAGTCCCCTGCTCGGAGACATGGTGATGAGAAGAAAAGAAAAAGGGCTCTGAGTTCTCCGAACTCGGAAAAGAAGAAACCAAGGAGGAGGTTGGTGCGCTAATATAAAGAAAGCACCAGCGTCCGAGCACCATAATCGGACTCTCTCTACCAGCTGAGGGACGTATCCGAAGAAGAAGAAGAAGCCTCTGAACTGGAGGCCCGCGTGCGGTCGCAGTTCGAGGGAAAAGGGGCCTTCGAACCAGAGAAAGGTGAAACTGAATTCCCTCAATTTAGGGAGGCTGGTGCCGAGGCTTCCGAACCAGAGAGAGGCGAGGCTGTTTTTCTCAAGTTAGGGAGGCTGACGAGGAAGCCGTGGCCGGGGCTTCCTGGGCAGTGGGCAATGCCCCGAAGGATGCACTCAGTGTGATAGACATCTCTAAGTCCTCTTCGTTCACTAAATCCATGTATAATGTTGCTTAGATGATGAAAGAACATCCCAACGAGGGGGACCAAGGAGCGGAGGACCCCCTCCGCGGCTTTTTTGATGGCATGGATTCTACCACCTCGGAGGACGTCACTAGATTGGGTGACATAGAGGTGTCCAGGAAGAGCCCATTTTCAGGAACAAGCGGGCCTTCCTCAAGTCCAAAACTGATCAACTGATTCCCAGATCCGAGCATGGATCCTTATCGGAAATGATCGATCATCATCTCCATTCCGGAGGATGCCCGGGTCCTCTATTCCCTCGTAGGGGTGGCCAGTTACCTTCGATGCTTGGTGACCGAGGAAGACCAATCCAAGATGGACGAGGTGGAAGCGCCCTGCCTATTCGACGAAGCTCAACATGCGTTAAACTGGGTAACTTCAGATACCTCTTGATGACTTCTAATTTGTACTTTGATTAATTTATAGATGATCATAACTTTTTTCTTTATGTTTGTTGGACTCTGTGCTTCATCATGAGACTTTTCTCCGATATCAGAAAAAGCTAAACCAGTATGAGGCCGAGATTCGAGGGCTCACTGAGAAGAGAGATGCTAACAAAATTCTTAGTGAGCAACGTGAAGGGGAGGCTAAGTGTAAATACCCGCGAATTTTTATAATCAATTCCTACTAATTTCGAGCTTAAGAATGCGATTCAGTTCAACCCGAGTTACGTGAGATTTCTTGAATAGAATATGTCGCTGAAATACTTGGGGATCATTATTCTGTCAAAGATACAATTACTTTAATTAAATAAGTGAGAATAATAGAAGAATATTGGGAATAAAGTTTGGAAATATGGCTGGAGATGGAGACAAGTAAGGGACAAGAGACTTAGTTAGGCAAAACATTAAAAAGGAATTGGAAACAATGGATAACTAAGCTTTAGTTGTGTCTATGGATTAGGAAACAAGGAAATTGGTTGATTGATCAATAAATGAACAAAGTGAGGCATAGGCAGTGAACTGCCTAGAAAGCGCCAAACTTGGCGTCCAAATTTGCTGAAGAGAAGGAAATCGCGCGATGGAGGTGCGACACCTCCCTTGCAGCGTCCAACTATTGAAGCCTTTAAAGGAAATTACGAAGAGCTTGTATTATTATTTTGGATCTTGTTACTTGGAGGTGTAAAGAGATAGAGAAGGTAGTTCTCTACCATTAATACTTATTCAAGGTAAGAATTTAATGTCCTTCTTGGTAGATTTGGTCCATTAAATACACCTCGTAACTCTTCAACTACATGGAAATTCTTGATTGTTGAAGACAATCTCAAGAACACTTCAATAGCCCAAATCTTGAATTCTTCTAGGGTTTGACAAAAAGGTAATCCCTTCACTCCAAACTTATACATTATACTTGTCGCACCTCCTTTTTCCGCCCCCGCGAGGGTGCAAGGGAGTTTTTCCAATTAAAGGACAATCGAAACGGGATTGGTTTATTTATTTCAGAGTCGCCACTTGGGAGATTTAGGGTGTCCCAAGTCACCAATTTTAATCCCTGAATCGAGGAAAAGAATGACTCCATATTACAGTCAGCGTACCAGAAATCCGGATAAGGAATTCTGTTAACCCGGGAGAAGGTGTTAGGCATTCCCGAGTTCCGTGGTTCTAGCACGGTCGCTCAACTGTCATATTTGGCTTATTTATCTGATTTTAATACAATTATGAACCGATGTGCCAATTTTAACTCTTTACCACTTTATTATTATTATTATTATTTTTAAAAAAAAATTGTGAACATCGTTTTAAAACATGTCTTTGGATTACGTCACATGAAATGCACCCGCAATCCGGAACACATTTTTATTCAATGTTTTAGGATTTAGATTTGGGTTGCATGAAATGCGCATCCGAGTTTAAAAAGGTAAAATTAATTAAATCGCGCCTAAAGAGTCTAGCGTATCATTATTTTGGGTAGGGCCGTGAAATTTGCTAAAACGGCTCCTCCCTAATTCTAAGCGATTAAATGTACATTTATTGAGGGCCCCGCAATCTATACATTTCATTAAGCGAGACTCATCTCATTTATTTGGACAAATCTTAAAACGACTACATTTTTCAATAAAAATGAGTCTCTAAAATAAAGAAAGAAAATTCTAATTTATTACTAGCTTTTATTATTTAAGAAGACATGACATGCTAATTGCTTGATTAATACAAATATTGATGAAAAAAGAATTTCACTCTTAATTTCGAAATTATAAATAAAATAAAAATTCAACAACTAATATTCAAAATAAACAAATATAGCTAGATTAAAACTCAGCATTGTTATTTTTTAAAAAAAATTATTGAGATTAATTATTCACAATCATTTGAAACTAGATTTAACCATAATTACTAAAGCTTATTAGAAAGTTTATTAGACTTAAACGTTCTCTTAATCTTGCTTAAGCTCAAGTCATGCCTTAATGCCTAATTTACGATGTTTAATTTAAATTCGTGTCTTAGCTAAATTTAGCTACTTGTTCATGATCAACCTATAATCTTGAAGCCTTCATAACTAGTGAATTAACCTGTTTTGCCGAACTGATTCATTAAAGACTAACTTATGTTATTTTTTCTTATTCCAATTATTATTTAGTAATACATGAAATAGCTTAAATACAATCAACAAAATGAATAAAGAAAAACGAAATTAAAACTTCAAAATTTCATTCTTCATATGTATTCATGCTTCATATTTCGGATTACAATAACCAGCGTGTCAGTTGTGTACCTGATATTGGAAGCAAAAGAAAATGAATATGAGAATCAGCAACAGCAGTAAAATCAGTACAACACAGCAACAATAGCCCAGCAACAATAACAACCCAGTAACAGACCGGTGGAGTAGTAATCCAAAAAAAACAAAAGCTTCAGCTTTTATGAAACAACAATCAATTCTGATTTCAAACAACAAAAGAAAACAGAATTTTTTTTTAGTTTTTTTTTTATTTGAAAACTTAAATATTTTTCGGAATTTTCTATCTCTTAAATGTTCAGCCCTTTTCTCTCTCTTATTTTCAGATTTGTTTCTCTCTCCCGTTTTTTTTTTTTTCGTGTATTTCTTTTCCCCTCTTGTGTTCAAGACTTCACATATATATATCCCATCCCATAAATCAATTAAAATCAATCCCTTTCTCTACCAAACCCATTATCTTCCCACTCATCCCCATTACATTAAATAAATATATCACACCACCCCATTATATTTTGTCCCCCATGCTTTATTTAAAATAATACAAGATTCCCCTTTAATTTAAATCTTGTCCCCCCTTTATATTAAATAATCATATCACAACCCACCCCATTTCATTTTGTCCCCCATGCTTCAAATAAACAATTTCAAAATGTACAATTCCTAAACTACCCCTTCCGATCCTACTGAAATTACCAAACTACCCCTGAACGTATTACAAATTTACCAAACTACCCATCAGCTATAACACATCAATTAATCAAACTTAACCAAAATATAGACAATATGATCAATTTCTAACAATGTTCAAACAACAATATGAACATGGATGAACATCATAACAACAATATCACATGAACATGATTTTAACAACATTTCAACAACAAATCATATGAACACAAATTGAACAACCAAGAACAACTAAAATTTGATTGAACAATATTTTAGCAACAAACAATTCTATTTTCGGATTCAACAACAACAACAAACAAAGTATGAAGATTTCTAAATTCAATCATATTGAACTTAAAATCAACTCTAACAATATTACAACCAACAATTCCTATATTAAACTTAAACAACAAGATTATGAGACAAATTCAAGAAATAATCATAAATGATAAACAAGAAATCAAACTATACAAATTTCGGATTCAAGAACAATCAAACAAAGTATGAACATGAATTGAATCTATTTTAAGACAACAAACATGACGGATTAAACGATTAAAGCAATATATTCCTTTAATACAACTAAATTCTTTAAACAAATAACAAGATCGACGAAGAAACAATTATGAACTTAAACTTGAACTTAACAATATTAACAATTTCTAACAATACATACACATGAAACAAATTGAAGAAATAGTTGATTAAATTTCAATTTGAATCTAACAAACAATCAAACTAACAAATACTTACTTAAACAATAATACAAACATGAAATAAACATGAAAACAACTAATTAAACTTTTATTTTGAAATCTGAAAATTAATTTAACAAACAACATGAACATGAACAAAACAAAAAAAAATCAAATATCTAACCATAGACATGAACAAAGCAAACATTCGCCGATTTTAGATTCGAAAAATATCAAAACAAAATAACAGACGAAATAAAATTTAAAAACTACTAACCGGATTGAAACGACAAACAACGAGCAAACAGACAATGAATCTTGACGAACCTCGACCAAAGCTCAAACCAACGATGAATAAAATGAGCAGACGACGATGAACTTGGCCATGGAAGCAACGGAGACGCGACAGAAAGCGATGGACAATGATGAACGGAGGCAGCTGGAGCTTCGACGAGCAGCATGAGCTTCAACGAGCAGCAGTAGCTTCGACGAGCAGCAGTAGAAGAAGGCTGAAGCAGAAGCAGCGGGGAGCAAAATGGCTGCGTCAATGGCGGGTCCGGGCAGCAGCTGCGACGGAGAAGCAGCATCGTGGTCTTCTTGGTCGATGACGAAGCAGTGGCGACGGGGAAGATGAAAGCAGATATCGCAGCAGCATGAAGTGAGGAAGAAGCAGCAACAACGTGGGTTACACCATAACGAAGACGATGAAGCAAAGGCAACGATGGTTATAGCTCGACGAAGATGATGAAGCCAAAACAACGATGGTGTTCTGGTGGAGCTGGGGACGGCATGGTCGCAACTGAGGATGACAGGCGAAGCTATGGGAGGCAGCCATGGATGGGGTGTGAGGAAAGCTTGGAGAAGAAGAAGCAAAGGGAAGGGGGGGCGGATGTGTTCTTTAGGTTTTTTTAGGGTTTTTGTTTTTTTTTTCTTTTGTTTTGTTTTGTTTTTGTTTTTGTTTTGTAAAAATGAAAGACAAAAAGGGGGTTTGGGTCTTTTGGGTTATGGACTGGGTCGACCCAGTTCGAAATGGACTGGGTCGTAGGGAAGATTGGGCCATTTTTTGGGCTTATGGCTTAAATTTGAAGAAGAGGCCCAATTCCGACTTTCTTTATATTTTCGCTCTTTTTTCTTCTTTTATTTCTCTAAAACTAAATTATAAAAATACTTAAACTATTATTAAGAATTAAATTAAGTTATAAAAGCGCAAATTAACTCCCAATAATAATTAACGCACAATTAAGTAATAATTAAGCATAAAATTGTATATTTGGACATTAAATGCTAAAAATGCAAACGATGCCTATTTTTGTAATTTTTAATTTTTGTAAAACAAATTTAATTACTAACAATTGTAGAATTAAATCCTACATGCAAAATGCGACATATTTTTGTATTTTTTATTAATTTAGCAAATAAACACGCACAGACAACTACAAATAATTATTCAAAATATCACAAAAGTGCACACCAAAGAAAATCATTTTATTTTTGAATTTTTGGGAGTAATTCTCATATTGGGCAAAAATCACGTGCTTACAGCTGCCCCTCTTTGCCCGAAGACACGAAGGGTTTTCGTGCAAAGATAAAGCGAGCGATTTTTTGCCCATCCGAGTACTCCGTGTGAAGCATTTTTTGAAAAAGATTTGACCGAACCTTTGCTTCAAAGGTTTCCTACATATCCTGGGCTAAACAGGAATCAGGTCAATGTAGTTCGGGAAGTTTTTGGTAGCTGGGACTACCGTGAGACTGCGATGTTACTGCTGTTGCATGCTGTTATCACTGCTTACCGATCTCCTTGTTACACCGTGCTTAAAAGAAAACAAGAAGCTAGGCTAGACTAAAATTTGTTCTTGTTGCCTTGCTTTCTTGTCGGCTTGTGTTTCCTCCGGTGCTTTTCTTCCGATGCTTTTCTTCCTTTTGACACATGGACTTGAGTTTATGCTGGGACCTCTTGTTGCAACCTTCTGCTTCCCGGTGCTGGGGATTTTATTGTTTACTGCTGGGGATTCTTGTTGTAACCTTCCGCCTTCTGGTGGGGTTACTGATTCCAAACTCTGTAATACAAGACTAAAAAGTTGCTTCAATGCAAAATTATGAAATGTATGCCCGCATTATACTGGTAGGCGACCTAGAGCTGAAAGTATTCCCGCATTTTACTGGTGGGCGACCTAGAACATGATGTATTCCCGCATTATACTGGTGGGCAACTTAGAACTTAAAAGTATTCTCGCATTCTACTGGTGGGCGACCTAGAACTGAAATGTATTCCCGCATTTTACTGGTGGGCGACCTAGAACAGAAAGTATTCCCGCATTTTACTGGTGGGCGACCTAGAACAGAAAGTATTCCCGCATTTTACTGGTGGGCGACCTAGAACTGAAATGTATTCCCGCATTTTACTGGTGGGCGACCTAGAACAGAAAGTATTCCCGCATTATACTGGTGGGCGACCTAGAACTTAAAAGTATTCCCGCATTTTACTGGTGGGCGACCTAGAACTGAAATGTATTCCCGCATTTTACTGGTGGGCGACCTAGAACAGAAAGTATTCCCGCATTATACTGGTGGGCGACCTAGAACTGAAATGTATTCCCGCATTTTACTGGTGGGCGACCTAGAACTGAAAATATTCCCGCATTTTACTGGTGGGCGACCTAGAACTGAAATGTATTCCCGCATTTTACTGGTGGGCGACCTAGAACAGAAAGTATTCCCGCATTTTACTGGTGGGCGACCTAGAACTGAAATGTATTCCCGCATTTTACTGGTGGGCGACCTAGAACTGAAATGTATTCCCGCATTATACTGGTGGGCGACCTAGAACTGAAATGTATTCCCGCATTTTACTGGTGGGCGACCTAGAACTGAAATGTATTCCCGCATTCTACTGGTGGGCGACCTAGAACTGAAATGTATTCCCGCATTTTACTGGTGGGCGACCTAGAACTGAAATGTATTCCCGCATTTTACTGGTGGGCGACCTAGAACTGAAAATATTCCCGCATTTTACTGGTGGGCGACCTAGAACTGAAATGTATTCCCGCATTTTACTGGTGGGCGACCTAGAACAGAAAGTATTCCCGCATTTTACTGGTGGGCGACCTAGAACTGAAATGTATTCCCGCATTTTACTGGTGGGCGACCTAGAACTGAAATGTATTCCCGCATTATACTGGTGGGCGACCTAGAACTGAAATGTATTCCCGCATTTTACTGGTGGGCGACCTAGAACTGAAATGTATTCCCGCATTCTACTGGTGGGCGACCTAGAACTGAAATGTATTCCCGCATTTTACTGGTGGGCGACCTAGAACTGAAATGTATTCCCGCATTTTACTGGTGGGCGACCTAGAACAGAAAATATTCCCGCATTTTACTGGTGGGCGACCTAGAACTGAAATGTATTCCCGCATTTTACTGGTGGGCGACCTAGAACAGAAAGTATTCCCGCATTTTACTGGTGGGCGACCTAGAACTGAAATGTATTCCCGCATTTTACTGGTGGGCGACCTAGAACTGAAATGTATTCCCGCATTATACTGGTGGGCGACCTAGAACTGAAATGTATTCCCGCATTTTACTGGTGGGCGACCTAGAACTGAAATGTATTCCCGCATTCTACTGGTGGGCGACCTAGAACTGAAATGTATTCCCGCATTTTACTGGTGGGCGACCTAGAACAGAAAGTATTCCCGCATTTTACTGGTGGGTGACCTAGAACTGAAATGTATTCCCGCATTTTACTGGTGGGCGACCTAGAACTGAAATGTATTCCCGCATTTTACTGGTGGGCGACCTAGAACTGAAATGTATTCCCGCATTTTACTGGTGGGCGACCTAGAACTGAAATGTATTCCCGCATTCTACTGGTGGGCGACCTAGAACTGAAATGTATTCCCGCATTTTACTGGTGGGCGACCTAGAACTGAAATGTATTCCCGCATTTTACTGGTGGGCGACCTAGAACAGAAAATATTCCCGCATTTTACTGGTGGGCGACCTAGAACTGAAATGTATTCCCGCATTTTACTGGTGGGCGACCTAGAACAGAAAGTATTCCCGCATTTTACTGGTGGGCGACCTAGAACTGAAATGTATTCCCGCATTTTACTGGTGGGCGACCTAGAACTGAAATGTATTCCCGCATTATACTGGTGGGTGACCTAGAACTGAAATGTATTCCCGCATTTTACTGGTGGGCGACCTAGAACTGAAATGTATTCCCGCATTTTACTGGTGGGCGACCTAGAACTGAAATGTATTCCCGCATTTTACTGGTGGGCGACCTAGAACTGAAATGTATTCCCGCATTCTACTGGTGGGCGACCTAGAACTGAAATGTATTCCCGCATTTTACTGGTGGGCGACCTAGAACTGAAATGTATTCCCGCATTTTACTGGTGGGCGACCTAGAACAGAAAATATTCCCGCATTTTACTGGTGGGCGACCTAGAACTGAAATGTATTCCCGCATTTTACTGGTGGGCGACCTAGAACAGAAAGTATTCCCGCATTTTACTGGTGGGCGACCTAGAACTGAAATGTATTCCCGCATTTTACTGGTGGGCGACCTAGAACTGAAATGTATTCCCGCATTATACTGGTGGGCGACCTAGAACTGAAATGTATTCCCGCATTTTACTGGTGGGCGACCTAGAACTGAAATGTATTCCCGCATTCTACTGGTGGGCGACCTAGAACTGAAATGTATTCCCGCATTTTACTGGTGGGCGACCTAGAACTGAAATGTATTCCCGCATTTTACTGGTGGGCGACCTAGAACAGAAAGTATTCCCGCATTTTACTGGTGGGCGACCTAGAACTGAAATGTATTCCCGCATTTTACTGGTGGGCGACCTAGAACTGAAATGTATTCCCGCATTCTACTGGTGGGCGACCTAGAACTGAAATGTATTCCCGCATTTTACTGGTGGGCGACCTAGAACTGAAAATATTCCCGCATTTTACTGGTGGGCGACCTAGAACTGAAATGTATTCCCGCATTTTACTGGTGGGCGACCTAGAACAGAAAGTATTCCCGCATTTTACTGGTGGGCGACCTAGAACTGAAATGTATTCCCGCATTTTACTGGTGGGCGACCTAGAACTGAAATGTATTCCCGCATTATACTGGTGGGCGACCTAGAACTGAAATGTATTCCCGCATTTTACTGGTGGGCGACCTAGAACTGAAATGTATTCCCGCATTCTACTGGTGGGCGACCTAGAACTGAAATGTATTCCCGCATTTTACTGGTGGGCGACCTAGAACTGAAATGTATTCCCGCATTTTACTGGTGGGCGACCTAGAACAGGCAATGGACAAACAAGAAAAGTATTCCTTTCGTTATTCAGGTGGGCGCCTGGCTTCAACAACAACTTTGAAAATAAAATCCTATTCGAGGGCGGATGCACCCAAAATATCCTATTCGAGGGCGGATGAACCCAAAATATCCTGTTCAAGGGCGGATGAACCCAAAATATCCTATTCGAGGGCGGATGAACCCAAAATATCCTATTCGAGGGCGGATGAACCCAAAATATCCTATTCGAGGGCGGATGAACCCAAAATATCCTATTCGAGGGCGGATGAACCCAAAATATCCTATTCGAGGGCGGATGAACCCAAAATATCCTATTCGAGGGCGGATGAACCCAAAATATCCTATTCGAGGGCGGATGAACCCAAAATATCCTATTCGAGGGCGGATGAACCCACAATATCCTATTCGAGGGCGGATGAACCCAAAATATCCTATTTGAGGGCGGATGAACCCAAAATATCCTATTCGAGGGCGGATGAACCCAAAATATCCTATTTGAGGGCGGATGAACCCAAAATATCCTATTCGAGGGCGGATGAACCCAAAATATCCTATCCGAGGGCGGATGAACCCACAATATCCTATTCGAGGGCGGATGAACCCAAAATATCCTATTCGAGGGCGGATGAACCCAAAATATCCTATTCGAGGGCGGATGAACCCAAAATATCCTATTCGAGGGCGGATGAACCCAAAATATCCTATTTGAGGGTGGATGAACCCAAAATATCCTATTCGAGGGCGGATGAACCCAAAATATCCTATTCGAGGGTGGATGAACCCAAAATATCCTTAAGACTTGAAAATGTCTTACCTCGAATACTTCCTGGGGATAACACTGTTGGGGAATTATTTACTTACCTGTTGGGGGGTAAAATGTTATCAGCTGGGGATAACGCTGTCGAGGATAACACTGTTGGGGGATTCTGATTCTTTCAGAACTAGTGCTTCACTGAGCTCAAGTTTCATCCCTTTGCTGGGGAACAACTTCCTCCATAGAACTTATTATGTTGGGGGCAACACTGGTTCTAAGACCACTTCCCTTGAGACTGGCGTTATCTTTATTCTTTCCCGCATGGGTACCTGACTTCCAGAAAATTTTCTAAGCGGAAGGAAAATTTTCTGCCCCAGTTTGATAATATCCCTTGCGGCATGCATTTCTGGCATCAATGCCATTTCCTTTACCTGTTTCAAATCAAACAAAATTTGTTAGTTTAAAACATGGTGATTGGTTGTGATACCCCTACTGGGATGGCTTTTCCCTTTCTCCTTCCTTGCTCTGCGTTCCACAGCTTGTTGGGGATGATATTATGTGCTGGGGATAATCCCTTCCTGCTGGGGATATCCGTCTTCTTTTGTGACATAGCTCGGAAGCTGGCATTTCCCCGACCTTTTAGTCCTAGTATGAATTTCCCAAATCATGCTCATTGCTCTCCTTGATTTGCCCACGGGCTTTGGCCTTGAGGTTTATAACTTTGGTTTTGGCAAGGATATCCCTTTTGACACTCGTCAATCCTTTTGTCAATTCCCTTTTGCTGGGGATATTTTCTTGACACTGGCCTCACGCTTGTTCCTCGCTGACTACACCATTTGGATGCACTAGTCAGATCTCATTTTGTATAATTGGGAAGCTGATGACATATTTTGAAGTCATTTCATACTTGTTCTGACCGGACAAACTCTATTGGGGAAAATTTTTTATGAAAGGAGAAAGATAAAAGATACAAAACAAAAGACAAAGGAAATGATGACTCTTTTACAAAAGAAACTATAAATAAAAACCTATCAAACGCAGATACCGACTCTAATGGCCATGACACGCGTATGTGGCCTATCCTCTACCGTCAATCATCTTTCAAGATCTTCAATTGGCGATTCCCCATTGGATTCTTAATCTTATTCGACTTGTAGTGCCCAAAGGGTTTTTACTATCAAGTCTCTCTCATTTTTTGTTCTTCTCTCAGCTTTCATCGCCTGATGGTGCCTGTGAAGGTTTTCACCGATATGACTCTCTCATTTGTATCACTTTCCAACTGGGGATTTGGAGTGTTGCCGGTATGACTCTCTCTGCTGGAGATTAGAGTCCTTTCTGCTGTGGAACAGAATGTTATGTTCGCCGGTAAGACTCTCATTTGTCTGACTTGGCATCTTTTGAAGACTGGTCAGAAGGTCTTTCTTTGGACCGTAATGTGGGTTTTGGATAGGGCTAGAAAAAAAAAGGGTATTAAAGGCTCAAAAATGCATTAATTCTGGGTTATTAGTTACAACTTTCGGAACTAGATTTATTTACCACAAACGCAACTTTTGCCCCAGTTTCTTGCTTGGGGATATTTTACTTGATTGATTTATATTTTTTCAAAACTATGACCGAGCCGTGAAGCGCCTACGTATCCTCTTTGAGGAATCAGGTCAAACGTAGTTCCCAATTCCTCTTTTTTCATTTGACTTTATTTTTTTTTTTTTTTTTTGGTTACCATTTTTCTTTTCTTTTCTTTTTCGTTTTGTTGTTTTCTTTTCTTTTTTTTTTCATGTTTTCATGCCATGCTCGCGTTTTCTAGTCGTTTTTACTGATTCCGAATGAGGGGTATGAAAGAAAAATAAGTAAGGCTCAAAAAGGGGTAACGAAGGATAAAGTGTTTAGGTAGCAGAACAAAATGCCTTCGTCATTCCAGTCTTCAAAACATGCCAAATGCAAACAACACAACAAACAATAGATTTATAGTCTCTTCCGACGGTGCTGGGCTTGACAATTATGTTAAACATATGTTTGTTCATTTGTCACTTCTAAAGCACCGTTGGGCGACACTCTCATTCTCTTTTATTATGAACGACCCTCATGCCAATTTAGGCGAATCTTTATTTAACGGTTTTCTTTGTGTTTGCCCCAGTTCCACATGACTCGGGCTCCAAATAATCTCAAACCGTTCTTATTTCCTTTAAATGCTTTGATCACCTTCTCAGGGTTTTATGATTAACTTTTAAGACTAGGCCCAAACTGGGTGCGCATGTCATGTCCCTAGAATCGGCATTGAACAAAAATGATAAAAGGACTAAACAAAAAGATGACTGGAAATAATAAAAGACCGGATTTTGTATTAGACTACCGGTGAAATGGTTTAAATAACAAAACAAACAAAACAATTCCAGAACAAAATCCTAAAACAAACTGGACAAGACAACATCCGACTTATAACCCTAATAATCCGAACAACAGAAATGACAACAAAATGAGCCACCACAAGCTTCTCTCTTGCTGACCAAGGAACGAAACGTCCTCCCACTTTATCAAAATTGGCATTTTAGCCACTGAGCTTTGCATCAATACTGCCGAGACCATTACCAGCTTCAATCTCATCAACCTCCGTCGGCAAGTTCTCGAGGGGGTTCGAGTGCTCCATGTCACTGTTATTAATCACAACCCGCCCTTCTCGGATCATTTTCTCTACTTCCCTTCTCCAACTATGACAGCTCTCAATGTTGTGCCCTATGACATTGGAGTGGTAGGCGCATCGCGCTGCCGGATCAAAGCTCCTTGCAAGTGGATTTGGAGTACATGCGGGGAGTGGTTCAATCGAGCCAGCATGCCTTAGCCTTTCAAACAGACAGGCATAAGATACCCCGATAGGGGTGAGAGCCTTTTCTCGTTTCAGCAACCTCTTCATTCTTGCATGTTGACAGGGCCGGAAACCTGATCCAGATGGCTTTTGGTAGGCTTGTATGGGTGGGTAAGCATTTCGTGGAGTCGGGTACCTGGGAAGTGAGGTATGGCTTTTGAGGTCACGGGGAAAGAAGTGGTGTTGGGGAGCGGAGAAACATTGAAGAGTGATGGAGCTACTCGGATAGTTGGGAAAGCTGCCATAAATGGGTTGGGATGGAGAGTATGGAGAATCTTCCATTATGGTGTTGGGTGCTTGGGAAATGACCGAGTTCAAGAGGCTTGGCGGTGTAGGGGGTGGTGCTTTTCCCGTTATCCATGCCTGATACATGTCTGCCACATGCTGTCTCAGCATTTTCACTTCTTCTACCAACCTGTTGTTCTGTTCGACCAATTGTTGTCGGTCATCAGTACCGATCCACTCGGTTCTGCGGTTCTGAGCCATTGTCCTTTGATTTTGCTTTGCAGGGAGGAGTTACCACAACCAACCACTTTCTATATATGGACACATCAAAGGGAAGCCATCACGTTAGTGTTAGGGCATTAGACAGACAATCATGTATCAGAGATACAATGTACCTAAGCAGTTAGACAATTGTGCCCCCTGAAAATCTTCCACACTCTCTTTTATTTATTTATTATTATATTTTTTTATATTTTTTTTTATTTTGGTGGTGGTCGAATCTTATGGAGATTGCCTACGTATCATGACCCCGCATGAATCAGACCGAGCGTAGTTCGGACCCAATAAAAGATAAACAATGCTAAACATTTTTTTTTCAATTTTCATGTTAAAACAAACTGAGTTTCAAAGGTTTGAAGATGACCTACAAGCTGGAAAATCAAACAACCCACATATTCTAATTAAAAGATTTACAAATGGCCAATTTCTTTCCCCGTTTGACAAATGCAACCAAACGGTTATTTTTGCAAATGTGGCCCCTTCCAACTTTCACATGAATTTGAGGCCGGGGAGGATTATTTTATGACACTTTACACACTTGTCCATTCTTTTACGAAAATAACCTTTCGACAACTGACAGATACTCTAAGGTTATTTCGGCAAAAACGGTTCAAGACGCGGCCGAAGTTGGCTCGGGTTATTTTGACTAAAAAAATTCAAACGGTATTCACCTGACCGCTGACTCTTTTTTTTTTCTTTTCAAATTATACTAAAAACCTGATGTTGCAAACACGGCCCTTCAGCGCCTCGGGGACGAAGATTTATAGGGCTGTGTGGGTCAACTAGACCAAAATCCTAAACAGGACCCAAAATATAGTGGCTGTTTATGCAAAGTCAGCCTTCCGGCGTCCCTCTCGGGAACATTCGGCTATTTTTGACAAAACAGCATCACCCGACTTATTTATGACTCTTTTTATCATTTTTCGAATTAGAAAAGTCAATATTGCAAACACGGCCTTTCAACGCCTCGGGGACGAAGATTTTTAAGGCTGTGTGGGTCAACTGGTCAAAATCTTAAAAATGACCCAAAGGTGGCTGTTTATGCAAAGTCAGCCTCCCGGCGTCCCTTTCGGGAACATTCGGCTATGTCTTCATAAAACAGCGTCACCCGACTTCTCTATGACAAAATTAAAATTTTGACATGTTTTTTTTTTTTTTGGCTATTTTAGCAAAAGGGAAGGTTGGACACCACTAGACTTATTTATGACAAAATAAAAAATTTTGACACGTTTTTTATTTATTTTTTGGTTTTTGACTATTTTAGCAAAAAAGGGGTTGGACCCGATGAGGGTTGCCTACGTATCTCACATCCGGTGAGAATCAAACCCGCGTAGTTCGGGCCTCGCGAATAAGTAAATGAACTAATATATTTTTTTTAATTGGAACTGTGAAAGAACTGCTTCAAAAGAAGAAAGGAAGTATATATATATATATTTTTTTTGATTGATTTCTTTTTGAAAGAAAGACTTGTAAAAATTCTTTTTCTTTTGATTTGAACTTTGAGAATTTCAAAAGTAAAAGGAAGTTTTTTTTTTTTTTTTGAATTTCCATTTGTTTTTTTTTTCTTATTCTAAAGAAAAAAAAATATTTTTGGAATTTTACTTTTGATAAAAGAAATGCTTCTAAAAAATATTTTTTGAATTTTGAATTTTCTTTTCAATTTTGAAAGAAGTATCAAAATATTTTCGGATTTTTTTTTTTAAAAAAAACATTTTTATTATTTTTGTTTTATCAACAATGGAAAATAAAGATATTTATATTATTTTTGCAAGACATATCTTTTTTGGAATTTTACTTTGAATTTTCTTGGCAAGACAAATATTCTTTGCAACAAATAAAGATATATATATTTTGGAAATAAAAAAAAACTTTTCAGATTTATATATATATTTGCGACAAATAATGAAAGACTTTTTTTTTTTTTTTTTTTTTTTTTGCATTTTCATAATCAAATAAATAATAAATAAAACCATTTTAAAAATAAGATTCTTTTTCATTTTCATTTTCATGGCAAGACAAACTATATATTTTTTCTATTTTATTTTTTTTTGAAAAACAAAACAGAACAACGGCTCTTTTTTTTCTTTTCTTAGCTTTTAATAAAACAAACTAATAAGACATTTTTTTTTCATTTTCTCAAAATTTCGGCAGAGTTTTGACAGTATTTGGGCATTTATTTTCTTTTCAAAATAAACAATCAATTCCCTAACCGCTATTTCTTTTTTTTTCAATTTCAAAATATTATTCTTGATATTTACAAGTCAGTCAACACACAAGTCCGAATCAAATTAATGCGCAAGTAGTAACAAGTAAGATGCATCAAGATGGTCATTTTCATTTTTGGTGCACCTGTCCTAGACAGACTCAACCCCTTTGTTGAGCCTCCAAAGTCAGATGCACGTGATGCAAACAAACGTTCCTACTAGGGATCCGGCATGTGGCTTTGTTATACTAGGTTCAGAACCTGGGTGTTTGTTTTAGACCTGGCTTACCCGAGCGGACAGCTCGAGCCGAGGGGGGTAGCGTACCGGGAATACAGAAGCTTCACCGGCTTAGCAACTTGTCCGAACCTCGTTCTAAATTGGGATTTGACACTATACAGAAAAGAAGTCGTACGAAGTACACCCTTCTTCATGATTTAGAAGACTGAGAGAGGAGATGGGTTTCGGCACAGTTTATACACAGTTCACGTAATATCAAAGCGGTAAAAGCAACATTTAGCACATTAGGCTTAATCATGTAAAAATCAGATAAAACCAAATATAACAATTTATATGAGCTCGAATTTCTAACCCTGAACCACTGGTTCTGGGTTAAGTCCCCAGCAGAGTCGCCAGAGCTGTCGCACCTCCTTTTTCCGCCCCCGCGAGGGTGCAAGGGAGTTTTTCCAATTAAAGGACAATCGAAACGGGATTGGTTTATTTATTTCAGAGTCGCCACTTGGGAGATTTAGGGTGTCCCAAGTCACCAATTTTAATCCCTGAATCGAGGAAAAGAATGACTCCATATTACAGTCAGCGTACCAGAAATCCGGATAAGGAATTCTGTTAACCCGGGAGAAGGTGTTAGGCATTCCCGAGTTCCGTGGTTCTAGCACGGTCGCTCAACTGTCATATTTGGCTTATTTATCTGATTTTAATACAATTATGAACCGATGTGCCAATTTTAACTCTTTACCACTTTATTATTATTATTATTATTTTTAAAAAAAAATTGTGAACATCGTTTTAAAACATGTCTTTGGATTACGTCACATGAAATGCACCCGCAATCCGGAACACATTTTTATTCAATGTTTTAGGATTTAGATTTGGGTTGCATGAAATGCGCATCCGAGTTTAAAAAGGTAAAATTAATTAAATCGCGCCTAAAGAGTCTAGCGTATCATTATTTTGGGTAGGGCCGTGAAATTTGCTAAAACGGCTCCTCCCTAATTCTAAGCGATTAAATGTACATTTATTGAGGGCCCCGCAATCTATACATTTCATTAAGCGAGACTCATCTCATTTATTTGGACAAATCTTAAAACGACTACATTTTTCAATAAAAATGAGTCTCTAAAATAAAGAAAGAAAATTCTAATTTATTACTAGCTTTTATTATTTAAGAAGACATGACATGCTAATTGCTTGATTAATACAAATATTGATGAAAAAAGAATTTCACTCTTAATTTCGAAATTATAAATAAAATAAAAATTCAACAACTAATATTCAAAATAAACAAATATAGCTAGATTAAAACTCAGCATTGTTATTTTTTAAAAAAAATTATTGAGATTAATTATTCACAATCATTTGAAACTAGATTTAACCATAATTACTAAAGCTTATTAGAAAGTTTATTAGACTTAAACGTTCTCTTAATCTTGCTTAAGCTCAAGTCATGCCTTAATGCCTAATTTACGATGTTTAATTTAAATTCGTGTCTTAGCTAAATTTAGCTACTTGTTCATGATCAACCTATAATCTTGAAGCCTTCATAACTAGTGAATTAACCTGTTTTGCCGAACTGATTCATTAAAGACTAACTTATGTTATTTTTTCTTATTCCAATTATTATTTAGTAATACATGAAATAGCTTAAATACAATCAACAAAATGAATAAAGAAAAACGAAATTAAAACTTCAAAATTTCATTCTTCATATGTATTCATGCTTCATATTTCGGATTACAATAACCAGCGTGTCAGTTGTGTACCTGATATTGGAAGCAAAAGAAAATGAATATGAGAATCAGCAACAGCAGTAAAATCAGTACAACACAGCAACAATAGCCCAGCAACAATAACAACCCAGTAACAGACCGGTGGAGTAGTAATCCAAAAAAAACAAAAGCTTCAGCTTTTATGAAACAACAATCAATTCTGATTTCAAACAACAAAAGAAAACAGAATTTTTTTTTAGTTTTTTTTTATTTGAAAACTTAAATATTTTTCGGAATTTTCTATCTCTTAAATGTTCAGCCCTTTTCTCTCTCTTATTTTCAGATTTGTTTCTCTCTCCCGTTTTTTTTTTTTTCGTGTATTTCTTTTCCCCTCTTGTGTTCAAGACTTCACATATATATATCCCATCCCATAAATCAATTAAAATCAATCCCTTTCTCTACCAAACCCATTATCTTCCCACTCATCCCCATTACATTAAATAAATATATCACACCACCCCATTATATTTTGTCCCCCATGCTTTATTTAAAATAATACAAGATTCCCCTTTAATTTAAATCTTGTCCCCCCTTTATATTAAATAATCATATCACAACCCACCCCATTTCATTTTGTCCCCCATGCTTCAAATAAACAATTTCAAAATGTACAATTCCTAAACTACCCCTTCCGATCCTACTGAAATTACCAAACTACCCCTGAACGTATTACAAATTTACCAAACTACCCATCAGCTATAACACATCAATTAATCAAACTTAACCAAAATATAGACAATATGATCAATTTCTAACAATGTTCAAACAACAATATGAACATGGATGAACATCATAACAACAATATCACATGAACATGATTTTAACAACATTTCAACAACAAATCATATGAACACAAATTGAACAACCAAGAACAACTAAAATTTGATTGAACAATATTTTAGCAACAAACAATTCTATTTTCGGATTCAACAACAACAACAAACAAAGTATGAAGATTTCTAAATTCAATCATATTGAACTTAAAATCAACTCTAACAATATTACAACCAACAATTCCTATATTAAACTTAAACAACAAGATTATGAGACAAATTCAAGAAATAATCATAAATGATAAACAAGAAATCAAACTATACAAATTTCGGATTCAAGAACAATCAAACAAAGTATGAACATGAATTGAATCTATTTTAAGACAACAAACATGACGGATTAAACGATTAAAGCAATATATTCCTTTAATACAACTAAATTCTTTAAACAAATAACAAGATCGACGAAGAAACAATTATGAACTTAAACTTGAACTTAACAATATTAACAATTTCTAACAATACATACACATGAAACAAATTGAAGAAATAGTTGATTAAATTTCAATTTGAATCTAACAAACAATCAAACTAACAAATACTTACTTAAACAATAATACAAACATGAAATAAACATGAAAACAACTAATTAAACTTTTATTTTGAAATCTGAAAATTAATTTAACAAACAACATGAACATGAACAAAACAAAAAAAAATCAAATATCTAACCATAGACATGAACAAAGCAAACATTCGCCGATTTTAGATTCGAAAAATATCAAAACAAAATAACAGACGAAATAAAATTTAAAAACTACTAACCGGATTGAAACGACAAACAACGAGCAAACAGACAATGAATCTTGACGAACCTCGACCAAAGCTCAAACCAACGATGAATAAAATGAGCAGACGACGATGAACTTGGCCATGGAAGCAACGGAGACGCGACAGAAAGCGATGGACAATGATGAACGGAGGCAGCTGGAGCTTCGACGAGCAGCATGAGCTTCAACGAGCAGCAGTAGCTTCGACGAGCAGCAGTAGAAGAAGGCTGAAGCAGAAGCAGCGGGGAGCAAAATGGCTGCGTCAATGGCGGGTCCGGGCAGCAGCTGCGACGGAGAAGCAGCATCGTGGTCTTCTTGGTCGATGACGAAGCAGTGGCGACGGGGAAGATGAAAGCAGATATCGCAGCAGCATGAAGTGAGGAAGAAGCAGCAACAACGTGGGTTACACCATAACGAAGACGATGAAGCAAAGGCAACGATGGTTATAGCTCGACGAAGATGATGAAGCCAAAACAACGATGGTGTTCTGGTGGAGCTGGGGACGGCATGGTCGCAACTGAGGATGACAGGCGAAGCTATGGGAGGCAGCCATGGATGGGGTGTGAGGAAAGCTTGGAGAAGAAGAAGCAAAGGGAAGGGGGGGCGGATGTGTTCTTTAGGTTTTTTTAGGGTTTTTGTTTTTTTTTTCTTTTGTTTTGTTTTGTTTTTGTTTTTGTTTTGTAAAAATGAAAGACAAAAAGGGGGTTTGGGTCTTTTGGGTTATGGACTGGGTCGACCCAGTTCGAAATGGACTGGGTCGTAGGGAAGATTGGGCCATTTTTTGGGCTTATGGCTTAAATTTGAAGAAGAGGCCCAATTCCGACTTTCTTTATATTTTCGCTCTTTTTTCTTCTTTTATTTCTCTAAAACTAAATTATAAAAATACTTAAACTATTATTAAGAATTAAATTAAGTTATAAAAGCGCAAATTAACTCCCAATAATAATTAACGCACAATTAAGTAATAATTAAGCATAAAATTGTATATTTGGACATTAAATGCTAAAAATGCAAACGATGCTTATTTTTGTAATTTTTAATTTTTTGTAAACAAATTTAATTAATAACAATTATAGAATTAAATCCTACATGCAAAATGCGACATATTTTTGTATTTTTTATTAATTTAGCAAATAAACACGCACAGACAACTACAAATAATTATTCAAAATATCACAAAAGTGCACACCAAAGAAAATCATTTTATTTTTGAATTTTTGGGAGTAATTCTCATATTGGGCAAAAATCACGTGCTTACAATACTCCATGGATGTAGAAGAGTATGTTTATGAAGATCGATTTGTATTTAGGCCTCTATTCATGAAACCCTAGAAGAATGGGTTGTTAGCTATGATGAATAGTGTTAGGTCTTGTTCAAATGATGTTATTCTGAGCTTTCAGTGGACCGACTAGATCCCATGACATGTTTAATGAAGGATTTTGCGTTAAAGTTCAAGATTTACCTTCAAATGATGAAATGGGGAGTTTTGCTAAACTTATAAAATTAGACTTAAAGTGTTGGGCACTTAGTTGGGTTAGTTGGTATTGTTGTGACGCGTTATTGAATTATGTGAGTTCATATATGTAGATTGTGACTCACCGGCATTACTGGATCATTTGGGGTAAGGTTGGAAGCAATTTGAGTTACGTTGAAACTTATTACCTTTGGAACTTTTCTCCAAACTCATATCGAAACACGATTAAATTGAGCTTCTATATGTGAGTCCTATCTTGTGGGGACGAGCGAGTTGGGATTTTACCATTTCTTGCACCATAAAAGATTTGAGTGCTATGAATATTATTTTCTTGAAATGTTATTTAAATTTTTAAAACTAAATAAAGGAGAAACACTTGTAGTATTTTTTTAAACACAAATACATGAGTTGTGAAATACTTTGGGTTTATCTATTTTCATATAGTTGATTTGGCTATAAATATCGTCATTGATAAATGTAAAGGTTTTGGGAGTTACTTAAGTCCTCCGAGATTAGCCTTGGATATTTTTCCTCATTAGGTCATGAAACTACACGTGTCGGTGTAGGCGTAAAACCTACCTTATGGTTGGGGACTACGACAGAGTACTTCCCATTAGGGGGCACTATTGTGCTACTTTATTAGCACGACTGAGTCGATTCGTGCGGCACCACGATGAGACGACCTGAGCAAGCAGGGTATATGATACTTGCCGCTAGGTACATAACCTAGTTGACTTTCCTCGTGTCGGTGATGGTATAGTGCTCCCGGTAAATGAAGAATCTAACCTGATTTCGTAATGATCAACACTAAAGGAAGACATTGAAATACATTTTAGCTTATTATTGGATTTTATTTTCGAAATTGTTAATTGATATAAATGTTCCTTTCTTATATCAATTGTTATTGCATATCTTACAACTCCTTAAGGCTTGTCCTATATTTTGTTGGGGGACAGTTCATGATTCGTACTAGGCATGTGGAGCTTAGGCCTTTCGGCCACATTTCCATTTCTGTTTTCAGGGACTGGACTTGAGCAGCTTGGACCGCATGGATAGAGAAACTCTATATTTCTTGTTGATACTTTTGGTGAGGCTCCACTCTCGTACCCGTGGAGGACTTTATTATATTATCATTCTTTTGAGCTACCGGGGTATGCCTTGGTTGGTTATGTCATTCCGTGTCATAGAGATTCCATAGACAATAGTAGTATTTAATTTTGAGTTGTAATCCTATAGTTACTCATATGACATGCATGAACGTAACTTTCTTCTACTTTTTTTGAAGTTTTCTTTCGAAGTAAAATTTTGCTTAAAGATATCTTTTTGATTTGGGTTATATCTTAAGATGATTGTATTTGAAGAAACTTTCATATCCCCTATTAGGCATATAGATGAGTATTAATTTATGGTATGGTTCACTCGGGTCGGATAGAGTACCGGGTGCCGACCACGTGGTTTTAGGACGTGACACTAAGAGCCTCCGAGTTGAGCAATATAGGAAGTTCGGAAGGAGCACACCGACCTAGTGGAAAGGTAAAAGTCTTTGAGGTTAGTGACGATGAGCTAGACTAGGTGACTAACGCTCCAAACCCGCAGGTCTAACAGAATCTTTATCGGATCGACCAGCTTCGGGCAGAGATGAACGTGATAAAGGCCGAAGCCGATGAATGAAAAGTAAAATAGACCGCTTGGCCTCGAAAAAGGAAATTTCCTGGGCTCAATTAGCTTCGGATGAAGTCCATCTTCGGGAGGCAAAGGAAAAGGCCGTGGTGCAGGCCAAAAATATTGAGGAGTTCTAGTCTCAGCTAAGTTCGGTCGTCTTCAATAGAGAAAATCTGGCCAAGGAGCTTGAAAAGGCCAAGTCGGTGGCCGAGGTGGTTAAAGCTGATGCCGATGAGAAGGTGGCCCAATATAAGGCCGATGCCGAGACAACCAAGGTTCGAGCGAAGGATTTCGTCGAGCATGCGAAGCGGCAATCCCGAAGGGAGGCCCTTGAGGAAATTCATGCTCGGGGTTTTGACTTATCGGCTGAAATTGAGAGTGCCAAGGAGCTTAAAGCCGAGGCCAATAAGTTGACTTATCCCGAGGATGATGATGACTCTGAGGGTTTGAGATGATCCAAGGGTGGAAGATACCCCGAAGGTGATGAGGCGGCCCCCGGCGAAGATTAGGCCACTTAGGCACTTTACCGATGTTTTTTGTTTTTTTTTGAATTGATGTTTTTTGTTTTTTTTTTTTGCCTTTTGTGTTACCTTTTTGTTGAGGCCTTTTGGCCTTTGTAAAATTTTGCAACGGGGCTATTTGGCCTTGTAAAAAATCTTTTGGTATGTATATAAGACTCTTTCCCTTCAACAACTTCTGAATTTTTCCTTTGCTTTATTATTTATATTTGCAAAGATTGAAATGCCTTAGCATGGAATAGTTAGGTTACGATCGGAGGTTCGGCCAAGTCTTGCCTTCAACATTATTTTGTTTTAAGGCATCGTGGGGGTTCGGTGTGACAGGAAAATTTTCCCCAAAGTACTTATACTTTTTTAGATTATAGTTTGTAGATGGTAGCCTTTAAAACCAGTTAAGAAATTTTAAGGTTTTGTTGTTTTTGTTACGGGTCTCGGACTTCTCCAAGTCGTTTTAATATGGCCGTAGCCTTTTTAGTTCGGGTGTTTCCCAGTGGGCTCGTTATCTTGAGTTATCCGGGTTGCCTAAGATAACAGTTCCCAAGTGGAGATAGTCGTAGACTTTAATGTTCGGGCATTGCCTAATAGGTCTTATGTCCCGGCTTTTGATAGCCTGGGCCGTCCAAGTTTATCTTTGGATGGCAGTCCCCGGGTGGGAGTGATCGTTTGAACTCAGATTAAGGCGGCCCTTGGGCTCGATACCTTTAGGGGATCAGATATAGGAAATTCCTTAAGAAATGAAAAAAGAAAATAATTAAGGGACAAGATATTTATCTGCAAAGTGGAGACTTCTTTTTATTCTTGTGTGTAATAGTTAAACATATGTACAAGCTTTGTGCCAGGGCTCGAGTAGTCTATGCAGGCACAGTTAATTTGACCGTTTGATCCTTATAGTAAATCCTATCGATCAAGTCAAGACCCGTTCAATCACAAAATCTCTGTCCTTGCTAAAGTCATTATCCGAGGGTAATGCCCCTAGTGTCCGAGGTTGATTATAGAGAAACCTCGGATACTGTTGATTTGATCTTTGACACCGATTCATGATCGACCTTCAATTCTAAGTTAGCACGATCCAGTGTTGCCTCGTTAAAAAACTTCCGAAAATCCCATTTGGAAAAATATCGGTTTAAGGAAAAAAGAGTGCAATATGTGCTTTCAGGCCTAAAAATTGTACCTTTCCTTGTTGGTTACCTGCAAGTGATAGTTCAAAAATAAGTAAAAAGGAATGAACTGGGTCATACCTCAGCAGTAGTATCATTTTAAGTGAGTTACGTTCCAGTTATTCAGTAGCCGTTCAACGTTCATTGCCCTGAGTTATGTACAATCCTTTTCCGATGATATCGATAATATGATACGACCCTTCCTAGTTCGGCCCCAACTTCCCCTCGTTCGGATTCTGGGTGCTTAGTGTGACCCTTATTAACACCAAGTCTCTGACATTGAAGTGCCGAAGGTTGGTCTTTCGATTGTAATATCTCTCGATCTGTTATTTTTGGGCGGCGAACTGGACAAGGGAGGATTCACGCCTTTCATCTAATAGTTCCAAGCTCGTACTCATGGTCTTGTCATTCAATTCTTTGGTTGCATATCGAAACCCGAGACTTGAACTTTGACCGGTATTAGAGCCTCGGTGCCGTAAACCAGCGAGAACGGGGTGGCCCCGAGTCACGACCCAAACCGAAAAGCCGTGACGGGCACCCGGTGCCTTACTCAACCGAGTACCAACGTAACATATCTTTCTTAACATGTTATCAGGAGTAAATGAGCCAGAAAACCCATCATGAGATAACAAGAATAAAACATAAGGGAATACTCAATATATGAAGGCCCAACATGATATACAAACTAATATATGTGACATACGGGCCTATAAGGCCGACATGACCATTAGTAAACTCGAAACATAGGCCGACAAGGCCATACAATTATCCATACACCTGACATCTGTCTACAAGCCTCTAAGAGTACATAAAATCATAAAGGTCGGGACAGGGCCCCGCCATACCAATCAATACATATCCAAAGCATACTGACCAAATAGGCAACTCCGGAGCAAGTGGAGTGCACCAACACCTTCGCTGAGCTGATAGCCTACTAGGAGGACTGTCAACCTATCAATCGGGACCTGCGGGCATGAAATGCAGCGTCCCCAGGCAAAAGGGACGTCAGTACGAATAAAGTACCGAGTATGTTAGGCAGGAAAGCATAAACAAGAACAGTAATGTAAAGAGAGAGATAGAGGAGATACAACCTGTAATATCTGAGTGCCTCTAGGGGATATGATATGAAATGCATAATACATATATATACATAAACTTTTTAAAACATTCGCCTCTGTAGGCATCATCATCATCATATCGTACCCGGCCTCAAAGAGGACTCAGTAAAAGCGTACCCGACTATCATAAGGTTCGGTATAATCGTACCCGGCCACGTGGAGCTCGGTAAAACCCAACTGATCAGTGGTTGCACAATAGGTGCCATACCCGGCCGACTATAGCGCGGCTCGGTAGAGTAAAATAGATACATATATATAATGCATGCTCGACTCATGGAATCACGTTCTAACCCTTTCGGAGTGATGTAAGGTCATTGCACCTTCGATTAACATTATGGACATCCCTACCATCAATATGAACCTTAGTGGGATTTAAGGATCATACACACTTGTTTAGAATAACTTTATAAGGAAAGAACAACATGGACAACCTTAGTTTCTAGGAGTAGATCCGTTATGAATTAGCGTACCGTTTATGTTCATGTCACTTTAGATCATGCCAAAAGAAAGAAGTAAGTGCCTTAACATACCTTGTATATTCTTCCCAACCTCAAGCTATGCAATTTCACGGCTCCTTAGTCTACAATAAGAGAAATGACACTCTCGTTATCGTTTAAGCGTCGTAACTATTATGTATTGACCACAACCTATTTTACAATGAAACGGACAGAAACTCCCCTATATATATGACTTCACACTAGTCAAAACAATCACAAACAGCCCAACATACCCTTATCACTTCATACACAACACGACAACCATAATAGTGTCAACCAACCCGAAAATGTTACGACGAACGACCAACAAACAACCTTGTCATTATGTGGTGTTTCTACACAACATTCCTCCTCTCAACTCCATAAAAATAGTAGTAAAAGAGACAACCCAATACCAACACGAAACAGCCCAAAAATATTCTCACAAGTTCATCAACTCAAAAATAATTTTTCAGTTTACTTAAATACATTTCGACTTGTCTTTTCTTTCAAATTGGGAAATACAACCAAAAGCACATCATTATACCTCTTATCCAATAAAACATCCATGAATTCCACTTAAAAATAATTTTACAATCAGCCAACCATTACACAAGAACAAACAACATACCATTCTTTCGAAACTAGCTAGGTCTATTCTTTACGATCGAGTTACAACTCGCAAACGCATAGATAATGGAAGGAGAAGCATAAACTTACCTTGTACTGACTATAACCCACGAAACCTGGTCCTTTTTCATTAAAAATAAGTTCCTCAACACGGCTACAAGAAGGAGAAAGAGAAACTAGCAAGCTGTCCGGACCTTTCAGCACTAGAATCGCGTCGTAACACCCGGAATACCCTAGGGTTTGTGTGGGATTTTTGGGGAGGAGTTGCAGGGGTTCAATTAGGTTTTATTGGTCTGAAATATAGGTGAAATAACTGAGTTTATAATCCCTTAAAAGTCCCCTCTTGACCGACTTAGTTGAGGCCTCTATTTTTGGCAAGTAGGTGATGCACCTACTTATCACCTACTAGCTGCGCGGTCTCGCGAAAATGCGAATATCTCTATACTCCGAGATCGTATTAATAAACGGTTTAATGAGTTGAAAACTAGACTCATAGATATTAAATTAAATATGTAGATAATCCCTTTATTCAAAGTATGTTGGGATAAAAGCTCAGCTACATTTAACCTAAGTTTCAACTCATTTTTGAATGTAACTTGTGATAACCTTTTCCAACTTTTGTTCTACAACTTGCTTGACTTAAAAATATAACACACGACTATCATACGACTAAACTATCTCATAACATAACCTAATCATCATGTTAATCACCCTTGTCTCACCCCAAAAGTATAGGTTATAACATTCCAAACTTGTCGACATTCGACGAAACTTATTTTCTTTAATTCATTTAGCGCCTAAGCTTTCCAACCCTTTTGATACTCGTTATTCATGATCATAAAGATTTGTAACCTCCATTATAAAAGGATTAACTTACTTTACGTACTTTCAAAGTTTATCTCATTTTTGAGCTTACATCAATTGACTTACGGATACTCTAACATACGAAAACATAGGGTGTAACATCATTCCCCCCTTTGGAACATTCGTCCTCGAATGTTGAATAATCCACTTATCATTTTCATAACTCATAGCTCTTGTGAACACTTTAATACTCTTCTATCCATGTAGGCAACTATTCTTTGAATAAATCCAAAGTCTAGGGTATTCCCCCTTTAGTCCTCCTTCTCATACCACGACTTGTGGTCGGACCCCTTCCAATCTCGTAACTGTTGCTCCTTTTTGTCATGTAGCCTGTACGACTTTTTCCTTGTATGTGTGCCTATGCGACTCTTTTTTTTTCTCCAGCTTTTATCCAATCTCTAGGTAGCACGTTGTAAACATATACAAAGCTTGATATGTTGTCCGTCTGGGCATCTATGGGCATACTGAAGTTCTTCACTCGGTACTTTGTTAAACTTACGACTTTTGCTATATCTTGTTTCATAGCCTCAGTTATCTATGCTAATGGCTTTAATACAACTAGGTAGGTCATATTATACAATAACTCTTACTTCGGTTTACTATTACCGAGGTCTGCCACCCAACTCCAGGTTACTCTCTCACCGCTTATCCTATATGTATAATCCTTATTACTGTTCATCTAAAGAATGACATCATAATCTCCTCTCATACTTTGGAATCTTTATCCATCTATTATTGATTTACCTTAATGTTAATCTATAATCCACCACTGATAACTTGAAACCTCTTACGTAATACATTGCCACAAGTCTCACGTCTCATCGGGGAACATTTGAAGTGGTTTTCCTAATCCACCTAGGGACAATACTATACTTCAATAACCGTATTTCATAGCATCCCAATGTGATTCGTCTTATAGGGGTATCCTAGTCTCGTGCCATCCATGAAATCTCTTCTCTTTGAATCATTACTCAAATGAAGGCCTATATATCATCCTTTTATAATTTACCACTATTACACCCTTACATTACGACCAGAGAAGCATTCCATCTCTTCCAAATGCTCCTAGTCTTAGACTCCTCCGTGTTAATTCAAGTTATACTGAGCCTTTTATAACATATATAAATCATCAGCTCTCTTGTTTGATGGGCTTAATACCAAGGTCTTACCTATTCTTATCAGCTTCTAACTCACCTTTTCTCACCCTTACTCACATCTACCCAAAATCTTTTCACTCTACTATACTTTCGCTTGCGACCTACACATATTTATTTATTCTACTCAGAACCTTCCTTTAACTTGCTAGCACCTTAGATTCCCTTTTTCGCATTCTTAGCTTTCTTTAAATGTAAATAATTACTTTTTCTGGTCGTTCTGCCACTTGCTACAAGGATACTTGGCTTGTCATTTTGCCCACGAATACTATAATTTCCTGTACCTCATATGATCTCAAACATCACCTTTGATGGCTTTTTTTTACCATTCATTAGCCATGATAGGTGCCACTTTCTTATGGAGTGTATACAATATTGTAGTGAGACTGTTGTTACAGGATAATTTACTCTTTAGCTCACTATGCTTAGGTGGAAACCTTCTTCCTTATTTCCTCAGCTAGTCTTTCATTGTAGTACTTAGGGAGACCTTCTGGCTCTTGTAAAGTTGCGAGCTTGATATATCGTACACCCGAAGGTAATTTTCGTTATTCTTACTTGCCTATAATAATCCTTAGTTACATAAATTTATGCCTTTGTGCTCGTAGGGTTACTTCTAAGCTCAAATTTTTATTGTCTCCTTAGTGACACTCTCTCTTATTTTCATAAACCTTTAAAAGTGGTACCTTTAATTGCCTCAACTCCTATCTGAATTTTTTTCCAAATGATTGTGATCTCGTATCTGCGAGACTGAATTCACTATGCTGCGATTCACTACATTTATCTTGCATGATCTATTGATTTATCTGTGACCTCTTGTCTAGCCATAACTGGGCTCTTCCTGAATCAACTACTAATTACTCGTTGGTCCATTCTCATATATATATATATATATATATATATATATATATATTCTGCATAATCCTTCTTGGGATATATCCTTTGTCTTAACTTATAACTGAGATGGGTGTGGCCAATTGTACTTACCTCTGTCATTGATGAAGGTACCAAAATGCTTATATTTCTCTGCCTGATTTGAAAATATTGATAATCTTCATTATCTGGGTGCCTCGTACCCCTCTTCACCTTACTTCTTTTACTTGTTAAAACTTGTATCTAGCTTCTGAATTCCTCATAGATTTTCACCATATTCGTGAATAGATATCCGTGCCTTAAGGCTCCTTATTAAGAAGCATACACATCTTAGTACACACATGATCTGTTGAAGACCTCATATTTACTCATCATAAGCATGATGTGAAATCGAGTTCCTCTGACTCAACTCTTCCACATCCACAACTGTCTCTTACCAACTGTCTTTGATGCAATCTCTTACCAACTGTCTTTGTGGATGTAGGTATCGTTGTATTACGACTAAAGTCGAATTTAGGAGTTTGAATTATTACAACTGAGCTATACTGCACGATCTAGAGTAAGAAGAAAAGTGACTATCCTAAATGCCCTGTAGCCTCCTGCTTATAAGTGTGGTGCACTACACACCCATAAACAAGACTCTACTAGACACGGCTTGTAGAATCCCTAGGACAGAACTGCTCTAATACCACTTTTGTCACGATCCGAATCAGAGTATAACCCACGAAACCTGGTACTTTTTCATCAAAATTAAGTTCCTCAACACGGCTACAAGAAGGAGAAAGAGAAACTAGCAAGCTGTCCGGACTTTTCAGCACTAGAATCGCGTCGTAACACCCGGAATACCCTAGGGTTTGTGTGGGATTTTTGGGGAGGAGTTGCAGGGGTTCAATTAGGTTTTCTTGGTCTGAAAGATAGGTGAAATAACTGAGTTTATAATCCCTTAAAAGTCCCCTCTTGACCGACTTAGTTGAGGCCTCTCTTTTTGGCAAGTAGGTGATGCACCTACTTGTCACCTACTAGCTGCGCGGTCTTGCAAAAATGCGAATATCTCTATACTCCGAGATCATATTGATAAACGGTTTAATGAGTTGAAAACTAGACTCATAGATCTTAAATTCAATATGTAGATAATCCCTTTATTCAAAGTATGTTGGGAGAAAAGCTCAGCTACATTTAACCTAAGTTTCAACTCATTTTTGAATGTAACTTGTGATGACCTTTTCCAACTTTTGTTCCACATCTTGCTTGACTTAAAAACATAACACACGACTATCATAAGACTAAACTAACTCATAACATAACCTCATCATCATGTTAATCACCCTTGTCTCACCCCAAAAGTATAGGTTATAACATTCCAAACTTGTCGACATTCGACAAAACTTATTTTCTTTAATTCATTTAGCGCCTAAGCTTTCCAACCCTTTTGATACTCGTTATTCATGATCATAAAGATTTTTAACCTCCATTATAAAAGGATTAACTTACTTTACGTACTTTCAAAGTTGATCTCATTTCTGAGCTTACATCAATTGACTTACGGATACTCTAACATACAAAAACATAGGGTGTAACACCCCGGTACTGGACTTTGAGGTTGTGCGGTACGACTATAGGACTTCGGGCAGGATTTCCCTCCATTTTCCTTTGGCATCATTTAACCTCTTTTTGAGGTTTTGGAGTATGGTTTTGTTGGTCGATTTTGCTTGTCTGTTTCCACTAGGGTGATAGGGTGTTGATTCCTTTTGATTTTATGGTCTTCGAGAAACTTGGTCACTTTGCTGCCGATGAATTGTTTTCCATTGTCACACACGATCTTGGACGTCATTCCGAACTGACATATGATGTGGTCCCAAATGAAATCGATGATTTCCTTCTCCCTTACCTTCTCGTATGCATGGGCTCCACCCACTTAGAGAAATAGTCAGTCATAAACAATACAAATTGAGCCTTACCGGGTGTCGATGAAGGGGGGCAACGATGTCTATTCCCCACTTCATGAACGACCATGGTGACAGAACCAAATGCAGCATCTCTCCGGGTTGACGTATCATTGGAGCATGTCTTTGACATTTATCACATTTTCATATGAACTCCTTTTTGTCATTTTCCATAACGATCCAGTAGTAGTCGACTCTGATTATTTTTAGAACCAATGATTCAGCGTGTGAATGATTTCTGCAGGTGCCCTCATGAATTTCCCTTAGAATGTTCGGTATCTACTGGTCCTAGACATATTGCTAGTGGACCATCGAACGTTTTTCTAAACAAGGTTCCATCTTCAGACAAGCTGAACCGGGCTGCCTTCGTACGCAGTGCCTTTGATTCTTTTGGATCCGAGGGTAGTTTTTCGGTCTTCAGATATTTCCAGTCCAAGTCAGGCTTGTGGGGTTTATCTCGGTTGGCCCACTTTCACTACCGATCTCATGAGTTGTACGATTGCTCCCGAGTTGAGCTTGTCCTCCTCGACCGACGACCCTAAGTTATTAAAAGCACCGGCCTCACTGTTTTGATCTTAAGGTACGTGTTTTAAAATCCACTCTTTGAACCGATGTAGTGTCACCTACAACTTATCTAAGTACATTTGCATCTGTTCTTCTCTGACCACGAATGTCCCATTAACTTGGTTCACCACGAGAAGGGAGTCGCACTTAGCTTCGATCACCTCCGCCCCCAAGCTTTGGCTAGTTCAAGACCTGCAATCATAGCCTCATATTCGGCCTCGTTGTTAGTCAATTTCATAGTCCTAATAGATTGTCTAATTATATTGCCTAGTAGTGGTTTCAATACAATGCCAAGTCCGGACCCTTTTGCATTCGAGGCGCCGTCCATAACGAGGGTCCAGATTCCCAACGTCGTCCCCGAGTTTACTAACAACTCTCTTTCAACTTCAGGTATTAGGGCTGGCGTAAAGTCGGCCATGAAATCCGCCAAATTTTGAGATTTAATGGCTGTCTGGGGTCAAAATTCAATATCGTACCCGCAGATTTCCACGGCCCATTTGGCCAAACGCCCCGAGAGCTCGGGTTTATGCATTATATTTTGCTATGGGTAAGTAGTCACAACATATATAGGATGACACCGAATATATGGTTTCAGCTTCCTAGAGGCACTTAGCAAGGCGAGTGCCAATTTTTCAAGGTGAGGGTATCTAGTTTTGGCCTCACATAGAGTCCTGCTAACATAGTAAATTGGAAATTGCGTACCTTGCTCTTCCCGTACCAGGACTCCACTTACCGCTATCTCTGATACTGCCAAGTATAGGTATAGTTGTTTGTCTGTCTTCGGTGTGTGAAGTAGTGGTGGGCTCGATATATACCGTTTGAGCTCCTCTAAGGCCCGTTGGCTCTCCGGCATCCATGAAAAGTTATTCTTCTTTTTAGTAGTGAGAAGAATCAGTGGCTTTTATCGGAGGACCTTGAAATGAATCGCCTCAGGACGACTATGCATCCGGTTAATCATTGCACGGCCTTCACGTTGTCCACAACCGTGATATCTTCGATGGCTTTGATCTTATCGAGGTTGATCTTGATTCCTTGGTTGGATACCATGAATCCAAGGAACTTACCTGATCCGACTCCAAACACACATTTCTCCAGGTTCAGCTTCATATTATACTTCTTTAATATACTGAAGGTTTTCTTGCAAATGTTTTAAATGGTTCTCTTCTCGCAGGGACTTAACCAACATATCGTCAATGTAAAACTCCATTGATTTTCCTATTTATTCCTCGAACATTTGGTTTACTAGGCGTTGATAAGTAACACCGACATTTTTAGTCTGAATAGAATCACGTTATAACATTATGTGCCATATTTAGTGATGAAAGAGGTTTTATCCCGATCATCCGATTCATCCGTATTTGGTTGTACCCGGAGTAGGCATCGATAAAACTGAGGATCTCGTGGCCAGCCGTGGCATCGATCATGCGATCGATGTTGGGAAAAAGGAAGAAGTCCTTGGGACATGCCTTATTCAAATCATTATAGTCTACACACATTCTTAATTTATTCCTTCTTTTAGGGACTACCACTACGTTTGCTAACCAATCCGGGTATTTAACCTCCCGAATGGACCCTATTTTAAGGAGTTTAGATACCTCGTCCTTGATGAAAGCATGTTTGACCTTGGACTAGGGTCTCCCCTTCTACTTGATCGGGTGGAATTTTTGGTCCAGGCTCAGCGTGTGAGTGGTTATCTCCGGCAGGATCCCAGTCATGTCAAGGTGGGACAAAGCAAAATAATCTATGTTAGCTATAAGGAATTGAATGAGTTTTTTCCTGAGCCCGGGACATAACCCCGTGCCCAGGTATACCTTTCAATCAGGTAGATGCTCGATTAGTATGACTTGTTCCAGCTCCTCGACCATCTATTTAGTGGTGTCAGAGTCATCGAGGACTATAAAAGACCTGGGAACCCCGTAGTCATCGTCTTCATCAATTCCCTATTTCTTCGATTGGGTCGGGGCTATGTCGATAATTGCTATTTAGCTTCTTGCATTGTGGTCGAACTTGTCCCCTTTGTCGTTGCAAGTGCGGATATCGGAATCGCTTCTTCGAGCGCAAACATTTCTTTTGCGGTTGGCTGATCTATGTAGATTGTTTTAATCCCTCTCGATATTGGAAATTTTAAAGCTTGGTGCAAAGTCAAGGGCACTGCCCTCATGTTGTAGATCCATGGCCTCCCAAACGGAGCGTTGTACCTCATGTCTCCTTCGATCACATAAAACATGGTTTCCTGGATGGTCCCGATGGCATTTACTAGTAATGTTATCTCCTTTTTAGTGGTTTCACATGCCATGTTGAATCTGTTTAGAACTCGGAATGCAGACACGATTTGATCTTGTAGGCCAAGTTGTTCTATGACCCTCGATTGGATGATGTTGGCCGAGCTACCTGGATCAATTAACACATGCGTAACTCGAGATTTATTTATGAGTACAGAAATTACCAATGCATCATTTGGTTTGCACGATCCCTTCTGCGTCCTCATCGTTGAAAGACAAGGTTCCTTCGGGTACGTAATCTCGAGTCCATTTTCCCTTGTGATGGATACTCTGGTGCGCTTCAATATCATACTTTGAGGGACATCGACTCCACTGATGATCATGTTAATAACGTGTTGAGGTTCTTCTTGTTCGGTTGTTTATTAGAATCCATATTTGTTAGTTTATATGAGTCCACCAAACTGTAGAGTACCTGGTCCTCTATGAGATAATGCTGAGTATGCTAATAAAACTGAAAGTAAAGAAGACAAGGTATTTTTACGTAGAAAAATCCCACACAAGGGGATCAAAAAACCACAACCTACACTTGTAGGCTTTTAACTTCACTGACTTGCAATCTCACTATTACAAGACACTTTGTAATAACCCTATTACAAAGACTTCAACCAATTTGTTATGCTCTCACCACAAGCCACTTTATAACTCTCCTAGTTACAAAGGCTTTAAATTTATGACTAATCCTAGTCACAACATAAACTCGGAAGTTTACGGATTTTTAGTTTTTCCTAGTACAAAGCTTCTAAGAAAGCAAAATAGGAAATACAATGAAGAACAAATAACAAGATTACAACTCAACTACGGATATGTATAAGCTCATTGTGAAACTGATCCTCAGTGGAGTTGTATTCTTGTTCTTGACACACCAATGACTTCAATGCCGGATGAACACTGTTATGCTTGAGAGAATATCAATGAATGCACAAGTGAAAAAATATTGTGCTATGCACCAGGTTGTTATATCACAAATGACATCACAATGGATAGTGATGTCAATTCTTCGTACACGCTCCCAATGAGAAGTGACTGCTGCACTGTCTGCACAGTCACTTGTGTGCAGTTACGTTCCAGCTTTATAGTTGACTTGTACTTCTATCAGAGAGCACTAAGGGACCAGGTCCCAATTGTGTTCCTCTTTTGTAACAGTTGCAAGATAGTCACTTTCTGTTGTTACGTTCCAGATGTACCGTTGACTTGTACTTCTGTAAGAGAACCCTAAGGGACTAGGTCCCTGTGTTCCTATTTATAATGATTATGGACAATCACTGACTTGTACTTCTATCAGAGATCCCTAAGAGACCAGGTCACCAGGTCCATGTTGTGTTCCTCCGTATGGTTGTTCATTCATTTGCTGATTTTCAGATGTGACATTATTTAGTTGAAATGTATATCATGTGGGCAGGTTCTCTAACTGGTTCTTCACAACAAGTTTGTTAGATAATCAAAACATAAGAATCATAAGCCAAAGACATTAAAAACCCATCAATATTCCTGAAATGGTTTTTAGCTCGGTCGCTTAGGAATTCTCGAAGGTGCCCGTTGCTGAATAGCCGTGCTACTTCCTCTCTTAATTATCTGCAATCCTCTATTATATGGCCGTGAGTGCCATGGTATTTGCACATTTGGTTAGGATCCCTTTGGGCCGGATCAGATTGTAGAGGTTGAGGCCATTTGGTGTCCTTGATGCGTCCGATAACTGATACAATAGAGGCAACATCGACGTTAAAGTTGTATTCCGATAACCTTGGTGCTTCCTTAGGCCCGATAGGTATGTCGAAACCATTTTTGCTCATGAGTCCCCGGATTCTCTAGCCTTGATCACTTCTCTTCTCATTTCGTATAGAATTTTACCCGGACCCACTGCTTCTTCAGTCTCCATTATAATGCTGGTAATGATCCCTGTTTGACCTTGGTTCACGGTCGATATCTCTCTTGACTGCGTCGAGGTTCTGACGGGATAGACGAACCCCAGAGGAGCTCTAAGTTGACCATCTTTGACTCTAATTTTTGATTGATACCGGTTGTGCACATCGGCCCAAGTAACAACCGGATATTCTATCAAATTTTGTTTCAATTACTGTGAAGCCACCGAGCTTCGAACATTGAGTCCCTGAGTGAAAGCTTGAACGTCCCAATCGTCATCAACCGGTGGCAGATCCATCCGTTCCATTTGGAACTAGAACACAAAATCTCTGAGCATCTCATTATCCTTCTGTATTACTTTGAAAATGTCTGACTTTCTGGTTTCGACCTTGATAGGCCTGGCGTGTGCTTTCACGAAAGAGCCTGCAAGCATAACAAATGAGTCAATAGAATTAGGAGGTAAGTTGTGATACCATATCATAGCTCCCTTTGACAGGGTCTCTCCGAATTTCTTCAACAAGACAGACGCAATCTTATCATCCTCTAAGTTGTTCCCTTTGATGTCACATGTGTAAGAGGTAACATGCTCGTTTGGGTTGGTCGTTCCGTTGTACTTAGGAATTTCAGGCATGCGGAATTTTTTAGGGATCGGCTTGTGAGCTCACTCGAAGGGAAATGTTTTTGTATAAACTTCATGGAATCCAGGCCTTTCAGTATCGGCGACGCTCCCTTGATTTGGTCGACCTTGGAGTTGTATGTTTCTATCTTTTTGTCATTTGCTTTGATTTTCTTCTCCCCTGGTTCTATCCGTTTTGTTAGCTCCTCGAGCATTTTTATGATCTCGGGGTTAGTCCCCGATTCATTTCCATTCGACCTCTCTGTGATCGGTTCGTCCGTATGGGTGACATCCCGGGATGGATCGGGTTCAATTTGCTCGGTGCGCGGCTTTAGTTTTGTAACTGACCTATCGCCTGCCTGCTGAGCGTGCAACATTTCGAAGATCATCCGTAAATTAATTCCGTCCCCTCCATTATTTTGAGTATCTTGCACTGCCGATCAGGCTCCACCACGGATGCTATTCTCGGGGTTTGTAGGCAGGTTTGTGTCGATATCCACATGCGAGTTATCGTCCAACGGTTCCGCGACTGGAATTTCGATGCGATCAATGGGTGGTACATATTTACAATGTGCTATGTTGTTATTTTCACCGTGATGACCGACCCATTGTCAACAAGTAGGGGTGCTAATTGTGAGTTTGACATTTTGAGCTTTAACCTGAAATTAGAGACACTTCAAAGAACAAGTGTAAAGTAGTGTATGTTATGAAAATTTATATCAAATAACCACTATTATCCTTAGCCCCACGGTGGGCGGCAAACTATTTACCCTCAAAATCAGATAACAATTGAATTTGTAAGTGGTTTTCAGGATACGTGGATTAAATTGACACAAAGTGATAAATTAAATTGCAATTGAAATAAACAATGATAGAGTAAATTCAAACCACACAAATTGAACAGTTACAGCCTTGGGGGTGAACCACCCTTGAACAGAATGCACTTCGATCACTATCAAGACACCGTTGAATAAGAGCTTAAAGAGAAAATAACAATATATTGCTTCTGAGTGCGTCTTACAATGTGATTTATAAGTAATAAGACCCCGTTTTTATAGTAGGGGAATCCTATATTAGGTAGAATTCTATAAAAGGTAAAAAATCCCCTAATTAATTGATTGCCGATCTCACGTCGATATATGCCGAGATCTCCGCCGTGATATTTGGTCGGTCACAGATATCACGACCTTCTGTTGGCCGAGCTTGGATACCTGACAACGTTCTTCGAAGTTGAACAGAGGCCAGGACCGACCCCTAATCACGACCCCTATATCCTCGAGGTCGGGCGTTATGGCCCGGACTCAGAATTGATAAGATCCTTACCTTGGTATGGGTCCCTTGTTACCATCTCTCGGCTTGGCTTATCATGTCGGAAATCGGGATGTACTTCGAGACCGATTTTACCCGTATACAAAGGAAAAAAAAGTGGATAGAAAAAACATAGAACATATATGTATAGATAAAATATGAAATTCTAAACCATCATTGTGTTGTTAATAAAAAAAATTATATATGTTGTTTATATCAAATCAATAGATACATAACATATATTTGCGAATTGACTTATTTTACTTAATTATGATTAATAAATATACATTTTGACACCATAAAATCAACTAACATATGATTTGATGTAAATATTCAGTAGCAAGAGTTTATTGGAGGTCTCTATGACTGTTGATATATATGGAAGTAGGATAACACTTTAATTGATTTCGATATACAAAACATGGAGTAAGAAAATCTTTAATCAGAAAATCCTCCAATTCAAGTACTCAACTGAAGTTCTAAACATATTTTAATAGTCCTTTTAGAGACCAAAAGTATAAAGATTTAGCATAACAAAGCTATCAGTTGAGTTTAAATAAAAAAATGTGATTTATATAGCCGACTTCTAACTTATTTAGAATTTAAGCATTATTATTGATTTTTGGGCATGAATCCTTACTAGTTGGGTCTCAATATTAATACTAAATACCCACAAAAAAAAGGTACAACAGTCTCGGAACAATTATGTTTCATGCCTTCACACGCTCGCCTACATACAGATAATAAAGGGTCTCTTTAAAGGGACATAAACAGAGAATTTCAAAAAGAAAGATGAAAAGAAAAGAAAGGAAAAGAAAAAGCTGTCTACTTTAGTTTTACCCTTCTCCAGGCAGTAGCAAACACCTTTTGCTTCTCTCTCTGTCCTTTTCATTTGGTGTCGTCTTTTTTTATACAAAGAGGTATTTCCGTGTTAAATGACATTATTACCCCATTTGATCACTCAATTTATTATTCGGTAGAAATGACACTAGGTAGCCACTTAATGGGCTATTTAAAATATAGTCATAATTTACAATTGATTTAAAATTTAGTTAGATGAGCAAGCTTCAGACCAGCTTCTTCTTGTGCTTCGTTTCCATACTGCTACAAGTTGATACTTACATTAAAATAAATTGGATAATTTTTCGATTTTTTTTTGAAGTTTAGATTTATGTAGTTGGTCAAACAATACTTTGTCAAGTACTTAAACTAGAAACAGTGTCTAGATGATAACAACAATAAAATATATATTTTTTGTATGTATGTATATTATACACAAAAAAATTATATATATTTTATATATTTTTATGCTATAAAATATAATTAGTTCCTGCCGACCGACTAGTTATGTATTTTGCACTTAAACATTTGTGAAAGCCTCAGCAAATTGGTGATAAAAGGGTAGTACGGTACTTTTGACTGTAAAAATATACAAAAGGAGTGTGCCTCGATAAAATTTGAGGGCACCCTTAAAGAAAAAGAAACAAGAAACAAGAAAGAATGTTGGTTCTCTAGTGGTGACTCTCAATGAAGTACCTACTTTCAGCTTAGTCTCTATCTACAGTTCTACACTACTGATTCCTTTCACACTCCCCCCTGTAACCCTCCCTTAGGGACCCCCATTTCCGCTTTCCCTTTCCTTAGCACCCCCAACAAACACACATACACACACACACTCAAAAACACATTTCACATATCTTCTCATTTTCTTCTATGGCAGAAACATGGGGTTCAGTTTTTGAGCCTTGTAGAACCTCTTGTTTGCTCAAAGTTTCATTCTTTTTACTCTTTGTCTTGTTTTTTCCTTTCTTGAACCCATTTTCCTCTGCATTTGCTGTTTCTTTTGATGGTAATACAAGTGGGGTTGTGAATCTTGAAGCTGTAAATGGTAGTACTGGACTTGACCCAAATGACATGGCTTTCCTTTTGCTGTTCAAGTTACAGCTCCAAGATTCTTCTCAGAGCTTATCAAGCTGGGATTTAAATGTTTCAAACTGGACCGGTGTGACCCGGTCCAACCAGACCGGCCGGGTCACTGGACTCAACCTCTCCCGGTTTAACTTGTCAGGCCAGGTTCATACTTGTTTGTGTAATCTCACTTTTCTGGAAACCCTTGTGTTGTCTCACAACAGCTTCAACAGTTCAATACCATCTTGTTTGTGGAAGTTGTGGAGCCTTAGGAATTTTGATCTTAGCTATAATTTATTCACTGGTGAAATTCCTAGTACATTTGCATCCATTAGCCAGTTAATTGAACTTAACCTTAGTCATAACATGTTGAGTGGTGAAATTCCAATGTGGATAGGGAATTTCTCAATGACACTTGAGAATCTTAACTTGGGTTTTAACAGTTTTCATGGAGATATACCTAAGAGCTTGTTAAACTTGATGTCATTGAAATATCTGGACTTGTCCCACAATAGTTTGATAGGAAATGTGGGTGATTTTCGCCAAGCATTGGTCTCGCTAAACCTCGAGTCTAATTTGTTATCGGGTACTTTGCCTTGTCTATATTCTTCGAGGGAATCGCTTACGGTTCTCAATTTAGGGAATAATTTGATTCTTGGAGGCATACCGACATGTATCTCTAGTCTTGGGGGTTTGACACAGCTCAATTTATCACATAATGAGTTGCGATATGGTATTTCGCCAAGATTGGTTTTTTCGGAGAAGTTGTGTGTGTTGGACTTGAGTTATAATGAGTTATCTGGGAAGATTCCATGTAGGATCGTCGAGGCATCAGAGAAGTCTGGACTTCTACTTCTTGACCTGTCGCACAATCTGTTTTCTGGTGATATTCCTGTAACAATAACAGAATTAAAGAGTTTGCAAGCGTTGATTCTCTCTTACAATCTTCTTGTGGGCGAAATACCAGAAAGGATTGGTAATTTGACCTATTTACAGGTGATTGATCTCTCACATAACCTCCTCACTGGCTCGATTCCTGTGAACATCGTCGGTTGTTTCCAACTACTGGCACTGATACTAAACAGTAATAATCTTTCTGGGGAAATTCAGCCTGTGCTTGATGCGTTGGATAGTCTAAAGATATTTGATATGGGAAACAACAAGATTTCGGGTGAGATTCCACTGACATTGGCAGGGTGCAAGTCTTTGGAAGTTGTTGACTTGAGCTCTAATAATCTCTCAGGATCTTTAAATGATGCGATAACCAAATGGTCGAATCTCAAGTTCCTCTCCCTTGCTCGGAACAAGTTCAGTGGATCTCTGCCAAGTTGGCTGTTTACATTTCAGGCTATTCATACTTTAGATTTTTCTGGAAACAAATTCTCAGGCTATATACCAGATGGTAACTTTAACACTAGTCCAAATTTCTACAATGGCGACACTAGAAAAACCATTCCTGCAGTACCGTCAATTTCAGCTCGAAGACTTGACATCAAACTCTCCCTTGTTGCTGATGAAACTAGTTTGAGCTTCAACTATAATCTCACAACCACAATTGGAATTGATCTGTCTGACAACTTGCTTCATGGCGAAATTCCAGAGGGTCTGCTCGGGTTACATGGTTTGGAATACCTTAATTTGTCATATAATTTTCTTGATGGTCCAGTTCCGGGTAGTTTAGGGAAGTTGCAGAAGTTAAAGGCTCTTGATTTGTCACATAATTCTTTATCTGGTCACATCCCTGAAAACATAACTGTCCTCGGAAATTTGACAGTTTTAAATCTGTCATATAATTGCTTCTCTGGTGTTATTCCCACAAAGCAAGGTTATTCGAAATTTCCAGGAGCATTTGCTGGTAATCCGAACCTATGTATGGAATCATCAGTTAATGGCTGTCAGAAAACTTTTCCAGTAGAGCCAGGGAAGAAATTTAAAGAAGAAATGGAAGAGGGTCCATTATCAGTTTGGGTTTTTTGTATAACTGCTTTAGTTAGCTTCTATGTTGGCGTCGTTGCTTTATTTTGTTCATCTCGAGCAAGAAACTATATTCTGCAGACAAAAAGTTAGCAGATTGAAAGTGATAAGAGATCATTGTACAGTAACTTATGAATTGTATCATATAGCAGCTGCTTTCAAGCTTCATCTTGTTTACTAACCAGCCATTTTGTTTTATTACTTAACCCTGGATTATGAACGGAAGCCTTGTAACTAGTAATGTTGCGGCTATGTGACCAAGAGGTCATGGGTTTAAGCCGTGGAATGCATAAATGCAGGGTAAAACTGTGTGCAATAGAGCCTTGTGGTCTGATACTTCCCCGGACCCAGTGCATCGCTGGAGTTTAGTGCACCGGGCTGCCGTTTTAGTTAACTCTGGACTATGGTTCATGTTGGTTTAGTTGAGTGTGATCTTTCAAGCATGTCTGAGAACAGTTTGCTCTTTCAGGTTTTATCAAGAAATCGGCGAGATACAGGTGTCAGTGACCCTTAGTTTCTCTTTGAACTTTATATTTAGAATTTTGTGTGTTAATGCACATGGAATCTTAGAGCTCTCAGAGTTGTAGTGTCATTTGAAGCAAAAGTCGGAGTATGCAAAGTTCTATGAAAACCTAGGGGACTGATTAAAGGTATGCAAAAGTATTCTATTTGATGAGTGGAAATATTTTATTTACTCCTGATTCCAGTCACTTTAACTTGTGATAGAAGATTTTCAGAACTCATTCTGCAATTTTATCATTTGTTGCAAGCACCATAATTTCTTATTTGCTTCCGAATTTACTGGTCCGACTAATTTGAATTCACACTGGTTAAATCCAGTAAACACAAGGACCTATTCTAGGGAACGAGCGCCCAACACTAAACGATATGCTCGTTGAGTTGCAAAGAGTATTCCAAAACATTGGCTTTCCATAGCAACTTTCTAATACAATCATATAGCATCTGTTCGATATATATTCCTATATTACCTTATATCTTAAACAAACAACCTTTCTCAAGATCATGTCAATTTCCGAATCATCGATGTTCATGCATGGAAAATTTATCTTCTATAGGTAGTGCCATGGAATTTATTCCTTACAAGTGTTGCAACAAGAATTTGTCTTTATCCATGGAATAATTTGGTAGTGGTGTTAAAATAATCAAAACTTCTATAATGTAATAACAAAGCAAAAAGAATCACTTTATTTCTACATGATTCCTTACTGTGAAGATGCTATAATTGGATTTCTCGACAGTCTAACTGCAAAAACGAATGTGAAAAAAGAGGGAAGAATAAGATTGAAATACAAGTAGAAACTTTTTCTACGACTTGTGCAGATTCATGGGAGATGCCAATGTGACTACTTTTAATCTCTCTGTTGTGGCTTGATAAGGTCAGCCGTAAAACGGCCAGCTGGTCTACCATGTTCAACTCCGAGTTCAAACATGGGCGAACAAGTATTTTGCGTATTTGCTGTAGATATACAAGCTAATATTTAATAGGACCATCCAAGCTCCCTGATGCAAACTGACACATATAAAACAAACAACGGTTTAAAATCATACCAAGAGCCAAATAACCAGACGAAAACATGTAAATTTTCCATCAAATCAACATATGCGTCTCTACCCATTCAGATATTCAGTTAGTACTCCTACAAAAATGCTTGCCATATTCTGTTTAAGTGAACTTTGACTAAAATGAACTTCAAAAATGTACTAGTTTTGTTATTTTCATAAGGAAAATTGCAACTTATAGTACTTTTTGTATAGTCTCACAATATCTAGAATTTTGATTAATTTAGTGACAAATTGATTGTCAGATGAATTGGAACGGATGGAGTAGTTCGTAGATATAAAGTTGATTCGATAGCACAGTTAGTTATATCTTACTCCTTGCTGGTGAAATGAGAAATCAGCATGCAGTTTTTCGGAAAGAAAAAACGAACCAAGACCATCGTTACCTGCCGGACAATAGGATTAGTTGATGTGGAGAATTCATGAGTCATTCCTTGCCAGACAACCTTTCCTTCATAAAGAAATATTAGCCTGCACAAAAGGAACCTCGAAGTTAATAAAAGTTTGCAGCATATGCAACTTCAACATGTCTTAGAAGTTAGAACAACAAGAAACCGAACCTGTCAACAGCTCTTTTAATAGTACTGTGTTGATGAGTGACGACAACATAAGATGCAATCTTTTCAGGCTTCCCAAGTGCATCCTCGCCTGTCACGTGAACCGAGCGAATGAGATCTTCCACAACGGTCGATGCAATCGGATCAAGCCCCGCTGTTGGTTCATCATATAATAGCACCTACTCAGCAGTGCATGTAATTAAGATTACTTGGTTAACCATGCAGTAAATATGTTCCAAAAGTAATAACTAGTTCCTACCAGCCCAAAAACACGAGGGAACCACTTTGACATCAGAAGTTTCAGAATCACCTAAAACCGAAACGGCACGGTTTTTCTGTCTAAAACAACAAAAAGGAACATGCAAGCATGTTTACATAGGGTATCATGTTATATCACTCAGAAAGTAGAAGACGAACTCCAACAAACAGCATCACTTGCTATCAAATTATTCCATCGTTGATTCCCCTAACCCAATTCCTATCAGGAGACCACGAGCACCACGGATGTCCAAATGCTGGTTTTTAAAGGACACTATCACCCATTCGTTTCCCTTAGCTCTGTTACCCATATTGCTTTAACAGCATGGTGCGGGCTAATCTTAAATGAAGGAACAAATAATTTTGCAGATATTAATAAGAAAATATTTAAATAAAGGAAAAAACCCAGGCCAACTCTCTCTCTCTGAGAATTATTTCAGAAATACTAAAGCTTGGGAATACCAGAGAGAGATTTATTGGCACAAGTTACTGAAAGTTATTTTAAAAAAAAGGGAATTAACAAAAACACTTGGTTCTCGTTGTTTTTACTTTGTGAAGTAAAAGATATTGTACTATCTTTCTGAAAAGCATATAGTTTTTTTTTTCGGAAACCAAGTAATCCTCGAGGCAAATGTTTCACAGTTCAAAACTCTGGTGGATAAAGGGCCCACCCATCTACCCTTCTCCAGTTAAATACCAAGCGTTTTGTCGTAGCAGGGTTCGAACTTTGAACTCGTAACATGCGCCTAACCCACATATTATTTGCAGCGCTCTCACCACTAGACCAACCCTGAACAATCTGAAAATAATATAGCTTTCACATGACATGCTCATGAATCCTCCACATTTTTTCTCCAATATCCTTATAAATGTCAGTAAACCACACCTCCCTTTGTTATCAATAATCACACTATCCTTGGCTTCTCCCTCTCATCTCCCTTCCATATTACCAACACATGTTCTCAGTCTCCCCTCGCTCTTACCTGCCACAACTGTGTATGCATTAAGTGTCCTCCCACTTCATAATCTTGGTTTAGCTTACTCCCCGCGCCCCCTTCGAAGTCCTTATTTTAGTTCTTAAAAGTCAGTCTTATATAAACAGTATTTTTCAGCCAATATATCATAAACCTAAATAAAGAAGTACAACTACTGAAAATATTTGATGGCTATGCACATACTTTGTATGCATCAATGTGAACTAATAATGCTGAACCATTTACCCCTCGCTCTTACCTTCTACAACTATGCACACATTACGTGCCCTCCCACTACATATTCTGGGTTTGATTTTTACTCCTTAAAAAGTTCCATCCTATATAAATAGTTTTTTTTTTCAGCCAACATATCATAAACCTGAAGGCAAAATACATAGTTTACCCCCTGACTTTGAGGTTAAATCTCTGTAACACACCTTTCCACGGAAAACCCTTTACACACCCAAACTTTTCAAAGTGCATCTACTACACACCTCTTTTTCTACGTGGCACGAGCGTGCTTAACAAGAAGAAGCAGCGTTAAAGTCTAAAACTTTTGTCCCAATCCATATTTTAGTGCCACGCGTTAAAACTTTAAGACTTATTCGTTTCTTTTAAAATTGTTTGGTCCTCATCGTCTACCCCTTAACGGGCCGCCCCCCTGCAATCCCACTTCCTCTGGTTTTCTTTCCCAAACCCCTTTCCCCCTTCGTCTTCTTCCTCATGCCAAAATAGTATTGACATAATTGTCTTTTTTTATTCACAAATCTGTGAAGAACTCAAAATTTATCATTTTACCAATATCCAGTTTTGCAATTTCTTGAAAGTAAAGCTAATATTCTTGTTTCTTTTTACTGTTGAATTTCAAGTGCCATCATTGTCTTTAGAAGTTTTAGTGGTACCAGATGGGAGCTCAATTTCAAAAAAATCATATCCTTTTGGAGGAATAGGAGGTTCAAATTGGGGGATTTTTCAGAATTATGCAGAAGTTTTCTCCGGCCCGATGCCGATGATATTGACTCCGAAGTTACCAGATTTCCTTCGGCGCCAATTTCATTGCTAAGTTTACTGTTGATTTTATTCTTCTTTCAGATTAAGAATTTTTTGTTGAACAAGTGAAAAGGGACTGGTGTTCGTGTGTTTTGTTTGAAAGTTGTGGTGGTAATCATGGAAAGTAGATGGTGGCAGCTATGGCCGTGGTGGTGATAAGGTGGTGGCAGCCATAGATTTTTAATTTTTTCAGTGGTATACTTGTAATTTTAAATATTTCTTTTTAATATTTCTTGACACGTGTATTGGTGCATGACATAGAATTGTCGAGAAAAAGTGGCCAAACACAGAAGAGGTATGTATTAGACACACTTTGAAAAGGTTGAGTGTGCAAAGGGGTTCCCGTGGTGAAGAGGTGTGTCACAGGGATTGACCTCAAGGTCGGGGGTAAACCATGTATCCTGCCTAAACCTAAATAAAGAAGTTCAACTACTGAAAATTATTTGACCGCTATGCACATATTTCGTATGCATCGATGTGAACTAATAATGGTGAATCATTTATAGAAATCACAATGCTCAAAGATATGGATAAAGCTGAATTTGACTACACATTTCATTAAAAAAAAGTTGATTCTGTTATAAAAGAGGGAGCCAATGGCCAGCCTAGAAGGCTCAATTCTTAAAGCTGTCAAGTTGATTCTTGTTACTCTAGTCTCTCACCAAGGATTTCAGTTTGAACCTATTTTCCATCTGTCTCATCTGGACATTGTTAACAAAAAAATCTTAACTTCGTAATTTAAGGAGGCTTGTTTCCATACTTGGCAGAGATAGAGGTCTGTCAAGACTAACATTACATTGTCCAGTGCACCATGAAGTAAGAAGACAGGAATGATTTTACTTAATAAAAAAGAAAATAATAGAATTAAATAAACATACCATCCCTGTGGTCTCTCTTGAGGTTTAAAATATTTAACAAAGCTTCCTTCTTCCAAGTCCGTGTAACAAATCGGATATATTTGCTCCTTATGCATTAACCCATACTTTTGTATCTACAATTATCTTTGCTTATTTTTATAATCCCCCACCCCCCAAAAAAATGATAATTCAAGTTCTACAAACAATTTTCCTACACCTCCAAAGAAAAACAAAACTGAAATGCTCGTCTTTTCTTGTTTATCTCGTAGTTTTTTTTTTTAGATTTCTGTAACCGGTAAAGTTGCTGCAATGTGACGAGGAGGTCACGGGTTCGAGCTAGTAGGTTCAGCTATATGAATCCTCACTAACCATGTCGTTCAATTAATGACCCGTAGAGCTATGAAATCTATAATGCTAAGGGTTAAGACACAATATTAATGATAGTTTGGCACTGCACAATTCAACAATAAGCTGTATCCATCAATTTTGCAGGCATCCTTTTCTTTTGCTTGCAAATTACACATATCATCTTCATGCCATAAAATTCATCAAGTCATTAAACTTGCCCAGAAGATTAAATATGGACTTATTTTTGCATTTCCATCTTTGGACATCAAGTCCTTTTCTCAAACAATACAAAAAGAAAGTCCTCGGAGTAAGAGTGGAGTCACCTAAAATCAACAGTTCATAATAAATGCTCTCTTGATTACAGAGCTATAACGAGGTTCAAGGTGTTTCAGAAGAATGGAGTACCTCAAGTTCAAAACAATGACATCCCTAGATAACAAATTAAGTAGCGTTCTCCGTCACAAGTTGTCCATTTTTCCTTCTCTTAAGTCATTTTGACCAACTTTAGGAGTGAAATTGGAAGTGGATACCTCCTACTTTTAAAAATAATTTACCAATTCAGGGACAACATGAATGATACTACAAATTGACTCCCAAAAAGCACAGTGGACGATAATTTGGGACAAAGGGACTAACATGTAGCATTCAGATCACAGAGTAACCAGCATGAAGAAAAGCAGTGAACCAGATTACAACAATCCATTTAGCAGAATTACAAACTCTAGCCAAAAAGAACTGATGATAATGTCATGAAGCACCTGGAACGTACCTCTGGCTCTACTACGTCTTTCGTGGTATCAAAAATTATAGAGCGAGCTAAAGCAACTCTTTTCTTCATACCACCAGACAATTCAGAAGGTAATCGGTCTTCAACTTCCTGCATAGACATAAAACTGAAAATTGGCATCTGTGAAACCAATCATAACTATTTATATGAAATACTATAACGATGAATCCACTATTCTCTCTTCGATTTACTTTGCCCAGAAATCAAAACAGAAAACAACAGAGGGCATTTCCGTACAGTGTGTGTGAGAGAGGAGATCTTGAAATGATAGTGCAAATAGCAATTTTGAAGTTGGTAAAACTATTTTCATTGTCATAGTAAGTTGGGAACCTGGATGCATTTGTTTAATGCACTCATTATCTTTTTTAATAAGGAATTTAATGCATCATTTATAAATGTTTATCGTTGCCCTTACCTTCAACCCAACAGCAGCTAAAGTTTCAGTTACAAGCTGTGCAATTTGATCCTCTGGCATAGTTGAATTCTCATATCTAGAATTCCAAAGAGAACCAACAATCTCTAATCAGTATAGCTAAAAGAAAAACTTCTGATTCAGCAGAGCTGAGAAAATAAATTCTTTTTTATGGATAATTAGAGAACTGAGAGTATCTTACAGCAAGAAACCAACATTTTCACGAACGGTTAAGGAATCAAAAAGTGCAGCACTCTGAAACACCTGTTAAGGGGATGGAAATGTTTATAAGAACATTCAAGAAGTACCTCTACAGTCCATGTCAACGGACAACCAAACAAGATATTAGAACATATAACTTACTAAGCCAATCCTAAGCCCGGAAATTTCCTCATCACTCACTAATCCATTGCGCAATTTACCTCTGATTAAGACTTCTCCCTGCATTCAATGAAGTCTATTAGCAGAGATAATGGGATTTAGAATCACACTTTTATAAGTGGCACAGCTGTATTCTGAGACAAGATAAACAATACACATACTTTATCAGGAGCTAGAAGGCCGGCCATTATCTTTAAGATTGTTGATTTCCCTGTGCCAGAAGGCCCAATTATTCCAACGGCCTCACCATGTCTGATCTGTAACAGAGGGTAAAGACTTATCAGCACTTTCACAAACATAAAGAATGAGAAGTCATGAATGTAGAAACCAATAACCCAGAAAGGAAATAAAACAATAATTTTTACTGTAGCCAGCCAACTTTCTTTCGTTAAGTATAGTTTCCTACCTTTACCTTTTATTGATCTTTCAATCATAATCCATAAAAAAAAAATTAAAAAAAGGAAAAAACTCCTAAATTGCAAGACCCAATCATACTGGATACAAGCAGTTTCTGAAGGAAGTAATGAAAGTTCACCTTGAAGCTCACACCTCTTAAGATATGCTTGTCGCCAAATGACTTGCACACATTTCTGCACTCAATGAGCACATCTGACTCATCCTCAGGCTCTCTCAACAAGCTCACACTCTCCAATTTAGCAGATTCCTGCTATTCAAACGAGACAAACAGAACTCAGGAAAGAGAACTAGGCAGGATTCAAATGTTGTCAACGTCTGAAAAATGTAAAGCAACTCATATATGTTCTGATCAAAAGATTATATCCAGCAGACATTTATCTGGAAAAAAAACAACAAGTAGCTAATCCAAAGTTTAGCTCCCCCCACAAAACCCCCACCGGAATGTTGTAATAGAAAGTGTCATCTAATGGGATTCCAATGGAAGCAACAAGCATTATGTATGTATAAGTACCTAATTTTAAAGGGTATTCTAGAAGAGTTTCCAAAATCTGAAAACCAAAACTAAATGCTTCTTGAGTATTTTTTTAATGTCATTATGTTGTTGAAGACATAATTAAGTAAAATAAAAGTGTGTTCTCTCTAACAGTTTAAGCTTTTAGATGAGATGGTCACACACTTCAATATGGTATCAAAGCAGGTAAAGGACCTTGGTTTGAGTCTCACCACCACACAATATCAAAAAGATTTTTCATGTGCTTGGCTCATAAAAAAGAATCAAGTCAGCATGTGTTGAAGACATAATTAAGTAAATAAAAGTGTGTTTTCTCTAACATTTTAATCATTTTAATCTTTTAGATGAGATGGTCACACTTCAACATATGTCTTAGGCTTGACCACTTGGGCCGTTCTTAGATTGGCACCTCTCCAAAGTGCAATGGAGACCATCAACATAGGTCATGGACCTTCTTGTCCAAGTAAGTAACGACGTGCTCTGTAATAGGACTCCTCTTCGGGCATGAAAATTAACTTTTAGACACCCCATCGGAGGAGGTTTTAACTTGAGTATAAGCAAAACGGATTCTATTAGAAACTTTTCTAACGACAAAAATCAACTCTTATCAATGTTTGAGCACCCTTGGCATACCCCGACTCAACCAGTTATTGCAGAAATCTCTCACCTTTATTTGGAACTCTTTTTCTCCAAACCAACATAGAAGTCCACCAGCATTCCTCTTAACCCCACACTATTTAGGATAAGTAAGTGTTATTCTTACTCATGGTTCACGTCTCAGCCTTCTACTCTTCGCCTTCTGCCTCTGCCCCCCCCCCCCTCTTCCACTCTACCTCTCTCTTTGACTGATCTTGTTTTGGTGTTTAACTTTTTAAAGCACTTGTATAGACCTAAAAGATGAGTTTAGGACAATATGATCTCACCAACACTTTATCCATCCTCCCCCCTCCCCCCTTCCTACAAAAATCCACTCTACCTCTCTCTTTCAGACTGATCTTGTTTTGGTGTTTAACTTTTTAAAGCACTTGTATAGACCTAAAAGATGAGTTTAGGACAATATGAACTCACCAACACTTTATCCATATGAATGCTTCTTGTGGAAAATACTTTAATAAGGAAAGTTCATTTCTACACAAATTTTTTATGTTTTTTTGTCCGGGAAGATGAACATAATATGATTTTTCTGATTTGTGTTTAAAGTAATACAGGTGATATTTCCGATAGTATAGTAATATTCTTATATTTTCTTGTTCCTAGAGCTTTGTTACTACACATTGTGTCATTCTTACCAGTAGTATTAGTACTATTCTTGCATTTCTTATCTCTAGATCTTTATTGTTACACGTTGTGTCCTTGTTTCTCTTGTTGTTGTTATTGTTCCTTGAGCCGGGGTCTAATCGGAAACAATCTCTCTACCTTCACAAGGTAGGGGTAAGGTCTGCGTACACATTACTCTCCCCAGACTCCACTTATAAGATTACACTAGGTTTTTTGTTGTTGTTGTTGTTGTATTACATCCAATATGAAAGTCGTCTATCTGGATTTGATTGAAAGAAATTTTCCCATGTTAAAGACAACAAAATGCTAGGAATATCTCACCAATCAAGATCTTTCTTTTCTTTCTTTTACGGAGGTGGTATGCGACCGGTACCTGCTACCTCCCACCAACACAGGTACCGGGCAACTCTGCCTACCAAGGCTTACGCAAATGTGAAGAAATCACCTAGTGTGTTTGTCTCTGCTAGGATTTAAACCTAAGACCTCAAGCTTTTCCTCCAACTTTATTAACCACTAGGCCATACCCTTCCGTGCAAGCTGGATCTTTTTTTTCATACCAAATGGAGCCCAAAGAGATATGTGGATAAAGGTATAAGCAACATCCCAATAATAAGTGACCAAGTTCCTAAAAGCAATTATGGAACCATTAGGATGCAAATATCAAAGATAGATATTTCTATTTCGGCACTTCAACTTATTCTACATTATCTCAACCCTCGACCACCTTCCTATTAAAACCAGAAAATCAATGATTAAACAGAGTAATTTCAGTAACTACCTCAATTTGACATGATTCATGAAGCACAGAGACATGCCACTAGTGTTCTCGCTATTCCGATTCATATGGCATTCTTTCCAGTTTAGGGTGTCCTAAAATGTGGTACACCATTCCATTTCTATACAACTTCCACAAGTCTCAAGAATCCAAAATCATTAAGCTATCAAATTTTAACTTTGATGTGATGTTTTCCTACCAAACTAAATTATGAGCGATTATTTTCTTGTGCTATTGCCAATACAGCTCACAAATCCAATTTACCATCCTAAACGTTGTTTCCTGTCAAATATTATCATATAAAATGGAAGAGATGAGATACTATAATGCAGAACCCAAAAGCAGAAACTGGATAATTGGAAGGTCCAAATCAAATGATTAGAATCTTACATTGAACCTTGAGGTGGAAAACCGATCAGAGTCAGCAGCTTTGTAGTCCCGAGGAGGTGCAACACAAGCACAAACAGTCTTCCTATTCCACAGGGGACGCACCAAGAATGGCTTTTCTAAATTACAAGAATTGGGTAAAAATGTATTCTTGTAGCTACACGAAGAAGAAGAGGGGCCACTGCTGCTATTGCAAATGTTGACAATAGAAGGCGACACAACCGAACCCGCAAAAGAAACCATTGGACCAAAACCCAGTTTGGAGAATTTAAGATGGGAAATTCTGGCGATGACCCAGATCGTATTTGGACTCAACGAACATGTAATTTGATCGAATTTAAAGGATGAATTTGCAAAAGTTTGGAGAATGACAATTGGTTAAGTCAAAGAAAAGAAAGGAAGTATGTTTTGAGGCTTGATCAGTATTAAAGAAGAGTGGTGGGAAGAAGAGGGCGGAGAATGAGAGGAGTCTAATGTTTGTTGGTTCCTTTCCTTGTATATATAGTGCTCTTATTATTCTTTTCCCTCAATCACCGACCCCTATATGTTGCAGATGCAGCATTGTTTATTTGCATTTCTTTTTGTCTGAAGTTTAAAAGTGATCTTCTCCCACTTCCTTTCCTTTTTTCTTTTCCTTAAGGCTTGATCCAGCGGAATATTCGTATTGTCAAAGTGGTGTGGTTTCGGTTTCTAGAGTTGTAACGTGTGATATGAACCATTACAATGTTAGTACCCCACGTTAGTAGCCGGTCCATTTGCTCAATACTACTTTGCCGCTATCCTAATCGACAAAAACAATTTAGTGGTAGTGTAAAACTAGTCTAATGGCACTGTATAATTCAGCCAAGAGTTCAAATTAGTTCCTCTTTTTGTTGGTAGGAGTAAACAAGTCACTTAGATATTGGAGGAGAGCAACGAGCAACACCTTCCATACCTATTTGACTAATAATAAGAGAAAGGAGCAACTCAAGCACAAACAAGTTATTTCCTCCTTCTTTGATAAATACATGGGCTTTCCCATATTCCACAAGAGATCAACCAATAGTGACTTCCAATTTATTCTTGACAGTATGCAATCTAAGCTGGCTAGATAGAAAACAAGCTACTTGAACATGACTGGTGTATTAGCGGAAAAAGGCATGACACATGGTCATCAAGGTGACGAGGCATGGTATGTGGACCATCAATATAGCGCCAGATGGCATTCTTAATTAGACGAATTAAAGAATGCAAGAAGACACGGGAGGAACACCCTCGGGGTTACAGTGAGAAAAGAACCGGACCTGACAGCTGTAAAAGGAGAAACATGAGCAGAATGGATAAAGACCATTAAGGAGGAAAGATGCACGAACCTGTCATAAATAAAAAAGGAAAATCGATATATAATTACGGTTACGGGAAATCCTCAGCCATAAATACTTCCATTGCAATTATATATGGTAACGGGTCATCAAGGCAATTAATGCCCTTAACGAGCCCGAATTAAGGAAACAGTTATAATTGTGTACTCATATGTAAGGACTTAGACCTCATTTGTAATAGCATATGATTTTTTATTGAAATTTATGCAATCATTCTTTACTTTATTCACAAGGTTCTAACCGCAATTTTTAGGAGTGATTATCAATCTATTTCGTTTTTTCTTTCTTTGCCAATTATTTTCATTACTTGCTTTATTCTTCAAATTATTGGAAAAATAAAGTAAATCTTGGTTATCAGTAACCTGATTTTTTCTTGATACTGGAAATCTGATAATTTTTTCACTTTCCAAACTTCATTTTTAGCGACCAAATATGTCAACCGCTAACGAGAACAACCAACAAGGTGGAACTCCACCATATCACACACCTACGGGATCCCCTCAGCAATCCCGTGAAATTTCACCTAAAAGGTCTGATTCGCGCTCTGATGGTCAGCATGGAGATGACCAAACTGTGGAGTAGGATGCTCTAAAGCAATTGATTGCAGAACACTTGAACAGTGTACTGCAGACTTTTGTCAGAGGATTACCCAACGCAGCGCAAACTCCTCCACCAGTTAATACAACAATTTTGGAGACCCCGCGCTCGGGGCTTGATAACTCTAGAAGTAGAGAAATTCCCAATGAATCTCGCGATGGAAGGTCATACACCAAATAATTTTAGTTTACAAAGTTTAGTGCTAACTTTGCAGAAACAGGTGAAGGATCAAAACAAGCGTATAGAGCAAATACCTGGCGTGCCTCCCGTGATCAAAGGTGCGGATAATGATAAGTATTCACAACAACCCTGGAAGTCAAGTGCAACACCTTTTCCAATTCCCAAAAAGGTTAAAGTTCCTGATATTCCCAAATATGATGGAACGTCTGACCCTCGAGATCGCATAAACGCGCTTACTACCGGCGTGAAAGGTAGTGATTTAACCAATCAGGATTGTTTGACTCAAAAGATATTGGACCCTTTTTGAATAAATCAATCAAAGAATATGAACGGGTAAATCTTAGCTAAGTATAATAATCTCTAGAACGAAAGGTATGAAAGACGAACACAGTGGATGATATTTCTTGATCTTACGAAGATGAGTGATCGAACATTAAGGATGCCAATCATTTTCGTAGAAAAGTATTACAATTAGTGTTCTTAGCTAGAAAAACATCCCAAAAAGCCCCCCTTACAAGGTTGTTTTTCCTCTCTATATATATAAGGTACAAACCCCTTCTGAACCCTAAAAGACGTAATATGGGGAATATCCGAAGGAATATTCCTAATGCCTCTTTTTGGATCTACACTTCTGTAAAAGGCGTGCAGTCTCTGTTCGCTTGTCTGTCGTCTTTCACAGAACGTTGAGTTACGAGGATCCCGCCATTTGTCGTGTTCATCAATGGTCGTAGTCGTCCAAATTTGGACCCATACAGCTAGTCCTTTGCTTGTTGAGGTTGCAGTTTGGTGCGTCCTTGATAAGAGGACACCACCCGCTCTTGTGGAGAAATTTGGTCTTTACGGAGTGTTACGGTTTTGCCAATAATAGGAGGTCAGCGTTCTCAACAAGACACCGGATGGTGTATTTTATCAAGAAATGATGTCATCTCCACGTGTATCATCATTATGCATGTTTTCGAGACAGGGGTTGAGAGCTTGTTGCTTCGATTTCTGTAGCCTTCCGCTTCGATCCTGGTGCTACCCAACCCTATAAATAGGTGGAGGGTTTGTTTTTTCAAAAACTTTTGGCCATTTCATCTCGGGCTATTCTTTTCTTATCTCTTACGCATTTGTTCTACCATTTTCTCTACTTCCTCTTCTCCCATTCTCCGTTCTTAGCCTTCCCTGTTGTTTTAATGCATTTTCTGCAAAAGAGATGCCTAGAACACACCAATCTCGTGAGGGGGTTTTTGATGCCACTCCGTTGTCCGTGGCACTTTCTTCTGGCGATGAGGGCATGACGGTGGAGGAGGGGGATAGCTTTCCCACCGTCAAAGAGTTGCTGCCAAGACACCCTTCATCTCGAAGTGACTTACTTAAGGATTCTCCTCCTACTCCCATCCCTGTGTTCTGTGAAACTGAGCAAGTTCATATTGATGCTCTCCATGCAAAGTATTACATTCCCGCCCATGTTGTTATGGTTCCAAAAAGGAGGGACTTCGTAGAAGTCCACAGGCCTGGGTACTGTGCTTTCTATGAGTACCCCTTCGTGATCGGCCATTCCTTCCCCCTTCTTCCATTAGCGGAAGAATTCTGTCGCTCCTACTAGGTTTGCCCGACACAACTTTCTCTATACACGCTTAAAATACTCTTGCTGTTGACAAAATACGCAGAGTTGGCGGGGTGCGAGGTTACTGTTCACCATCTTCCATAGGGGCACCATGGTGCATTTGAGGCACCGTGGGACGAAAGGGTTGGTGGCTGGGACCGACGGTCGAGCGAGTCATAAGTTTTGGCACAAATACTTCTTCATCAGAATCGCACATGTCGTGTATGACCCCGCTGGGTTTCCGGAGCGATGGAACGAGAACCGTAAGCGTCACCATTTTTTTTGCTCTTTATTTTCTTCTTCATTCACCTTAGTGTTTGTTTGTTTCTCGTTTGCAGCTATGGGACGTCCACCTCAACCTATTGCAGGTATAAGGGATTGGGTGGCCCGTCTGCTCCCCCATGTAATGGAAACTCGAGACTGGCCTGCTTTCGTGAAGCGCTTTGGGCCGAGGGTCTCGTCTGGTAAGTGTCTTTTCATTTATTACTCCTTGACTATACGTCGTTGTCTATTGATATGACTTTTTACAATAACAGGTCGAGGAGCTTCTAGGCGGAGGGCTCCAGTCCCTACATTTCAACAAGCTATCGCTGCCGCAGGAAGGCAGTTTACTTTGAGTAAGTCCGTCCGAGAGGATTGTGCCCAATCGATACAGACGGGAGATCCTTCTCGCAATATGGTCGTGAGGGAAGAGGCCTCTTCTGCACCGATCCCTCACCGTATGGACGAATCCTCTAACGGGGACGATCGTTACTAAGGAAAAGGAGAAGAGTGGAGCTTGGGAAGGATGTGGTCATGGACACTGGTAAGAGTGGGACGGGTGCGTCGCAGATGACGCTTGTGCCCATGTTTATGGCTGATGCTATTTTAGTGGGGAGGTCTCCCTAAACGGAAGGGGTTTACCCAAGAGGTGGTTCCGTACGTTCTGTCGATGGTGGTGCATCGTCTCAAGTCGGAGGGGGCCCATGCGTCGAAGGCGAAGGCTCGAGTTCGGACATCGACCTGGAGGATGTTCGTGAGTTTTTAGAACACCACACTCATGTGGAGGTCAGAGTGAAGGGTTTTGATCGGCATGTAGTTATTCCTAGGGATTACAAACTGTTGTCGAACTGTGATCAGGTGGCGTCTGCTTTAGCCCCTTTATGTGCTGCTTCCAAGAGTGAGGTGCTCAGGGCGATGAGTGACATGGAGTTATATCAGTATGTCGTTGGCATGGCCTTGCAGGTAGATATCTTTCTCTTCTTTTTAGTCGTTGGGTTTGCATCGTTATTTTTGGCCTGTCTTTCTTCTTTAACTTTTTCCTGTTGTGCCAGACCCTTATCATGGAGATTGAGCGCAGGTGCCGGGAAAGGAAAAGGACGGCCATCTATGGGAAAATGTCTTCTAAATATCAAAAATATCGCACCAACCATCGTGCGATGGCGGACATCTACAACCAGGACCCCGACTTCCAATTGTTCCGCGAAGGGCTTAAATAGAGGGAAGATCAACTGGCGCGCAAGGTTGAAGAGTTGAGGGAGGGAGACGAGGACCTTATAAAGGCCGTTTCCTGCAATAGTGAACTTGAGGCATCCCTTAAGGAGAAGGAAGATGAGCTCAAGGTAAGTAGAGGGGTGATGGTCGAGAACGCCGACCTACAAGAGAAGGTGACTAGTCTGTCTACCAACTTGGGTGTGAAGATGGCGGAAATCAATGAGCTCAAGGGTGAGCTAAGTGTGAGTGCCGACAGACTGGCGACTACTATTTCTGAAGCGGCAGTTTTGGAGGATGCCCTCCGTCTCTGTAGATCGGAGCAGACCAAGGAGGAAGCGGTATCCGCGCTCAAGGTAGCGGGGCTTGAGGGGCGTGTTAGGGAGTTGGAGGCGGGTAGATATCTTTCTCTTCTTTTTAGTCATTGGGTTTGCATCGTTATTTTTGGCCTGTCTTTCTTCTTTAACTTTTTCCTGTTGTGCCAGACCCTTATCATGGAGATTGAGCGCAGGTGCCGGGAAAGGAAAAGGACAACCATCTATGGGAAAATGTCTTCTAAATATCAAAAATATCGCACCAACCATCATGCGATGGCGGACATCTACAACTAGGACCCCGACTTACAATTGTTCCGCGAAGGGCTTAAATAGAGGGAGGATCAACTGGCGCATAAGGTTGAGGAGTTGAGGGAGGGAGACGAGGACCTTATGAAGGCCATTTCCCGCAACAGTGAACTTGAGGCATCCCTTAAGGAGAAGGAAGATGAGCTCGAGGTAAGTAGAGGGGTGATGGTCGAGAACGCCGACCTACAAGAGAAGGTGACTAGTCTGACTACCAACTTGGGTATGAAGATGGAAGAAATCAATGAGCTCAAGGGTGAGCTAAGTGTGAGTGCCGACAGACTGGCGACTGCTATTTCTGAAGCGGCAATTTTGGAGGATGCCCTCCGTCTTTGTAGATCGGAGCAGACCAAGGAGGAAGCAGTATCCGCGCTCAAGGTAGCGGGGCTTCAGGGGCGTGTTAGGGAGTTGGAGGCGGAGCTATATGTGTTGACCGGGAAAGTGTCATCACTGAGAACAGAGGACGCAAGTCGACACTCGCAACCTTCTATGTCTCGTGCCTCGGCCGATCCTGTTATGCCTCATCATTTATACGAGTTGTAGGTTCATGCCGAGGCCTAGATCGATGTGTACAAGGCTCTTCATGCTACTGGAGGGCATCCGAAGTAGAACTTCAGGGTGTGTGTGCTGAAGCTCGTACAGCTCATAAGGCATGCGGATATGACCCTCTTATGCCTGACGGGGATGATATCAACTCTGATGATGCAAATCGTCTTGCCTCTGACTCTTGGTATGAAGATGTGTATGCTACCAGGGACGATGTATATTTTTGGTTTGTACTTACTTTTTGCTTCAGAATTTTTGTAAGGGCATGCTTGAGCCCATTGTAAGGATAGGTGCTAGTGATATTTTGTTGTAATGAAGAAATTGTTTTGTTGATTCGGTGATCATCTTTGTAATATTTATGACATTCCGGGTACTTATCGAATTTTTAAGCCGATTTTGCTTCAGGTGAGGTCGTACCCTTTTCTTTTGACGATGGACTTAGCCTTTGGGATGCTACTTACGAGCTGATGTCGAAATAGTGTCCCATCACGGTTAGAGTGAGTTCGAACTCGTATTTTTTGTCTATGGTCTTAGCCATTGGGATGTTACTTTCGAGCTGACATCGAAGTAGTATCCCATCGTAATTCGAGTGAAGTCAAACACATGCTTTTGTTGATGGCCTTAGCCATTGAGATGTTACTTTCGAGCTGGCGTCGAAGTAGTATCCCGTCGTAGTTCGAGTGAAGTCGAACTCATGCTTTTGTCGATGCCTTAGCCAATGGGATGTTACTTTCGAGCTGGCGTCGAGGTAGTATCTCGTCATAGTTGGAGTGAAGTCGAACTCATGCTTTTGTCGATGGTCTTAGCCAATGGGATGTTATTTTCGAGCTGGCATCGAAGTAGTATCCCATCGTAGTTTGAGTGAAGTCAAACTCATGCTTTTGTCGATGGCCTTAGCCATTGGGATGTTACTTTCAAGCTGGCATCGAGGCAGTATCCCGTCGTAGTCTCGAGTGAAGTCAAACTCATGCTTTTGTTGATGGCCTTAGCCGTTGGGATGTTACTTTCGAGCCGGCATCGAAGTAGTATCCCATCGTAGTTCGAGTAAAGCCGAACTCATGCTTTTGTCGATGGTCTTAGCCATTGGGATGTTACTTTCGAGCTGGTGTCAAGGTAGTATCCCGTCATATCTCGAGTAAAGTCGAACTCATGCTTTTGTTGACGGCCTTAGCCATTGGGATGTTACTTTTGAGCTCGCATCGAAGTAGTTTCCCGTCGTAGTTCAAGTGAAGTCGAACTCATGCTTTTGTCGATGGCCTTAGCCATTGGGATGTTAATTTTGAGCTAGCGTCGAGGTAGTATCCCGTCATAGTTCGAGTGAAGTCGAACTCATGCTTTTGTCGATGGCCTTAGCCGTTGGGATGTTACTTTCGAGATGGCATCGAAGTAGTATCCCATCGTAGTTCGAGTGAAGTCGAACTCATGCTTTTGTCAATGACCTTAGCCATTGGGATGTTACTTTTGAGCTGGCATCGAGGTAGTATCCCGTCGTAGTTCGAGTGAAGTTGAACTCATGCTTTTGTCAATGGCCTTAGCCATTGGGATGTTACTTTCGAGCTGGCATCGAAGTAGTATCCCGTCGTAGTTCGAGTGAAGTCGAACTCATGCTTTTGTCGATGGCCTCAGCCATTGGGATGTTACTTCGTACATTTGAGATTTAATTATATTCTTGTATGAAATACATGACTTTGTAAATATAATGGCTATCTATACCTAGTCCCTTCATTACTCGGCCTGGAGATCACGTCGAGGGGGGGGTGTAATGAAAAATACTTCGGACCTCGAGGCGTCTCCCTTGCCGCTTCATTAAAAACCTTATCGATAAAACCCGATTGGGACACAACCCGAGTGAGGGAAAAAGAGTACGACTTAGGCGGTGCCTCTTTTCAGAAGTGGAAGTATTTGACATGGGTGACGTTCCAATTGTTTTGGAGTAGTTTTCCTTCCATTGTCTCTAAATGGAATGCTCATTTTGCTTACTGCCGCCGTGATTTTGTATGGACCGCCCCAGTTTGTTCCCAGTTTTCCCTCATTAGGGACTTTCGCTGCTTGAGTTTTAGCTTTGAGAATGTAGTCTCCGACCCTGAGTGGTCGTACTTTGGCCTTCTTGTTATAGTACCTTTCTGCTTGTTGCTTTTGGGCTACCATTCTTATGTGAGCCATATCTCTTCGTTCTTCGACTTCATCCAAGTCTTGTAGCCTACTTTGTTGTTACTTGGACCGCTTTAGTTGGAGTATCTCAGGCTAGGTTTTCCGACTTTGATAGGTATAACCGCGTCAGTCTCGTAGACTAATGAATATGTCGTCTCGCCTATGCTAGGTTTTGGCATGGTACAGAATGCTCATAGTACTTCTAGCAGCAGTTCAAGCCATAGCCCCTTGGCGTCCTCGAGCTATGGGAGGACTCGACTTGGCCGTTGCCGACAGGATGATATGGTGTGGAGAGTATTCGCTTGATGTACCATTTTTCAAAAAACTCGGTCGTTTTCTTTCCGACAAACTGAGGTCCATTGTCACAGCTGATTTCTTTGGGAATGCCGAAGCAGCATATTATATTTTTCCATGTGAACGCGATAACTTCTTACTCACGTATTTGAGTGTATGCACCTGCTTCCACCCATTTAGAAAAATAGTCAGTTAAAGCCAAAAGGAAGCATACCTTACCTCGTCCTGCGCTGAGGGGTCCGATGATATCATCCCCCACTTTATGAATGGCCATGGAGAAGTGACGGAATGCAGGAGTTCTCATGTTTGGTGTATCATAGGGGCATATTTTGGCACTGTTCACACTTCATGACGTAATCTGCGACTTCTTTTTTCATAGTAGGCCAGTAGTATCCTGCGCGGATGAGACATCTGACGAGGGCGCGGTTTCCTGTATGAGCGCCGCAATGCCCCTCGTGTACTTTTTCTAGTACTCGCCTTGTTTGATTTGGCCCAAGACATTTGGCCAGGGGGCACCGAACGTCCTTTTGTAAAGATCATAGTTTACGAGGCTGTATCTGGCCACATGTATTCGAAGTTTTTTGGCTTCTTTCTTATCTTGCAGGAGCGTCCCTTCCTGCAAATATGTTACAATACGGTTGCGCCAGTCCCAAGTTAGGTTTATAGAATGTACCTCTACCTAGTCTATTGAAGAATGGATAAGGGTGACCACATTCTCCTTGTTGATATTTCTAGTGGCTACTGCTAGCTTGGCGAGACCATCCGCTTCGATATTCTGCCCTAGGTACCTGGTCGAGGTGACATTCGTCGAATTCTTGTAGTAGTTTGTGAACTTCTAACTGGTACCTTTGTAGTCTCTATTCTTTGATTTGGAAAGTCCCAATGACTTGGTTCACCATGAGTTGAGAGTCGCAATGAAGGATGAGTCGTCGAGCATCATATTTGAGGGCTTATTTTAATCCTGGAATCACAGCTTCATACTCGGCCTCATTGTTAGTCATGTCGGGGCACTGTATGGACTGGCGAATTTCTTTGCCCGTAGGGACTTCGAGGACGAGTCCCAGTCCTGATCCTGATGCATTAGATGCGCCGTCAGTGTAGAGGACCTAGAGGTCGAAATGTGCGGAAGCGCGGAGCGGTTCCTGCTCTAATTCAGGCAATACTTCTGCGTTGAAATCAACGACAAAATTTGTGAGCTCTTGCAACTTTATAGCATTTCGCGGTTGATATGTTATGTCTGCTCGCTTAATTCTATGGCCCATTTGGCCAACCTACCCGATAGTACGGGTTTGTGTAGGACGCCCCTAAGGGGGAAGGTTGTCACCACTTTTATGGGGTGACAATGAAAATATGGTCTAAGCTTTCGTGAAGCTACGACTAATCCCAGAGCTAGTTTCTTAAGATGGGAATACCTTGTTTCGGTATCAACTAAGGTTTTGCTGATATAATAAATTGGAGATTGCGTACCTTTGTTTTCGCGTACCAGAACTGCACTTACCGAGACTTCGGAGACTGCTAGGTACACCAGGAGGCACTCGCCCGGGTCTGCCTTGACGAGTAGTGGCGGCGAGGACAGATATGCTTTCAGTCTTCTTAAGGCATCAACGCATTCTGAATTCCATTGTAGCCTGTGATCCTTAGTACATTAAAAAACTTATGGCATCTGTCCGATGACCGTGAGATGAACCTCGATAGGGCGGCTATTTTCCTTGTTAATTTTTGTACTTGCTTTTTGCTGGTTAACGTCTCCGGTATTCCTTTGATGACCTTGATCTGATCCGTGTTGACCTTTATACCCCTTTGCGACACCAAAAAGCCAAGGAACTTTCCTGAGTTACGCCAAAGGTGCATTTATCAGGATTCAGTTTCATCCCGTATCGCCTCAATATTTCGAAGGCTTCCTTCAGATGACCAATGTGATCCTTCTTCCTTTTCGACTTCACCAGCATGTCGTCGATGTAGACCTCCATAGTCTTTTCGAGTTGTTCTTTGAACATTTTGGTGACTAACCTTTGATACGTCGCCCCTTCATTCTTGAGTCCGAAAGGCATGCTCTGTAGTAGTATGTTCCTTGGTGAGTGATGAAGGTGGTCTTTTCTTGGTCTTCTTCTGCCATTAGAATTTGGTTGTAACTAGAATAGGCGTCCAAGAACTTCAATAGTTTGTGCCCTGCCATTGCGTCAATGAGTTGGTCGATATGTGGTAACGGAAAAGAGTCCTTTGGGCACACTTTGTTCAGTTCGGTGAAGTCGACACACATCAGCCACTTTCCATTCTTCTTTTTTAACATTACCACATTGGCGACCCACTGAGGATACTTTGATTCTCGAACGGAGCCATTAGCGAGAAACTTATCAACTTCTTCGCTGACTGCATCGTTGATTAGGGCGTTGAACTTTCTCCTCATTTGCCGCACTGGCGGGTAAAGAGGGTCGACATTCAGCCTGTGTGTGGCGATGTCCTTTAGGATTCCTAGCATATCTGAGTGGGAAAAGGCGAACAAATCGGCATTGTTAGTTAAGAATTCATGAAACTTACCTGGTTCTGAGAGGTTGTTTCTGATGTAAGTTTTTTTGTGCTATCGGTACTGTCTAATTGAATTGGGTCGAGGTCTTCTACGGTTCCCTTGCAAGCTTCTACGACATTTGGGTCTTTGATGGCCTCTATTTGTATATCGGGTTTGGTTCCCGATATGGCTGATTACTATGCTTCTGCACTTGCCCTCTTTAGTTGTTGGGTGTGTTTGTAGTCTTGGGTGATTCAAGAGCATTCTCGGGCGGTGTGTTGCTCACCCCAGAAGCTGAATATCCCCTATGGGGTAAGAAATTTGATTACTTGATAGAAACTTGACGGGACGGCTCGCATGGCATGTATACATGGATGCCCTATGATAGCGTTGTAGGTTGTTTCCTGGTTCATGATGTGGAACGTTGTTTCCAGGGTGACTCCTCCTGCCAGAACGGGCAGCATTATCTCTTTAGAGGTTCGTTCCACTGCATTATTAAAACCCGTTAGTGTTATGCAATGTAGTACTATCTTATCCTCGAGTCTCATCTATATGAGGACTCATGGGTGAAAAATACACGCGCCACTTCTGTCATCCACCATTATCTTTTTACGTCGGTATTTGTGATATGTAGAGTTATAACTAAAGCATCATAGTGAGGGAAAGACAAATCGTTGGTATCTGACTTATCGAAGATGATATTGTCTTCAAGGTCGTCATACCGTTCATGAGCGACTGTCCGCTTGAGTTTGTGTGTGGTGGTGAATTTCACATGGTTGATTATCATATCATCGCCGCCGCCAATAATCATTTGTATGGTACAAGCTGGTAAAGGTAGTTTTGGGGGTCCCTGAGGTTGATCGCGTCCACGAGCGAAGTTAACCCGTCCTCGGTCGCTCAACAGTTCTTTCAGGTGTCCCTAGTTTAGCATTCTTACCACTTCCTATCGCAGACCTATGTAGTCTTCGGTTTTGTGTCCCCTTTCCTGGTAGAATTCACACAGAACGTTCGATCTCCGGGTGCTCGGATCTGACTTCATCTTTTGCGGCCACTGCACCTTCAAGTCCTCCTCATGTGCTCTTATTTCGGCACAATAGGCATTATGGATTTCTTCCCACGTGGTGGGAGGGTATTTCATGAGTCTACTTAGCAATTTTTTGGTTGCTTTCGACCCGCTTCTATTGAGCTCATTTTGGACTGCTACCGCCATCCCTTCTGATACGTTTGGTAGGCTCATTCTTACCCTGTTGAATCGGGCTAGGAAATCACGAAGTCCTTCACCTGTCGTCTGCCTAACGACGAAGATGTCATTTACCCTAGCTTCTGCATTTTTCGCTCCCGCGTGGGTGGTAATGAATTTATCTGCCATTTCTTTGAATGTTGATATTGACCGTGCCAGTAGTTGGGAATACCATGTCAATACTCCCCCTGTCAGAGTTTTGCTGAACTTTTTCAGCAGAACCGATGACACCTATTCTTTTGACAGATCGTTGCCTTTTACTACAGTGATGTAATGGATTATGTGATCTTCCGGGTCTGTGGTGCCATCGTATATTTTCAAGTATAGCGGCATTTTGAAGGTTTTGAGAATAGAGTGGGGGCTTCCCCTTCACTATACGGTTGCTCGACGAATCGGCCTACGTCACGTTTTGGTAGCAACTTTGGAGCGCCCGGTATTTTATCGACCCTTTCCTAGTGCTCCTTCATCTGATAACGGAGCATTTTGTTCTTGTTTTCCATTTCTTCCATTTTATTTAAGATGGCCGCAAGTGCATCGTTACCTGCATCAATAACAATATGTGTGTTACCTGTGCGTGGAGTTTCTCGATCATCGGCATCAGTTGCGGTTTCTACGTGTATTGTGCCTCTAATATCCCTTTGAGCGGGTTTGCCGAGTATGTTGCTCAAGGTGTTTATCAACCACTCTTCTAATAGCCTTTTCACAGCCGGTGGTATTTCTTCTTTTGCGGATGTTAAGGTTTCCCTCTCACGCAAGACAGTCACGCCTTCGTGCGGGGGGAGGGGGGTGAGATATCTCCCTCAGGTGTAGCACTTGGCGTTGCATTTTCATTGTCTTTCCTATCGGTTTCGTTGATGGAATCCAGAAGGTTGTTCATGACATCACTATTGTCTTTAATCTTGCTTCTCCCTTTCCTACCATTGTTGGCCTTTGCGAGGCTAAGAAGAGGTGATTATCTCTTTCAAGGATCTAGACGAAACTAAAACCTCAGCTATAGAAATCCCCATAGACGACGCCAGATTGTTTAACTCAAAAGATATTGAAACCTTTTTGAATAAATCAATTAAAGAAAATGAAGGGGTAAATCTTAGCTAAGTATAATAATCTCTAGAACGAAAGGTATGAAAGACGAACACAATGGATGATATTTCTTGATCTTACGAATATGAGTGATCGAACATTAATGATGCCAATCGTTTTCGTAGAAAAGTATTACATTTAGTGTTCTTAACTAGAAAAACATCCCGAAAAGCCCCCCTTACAAGGTTGTTTTCCCGCTATATATATAAGGGAAAAACCCGTTTTGAACCCTAAAAGACGTAATATGGGGAATATCCGAAGGAATACTCCTAATGCCTCCTTTTGGACCTACACTTCTGTAAAAGTCATACAGTCTCTGTTCGCTCGTCTGTCGTCTTCCACAGAACGTCAAGCTACAAGGATCCCGTCGTTTGTCGTGTTCATCAATGGTTATGGTCGTCCAAATTTGGATCCATACAAGGATATCGAATCAGTTTTGGTTAAAAAGTTTGGCAAAACACTCATAAAAGGAACGTTGGTATTATCTCTTACCTGAAAATTCCACTGATTCATTTGCTGAGCTTTCAGATTCTTTTATAAAAGCACATTCGGGGCTCAAAAAGTTGAAAAAGGATGGAAGACATCTTTAAGGTTAAACCTTCATCTAGGTTCAAAAAGGAGCAGGATGTCCAAAGCAATGATTCTAGTACACAAGCAAGAATAGGGGATTATAGTTTTAACATTAACACCTCCGAATTGGAGGCTGTTTTAAGAGGTATGGGAGATAAGATGCGATGGCCGAAAGAAATGAGATCAGATCCAAACAAAAGAAACCTAGATTGTTTGTGCGAGTTTCATAATGATCATGGCCATAGAACAACAGATTGTAGGCTTTTGCAGGAGAGGTCGAACATTTATTGAAGCAAGGCTATCTTACTAATCTGTTTAGTGAAAAAGGGAGACAATAATACATGAAGAACGGACAAGAACCCCCAAAACCTCCATCACCAAAGAGAACAGTCAACGTCATAACCGGAGGAGATGAGGTCAACATAGTAACATACACAACCGCGAATAAAACATCAAAAGTTACTGTCACTCACGGAAAGTGAGTCCGCCAAGTCTTGGATGGCAACAATATAACATTTTATGATGAAGATATGGACGGCTTGATGATTCCGCACAACGATGTACTAGTACTATCTCTACTTTTACGTGATACTAATGTAAAACGAGTTTTGATTGATCTAGGTAGCTCAGTGAAAATCATTTTACTGAGGGTGGTAAATGAAATTCAAGCTAATTATAAGGTCATACTAAAAGCACAGTCTTTTTCTAGGTTTGATAATTCAAGCGTTGTTACAAAAGGGAAAGTTGTACTTGCCATATTTGTAGAAGGGGTCATCAAACATACAAAGTTCCAGGTGATAGACATGGACATGGCCTATAATATAATCTTGGTAAGACCATGGATTCATGATATAGATGTTGTCCATCCACGTTGCATCAAGTAATCAAATTCCCTTCACAGTGGAGAATCCAACAAATCCATGGAGATCAACAACCTTCACGAAGTATTAATTCGGTGGTGATTGCAAACACAGTAGCCAATGATGCAGGTGCAAAATAGCAATTACAGAATTCAGTTGAGGACACTATTGTTCATACCTTAACTGAAAACACACAAGGGAAGACTGATGTCGACTCAAGACCTGATGTGATTCAAGAGCCAAATGAAAATGAGAACATTAAAACAACCATGGAGGAGCTCGAAGCTGTAATACTATTTGTCCACTGGCCAGACAAGAATGTTTACATCAGAGCAAATTTGAGTCCAGATATGAGAGGTACGTTAATTGAATTTTTACGTGCTAACAAAATTGCTTTGCTTGGTCATATTAAGATATGACAGGTATACCACCGGAGGTGATGACTCATAAGTTGAATGAGGATCCATTACACTCACCTGTCAAGCAAAAGAAAAGGAATCAAGGGTCCTTCAAAAATCAAGTAATCCAGGATGATGTACAAAAGCTTTTGAAAATTGGTTCAATACGAGAGGTAAAGTACCATGACTGGTTAGCTAATACCGTTGTGGTTCCAAAAAAGAATGTAAAATGGCGAGTTTGTGTAGATTATACTGATTTAAATAAGGCATGTCTTAAAGATTCATTTCATTTATTATATATATATCAATTAATTGATTCTACTTCATGTCCTGAGCTTTTAAGTTTTTTAGATGCATATTCAGGTTATAACCAGTTAAAAATGGACCTTCTAGATGAGGAAAAAACTTCGTTTATCACAGACAAGGAGACTTACTGTTACAAAGTCATGCCATTTGGCTTAAAAATGCTGGAGCCACATATCAGTGATTGGTGACTAAAATGTTTCAAGAACACTTGGGAAAAACTATGGAAGTCTACATAAATGATATGTTGGTCAAGTCAACACAGGCGGGGGATCATTTTCAACATTTATCTGAGACCTTTGTGATTATCTGCATATACAACATGAAGTTAAACCCGAAAAAGTGTGCCTTTGGCATGGCTTTAGGTAAGTTTTTAGGTTTTCTTGTTTCTAATAGAGGTATTGAAGTAAATCCCGCGCAAATCAAAGATATTGAGGAAATACTAGATATACTCACGAGTAAGAAATAAATGTAAAGATTAACAAGCAGGATAGCAACTCTGGGAAGATATATATCAAAGTCATCAGAAAAAAGTTTGAAATTATTTTCAGTGTTGAAGAAGCAAAATCAGTTTGAATGGACTGACGTGTGCCAACAAGTTCTGAATGACCTAAAGACGTATCTAGCAAATCCACCTTTGTTAGCTAAAACAAAAGACAGAGAGAGATTGCTCATTTACCTCGTTATGTCAGAAGTAGCAGTAAGCATGGTATTGATACGTAAAAAAGCGATTGGAAGAATCAAAAGGCAAATGGCTAGAAGTACTACTAGGGGTGCCATGGGCTTACCGAACAATGACAAAAACTAGTACGAGTGACACCCCATTTTCACTTGTGTGTGGAACAGAAACTTTCATTTCGGTGGAGATAGGAGAACCAAGCACGAGGTACACACAGTGTTTTAAAAGGCATGGGCTTAAGGCAAGACGTTTTACATATGCCTCAGTGAGGTGTAAGCCCCGAGGCACGGGGCATAAGTCCCATGGGTATTTAACTTTTAATATTTTATAAAATAATATAATTACAGTAAATATTTATAAATAGGTAAAATTGCATAAAACAATCTATTATACACTAGTTAACACAAGTAACTTGAGTCGAAAAGAATAAAGTTTTTTACATGGAGGAACAAAAAGGATAACTAACCTGCAATTTTAACTTTGAACTTGCTGCTATGAAGGATAATGGAGTTCTCTTTGTATTTGTAAAAAAAATTAAATATTCGTTTCTTTTGGGAGATATTAGCAGACTAGCGGACAAGATAAAGAATTGGGAAAGACTATAAATTAGGGCTTCAATCAATAAGAAAGGTCTTGACTTTTAAATTTGATACATTTCAGTTCATTTAAAACTTTTGAGTAATTACAAGCCGACTTTTGAGAATTTGGGTATTATATGAATGACATACTCAACAAATGTTGTTTTAATTTGAAAAGGCCTCTGGGCTTACGCCTCTCTACAAAAACGCGCCTCAAACTCCCGGATGTACGCCCTGAATTGCTGGGCATATGCCTCTTAAGGCTTTCGCCTCACACCATCGCCTCAAAGCATTTTTGGTACGCCTCGCCCCAGGGCTCACTTCAAAAACTCCTTTTAAAACACTGGGTACATATATACCACTGAAGCAACAAATGATGAAGAGTTATAGGTAAATTTGGATAAGACAGAAGAAAGGAGAGAAGTAGTACTAATTCGAATGGAGGCTCAAAAGTAGATGATTGAACGATATTATAACAGGAAAGCCAACTTGAGGTAATTGGGGACTTTGTCCTCAAAAAGGTGTTCCAGTCAACAAAAGCGGCAAATGTAAGAAAGTTGAGTCCAAATTGGGAAGGCCCGTATAGGGTTAGAGGCATTGATATAATAGGAGCATACGAGTTGGAAACCATGGATGGCAAGGTGTTACCATCGAATTGGAATACTGTCCATTTGAAGAAGTATTACTTCTAAACGAGGTTAATAACCACTGTCAGGTATCACACAGGTTCTATTTTATTTTGTTCATTTGAATTTTACTAACCATTTTAGATGATAGGCAAAAGGCTGGCCCGTACCAAATGATGATATTAGACCCGAAAGACACGCAGAATATTGAATTATTCCCGGTCTAGGTTACAACTTTTCTGATGGGAAAAAGAGCTATGTAGTCATCATTTGAAAAATTATCTTCGAGTCCCGTTTGTATTTTTCTTTCAGGAAAAGGACCAAAAGAAAGGAGTTGATCCAGTATTTGAGATTTCATACCTCAATGCTCTGACACTGGGGGAATTATGCATATACAAGGTTACAAAAGGAAGGAAGATGTATACCAAGGGTATAGTTCAACCTGAATCAAAACCTTGAAGTAACCCTTGAAGATTTTCAATTTTTTTTTCAAAGGCGTACAAACTCGCAAAAAGGATGAAAGATATTCTCACGAGCTTCTAGGTTAAGGCCATAAATTTGGTTGCAGGAAGATATACCCGAGTTTGTGTTTCTACTACAATAAAAGCAGTTATGAAAATATTGTACAAAAAAATTATGAAAATGTTGTACGAACAGTTATGAAAATAATGTACAAACTTACTTATTTGAGAGTTCAAAAAATAAAACTTCCTCAAATTATTTCTTGTTTCATATCTACTTCATGTTTTATATTTTTGCGCCAATATGAAGATGAGACGTCATCTTCATCAGTATTGTTAATATAAAAGGGTCATCTTTTATAAAAATCCACGCATATTAAAGTCGCGGTCTATTAAAGCATTTTAAGTGAAAGAATAAGATCAAAAATCAAAGAGCATAAAGCATAATATGCGGCAAAAGCAATAAAGATATTTATATCATTACCCCAAAAATAGGGGCGGTAAACTTTCCAAAAGTTATCCAAAGAAAATTCCAACCAAAAACCAAAAAACAAACACTTTCAACAAAAATTAAGGAAAATGGAGAGCAAAGGAGCATCATCTACGGGAGAAGAAGGATCAACTTGAGGAGAAGAGGGTTGAACATTGGCTTCATAAGGAGAAAGTCCATCTCTATCACCCTTGGAACCTTCATCCTCGGGCGTAGAAAAACTTTGACACTGCTGAGTCTGTTCAATTGTTTCTCTAGCCTTTGCAATCTCAGCATTAAGGTCAAAACCTTCCTGGCTAGCTTCAGTTCAAGTCTCAAAGTGAGTGTTCAAAAAAGCCCAGCTAACATCAAGTGATGACTTATCTTCAAGGGCTTCATAATTCTTCTCCCACTGCTCAATCTCAGCTTTCAATTCTTCTTTTTCTGCCTCTAAGGCTTCATAAGCTGCCTTCAAAGGAGCAAGAGAACTTTCAAGGAATCAAATCTTATTTGTAGAGGCACAGAGGTCTTCTTGAGCTTGGGTAAGCATCTGTACTAGATCACCTGCGTAAACCGTTTTTTGATTAAAGAGTACTTCTTGGAATGTTGTTCAGCAAAGGAAGATTCCAATCTATCCTTATCTTTCTCAACTTGACTGGAAGAAGCTTTTAAAATCGATAGCTCAGCGGAGACCATCCTCAGTTGTTGTTCCAAAGCCCCTTTATCCTCTGCAAGAACGTATTTCTCCAACTGAAGGCCTTCAAATTGTTTTTCTAGTTGTTAGCCTCAGTGCGTAACTCAATTACCTGCCGGTCATCCATGAAATACTTTTCATAAGTTCTGTACCTGTCAAATTAATCTACAAAAAGACAAAAAAGAGGAGTTACGAATGAGAAAAAAGGAAGGAAAGGAAGATAAGTAAAGATATACCTTAAGAGAAGAGTGAATGATGTCATTCATCAAAGTCAAATAACAGTGACCCTCCAACTTCTTCTTTTCCACTGGTCCTAGCAACGGTTTCAGCCACACATCAGCTTGTCCAGATTTTTTCAACAAATTACCACCATCGGGGACTTCAATCAAAACTTTTTTCATACATTACCTGCTGCTAGAAGGCTTAGCTTCTACATGAGTAATAGCAGCGAGGGCAACCATTGGGGAAACACTAGGCAAAGAAACAGGGGGGGTAACCGTGGGTATAACTGACAACATTGGAAGAGAAGCAAGAGGCAGCTCTTCAGAAATAGGCCTCAGCAATTCTTCACCCTCAAAGCCATGGGCGAATAACCTTTCAACAGGACTTAGGGGGGGGGGAGGTTGTCTAAGTTACCAACGTCTTCATCAGAAATTTTCAAAGGGACACTCTCTGGCTCATCAATGAGACTAAAGGGAATTGAACTTGAAGGGGGATCTTGAGACAAGGGTTTCATCATCTGAAACCACGCATCTTCTGACATGCGATTTTCTCACCAAGGAACCTTCTTCGGTATCCTCTTCATCATTAGACATGAGCTTCAGTAGTTTTTCTCTTGGAGGAAGAAGCATTCAAAATTTGCTCTTGTGCAGAACTTATAGAAAGCCTGACCCTGGGAATAGATGCGGGGTTGATGCCACGAATGGCAAACCCTAATAAAAAGGGGAGGAAAAAATTTATATATGAACAAGTAAAGAGGGAAAGAAACTATGAGAATAAAAAGGTACCGTGAATCTTCACTTTATTTCTGTGAAAGAAATTTCCAAGATATTTTAATCTATGAGAGCAGCAGTCAACATTTTTTCTACCCAAGCATGGATGTTAGGAATTTCTTCGAAAACTTCCATGGTTACTGAAAAAATAAATATACTATTATGTAAAGGAATTCAAGACATCCAAGAAGGAAAAAGAGAGAAACACCTACGTGAAAAGTTCCATTTTTCTGGAAAAGGCATGTTTTCATCACCCACTAATCCACTAGTTGGGGCAACAACAAATGGTGTGTACCAGCCACGGTCACGGTCATCCTTAGGGTTGACTACAACCCTTTTACTTCTAGCCACGAGACAAGAGACACATTCATGAAACAATTTGGAGAATAAAGGTGAAGTAAATGACGGAAGGTAAAAGGAGCGGAGGCCAAATCAGACAAATAACGAAGGCATGCAACTGCCCTCCACACGATGGGACCATTTTGACCGAGGAAAACATTAAAATAGCGATAGAACTCAATGATCACCAGGTCAATGGAAGGTTTAAACCCTAAAGTAAAAGCATAGGTATAAACAAAAAAAATCCAGTATGGTAAGAAGTGATTCTTTGGTTGGCACCGGGAATCAAAACTGGAAAATCTGGTTTTCAATGACATTCACGTCGGATTAAAGAAAGAAGACCTGGAGTGATCAGACTTGGATAGTGTTCAACAGGGTTAAGGGAAGTAATAGAAAAAACTTGATTTTTCATGGCTTCACGATCTGACATGAAAGAAAACTCTTGAGGCACAATCTCAGAAACCGTGGGCTCGCATATGGGTTCATTCTGATCCCTCCTCTTAGAAGAAGATCTAGGTGTTAAGGGGGCTTTAGACCTATAAGAAGATGGTTTGACAGAACTACTATGAGAAGTAGAACTACGAGTTGATAATGAACCAAGACTGCGGAGTCTGCCACCTTTCCTATTCCTAGTAGGGGCATTAAAAGGAGCAAATTCATCAACGATCACAACTTTACGAGGGTCTGGTTTTGAATAAGACATGTTTAGCAAAGAAAATACAGAGAAAAGATAGAGGAGTATCAGAGAAGGTTAAGTGGACAAATGCAAAGAAAGAGGAAGAGGGTTTCAGAATATCAAGTATGATGAAGTACTTATGAGAACATACAACCTCCATCAAGGTTGGTCATTATTAATTGTCATAATGAAACCGTCACTTTGTACAACCGTCATCAAGGTTGGTCATTATGAACTGTCATAATGGAACCGTTACTTCGTGACTGATGCAGCCGCAGAGAAACCCTAGAAAGTGCTAAAAACTCAAGAACCAATCATGGTAAGCCATATGGCTCAAGTATTAAATGAACATGATGTACATCACATCAACTTTACAAAAGGCATTATGATACTCGAGAAACAGCGGCAAATAATTCCCGCCGTAACTACTTACCAATTCCTGAATATTCAGAAAGTGTGGGAGGGGGGGAGCGACTATCTGTATTAGTAGAAAAAAGGCATGACACATGGACTATTATCAAGATGACGAGGCATGATACGTGGACCATCAATATAACGACATGTGGCATTCTTAATTAGACAAGTTAAAGAATGCAAGAAGGCACAGAGGAACACCCTCAGGGTTACACTAAGAAAAGAATCAGACCTAACAGCTGTAAAAGGAGATATAGGAGCGGAATGGATAAAGACCATTAATAAGAGAAGATGCACGAATCTGTTATAAATAAGGAAGGGAAATTGATATATAATTACAGTCACGGGAAATCCTCAGCCATAAATACTTCTGTTACAATTATATATGGTAATGGGTAATCAAGGCAACTAATGCCATTAATGAGCCCGAATTAAGTAAGAAAATTGTTTTAATTGTTTACTATATAAGGACTTAGACATTATTTGTAATGACATCCGATTTTTTATTGAAATTTATTCAATTATTTTTTACTTTATTCACAAGGTTCTAACCTCAATTTTGGGAGTGATTATCAATCTATTTCGTGTTTATTTCTTAGCCAATTTTCATTAATTGCTTTTGTGAGCACGTGATTTTTTCCCTACATGAAATACTACCATAAATTCAAAAGAAAGTAATTTCGTTTCATTATTTGCAATTTTGTGAATTTTGTGGCATTTGTTGTTAATTATTTGTATTTTTGTCTATGCATTTCGTTTGTTAATTAATGAAAAATACAAAATATGCTGCATTTGCATTTAGGATTTAATTTTTTTCATGTTTGAAATAATTAGCAATTTAGTGTTTTATAAAAATGGAAAAATCACAAAAAATAGTTCATATTTGCATTTTAATTTTAATTTCTCGAATTTCGTTAGCTTTCTTTAATTTGGTATTTAATTAGTTATGGTAATTATTTTTAGAGTTTAATTAGTTTAATTTGATAGGATAATATTAGTTTTAATAATTAATTTAGGATTTATTTCTAATTTTGAAAAGAAAAGAAATTTGGAAATTGAAAAATAGAAAAGATTCAAAAACAAAGGGAAATTCGGATTTGGGCCATTTAATTAAGCCCCCTTCATCCCAATTGCCCCCTCGTACCCGCCTAACGTAGCCCAATACCTACCTGACCCGGTCCGGATCTCCCCTCAAACGAAACGATGTCGTTTCGATCAGCATCAATCTGAGCCGTTGATCTCCACTTGATCGAATGGCTCGGAACATAAGCCTGGGGAATATATATATGTCCGAATTCACCCCCCCATTTCATCGTCCCGACACCCCCGACTTCAGAAACCTCCCCCCCAAACCCTAGTAGCCGCCCCAGAATTCCCCACCGTCCGGTGGCGGCGCCGGCGTCCAATCGTTACCAAAATTACACCCCGGAGCCCCCAAATCCCCCTAATTCCAAATCCCCACTTAGTTTCCCTCGAATACCCCTTGAACTCTTCAAATCTTAGATCAGAGATGAACCTTAGGAATTCCAGGTCAAGTTTTGGTGAAATTTCGTGTCTAATCCGATGTTATTCGTGTGTTCTTTGTAAGAGCACCCGATTAACATCAGATTTGGCCGGAAAATCAGAGGATTTGAAGACCCAGGCTACTTCCTTCGTTTTCCGGATTTTTTTTAGGTATGTCTTTTCTTCCTTCAGTTTAACCTTTTCTTCGTTTGTTTTTTGTTGTCTACTTCTTCTCCTTTTCTTGAATCCTTTTCATTTTGTTCTGGAGTTTATGTGTTCATGCATGAGTAAATGTGGGTCTTTTTCTTAATTATCGTAGTTAGTCTATAATCAGATTAGTTCAAATTGTTAGTTAGTAAATCATTTAGGCTAAAGTTTTAATTGTCTCATGTTATTTGGTGATTGGATAATTGCTAGTCTGGGCCGAGTAGATTTCTGATGCTGTGAGTTGGGCTTTGGGTCCATTCCGACTCATTTGGATCTGAATAATTGGGTCAACATTGACCCATGACCGGTTTTGGTTCAGGGTAATTTCAGGGGTTGCAGGGGTTACTTTGGGAACTTTAGCTTAGGGAATCTTTGGTAACTGCCTAGGGAAACTTCTAGGAAGCTAGGGGAGGGGGTATTCTGTAATTCTGATATGTGAACTGAGGTTATGTGAGCAAAATCAAAAATTGAATAAGGTCCTAAGCTAAAATCAGAATAAAAAAGGGTTTCATTTGAAAATCTGATTTGGGAATAGGCTGCCCTAATGTCTTGCCTATAAAGGCATCAAGACTTGCCATTCAAGGCAGAGAAAAAAGGGGGCTGAAAATAAAAAAATCAGAGACGGCTAAAAAAAAATACAAAAAATACTGTTTTATTGAAAAATCCTTGGGAAATTCTTGTGGTACTTATTCTGTGACAAGTTCTGAGCAACTGAAGTTTAAAAAGAGCTGAATATGTTTGGTATACAAGTTTTTGGTTCACTCTTGGGTGTATTTTGGTTCTGAGCTTTATGTGATATCATTGTGGGTTCAAAACTGGCTAAAGTGGTCTTTTCTCAATCATTTCTGGGCTGATTTTGTTGCTGATTCCTGTTCCTACTACTGATTCCATTACTGATTCCTCATTTCTCTGTTTTGCTTTTCAACTTCCAGGTATTCCTTCAAACCTTGAACGGAAATGAAGCTTTTTATGGCAATTGTGCTTGAATTTCGTAGTTCGAGTTGAAGAAATTGATCGCTGCCCTTTCCCTGTTACCTTACCAGTTGTGATGTTTATTATGTGTTATCTTCATGTTCCTCCTAGGCTCACATAAGTTATTTAGTTTATTGTCATTACCTTTTAGATTCTTTATGGTGTTGTATAAATGTTTCCCTTTCACTCGCTTAGCTTGAATGTTTGAAGGTTCTTGATCATGTGTAGGAGTAGTAGAGAATTATTGCAAAGAATTTTAGTAGTGTCAAGTGTATTTCAGGTCTGTTTTGGGTCAGTTGAGACCAGAGTTGTTGGATTGAATGCATGCTATCCAATTTTCTTTAGTTCAGTTATACACTTGCAGATTGAGGCCTGTTTATTAGATATACATTGTTTGTTGCTGAGGAGACTCGATATCGAGTCTTAAAGCTCCAAGCAGGTTACCTTGAAATCTGGCTTGGGCTCGTTGGGCCCAAAGTTCATTTTTCTTGCGAGATGGCCTTGTGAGTCCAAGGCAAATGTGGGCCTGAGGCGCATACATGATTGGAATTATAAGTTTAGTTGCTCTATGTTTGAATAATTTGGAAAGAAAAGATGTTGGTTTAAACACTGCTCAACATAGTTTTAGCTGATTGGTATTCAATAAAAATATGTACAATGCTAGGTTCTTGTGTATGATCTGCATTGGAGCTTGCAATTGGGCCTTTAACGTTGGCCCCGCACCTTCGACGCGCTACAAATTTCATTCTAGACTTCCGTTGTATTTTGTGATTTGGGCTTGTTATCGATTTGGGCCTGTAGTTGGTTGGGTTATATATTAATGAGACGTTGTTGCATTTCGTTAAGTCATTTGTTTACTTAGATCTAATTCAAATTACCTTATACCTTTAGTTAACTAATTAGACCTTTTAAAAATGGGTTGAGGCACGCCCGACTAGTCAAACTTATGGCCTTCAAAAGCTCAATCTCAAACTTCATTTAAGAATTGGGAATGAGGTGTTCCATGCCGAATAAAATCTCAAGTGTATGGCCCTTGTTTTAACCCACTTCGTTTTGATCCTTAGAATTTGAGGCACGCCATTTAGCGAATTTTCATGGCCCTCGTGAAGTTGCAAATTCGTAATTACTTTAGGCTCGTTAGTTTAATAATATTACCTTCTTAAACTCAGGTGTGCATTTCATGTGACCCAAATCAAATCCCAAAACGTTGAATAAAATATGTTTAGAATTGCGGGTGCATTTCATGTGGTGCGATTCAAAGATATGTTTTATTGACGTTCAATCTTCTTTAAAAATTAAATAAAAGCGGTTAAAGGTTAAATTTGCACATAGGTTCATTATCGTTTAAAATCAGATAATTAAGCCGAATATAACAGTTTAGAGACCGTGCTAGAACCACGGAACTCGGGAATGCCTAACACCTTCTCCCGTGTTAACAGAATTCCTTACCCGGATTTCTAGTTCACAGACTGTTAAACAGAGTCAACCCTTTCCTCGATTCGGGATTTGAACCGGTGACTTGGGACACCATAAATCTTCCAAGTGGCGATTCTGATTTTTAATTAATAAACAATCCCGTTTTGATTGTCCTTTAATTGGAAAAACTCCCTTGTATTTATACCCTTTACGGGGTGTAGGTAAAAAAAAGAAGTGTGACAGCTCTGGCGACTCTGCTGGGGATCGAACCCAGAATCTCTGGTTCAGGGTTCAAGAATTTGAGCTTAGAATAATTGTTATAGTTGGCTTTATTCATTGTCTGATTTGGTTACATGATTTGGGACTAATGTGCTAATTTATTGCTTTTACCGCTTCGATATTCCGTGAACTATATAAATTGTTACGAAATACCTCTTCTCTCTGAGTCTTCTAAATCATGAAGAAGTGTGCACTTCATGTGACTTCTTTTCTGTTAGAGTCATATCCCAAATTTAGAACGATGTTCAGACAAGTTGCAAAGCCGGTGAAGCTTCTGTATTCCCGATACGCTGCCCCCCCTCGGCTCGAGCTGTCCGCTCGGGTAAGCCAGGTCTAGAACACTAAACCCAGGTTTGGAACCTAGAATAACTCAGCCTCATGCCGGATCCCTAGTAGGAACGTTTGTTGCATCATGTGCATTTTGACTTTGGAGACTCAACACAAGGGTTGGGTCTGTCTAGGATAGGTGCACTCGAAACAAAAAGACCATCCTAATGCATCCTACTTGCTACTTGTGCATTTATTTGCTTCGGACTTGCATGCTAACCGGCTTATGAATATTGGGAAAGGTTGAGGAAAGAGAAATGGCAGTACGAGGGTTAAAGAGAGTTAATCGCCTGTTCTGAAAAAAACCAATGTCCAAATAGTGTCGAAACTCTGCCAAATTTTCGAGAAAATAAAAAGCAAAATAGATTGTTTTATTTACCAATGAAACGAAAAAAAAGGAAAAAAAAAAAGAGAAGAAGTTTTGTTTTCAAAAATAGTTTTATTTGCCAATAAAAAAGAGAGACTCTTGTTTTCAAAAATAGTTTGTTTTATTTGCCCGAACTATGCCAGTTTGATTCTCGCAGGGTGTGAGATACGTAGGCAACCCCCATCGGGTCCAACTTCCTTTTTGAAAAAATAGCCCCAAAACCCAAAAATTTTACTTGGATTTGAAAATAATTAGGGTGATGCCATTCTTGTCAGAAATAGCCGAATGTCCCTAAAAGGGCGCTGGAAGGCTATTTTTTCAAGAACAACCACTTTTGTCACTTTCAGAAATCAAAACGAGTCATGATCTTCTTTTAAATTAAAATCACCTCAATAAATGTGCAGGATGAGCACAAATCAAAATGAACCTTTCTCAGTCCGTGAAGAGATCCCTTTGGAGCGACATATGTGGTGGCATGATTTGGGGGACGACATCAGAAAAATCGTGACAAAAGCACTGGGCGGTTTTATTGGGCTTTTGAAGGTCAAGCCCAGAAAAGACGTGATTGAGACCTTAATACCGTTTTGGGACCCAACACATAATGTAATCCACTTTGCGGATTTCGAGTTAACTCCTACATTAGAAGAAATAGCAGGCTATGCCGGTTTCGAAAGGAATCTCAGAAGTCAATACTCAGTAGCACCAAGAACAGTGACCCCCCACAAATTTTTGGACTTGTTAAACATCAGTCGGGATGTCCGAGACGGAAATTTGGCCAAAGGATTTTGTACCTTCTACTTTCTGTACCGACGATACGGGAATCCACGTGGCTTTGAAACACCAGATATTGGTCTTACTCATGCTGGGAATCAAGACAAGTGGGAAGCTCGGAGAGGATTGGCTTTCATAGTGGCGTTCCTGGGTATTTTGGTTTGCTCGAGAAAAGATGGGAACATAGAGATGGGATTAGTAGGGATAACTGACTTTATGGTGAAGAAGGCAAATGGGGCTATAGTGTCGTTGATCTTGGCAGAAATTTACCGAGATCTTACTCGCTGTCGAGAAGGAGCAAAGTTCTTTGAAGGGTGCAATATGCTGTTACAACTATGGATGGAGGAACACCTTTGCCACCGTCTCGGATACTTGCATTACGGTATGATTGGCCTCGAGTGCATCGGAAAACATGAAAAGCGAGTAGAGGGTTATGGGTTTCCAGATGGTACGGAAGCATGGCATGCTCATTTGAGATCTTTGATCGCAAATAAGATCCAAAGGACATTCGGATGGCTCTCGGTCAACGAAGTAATCTATATGTCGGCTGAGGTGTGTTTTTTGCTGTTGATGGGTCTGCGAAGTATCCAGCCTTATGCTCCGCACAGAGTCTTGCGTCAATTGGGCCGGTACCATACCATCCCAAACAATGAGGATTTGAGTCAGCAAGTCATTGAGTTAGATCCAAAAGCTTCCTTCCTAGAAGAAAAAAGTGCATCGGGTTTGGCATCAATGCAGATTCTTAGGGCCTAACACGAAAGTACGAGACTTATCCAAATGAGAGGTGGACCCCAGTTATATTGCTTGGTATGGTAAAAGATCCCGAGTTCAACATTAGCCTGACAGGCCCACAAAGAGACCCCATGTCCAGCAATTCACCGACGGAGCTCAGGTACAATGGGATTGGCAGACCAAAGAAAATAAGTACCGGGCTACCATAAGCAAGTTGGAAAAGCAAGTCAGGGAACTGCAATTCGAGAATAGCTTGCAAGTGGCGGCGGATGAAGGAGAAAAGAAAAGGCTAGCAGAAGAAAATGAAGCCCTTCGAGCTCAAATTCAGAAATTGAAAGTAGCGGCAGAAAATCCAGTTCGAAGTGACAGAGATAAAAAGCTCATAGCTAACCTGAGGCAGAAAGTGAGTGACTACAGTTTCGACTTGAACAAAGCAGAAAGTGAACTAGCTAAGGCTCAAAAACAATTGTCTAAGAACGCAGATGAATGGGTACGCCTAGTTAAGCAGTTGAGAGAAAGGTACGACGATGAGGTCGCAGGGTTGAAGAAGAGGGTCATCGCCACAGAAAATAAAATAATCAAGCAGGCAAAAGACTTCAAGGTTGAAAGGGAACACTGCTATATGGCATTGGCGCAGCTAGAAATAGACTTGCAACAACTTCAGGAACAAAATTATGTAGCAGAGCAAACTTTGGAGGCCAGGGCCCAGCAGATTGGGCGGTTGTTACAAGAAATGGGCATCATGAAGTGCCACGTCTGTGAGGATATGACTCGCACTACATTCTTTACAGCAGTGATGACCTTTGTTAAACAAATAATGAACGATTTGGACTGACTTCAAAGGGATCTTGCACATAGGCCTGTGGCGAGACCGAATGATGTCCCGCGGGCACCAGGAGCATTGATGTACTCATGATTTTCCGTTTGAGTGTGTATTTCATTTTCTGTCAGAGTCTGTAAGTCATGTTGGGTTTGTATTTGAGTCTGTATTTCTTTGGAGTATGATAGCTTATTTTTGGAGGCTGTGTTTGTATTTGCATCAGGGTCTATAAGTCTTTTGGAAGTTGTTAGTATTGAGTCTTTGTAATCGAAGCATATGTTTTTATAAAAACTGAAAATCCCAAAAAGGTTTTATTTCACACTTATCTACAAGAACTACGCTTGGTCTGATTCATGCGGGGTCATGATACGTAGGCAATCTTCGTAGGATTCGACCGTAACCAAATAAAAGAGAGTAAAGAGAAGAAAGAGCGTAAAAAACAAAAGAGAAAGAAAATAAGAAATAAGAGAGAGTAAAGACAAAGAGAGAACAAAGGCAGGAATGAAAGGAAAGGAAAAGAAAAGAAAAGAAAGGGGGATGTTTGCAATTAAAAGAAGGAAAAGGCCGGGATGACGCATGCAACCAATCAAATACACAATAGAGACGGTTAACTGTTTAGGTGCATTCATGCCCAATGTGCGGTTACCAATCTGTTAAAACCTAATCGCTAACAAGGTTGTTTGTTTGATGTATCCAGTCCAGACAGGTGGTTAGTTGACTGGCATTATGGCAACTCACTCCTACAACACCCGATCGAAAGACAGGCTGAATATGGTCGACCAGGAACCGAAAACCAGTATTGTCGATCCATCGAAAGAGATGGAAGAAATGGACGTTAATGCAATGAGGGAAGAAATGTATAAGCTAAAACAGCAGACGGCTGAAATGTACCAAGCTTGGGCGATAGGGCATCCACCACTGGTTTATCCCGCCAATCCTGCTTATATCCCACCATCAGCCCAACCTCCAAAGCCTCCCACTGTGAACTCATCTCCAGCCTTCCCCCTCTACCAACAATGTCAAAGCACCACTTCCCATACTTCTCAAGCTCCACCACCCAAACAAGTCCCGTACCCTCCCCCACCAATTACACCTGTTTTTGTGGCACCCCCATCTGCTACATTGCACAGATCTTCCAGTGAACCCCTGTTTCAAACTCAAGACAACCAGTACTATCCCTCTGAACCCACCTTCAAAGTTCCAGAACCATATCCTCACACTCCTCATCTTGATATCCCGGCAGAGACCGAGAAACCGCCCAAAAATTCCGAGCATGAAGAGATGATCAGAAAGGTCAAAAGCTTAGAGCAATCATTCCGAGATATGAAGGGGTTGGGAGGCCAAGTGAGTGTGGCCTATAAGGATTTGTGTCTGTTCCCAGATGTTCAGTTGCCAGCAGGGTTCAAAATGCCCAAGTTTGATCTGTACGATGGGCATGGCGACCCGGTAGCACACTTAAGAGGATTCTGTAGCAAGATGAGAGGGGCATGTGAAAGAGACGAATTGCTGATGGCATATTTCAACAAAATTTTGAGTGGGTCGGTGCTAGAATGGTACACCAGACAAGATCATAGCAGGTGGTACACATGGAACGGTTTGGCCCAAGTCTTCGCCTGTCATTTTCAGTATAATCTCGAATCATCCCAGATCGTCTGTCATTGACGAAGATTGAGAAGAAGCCCGGTGAGAGTTTCCGAGAATATGGGTTCCGTTGGAGAGAGCAAGCAGCGAGGGTTGACCCCCGATGAAATAAAGCGAGATGGTTGATTATTTCTTGCAGGCGTTGGAGCCCACTTATTTTGGTCATTTGGTGTCAGCAGTGGGCAAGTCCTTTAATGAAGTTGTGAAAATGGAAGGCATGGTTGAAGAGGTACTCAAGTCCAATAAGATTATGAGTTATTCAGCAATCAAAGTAACCACTTAGGCCATTCAAAATGGTACTGGGGTGTGCTCGGAAAGAAGAAGAAAGAGGATATTACAACGATCGAGTCGGCAGCTTGGGGTGGATCCAGGAACTTTCCACCATTCTACAACCAGCCTCGACCCTATCCCCAAACATACCCCCACACTCCATATAGCCCACCACAACACTACTACCCACCGCCAGATCCCCATTTTTCTGTCTATCACGCACAAACCTATACCCAACCTCTCGCTCACGTGCAATGGCGTGCGCTAGCTCCACAGAGTCCCTACCAAGCTCCACAAAATACCCATCCACACCCAAAAGCCTACAAAACCCCCCCGGAACAGGTTTTCGACCCAATCAAGCCTTTAAGAATGAAAGGGTGCAGAAGCAGAAGACTTTCACTCCATTGGGAGAATCATATACCAGCCTATTCCACAGATTGAGACAGTTGGGCATGTTGAATCCGATCGAGGCTAAAATGCCGAATCCCCTTCCCAGAAATCTTGATCGCTCGGTAAATTGTGAGTATTGTTCAGGGGCCCTGGGCCATAACACAGAGAAATGCTGGAAACTAAAAACAGCTGTACAAGAGCTCATTGATACTCATCGGATCGAGGTTCAAGCCCCAGAAACACCAAACATCAACCAGAATCTGCTACCAGCTCACCATGAGACCCATATGATTGAGTTAATACACAAGGGAGGGTAGGCTAAGAAACTCTCGCAGATGGTGATGCTCCAATGAAACCAATTCAAAGTAAAAGGTAACCAGTAGGCCAGTGGAAAGAGGTAGACAACAAGCCAGCTGTGGTAGCCGAGAAAGGGCCGTCAAGTACTGTTGCAATGAAGCCAGAGAAATCTAAAGTGTTGGTACCAGGGGTTACAAGTAAACCTGTCGTGGTCGTGAAGGGTGCTCGCACAGAGCCTGTTATTATAAAACCAGTGACTCAGCTTCTAGTGATCAACAGCAAGGCGGTCCCGTGGAATTATGAACGGGTGACAGTAACTTACCAGGGGAAAGAGGTTAGAGAAGAAGTGTGTGAGACTCATGGTTTGACTCGGGGATTTGTTTTGCCCCCGAAAAGTTGAGAAAAGCTAAAACTTCCAAAGACAATCCAGTGTCAGTGAAGAAAGCTATGTCCGAGGAAGAAGCATAGAAATTTTTGAAAAAGATGAAAGTACAGGACTATTCCATTGTGGAGTAGCTGAGGAAAACACCAGCTCAGATTTCACTCTTGTCATTACTGATCCATTACGACAAGCACCGTCGAGCTTTGATGAAGATCTTGAACGAAGCCCATGTTCCTGACAAAATCTCAGTAAACCACTTGGAAAAGATAGCTAACAAGATATTTGAGGTAAACCGAGTCACCTTTTTCGATGATGAGTTGCCCGTGGAGGGCACTGAGCACAATAGAGCCCTCTATCTGACGGTGAAATGCAACGACTCCGTGGTTACTCGAGTACTGGTTGACAACGGGTCTAGCACGAAATCTGTCCTCTCGCCACATTGAACAAGCTTCAAGTGGAGGATGAAAGAATTCACAAAAACAGTATTTGCGTTCGGGGATTCGACGGTGGAGGGAAGGATTTAGTCGGGGACATAGTGCTTGAGCTCACAATAGGGCCAGTTGAATTTACTATGGAATTCCAGGTGCTCGATGTGGCTGTTTCGTACAATCTGTTGTGGGGACGACCCTGGATCCATGCTGCCAAAGCATTCCCATCTACTCTGCATCAAATGGTCAAGTTTGAATGGGATCGACAGGAAATTGTTGTACATGGCAAAGATAATTTGTGTGTGACCAATGGTGCCATTGTGCCGTTCATAGAGGTTGACGATGGAAAGGGACCATGGGTTTATCAGGTTTCCGACATAGTATCGGTAAAGAAAATTCCAGAAAGAAAGTGCGTGCCAACTCCAAAGATGGTTGCGGCATCAGTCATGGTAGCTGTTGAAATATTGAAAAACGGTTTCGTACTGGGCAAGGGTTTGGGTACATCTCTGCAAGGTATTGTGCAGCCAGTCTCCCTTCCAAGGAATCTAGATACTTTTGGTCTGGGGTTCAACCCTACCGTTTCAGACGTGAGAAGAGCTAGGAAAATGAAAAAGAAAGCATGGGCATTACCAAAGCCAGTCCCGCGTCTGTCTAGGTCATTCGTCAGGCCGGGTACCAGAAAGCAACTGTTGTCAAGAGTCCCTGGACCACTAATTGGAGCCGATGGAGATTTGGAGAAGGGGTTCGAAAGGTTATTCGCTGAGGTCAATATGGTTCAGGCTGGGGAAGGGTCCAGCAAGGCAGATGTGCAATCTGTGGGACCACGTGCAAAAGTCAACAACTGGGAAGCTACTCCTCTTCCTATCCGGATGGGTTTTGAGATTCTTTTAGTTGTTTGGATTATTCCAGGGTCTGTAATTCAGATATTATGTTCCGTCCAGTTGGATGTGTTAAAACCCTGTTATCTTTATATTCAATGAAATGCAGTTGTTCCTTTTCCTTCATTTCGTCTAATTTATTTTCGTTTTCTTCTTTTGTACAGTTCTTTTTATGCTGATATCAATGACATGACATGCGTGAGGAATCTTCGGCCCAATTTTAAAAGTCAATCTAACTCTGAAATAACAATACAAGAAATTGAGTGTGATGACGAGTTGGAATTTGATGATGATGAGGCCTATGAAGAAATTAGTAAGGAACTAAGTCATTTTGAGGAAAAGCCCAAACCTATTTTGAACGATACAGAAGCAGTTAATCAAGGGAACCAAGAAAATGTCCGTGAAACTAAAATAAGTGTCCATCTGGAACCTCAACTTAGGGAGGAGATAATCAAAGCACTGTTTGAGTACAAAGATATTTTTGCATGGTCCTATGACGGCATGCCGGGTCTAAGCACTGATATAGTGGTTCAAAAGTTGCCCACTAACCCGGCATTCCCTCATGTCAAACAGAAGCTGAGAAAGTTCAAAACAGATATGAGTGTAAAGATCAAAGAAGAGGTCACCAAGCAGTTCGATGCGAAAGTTATTCGGGTCACGCGGTATCCCACCTGGTTAGCCAATGTTGTGCCTGTGCCAAAGAAGGATGGCAAGACCAGGGTGTGCGTTGATTATCGGGACCTCAACAAAGCAAGTCCGAAGGATGATTTTCCCCTGCCAAACATCCATATATTGATTGACAATTGTGCCAAACATGAGAATGGTTCTTTTGTGGATTGTTATGCGGGTTATCATCAGATCTTAATGGACGAGGAAGATGCTGAAAAGATGGCATTTATCACGCCGTGAGGAACGTACTACTATCGGGTTATGACATTCGGTTTGAAAAATGCTGGGGCAACCTACATGAGGTCAATGACAACAATATTCCATGATATGATACACCAGGAAATCGAGGTGTACGTGGATGATGTGATCGTGAAGTCTAGGAAGCAGTCTGACCATGTCAGGGATCTGAAGAAGTTCTTCCGAAGGCTTCGTAGGTACAATCTCAAGCTTAATCCTGCAAAGTTTGCTTTTGGGGTGCCATCTGGAAAGTTGCTGGGGTTTGTAGTCAGCCGCCGGGGTATTGAATTGGACCCATCAAAAGTCAAGGCCATCTAGGAATTGCCACCTCCGAAGAATAAGACCGAGGTGATGAGTTTGTTGGGGAGATTGAATTATATCAGCAGGTTCATCGCTTAGCTCACGACAACTTGTGAGTCCATCTTCAAGCTGTTAAAGAAATACGCTACGGTCAGGTGGACAAGTGAATGTCAGGAGGCGTTTGATAGGATAAAGAGGTATTTGTCAAATCCACCCCTGTTGGTCCCGCCAGAACTAGGGCGACCTTTGATTCTATATTTGATGGTATTGGACAATTCATTCGGCTGTGTACTGGGTCAACATGATATCACTGACAGGAAGGAGCAGGCCATATATTATCTCAACAAGAAATTCACACCGTACGAGGTTAAGTACACCCAGCTTGAGAGGACATGTTGCGCCCTAAGTTGGGGGGCGCAAAATTTGAAACATTATTTGTCATCTTATACTACTTACCTCATATCTCGCTTGGATCCATTGAAGTATATCTTTCAGAAGCCCATGCCCACAGGGAGGCTTGCAAAGGGGCAGATCCTGCTCACGGAGTTTGACATTGTATACGTGACTCGAACTGCAATGAAAGCACAGGCCTTGGCGGACCATTTGACCGAGAACCCGATTGATGAAGATTATGAACCTTTGAAAACTTATTTCCCTGATGAAGAGGTGGTGCACATTGATGAGTTAAAACAAGTCGAGAAGCCTGGATGGAAACGTTTCTTTGATGGAGCTGCAAACATGAAGGGCATGAGGATAGGAGCAGTACTTATTTCTGAAATAGGCCAGCACTATCCTATTACGGCTCAACTTCGTTTTTTACTGTACCAACAACATGGCTGAATACAAGGCCTGCATTCTGGGTTTGAGGTTAGCTGTGGATATGAGTGTCCAGAAAGTCTTGGTCTTGGGTGACTCGGACCTCCTGGTGCACCAAATTCAGGGAGAATGGGAAACACGAGATTTCAAACTCATACCGTACAGACAATGTTGGCATGACCTTTGTTGACGGTTCCAGTCGATAGAGTTTAAGCATATCCCAAGGATCCATAATGAAGTTGCCGATGCTTTGGCTACTCTAGAGTCAATGCTACATCATCCAGATAATGCTTATGTGGACCCTTTGCAGATTCAGGTCTGTGATCAACATGCTTACTGTAATATGGTGGAAGAAGAACTTGATGGGGAGCCATGGTTCCATGATATCAAAGAATACATCAGGATGGGGGTGTATCCGGTACAGGTTGCAGGTGATCAGAAAAGAACAATTCGACGATTGGCAAGTGGATTTTTCTTTAGTGGAGGGATATTGTACAAAATAACTCTAGATCTGGGGTTGCTAAGATGCATAGATGCAAGACAGGCCACAACTATCATGACCGAGGTACATTTCGGAGTTTGTGGACCGCATATGAGTGGGTACGTTCTGGCAAAGAAGATTCTCCGAGCAGGTTATTACTGGCTCACTATGGAGTGGGATTGCATCAGTTTTGTGCGTAAATGTCATCAGTGCCAAGTGCATGAAGATTTGATTCATTCTCCACCATCTGAATTACATACAATGTCTACACTATGGCCTTTTGTTGCTTGGGGCATGGATGTCATTGGGCCAATTGAGCCAGAAGCATCAAACGAACACAAGTTTATTCTAGTAGCCATTGATTATTTCACCAAGTGGGTTGAAGCGAAAACATTCAAATCTGTGACCAAGAAAGCAATGGTTGATTTTGTGCATTCAAATATCATCTGTCGGTTTGGGATTCCGAAGGTAATCATCATGGACAATGGCGCTAATCTCAACAGTCATCTGATGACGGAGACATGTCAGCAGTTTAAGATTATACATCGCAATTCCACCCCATATCGCCCTAAGGAAAATGGAGCAGTCGAGGCAGCCAACAAGAATATAAAGAAGATACTTCGAAAAATGGTGGAAGGTTCTAGGCAATGGCATGAAAGCTGCCATTTGCATTGCTGGGTTATCATACTACTATCCGTACTTTAGTAGGGGCCACTCCTTATTTGTTGGTGTATAGTACGGAGGCAGTAATACCCGCAGAAATTGAAATCCTATCCCTTCGGATTGTCGCTGAGGCAGAAATTGATGACGTTGAATGGGTCAAAACCAGCTTGGAGCAATTAAGTCTGATTGATGAAAAAAGTTTGGCAGCAGTATGTCACGGCCAATTGTACCAACAGAGAATGGCGAGGGCATATAACAAGAAGGTTCGTCCACGGAAGTTCGAAGTGGGTCAATTAGTGTTGAAACGTATTTTGCCTCATCAGGCTGAAGCAAAAGGACAGTTCGGCCCAAACTGACAGGGGCCATTTGTTGTATCTAGAGTGTTGTCCAACGACGCGTTGTATTTGACAGATATAGAGGGCAAATGTGTAGAAATGGCTATCAATTCTGATGCAGTCAAAAGATACTATGTATGATTTCTTTGTTTGATTGTACTTGTTTGTATTTGGCATATTTTAAAGATTGAAATGACGAAGGAGTTTCGTTCTGCTATCTAGACACTTTATCCCTTGTCACCCCTTTGAGCCTTATTTATTTTCTTTCATACCCCTCTTTTGGGATCAACATCACAATTCAGAAACGCAAGTGCGGAGAGTAAGTAAGTGAAAAAAAATAAAGAACGAACAAGAAAGAAAAAGGAGAAGAAATATGAAAAGAGAGAAGAAAGAAAGAAAAGAAAGAAAAGAGAAAAGGGAAAAAAAGAAAAGTAGAATAACAGAAGAAAAAAAAGAGAGAGAAAGAAAAGAAAGATCACAACAATAAAGTAATTTCTATGACATGAACTACATTCGACCTTATTCCTTTTAAGGATACGTAGGCAGCCTAACGGTTCGGTCCCATCAAAATAAAATCCAAAAGTCCCCAAACAAGAAACTGGGGCAGAAGCTGTGGGTGTTGTCAGAAATCCGATTCCGAAAGTTGTAATTTTGAACCCATTTGAATTGTTTCGAGCCTTTGATATCCTTTCTTCTTAACCATGTCCAAAAGCCCACATTACGGTCCAAAGAAAGACCTTCTGATCAGTCTTTGAGAAATTCCAAGTCAAGCAGGTAAAGGTAATTCATGTCAGGGGCAACACTCTGGTTCAAGCAGAAAAATAAAAATGAGAGAGTCTTATTGGTGAAAACCTTCACAGGCACTGTAAGGCGATGGAAGTTGAGAGAAATAAAAATGAGAGAGTCTTATTGGTGAAAACCCTCGCGGGAACCGTAAGGCGACAGGAGTTAAGAAAAGTAAAAATGAGAGAGTCTTATCGGTGAAAACCCTCACGGGCACCTTGAGACGAAAGTGAGTTTAAAAGTCAACAAGTGAGAAAGGTCTGTTGGTGGGAAAACTGTTTCAAGGCACCGCAGGATGAACAAGGCCGAGGTTTGGGTAAAGTAATCAAGTCATGGAAATTCTGGGGCAACAAAGTACGGCAAATGAAAGTTGATTGGTTGGACAGATTGGGCCGATTAATACGAAATGCATGTCATGATCATTGGTACCAGCTGTTCGACCCAGATAAGTTTCTTTTTCCTTCTCATTCGGTAGCAATCATTTGGTTTTGTATTCTTCTTATCCTTAACCCGCAAAGTCATTGCATTTCATTTTCTTTTGGGTATTTATCTAAAGATGTTTCAATGTCAGTCTTGTTCAAATCGAGTGAAAAGGATTTCAGAGCTCACTATCAACTTTCAAAATTGCAAAGCACGGAGTGGTCAAAGCATACTAAGGATAACACGATGTAAGGGGAGGGTACAAGGAATCACCGGAAGTCTCATCGGTGGAAGGGACTGGTAATGTCATGGGGGATGCAAAGGTTCAGATAAAGGGGTCAGAGGTAAACAACAGCGGGAGTGTAGAATGCTCGGCTCGTCAAAAGCCATGGGGTTTGAAAGTCAGGTCAGAAAGTCGAAGCGGTTCAGGGCCAGTTCGGAGAAGCCAGTGAGAACAAACATTGCAGCAGAAAGATTTTCAGCAAGAATGCCATCAGCTAACCACCACTTTAAACTAAAAAAATTTCTTTGATTGAAACAGGGGCAGAAAATTCGTTGGATTCGGAGAAACTCTCTATGGAGAAAGGCAGTCACTAAACAGGTTTGTTTTGATTTTCAGGACCCTCCTGGAAAATGGGACCTAGTTTAAAGTTCAGAAATAGCATAATCTAGCATAAATGTATCCCAAAGGAATATAAGTTGGCTTAGAAGTTTACATGTTCGAGATAGGATTCAATTATGAGTTTCCGGACCCTCCTGAATAATGGGACTTAGCTTTAAGATTTCGATTAGATAACAACATTTAGCGTAAAGTCTGCTGTAGGGTAGTATAATTTAGCCATAAAAGTTGTCACTCTTAAGAAAATTGGACTTTTGATTTTCAGGACCCTCCTGAATAATGGGAAGTAGTTTAAATGATCCTCTTGGATAACAAGATTTAGCAGAAGTCACACTTGTAGAAGATATAACTTAGATTTTAAATTGTCATTTAGTTAAGAGTTGTCAAGACCCCCCTAAATAAGGGGACCTAACTTTCAAATCCTTAGTAATACTGGGTAATATGATTTAGTTTTACAATCACATCTGTCCCCAGCCACCAACTGGGGCAGAAAATTTTCTTTGTTTTTGTCTGTTTTGTTGAAGTCAGGAGCCCGCCTGGAGAGCAGGGAATACATTTCAAGTTGAAGTCAGGAGCCCGCCTGGAGAGCAGGGAATACTTTCAAGCGTAGCAGTTAGGAGCCCGCCTGGAGAACAAGGGAGTACAATTTAAAGTTTTAGTTTTCAAATTCTTTGCTTTGTTTATTTTGAAGTCAGGAGCCCGCCTGGAGAGCAGGGAATACATTTCAAGTTGAAGTCAGGAGCCCGCCTGGAAAGCAGGGAATACTTTCAAGTCAGCAATCAGCAGCCCGCTTGGAGAACAAGGGAGTACAATTTAAGTTTGAGCTTTCAAATCCTTTGTTTTGTCTATGTTGAAGTCAGGAGCCTGCCTGGAGAGCAGGGAATACTTTCAAGTCAGCAGTCAGGAGCCCGCCTGGAGAGCAGGGAATACATATCAAGTTCAGCAGTCAGGCACCCACCTGAAGAAGGGGAAAACAACTCAGTTTACAATTCAAGGTGGGAACAAACGGATGTCTCTGAAAGAATGGAGAACAACAAGGCAAAAAGAAGCACAAGATCAAGTTTGAAGATATAGATAGGAATTTTGCAATCCATAGATCATAGTCTAGTATAGCTTCTTGTTTTATTTTGAAATGGTGTAATAAGGAGGTTCAGTAAGCAGTAGCAGCAGCATCAGCAATAATGAAATCATAGCTTCATGGTAGTCCCAGCTACCAAAACTTCCCGAACTACACTGACCTGATTCCTTTTTAGCCAAGGATATGTAAGCAACCTCAGAGGCAGGGTGCGGTCAAATCTTTCAAAAATGCTTCCCACGGAGTATTTAAACAAGCAAAAATCGCTCGTATCCGCTCACTTTAACTTTGCACGAAAACTCTTCATGTTTTCGAACAAAGAGGGGCAGCTGTGAGCACGTGATTTTTTCCCTACATGAAATACTTCCATAAATTCAAAACAAAGTAATTTTGTTTCATTATTTGCAATTTTGTGGATTTTGTGGCATTTGCTGTTAATTATTTGCATTTTTGTCTATGCATTTCATTTGTTAATTAATGAAAAATACAAAATATGCTGCATTTGCATTTAGGATTTAATTTTTGCATGTTTGAAATTATTAGTAATTTAGTGTTTTATAAAAATGGAAAAATCACAAAAAATAGTTCATTTTTGCATTTTAATTTTAATTTCTCGAATTTCGTTAGCTTTCTTTAATTTGGTATTTAATTAGTTATGGTAATTATTTTTAAAGTTTAATTAGTTTAATTTGATAGGATAATATTAGTTTTAATAATTAATTTAGGATTTATTTCTAATTTTGAAAAGAAAAGAAATTTGGAAATTGAAAAAGAGAAAAGATTCAAAAACAAAGGGAAATTCGGATTTGGGCCATTTAATTAAGCCCCCTTCAGCCCAATTGCCCCCCTCGTACCCGCCCAACGTAGTCCAATACCCACCTGACCCGGTCCGGATCCCCCCCTCAAACGAAATGACGTCGTTTCGATCATCGTCAATCTGAGCCGTTGATCTCCACTTGATCGAACGGCTCGAAACATAAGCCTGGGGAGTATATATATGTCCGAACGCACCCCCCTCATTTCATCGTCCCGACACCCCCGACTTCAGAAACCTCCCCCCAAACCCTAGTAGCCGCCCCAGAATTCCCCACCGTCCGGTGGCGGTGGCGGCGTCCAATTACCAAAATTACACCCCGGAGCCCCCAAATCCCCCTTATTCAAAATCCCCACTTAGTTTCCATCGAATACCCCTTGAACTCTTCAAATCTTAGATAAGAGATGAACCCTAGGAATTCCAGGTCAAGTTTTGGTGAAATTTCGTGTCTAATCCGATGTTATTCGTATGTTCTTTGTAAGAGCTCCAGATTAACATCAGATTTGGCCGGAAAATCAGAGGATTTGAAGACCCAGGCTACTTCCTTCGTTTTCCGAATTTTTTTTAGGTATGTCTTTTCTTCCTTCTGTTTAACCTTTTCTTCGTTTGTTTTTTTGTTTTCTGCTTCTTCTCCTTTTATTGAATCCTTTTCATTTTGTTCTGGAGTTTATGTGTTCATGCATGAGTAAATGTGGGTCTTTTTCTTAATTATCGTAGTTAGTCTATAATCAGATTAGTTCAAATTGTTAGTTAGTAAATCATTTAGGCTAAAGTTTTAATTGTATCATGTTATTTGGTGATTGGATAATTGCTAGTCTGGGTCGAGTAGATTTCTGATCCTGTGAGTTGGGCTTTGGGTCCATTCTGACTCATTTGGGTCTGAACAATTAGGTCAACATTTACCCATGACCCGTTTTGGTTCAGGGTAATTTCAGGGGTTGCAGGGGTTACTTTAGGAACTTTAGCTTAGGGAGTCTTTGGTAACTGTCTAGGGAAGCTTCTAGGAAGCTAGGGGAAGGGGGTATTCTATAATTCAGATATGTGAACTGAGGTTATGTGAGCAAAATCAAAAATTGAATAAGGGCCTAAGCTAAAATCAGAATCAAAAAAAGGGTTTCATTTGAAAATCTGATTTGGGAATAGGCTGCCCTAATGCCTTGCCTATAAAGGCATCAAGACTTGCCATTCAAGGCAGAGAAAAAAAGGGGGTTGAAAATAAAAAATCAGAGACGGCTAAAAAAAATACAAAAAAAACTGTTTTATTGAAAATCCTTGGGAAATTCTTGTGGTACTCATTCTGTGACAAGTTTTGAGCAACTGAAGTTTAAACAGAGCTGAATATGTTTGGTATACAAGTTTTTAGTTCATTCTTGGGTGGATTTTGGTTATGAGCTTTATGTGATATCATTGTGGGTTCAAAACTGGGCTAAAGTGGTCTTTTCTCAATCATTTCTTGGCTAATTTTGTTGCTGATTCCTGTTCCTGCTACTGATTCCATTACTGATTCCTCATTTCTCTGTTTTGCTTTTCAACTTCCAGGTATTTCCTTCAAACCTTGAATTGAAATGAAGCTTTTCATGACAATTGTGCTTGAATTATGTAGTTCGAGTTGAAGAAATTGATCGCTGCCCTTTCCCTGTTACCTTACCAGTTGTGATGTTTATTATGTGTTATCTTCATGTTCCTCCTAGGCTCACATAAGTTATTTAGTTTATTGTCATTACCTTTTAGATTCTTTATGGTGTTATATAAATGTTTCCCTTTCACTCGCTTAGCTTGAATGTTTGAAGGTTCTTGATCATGTGTAGGAGCGGTAGAGAATTATTGCAAAGAATTTTAGTAGTGTCAAGTGTATTTCAGGTCTGTTTTGGGTCAGTTGAGACCAGTGTTGTTGGATTGAATGCATGCTGTCCAATTTTCTTTAGTTCAGCTATACACTTGCAGATTGAGGCCTATTTATTAGACATACATTGTTTGCTGCTGAGGAGACTCGATATCGAGTCTTAAAGCTCCCAGCAGGTTACCTTGAAATCTGGCTTGGGCTCGTTGGGCCCAAAGTTCATTTTTCTTGCGAAATGGCCTTGTGAGTCCAAGGCAAATGTGGGCCTGAGGCGCAGACATGATTGGAATTATAAGTTTAGTTGCTCTATGTTTGAATAATTAAGGAAGAAAAGATGTTGGTTTAATCACTGCTCAACATAGTTTTAGCTGATTGGTATTCAATAAAAATATGTACAATGTTGGGTTCTTGTGTATGATCTGCGTTGGAACTTGAAATTGGGCCTTTAACGTTGGCCCCGTGCCTTCGACCCGCTACAAATTTCATTCCAGACTTCCGTTGTATTTTGTGATTTGGGCTTGTTATCGATTTGGGCCTGTAGTTGGTTGGGTTATATATTAATGAGACGTTGTTGCATTTCGTTAAGTCATTTATTTACTTAGATGGAATTCAAATTACCTTAGACCTTTTAAAAATGGGTTGCGGCACGCCCGACTAGTCAAATGTATAACTTATGGCCTTCAAAAGCACAATCTCGAACTTCATTTAAGAATTTGGAACGAGGTGTGCCATGCCGAATAAAATCTCAAGTGTATGGCCCTTGTTTTAACCCACTTTGTTTTGATCCTTAGAATTCGAGGCACGCCATTTAGCGAATTTTCATGGCCCTCGCGAAGTTGCAAATTCGTAATTACTTTAGGCTCGCTAGTTTAATAGTATTGTCTTCTTAAACTCAGGTGTGCATTTCATGTGACCCAAATCAAATCCCAAAACATTGTATAAAATATGTTTAGAATTGAGGGTGCATTTCATGTGGCGCGATTCAAAGATATGTTTTAACGATGTTCAATCTTCTTTAAAAATTAAATAAAAGCGGTTAAAGGTTAAATTTGCACATAGGTTCATAATTGTCTAAAATCAGATAATTAAGCCGGATATAACAGTTGAGCGACCGTGATAGAACCACAAAACTCGGGAATGACTACCATCTTCTCCCGGGTTAACAGAATTCCTTACCCGGATTTCTGGTTCGCGGACTGTTAAACAGAGTCAACCCTTTCCTCGATTCGGGATTTGAACTGGTGACTTGGGACACCATAAATCTTCTAAGTGGCGACTCTGAGTTTTAATAAATAAACAATCCCGTTTTGATTGTCCTTTAATTGGAAAAACTCCCTTGTATTTATACCCTTTACGGGGTGTAGGTAAAAAAGGAGGTGTGACAGCTCAGGCGACTCTGCTGGGGATCGAACCCAGAATCTCTGGTTCAGGGTTTAAGAATTCGAGCTTAGAATAATTGTTATAGTTGGCTTTATTCATTGTCTGATTTGGTTACATGATTTGGGACTAATGTACTAATTGATTGCTTTTACCGCTTTGATATTCCGTGAACTATATAAATTGTTACGAAATCCCTCTTCTCTCTGAGTCTTCTAAATCATGAAGAAGTGTGCACTTCGTGTGACTTCTTTTCTGTTAGAGTCATATCCCAAATTTAGAACGAGGTTCGGACAAGTTTCAAAGCCGGTGAAGCTTCTGTATTCCCGGTACGCTGCCCCTCGGCTCGAGCTGTCTGCTCGGGTAAGCCAGGTCTAGAACAATAAACCCAGGTTTGAACCTAGAATAACTCAGCCTCATGCCGGATCCCTAGTAGGAACGTTTGTTTGCATCATGTGCATTTTGACTTTGGAGTCAACACAAGGGTTGGGTCTGTCTAGGATAGGTGCACTCGAAACAAAAAGACCATCCTGATGCATCCTACTTGCTACTTGTGCATTAATTTGCTTCGGACTTGCATGCTGACCGGCTTATGAATATTGGGAAAGGTTGAGGAAATAGAAATGGCAGTACGAGGGTTAAAGAGAGTTAATCGCCTGTTCTGAAAAAAAAAATAATGTCCAAATAGTGTCGAAACTCTGCCAAATTTTCGAAAAAATAAAAAGCAAAATAGATTGTTTTATTTACCAATGAAAAGAAAAAAAAGGAAAAAAAAGAGAAGAAGTTTTGTTTTCAAAAATAGTTTTATTTGCCAATAAAAAAGAGACTCTTGTTTTCAAAAATAGTTTATTTTATTTGCCCGAACTACGCCAGTTTGATTCTCGCAGGTTGTGAGATACGTAGGCAACCCCCATCGGGTTCAACTTCCTTTTTGCAAAAATAGCCCAAAAGCCCAAAAATTTTACTTGGATTTGAAAATAATTAGGGTGATGTCATTCTTGTCAGAAATAGCCGAATGTCCCTAAAAGGGCGCCGAAAGGCTATTTTTTCAAAAACAACCACTTTTGTCACTTTCAGAGATTTTGGCCGGTTAGCTGACACAACCTTAAAATCTTCGTTTTTGAAGTGCTGAAAGACCGTGTTGGCAAGGTCGGATGTTTTATGGAAATTTTGGAAGTGGTCATTTCTCTTAAGTCAAAACGAGTCATGGTCTTCTTTTAAATTAAAATCACCTCAATAAATGTGCAGGATGAGCACAAATCAAAATGAACCTTTCACAGTCTGTGAAGAGATCCCTTTGGAGCTACATATGTGGTGACATGATTTGGAGGACGACATCAGAAAAATCGTGACAAAAGCACTGCACGGTCTTATTGGGCTTTTGAAGGTCAAGCCCAGAAAAGACGTGATTGAGACCTTAATACCGTTTTGGGACCCAGCACATAATGTGTTCCACTTTGTGGATTTCGAGTTAACTCCTACGTTAGAAGAGATAGCAGGCTATTCCGGTTTCGAAGGGAACCTCAGAAGTCAATACCCGGTAGCACCAAGAACAGTGACCCCCCACAAATTTTTGGACTTGTTAAGAATCAGTCGTGATGTCCGAGACGGAAATTTGGCCAAAGGATTTTGTACCTTCTACTTTCTGTACCGACGATACGGGAATCCACGTGGCTTTGAAACACCAGATATTGGTCTTACTCATGCTGGGAATCAAGACAAGTGGGAAGCTCGGAGAGGATTGGCTTTCATAGTGGCGTTCCTGGGTATTTTGGTTTGCCCGAGAAAAAATGGGAACATAGAGATGGGATTAGTAGGGATAGCCGACTTTATGGTGAAGAAGGCAAATGGGACTTGTGCCGTTGATCTTGGCAGAAATTTACCAAGCTCTTACTCGCTGTCGAGAAGGAGCAAAGTTCTTTGAAGGGTGTAATATGCTGTTACAAATATGGATGGAGGAACACCTTTGCCACCGTCCTGGATACTTGAATTACGGTATGATTGACCTCGAGTGCATCGGAAAAAATGAAAAGCAAGTAGAGGGTTATGAGTTTCCAGATGGTAAGGAAGCATGGCATGCTCATTTGAGATCTTTGACAACAAATAAGATCGAATGGACATTCGGATGGCTCTCGGTCAACGAAGTAATCTATATGTCGGCTGAGGTGTGTTTTTTGCTGTTGATGGGTCTGCGGAGTATCCAGCCTTATGCTCCGCACAGAGTATTGCGTCAGTTGGGCCGGTACCAGACCATCCCACACAATGAGGATTTGAGTCAGCAAGTCATTGAGTAGATCAAAAAGCTGCCTTCCCAGAAGAAAAAGTGCGTCTGGTTTGGCATCAGTGCAGATTCTTAGGGCCTAACACGCAAGTACGAGACTTATCCAAAGGAGAGGTGGAGCCCAGTTATATTGCTTGGTATGGTAAAAGATCCCGAGTTCAACATTAGCCTGACAGGCCCACAAAGAGACCCCATGTCCAGCAATTCACCGACGGAGCTCAGGTACAATGGGATTGGCAGACCAAAGAAAATAAGTACCGGGCTACCATAAGCAAGTTGGAAAAGCAAGTCAGGGAACTGCAATTCGAGAATAGCTTGCAAGTGGCGGCGGATGAAGGAGAAAAGAAAAGGCTAGCAGAAGAAAATGAAGCCCTTCGAGCTCAAATTCAGAAATTGAAAGTAGCGGCAGAAAATCCAGTTCGAAGTGACAGAGATAAAAAGCTCATAGCTAACCTGAGGCAGAAAGTGAGTGACTACAGTTTCGACTTGAACAAAGCAGAAAGTGAACTAGCTAAGGCTCAAAAACAATTGGCTAAGAACGCAGATGAATGGGTACGCCTGGTTAAGCAGTTGAGAGAAAGGTACGACGATGAGGTCGCAGTTGAAAGGGAACAATATTATACGGCATTGGCGCAACTCTAAATAGACTTGCAACAACTTCAGGAACAAAATTATGCAGCAGAGCAAACTTTGGAGGCCAGGGCCCAGCAGATTGGGCAGTTGTTACAAGAAAAAGGCGTCATAAGAGAGAGAATTAGAAGCATCGCCGACTACATCGTTATCAAGTGCCACGTCTGTGAGGATATGACTCGCACTACATTCTTTGCAGCAGTGATGACCTTTGTTAAACAAATAATGAACGACTTCGACCGACTTCAATGGGATATTGCACATAGGCCCGTGGCGAGACTGAATGATGTCCCGCGGGCACCAAGAGCATTAATGTACTTGTGATTTTCCGTTTGAGTCTGTATTTCATTTTCTGCCAGAGTCTGTAAGTCATGTTGGGTTTGTATTTGAGTCTGTATTTCTTTGGAGTATGATAGCTTATTTTCGGAGTCTGTGTTTGTCTTTGCATCAGGGTCTGTAAGTCTTTTGGAAGTTGTTAGTATTGAGTCTTTGTAATCGAAGCATCTGTTTTTATTAAAACTGAAAATCCCAAAAAGATATTATTTCACACTTATCTACAAGAACTACGCTTGGTCTGATTCATGCGGGGTCATGATACGTAGGCAATCTCCGTAGGATTCGACCGTAACCAAATAAAAGAGAGTAAAGAGAAGAAAGAGCGTAAAAAACAAAAGAGAAAGAAAATAAGAAATAAGAGAGAGTAAAGACAAAGAGAGAACAAAGGTAGGAATGAAAGGAAAGGAAAAGAAAAGAAAAGAAAGGGGGATGTTTGCAATTAAAAGAAGGAAAAGGCCGGGATGGCGCATGCAACCAATCAAATACACAATAGAGACGGTTAACTGTTTAGGTGCATTCATGCCCAATGTGCGGTTACCAATCTGTTAAATCCTAATCGCTAACAAGGTTGTTTGTTTGATGTATCCAGTCCAGGAAGGTGGTTAGTTGACTGGCATTATGGCAACTCACTCCTACAACACCCGATCGAAAGACAGGCTGAATATGGTCGACCAGGAATCGGAAACCAGTATTGTCGATCCATCGAAAGAGATGGAAGAAATGGACGTTAATGCAATGAGGGAAGAAATGTATAAGCTTAAACAGCGCATGGCTGAAATGTACCAAGCTTGGGCGAAAGGGCATCCACCACCGGTTTATCCCGCCAATCCAGCTTATATCCCACCATCAGCCCAACCTCCGGAGCCTCCCACTGTGAACTCATCTCCAGCCTTCCCTCTCTACCAACAATGTCAAGACACCACTTCCCATACTTCTCAAGCTCCACCACCCAAACAAGTCCCGTACCCTCCCCCACCTATTACACCTGTTTTTGTGGCACCCCCACCTGCTACATTGCACAGATCTTCCAGTGAACCCCTGTTTCAAACTCACGACAACCAGTACTATCCCCCCTGAACCCACCTTCAAAGTTCCAGAACCATATCCTCACACTCCTCATCTTGATATCCCGGCAGAGACCGAGAAACCGCCCAAAAACTCCGAGCATGAAGAGATGATCAGAAAGGTCAAAAGCTTAGAGCAATCATTCCGAGATATGAAGGGGTTGGGAGGCCAAGTGAGTGTGGCCTATAAGGATTTGTGTCTATTCCCAGATGTTCAGTTGCCAGCAGGGTTCAAAATGCCCAAGTTTGATCTGTACGATGGGCATGGAGACCCGGTAGCACACTTAATAGGATTCTGATTGGTATACAATAAAAATATGTACAATGCTGGGTTCTTGTGTATGATCTGCGTTGGAGCTTGCAATTAGGCCTTTAACGTTGGCCACGTGCCTTCGACGCGCTACAAATTTCATTCCAGACTTTCGTTGTATTTTGTGATTTGGGCTTGTTATCGATTTGGGCCTGTAGTTGGTTGGGTTATATATTAATGAGACGTTGTTGCATTTCGTTAAGTCATTTGTTTACTTAGATGGAATTCAAATTACCTTAGACCTTTAGTTAACTAATTAGACCTTTTAAAAATGGGTTGAGGCATGCCCGACTAGTCAATTGTATAACTTATGGCCTTCAAAAGCTCAATCTCGAACTTCCTTTAAGAATTGGGAACGAGGTGTGTCATACCGAATAAAATCTCAAGTGCATGGCCTTTGTTTTAATCCACTTCGTTTTGATCCTTAGAATTCCAGGCACGCCATTTAGCGACTTTTCATGGCCCTCGCGAAGTTGCAAATTCGTAATTACTTTAGGCTCATTAGTTTAATAATATTACCTTCTTAAACTCGGGTGTGCATTTCATGTGACCCAAATCAAATCCCAAAACGTTGAATAAAATATGTTTAAAATTGCGGGTGCATTTCATGTGGCGTGATTCAAAGATATGTTTTAAACGACGTTCAATCTTCTTTAAAAATTAAATAAAAGCGGTTAAAGGTTAAATTTGCACATAGGTTCATAATTGTTTAAAATCAGATAATTAAGCCAAATATAACAGTTGAGCGACCGTGCTAGAACCACGGAACTCGGGAATGCCTAACACCTTCTCCCGGGTTAACAGAATTCCTTACCTGGATTTTTAGTTCGCGGACTGTTAAACAGAGTCAACCCTTTCCTCGATTCGGGATTTGAACTGGTGACTTGGGACACCATAAATCTTCCAAGTGGCGACTCTGATTTTTAATAAATAAACAATCCCGTTTCGATTGTCCTTTAATTGGAAAAACTCCCTTGTATTTATACCCTTTACGGGGTGTAGGTAAAAAAAGGAGGTGTGACAACTTTATTCTTCAAATTATTGGGAAAGTAAAGTAAATCTTGGTTATCAGTAACTCGATTTCTTCTTAATATTGACTTTGACCGAGAAATTTATTTTTGAGTTAAACAACTAGAAGAACCACCTGGCCAAAGCATCACTAAGCAACATCCCAAGTCATGTCATGCAGTTTATCAAACTTCCTTCCAAAACAGCCAAATTGATTGATAGAGTCCAATGGAATTTCATTTGGGGCATCATACCCAATAGGAAAAAAAATGCACTTGGTGGGCTGGGAAAGGGTTACAACACTAAAGAGTCGGGAGGGGGGGGGCAATTTGCAAAAAGTGTAGTGCAAGAATAGGGCATTCCATGGTGGATTAGCCTGAAGGATATTCTACAATACCACATCTCTCTGGGCAAGAGTCCTCATATCCAAACATTGTAATTGGAACCATATTTTAAAAAAATTCCAAATCTCCAATTTGGCAGTGTATTCTCAGGGAATGGGATACATGCAGGCTGGCTAAAAGGTGGGTCGTTAACAAAGGAGACATTGTAGATTTCTTTAATGATGCTTGGATAACAAATAATGTATCCATCAGAAATATGATTGGGGGTCCCCTAACTTTAAATGATCCAACTGCCAAGGTGGCCACCATCTACAATAATGGGGAATGGAATACCTTTTTCCTTTCCTTCAATCTCCCTGACAACATCATGATTATGATCACATCTATATTCATTCCTACAAATTCAGTCAAGGAGGATAAGATGATTTGAAGTCTGACACCTAATGATACTTTTACCACTAAATCAGCCTACACCTTCCTTAGTAGTAAATTTGACAAAAAATTGGCTAGAATCGATAGAAACTTCAGCTGGATCTGGAATTTAAAACTTACCAACAATGTCAAAACCTTCATCTGGTTGTTATATCATGGAAGACTTCCTACTGGAGTTCTCCTCCACAGAATTGGGGTTAATTGTAGCCTTGTTTGTTGTTTCTGCTCTTCTACTCCTGACACGTGTGCCCATAACTTTTTCGTCTGTCCCAATGCTAATTTGTTCTGGCTAAATCTTACCACACAAAGCATGACTACCAGCCAATAGTAGAACCCCAACTTTACAACCCATTCTTCGCCCAATACATGGGCAAACTTAAAGAATAAGGCATTTAATAACATCCTATGTTGAGAGGTTATCCTTCACTTTTGCTTTTAGAACATATAACTAACAAGGAATCACAACCTATTCAAGAAACGAAAGGATCCCATCTCTATTTCTAACACCATTGCAAAAGCCACTGAATACTACATAGTAACATGCAAGGAAAAATTGAGGAATACAGTTATTATATGTGTTAAATGGGAACCTCCACCTAAGGGTCATTATAAACTTAACACTGATGGGGTAGCTCTAGGTAACCTAGGGATAGGTAGCATTGGAGGTGTCTTTAGAACCTCCAGTAGAGACTGGGTCCTAGGCTACCTAGAAAACATGCACCACACCATCAATACCCTAGCAGAGTTAACGACCATTTTAAGGTGACTTCAAATTGCTGAGCGAAGGGGCCTAACACCTCTAGAAATAGGTATCGACTCTAATGAGGTAATAAGAATGTTAATGTTTGATAATAACACTTATGACTCTATTATCTCTGAATGCAGGTTTTTGATCCAATAGATGGACAAGGCAGTGGCGAGACACAGCTACAGAGAACAAAATAGGATACTGTACATGCTAGTAAAGGAGGGAGCAAAAATAATTTTTTTGGGAAGAAAAATAATACGGGCAATTCTTCCGGTGTTTGTAAATAAAATTTTTAGGGTAGACATCCGAGGAAAGTTAAAAAAATAAAGAAATAAAAGAAAGCAGTAAAGTTGGGTTGCCTCCCAACAAATGCCCGATTTAACATTTCCGCACGACGTAAATCACTTTCTGCCTCCACTTTGAACTTATGAATTGGATCCTAAGTTTTGATTCTGCTCTATAATCATGCTCGGGGGTGATACAAATTGTTGTGAGCCAAAAATTAAATGATTCTTTATTAACTTTTTGGCTTTCACTTGTGGAGTATCATCTTGCCTAGACGGTTTCGAAAATTTCAGAATATAAGGCTCATCTACCTCTTCCGTTTACTCCTTTGTATGGTCGTAAGGTTCCATTACCATTTAACCATCTGATCACAAGGTAGAAAAGTACTTGGAATGAGATTCAATACGCTCAAATACATGAACTTCAAGATTTTCGACGTCCTCAACACCAATCACACTAGAGTCAACTAAATTTGTATCCTCGATGTCCTTGGCTGACTCTAATATTACTTCTTCAACACCGACATCCTCAAATTCTAGTTAGATAGATTGTTGGTGTTCTACTCTGAACTCTTCCATTAGCACCTCAATTTATGGATCTAATTCACGCTCATTTTGGCTACTATCTACAATATTAGCTTATTGAGCATTAAATGTTTCAACTAATTGAGCCACTTGAGTCTCCAAATTATAAATAATTGCCTCTTGCCTTTGGATAGTAGACTTTTGCCTTTGTATTCGTAGTTCTTTCTCATTATTTTATTCCAAGAGGCACATCAACATATCCTTGATCACTTTTAGGTCAGTGTCCCCCGGTTCTTTATTCCTATTAACTTCACAAGAAAACGTAAAACCACCATAATAAGGGGCCGTGGGAGGATAAGAAGTATAATCACAACCATAAAAGAGACCATTTTGACCACCACACACGTCACACATATTCAACACATAAGATTGAGTTGGTGCACATTACTCGTTCTCATGGAATATTTTAATAATTTTACCATGGATGGTTTCCTTCACAATATGTATAAGAATCAAAAGTAGAATTACCAACACCTAAACTCCCATTGTCACAACCCCAATTTACCCTTTGTAGGGTGTCATGATAGCACCTAGTCTTTAAGACTAGGTAAGCCTAACATTTACTGAATTAAATGATAGAATTTAACCAAAACAGCTATTATACATAAACCATATATTTCTATATAAGCCAATAATCCCAATATGATACAATATCCCAAAACTGGTAGTACAAGTCATAAGCTTTATTGAGTTTTCTAGGAAATATCTAAGTACAACTATTCCAGAATAGAAATAAACTATACAAAATAAACTTCAGAAAGGTGACTCTAAGGCCTGCACACGCGATGATAGGTATACCTTTAGTCTCCACAATAATGCCTGATCAACTAGATAACGATCAACAAACTCTGAAGTACCTGGATATGCACATGCAGAAAGCGTAGCATGAGTACAACACGATGGTGCCTAGTAAGTATCAAGACTAACCTCGGTAGAGTAGTAACGAGGGACAATCAAGACACTTACTTGACTTAATAACCTGTATAAGTATGAATGTGAAACTAACAAGAAACAATATCAATATAAAGCTAAGCATGATAAAATAACAAAATAATACTTGCAATAGAAAACTAGAAGCGACAATTATAAACAAGGCACAACAGGTAGTAACGCCTTAGAGTAAGCTGAACACAGTTTAAATCTGGTGAAATCAAGTAAAGGAAAAAAGTAACAACTTAATAAGAACAACCGCTTTCACATGAGATTTATTCAAGAATTTCCCCGAGGTACTACACCTAATAATCACAACTAACGGGTCCCAATTCACGAACCCTAATCACCTGGCTTCTCAAGTGTTGCACGGACAACTCATGTGCCATACCATAAATACCTCATATCTGGACGAACAACTCACGTGGTAGTAATAAAATAACTCATAACCACACGGATAACTCACGTGCCACTAGTACAACTCTCACACAGAAGGAAAGTAAATGAGAATACATGTGAATGACCAATAAATATCGGGATTCATATTCTTAAACCGTTATGAGAGATTAATTAAGTGTATGCGTGTGCAAGTGTTCTATCACAACTCGAGTCAACAAGTAAGAGCAGGGACAACGAATGACACATAGGAAACAACACAAAAAACCGTCAAATGTATAACTCACACAAGGTAGGCACACCACTACACGAATATCATCAATAACAATGCCCCCAGTCCATCACAAGTCATCACAAATCATCCCTAATATAGCCCTCCTTATCTCGCTGTGTGCGCAACAATAAAGTAAATGGACGCCTTCTCGCCACACGTGCATAATAATATTCCTACCTTGTCTCGCCACATGTGCAAACCCACATATATAGCTCGCCTTGTCATGCCTCATGTGCAAATATCAATAATAATAATAGCACGGACAATTCACGTGTGAACACCCCGACAATCCTCTCAACAATACCACGTGTGCCAAAAATATAAAACAATATAAAAACTCACACCATATGTGCCCATATTATACCATATTTCCTTAAAAATAATTTTAATACCACAACCATACATAGCCCTCGGCTCAACAATACTGAGTACAACAACAACAATAATAACCTAGGAGTACGACAAGTAAATCAACAAAAGAATTATAAAAGCACAATGAAAAGGAAGAATGAGCTCACAATGAAAGACATAACAAGTAATAATGGCTTCAAATAAGAATAACTCAACAATTGGAGAGATAATGTGTATCAACGATATCAAAGAAAAATAACTCAACAATAGGAGAGATAACATGTAACAATGAGTTCAAATAAGAATAACTCAACAATAAGAGAGATAATGTGTAACAACGATATCAAATAAGAATAAATCACAATATAAGAGATAACATGTAATAAAAGAGGCAGCAACTCCAATTAAAGCATATAAGAGTATATTTGGCAACAAAGAATAGAACATGAACCAATCAACTTCAAATAAGGCATGTAAGGGAAAATTTAGCAATGGAGGACATAACATGATAAGACAACTTCATTTTAATGTGCACAAGAAACCTAAGAGTCTAAAATGGTCAAATTTATACATATAAGCCATGTACACACTCGCCACCTCGTGTACACATATTTCACATAGTTCAATAAGTGAAAACAAGCCAATTCCTACTGGGTAGTTTCCCCACATAACGTTAGGCAAGATACTTACCTCAAAAACCCTCAATCAATTCTCAAAAAAGCTTTTCCTTTACAATTCACCTCTGCTCGGCACAAATCTAACCAAAATTGACTTAATAAAATAAAATAATGCAAGAGAAATCTATTCAAATAATTAATGCTATGATCTTTACACAATTTTTCAAAAGTCAACAAAGTCAACCTGAGACCCACCTGGTCAAAACACGGGTCTAATGGTAGATTTTGACTACCCACGACCCCACAAGTTCATATATGTGATTAGTTTTAAAATCCAAGTCCACATCGACTCTCAAAACTAAATTTCTTATTTTTTATAATTTGACAAAGTTTCACAAATTTTTACTTTGAATCACATGATTATGATGTTAAAATCTAAGATATATTGATGGAATATGATTAAAAATATATTAGAATCACTTACCCAAAGTTTGTAGATGAAAATCCCTCTTCAAAATTGCCTCCTACCGAGTCTAGGGTTCCAAATTATGAAAATGAGACCAAAAACCCCGTCCCTCATCTTTTTCTCCAGTCGCAAGAGTCGCAAATGCGACACCCCACAAATGTGAACCCCACAAATGCAACATGAAACTCATGATCTTCTAATAACACAACCGCGCGTCCAACTCCTATCAAATCGAGTCGGAATGACGCGAAACTTTGCGGACAAGTTCCAAATGACAAAATGGACTTATTCCAAGTCCCGAAATAGAAAACCAAATATGATAGCTATGAAGTTAACCTACGGTCAAACTTATCAAAAATCAAAGCCTTAAAATTGCCAACTTTCGGTAAAACAACACAAATCAACCTACGGATCATTGAATTTGATTCTGGGCATATGCCTAAGCCCTAAATCATGAACGAACCTATCAGAGCCATCAAAACAACTCTATGGTGTCGTTTTCATAAAAGTCAAACCTCGGTCAACATTTTCAATTTAAGCTTCCAAGGTGAGAAACATTAATCCAAATTCATTCTGAAACATCCGAAATTCAAATCCGACCATGCACGCAAGTCATAATACTCAATAAGAAGTTACTCAAGACCTTGAGCCACTGAATAGAACCTTAAATCTCAAAACGAACGGTCGGGTCGTTACATTCTCCCCCTACCCCCTTAAACAAACGTTCGTCCACGAATGTTCCAAGAGTCTTTCCCAAGCTGTCAAATCACTATATAAAATCACCATGCACATACTCACGGGTGATACCACATCACCCCAAACTATTTAAATCGACAACGTCGCCTCAACCGAAGATATTCCTTTTTACTCATGCCGATAAGTCTTAGTATTAAATACTCACATCTACCAAGGGCCCTATTATCACACAAACACACTGTAAAAATCCTCAACTAGCTACAACACCTCATGCCTACACCCTCAAAATATAACCCCACGACATAACACATTATCTATATGTCCATAGCAACAACTCTGACTGCAATAGCCGCCCATTACCAAACCAGATACCGGCAAATAGACTCATATCGACTAGAACCTTGTTCCAAACCTTCACAATGCCAAAAATAGTGCAAGAAACATGCGAAACTCATAACTACTCATCCAATCAACAAGCTACTTCAAGCGCCACCTGGGCATATACATCTCAATCCAAGCCCAACAAGCACAACTCGAATATGGAAAGAGGAACATATGGAAGAACCGTCAAGCAAGCCAAACATGCACAACTCTCCACCGATACCGTACTACAGATCCAATCCTCTAGGAAGAAGTAAGATACACGTAACTACCACAATCAAATCTTACCTTAATATGACCTCTCCATGGCACATATCCCGGCACCAACACACGTATTCACAAAGAACACCAAGTCCCCATCCTCCACTCAGAAATCACGGGTAAGGTAAACATCTCAGCAATTAAACCATCATACTAACACAATCTCATAGAACCAGAACCACAACACGTAACAACTTTCCTTACCTGTAGAGCACCCAAATCACAAGTTGGGCCAAACCATCCAAAGATCATATCAAATCCTACCGTATTTAACTAACAAAAGTCCACCCAAGTCTCATGACTTACAATAGCAACCAAACTAGAGCGATAGACACATGCTATCATAATAAAATTCTCAACTGACGTGAACACATGAAAAAAGTACAAGGATCACAAAACAAAACCATATCTGAAGCAAGGTAGGATGAATCATACCAATAAATGGGATCGGATCGAAGTAACACAAATGCATCTCTATACTCAACTGAAACCATACCTGTAAGGATATCATTAGTGCATTAGCCTCTGCCCCAACCAGAAAGAGCGTAACAATGGGCCTGATCTCCCCTTCTAGGGCGACTTCTATCCTCCTAACCTCCACATCTAGCTGGCGGTGTAGGTATAGCAGCAACTGGAGCAGAACTCATAGCCCGAATACCCCGCTGTGGCATATCTGTCCGAAGTCTGGGATAGTATCTAGCCATGTGGATAGTATCTCCACACCCAAAGCAACCTCTCCACTGACGTGGATGTGGACGTTATCCAGTATGGGCACTTTGAGACCCATGGATATCTGAAGCACCATATGAAGCATGAAGTGCAAAATGAATTGGTTGACCCACAAAACCTCTACCATGACGTACCCTGCCTCCAAAATAGGGTCAGTAGTTCCTCCCGGTCTAAAAAGCCTATTAGACTCCCTGGCCTCTCTCTCCTGACCCCACATACCCTCTAATATGCGAGTGATCTCTACCTGCTGAAACAGAATGTCTATCTCTAGTTCCCGAGCCATGCTGAATCGGATACCATAACTAAGCCCCTCAATGAACCTGCGGACTTGCTCTGTAAATGTGGAAACCAAAGAAGGTGCATGCCTGGACAAATCACTGAATCTAACAACATACTCTGACATTGACATAGTACCCTGGCGCAACTGCTCAAACTCCACACGCCATGCATCCCGAAGGGTCTAGGGAACAAACTCTCTCAAAAACATCTCTGAAAACTGATTCCATGAAAATGAATCTGCATCGACTGGGCTACCCTCTTCGTAAATGCGCTACCACTAATACGCTACTCCTAACAGCTAGAATGTAGTAAAAGCAACCTCACTTGTTGATACCCAACCTTTTCCTCATATATTTTAAATATGCATATATATCTTCAAAATAGTGCACATATATTATTATTATTAGATTTACAAACATGCTCAAGTATTTTTATAATTTTTCTATAATTTTAAAGTCTTTAAATCCATTTATTTCTACATTTTTTATTATACAAATATCCAATAATTATCCCTCATATTATTTTTATGATGATTTAATCGTCTAAATTCATAATTTATGCCCATATAGTTCATAAATATTATTTTTATAATTACATTTGCATTTTTAGGCCAGAATTGCACATTTTGCAATAATAGCCCATATATCTATATAGAAAATTATTTTTTATATTTTTATAATATTAAGTAATTATTTTAAATTATTTTCATGCATAAATTACATTTTTATTATTTATTAATTATTTTTATAAATTATTTTACCAATTTAATTGAGTATTTAAAATCTAGCCCCTAAAAACCCAATTTCGGACCTAGCCTAACCCAATTACCCCAGCCCAATTATATACACCAGCCCAATACCCAATTCCCCTACCCAATTAAACCACCCGACCCAGAAACCCCTAAAATCTGGACCGTTGATCTCTAAGATCAACAATCCACATTACATCCGCCATTTTTAACTTAACCAAACCCAACCCTAATCCCCATTATTCTTTCTCTACCGCCCCTAAATACTCTCATCTCCCTTTCTGTCAAACCCTAAAGCCGCCGTCTCACCCAAACACCCCAAGAATCCCTGTTCCAATAGGATTCTCCCATTACTCCCTTACCATTCTAGGGTTCTTCCCTTATTTGGCATCCGATTCTAGAATAACTTAACTACTTTCCTAAATATGGCAAGTACCCTGATTTGGTTCCGTTTGAATCCGTGTTTGTCCTTTGAATCTGGACAATCTCAAGTCCAAGCACGTTATTTGTAATGATTCTCTCGTATCTCTCTTGATTCGCTAAGCCCTAAAGGTTAGGGTTTCAGATCTTCTCTAATTTGAACCAAATCTGGTTCAAACTCTATCTTTTAAACATTTTCTTTGTCTATATTTGCTCTATTATTTATAGATTTATTGATTTTTTTACCGATTCTTTGATTTACTTAAATCTAGAATTTCAAACCTTTTCTTTTACTTGAATTAAAATTGATTCGACTATGAGTTTCTTTTAATGAACTCTTATATATGTTTATTCGATACAAATCTAGTTTATTCTCTTTTACTCTGGCTGATTTGGTGTCTTACCCAAAACTAAGGTTTCAGATCTTTCTAGATCTAATTAGGTTTTCAATTTCTTAATTACTTTTCTTTAATACTGCCATTTATGTGTTTTATTGCAACTCTTTGTTACTGCTGCATTTTACTTACCCTAAAATTTAGAGTTTTTGATTCTTCAAAATCGAACAAAATATGGTTCAAACTTTAATTATTTCCGTCTATATGTCTTAATGCATTTTTATTAAAGCTCTTTTATATTTCTGCCTATTTTTACTCATATTAAATTTAGGGTTTTCGTTATTTAATTATCTTTCCTTTAATGTTTCTGTCTATCTGCCTCTATGCATCTTTAACTCTTGACGTTAACTGCTGACTGATTTTACTTACCCCAAAATTAGGGTTTTCGAAATCTTTACTGAGATTTCAGTCTTTCCTTTCTCGTATGATATTGAAATTTCCTTATTTTGTTCGATTTACCTGTTCTCATTATTTCTTTACCTTAGTAAAAATAGGCAGAAATACAAAATAGCTTTAATAAAAATGCACGAAGACATATAGACGGAAATAATTAAGGTTTGAACCATATTTTATTCGATTTTGAAGAATTAAAAACCCTAAATTTTAAGGTAAGTAAAAAAGCAGCAGTAACAAAGAGTTGTAATAAAACACATAAACGACAGTATTAAAGAAAAGTAATTAAGAAATTGAAAACCAAATTAGATCTAGAAAGATCTGAAACCCTAGTTTTGGATAAGACACCAAATTAGCCAGAGTAAAAGAGAATAAACGAGATTCGTATCGAATAAACATATATAAGAGTTTATTAAAGGATACTCATAGTCGAATAAGTTTTAATTCAAGTAAAAGAAAAGGTTTGAAACCCTAGATTTAAGTAAATCACAGAATCAGTAAAAAAATCAACAAATCTATAAATAATAGAGCAAATATAGACGAAGAAAATGTTTAAAAGACAGAGTTTGAACTAGATTTCATTCAAATTAGAGAGGATCTGAAACCCTAACCTGTAGGGCTTAGCGAATCAAGAGAGATACGAGAGAATCATTACAAATAACGTGCTTAGACTTGAGATTGTCCAGATTCAAGGACAAGCACGGATTTAGACGGAACCAAATTGGGGTACTTTCCATATTTAGGCAAGTACTTAAGTTATTTTAGAATCGGAGGCCAAATAAGGGAAAACCCTAGAATGGTATGGGAGTAATGGGAGAATCCCATTAGAACATGGATTCTTGGGGTTTTTGGGTGAGACATCAGCTTTAGAGTTTGATAGGTAGCGAGATGAGAGCATTTAGGGGCGGCGGAGATAGAATAATGGGGATTAGAGTTGGGTTTGGTTAAGTTAAAAAAGGTAGATGTAATGTGGACTATTGATCTTAGAGATCAACAGTCCTGATTTGAGGGGTTTCTGGGTCGGGTGGTTTAATTGGGTAGAGGTAATTGGGCATTGGGATGGTGTATATAATTGGACTGGGGTAATTTGGTTAGGCTAGGTCTATAATTGGGTTTTTTAGGTGCTGGATTTTAAATACCCAATTAAATTGGTAAAATAATTTATAAAAATAATTAATAAATAATAAAAAATATCATTTATGCATGAAAATGATTTAAAATAATTACATAATATTATAAAAATATAAAAAGTTATTTTTTGTATAGATAACGTAATTATACATATATATGGGCTATTATTGCAAAATGTGCAATTCTGGCCTAAAAAATGCAAATGTAATTATAAAAATATAATTAAAATATTTAAACACTATATGGGCATAAATGATGAATTATATAATTAAATCATCATAAAAATAATATGAGGGATAATTATTGGATATTTGTATAATAAAAAATGCAGAAATAAATGGATTTAAAGCCTTTAATATTATAGAAAAATTAAAAAAACACTTGGGAATGTTTGTAAATCTAATAATAATATATGTGCACTATTTTGAAGATATATATGCATATTTAAAATATATGAGAGAAGAATTGGATATTAACACCACTCATCTCCACAATACCCATGGTGCGGTGAACATGGTGGCACTACTCTAGAAAACCATGTGCATCCTCTGAAGCCAAACAACTAAAAGTAGGAAGGTGATACTTCTTGAACCTCGCAAATCTAAGTTGTTCCTCCTCAGATGCTACTGTTCTAATGGCGGGATGAACTGGCACAACAAGATGTGCTAGCATGACACCTAGAACCTGACCAACATGGACTCGCTGCTCTGGAGTACGGGCGGTGGGAGTCTAAGCTCCTCCTCTGATCTGTGAAGTAGCTGGTGCAACCGAAATCAATCCCGCCTGAGCAAATGTACCAAACATGCTCAGGAACTGTACTAAAGTCTCCTGAAGTCCTGGGGTGGCAACAGGCACCTCCGGTGCCTGTCCCCCAATAGGAGCTACTGGTGGCTCCTTAGCTATTGCTCTAGTAGGTGCTCTAGCTATAGCACGTGCTCCTCCTAGGCCTCTGCCTCTGCCCTAGACCCAGCCCCAGCCCCTAGAAACACCGGCTCTGGGGACAGCATCATCAGTAACTTCAGCTCGTGTTCTTACAATATGTGAGAGAATAGAATGACAAAGGATCAAACTCAGAAATCAATAAACTCGCACGATATGAATGAAAGAAGTGAAGTTTTACTAATAATTCTGTAGCCTCTTGAAGATAAGTACAAATGTCTCCGTACCTATCTGCAAGCCGCAAGACTCTACTAAACTCGCTTATGACTCGTAGCACCTATGAACCTAGGGCTCTGATACCAACTTGTCACGACCCCAATTTTCCCTCCGTAGGATGTCGTGATGGAACCTAGTCTCTAAGACTAGATAAAACTAACATTTACTGAATTAAATGACAGAATTTAACCAAAACAACTATTAAACATAAACCATATTTTTCTATATAAATCCAATAATACCAACATGATACAATATCCCAAAATTGGTGGTACAAATCATAATCTCTTCTGAGTTCTCTAAAAAAATTTTAAGCACAACTCTTTCGGAATAGAAATAAAATGTAGAAAATAAACTTCAGAAAGATGACTCCAAGGCCTGTGAATGCGATGGTAGGTATACCTTGAGTCTCCACAACAATGCCTAATAAACTAGCTAATGATCAACAAACTACGAAGTACCTAGATCTGAAAATGTGCAGAAAGCAGAGCATGAGTACACCATGGTGGCACCCAGTAAGTATCAAGACTAACCTTGGTGGAGTAGTGACGAGGGACAGTCAAGACACCTACTAGACTTAATAACCTGTACAAGTATGAATGTGAAACTAACTGGGAGCAATATCAATATAAATCTAAGCATGGTAAAATAAATAAACAATACTTGCAATAGAAAACTAGAAGCAACAATTACCAACAAGGCACAACAGGTAATAACGTTGTAGAGTAAGCTGAATATAGTTTCGGTGAAGCCAAGTAAAGGAAAACAGGTAACAATTCAGTAAGAATAGCCGCTTTCACACAAGATTTATTCAGGAATTTCCCCGAGGTACCATACATCATAATCACAAATCACGGGTCAAAATCACGAACCCTAATCACTTGGCATCTTGTGCCCACATTATAAGTCACAACCACACGGACAATTCACGTGCTACATGGATAACTCACGTGACAATACCATAAATACCTCATATCTCCACGGATAACTCACGTGCCAGTAATAACAATCACTCATAACCGCACGAACAACTCACGTGCCACTAGTACAACTCCCACACAAAAGGAAGGTAAATGAGAATATATGTGAATGATCAATAAACATAGGGATTCATCTTCTTAAACCGATATGAGTAATTAATTACGTGTATACTTGTGCAAATATTCTATCACAACTCGAGTCAATAAGTAAGAGTAGGGAACACGAATGGCACATAGGAAACAACACAACAAAATGGCAAATGCATAACTAAAATAAGGTAGGCACATCACTACATGGATATCATCAATAACAATGCCCCCAGGCCATCACAAATCATCCCCGGTATAGCCCTTCCTATCTCGCTGCGTGCGCAACAATAAAGTAAATGGGTGCCTTCTCACCACATGCGCATAATAATATTCCTACCTTGTCTCGCCACATGTGCAAACCCACATATATAGCCTGCCTTGTCATGCCTCATGTGCAAATATCAATAATAATAATAGCACGAACAACTCACATGCGAACACCCCGACAAATCTTCTCAACAATACCACGTATGCCAAAAATATAAAACAATATAACAACTCACACCACATGTGACCATATGCCACCACATTTTCTTAAAAATAATTTCAATACCACGGCGACACATAGCCTTCAACTCAACAACACTGAGTACAACAACAACAATAACCCCAGAGTATGACAAGTAAATAAACAAAAGAATTACAAAAGAACAATAAAACGAAAGAACGATCTCACAATAAAAGACATAATAAGTAATAATGGCTCCAAAATAAGAATAACTCAATAATAGGAGAGATAATGTGTATCAACGATATCAAATAAGAATAACTCAACAATAGGAGAATAACATGTAACAATTATTTCAAATTAGAATAACTCAACAGTAAGAGAGATAATGTGTAACAACGATATCAAATAAGAATAAATCACAATGGAAGAGATAGCATGTAATAAAAGAGGCAACAACTTCAATTTAAGTATATAAGAGTATATTTGGAAACAAAGGGTAGAACATGAACCAATCCACTTCAAATAAGGCAATTAAGGGTAAATTTAGCAATGGAGGATATAATATGATAAAGAAATTTTATTTTAATGTGCATAAGAAACCTAAGAGTCTAAAACGGTCAAATTTCCACATATAAGTCAAGTACACACTCGTCACCTTGTGTACACTTCTTTCACGTAGTTCAACTAGTGCAGACAAGCCAATTCCTATGGGTTAGTTACCCCACACATAATTAGGCAAGATACTTACCTCAAAAGCCCTCAATTAATTCTCACAAATAGCTTTTCCTTTACAATTCACCTCTGTTGGGCACAAATCTAACCAAAATTGACTTAATAGCATCAAATAATGCAAGAGAAATTAATTCAAATAATTAAAGCTACGACCTTTACACAATTGCTCAAAAGTCAACAAAAGTCAATCCGGGACCCGCCCGGTGAAAACGCGAGTCAAATGGTAGATTCTGATGACCCATGACCCGACGAATTCATACATGTGATTAGTTTCAAAATCCGAGTCCAAATCGACTCTCAAAACTCAAATTATTGTTTTTCAAAAACCTTGATAAAGTTTCACAAATTTTCACTTTGAATCGCATGATTATGATGTTAAAATCTAAGATATATTGATGGAATATGATTAGAAATATATTAGAATCACTTACCCAAAGTTTGTAGATGAAAATCCATCTTCAAAATTGCCTCCTACCGAGTCTAGGGTTCCAAAATATGAAAATAAGACCAAAAATCCCGTCCCTCATCTTTTTGTCTAGGCACAGGTGTCGCAAATGCGCCTGGGATTTGCGAACCCCATAAATGCGACGAAACCATCGCAAAAGTGAAGCCCTCCTATTCTTGCTGTCATCGCAAATGCAATAAATAGGTCGCAATTATGAACATTGGATCTTCGCAAATGCAACCAAGAAGATCGCAAATGCGAACCAACTCCCTCAGACACCCATCGCAAATGCGAACACCGGGTTCGCAAATACGAATCCAGCAGACTTGGACTAACATCACAATTACAATCCAAAACTCACAAATGCAAGACCTGAGGCACCTGTGCAAAAACCAGCAGACTTAAACTCTATCAACACTCCGCTATGCGTTCGAAAAGTTCCCGAGCCCCCGGGGCTCCAAGGTAAACATCAAAACAAGTCTAAAAAAATAATATAAACTCGTTTGCACGATCAAATAATCAAAATAACATCCGAAATCATGCATCGGACCTCAAAACACATTGCAACATGAAACTCGAGATCTTCTAAAAATACAACCGCGCGTCTGATTCCTATCAAATCAACTTAGCATGATGCCAAACTTTGAGGACAATTTCCAAATGACAAAACAGACTTATTTCAAGTCCCAAAACAGAAATCCAAACACGATAGCTATAAAGTCAACATGCGGTCAAACTTATCAAAATTCAAAGCCTTAAAACTATCAAATTTTGGCAAAACAACATAAATCAACCTACAGACCTTCAAATTCGATTCCGGGCATACACCAAGTCCAAAATCACGATAGGAACCTATCGAAGCCATCAAAACACCAATATAGGGTCATTTTCACAAAAAATGAAACATCAGTCAATATTTTCAACTTAAGCTTCTAAGGTGAGAACCATTTATCCAAATTCATTCCGAAACATCCGAAATTCAAATCCGACCATGCATGCAAGTCATAATACACAATAGGAAGCTACTGAAGACCTTGATCCACTGAACGAAACCTTAAAGCTCAAAATGACTGTTCGGGTTGTTACACCCATAATTCTAAGATGTCATGTTTCTCAGATCAACAAGTAAAATAAAATAAAATTAAAAAAAGAACAAAACATAATAAAAGTTCAAACTTGAAACCTAGCAATATTTACAGCTATAACTACACCGTTAGTTTCTCGGTAATGACACCAAAATTTGATCACACCCAACTCTAATCCTAAAAAGGAGAAGCGATCGCTGTGAATATAATTTATTCTAAGAGTCCGGAGTCGAATCGCACAGAGAACTAAGGTTTAGCTACAATGTTTCACTATCACCTAGGAGACAAACTCGAACAATTGCTAAGTTATAGATATTAAAATTCTTATGTCAAAATAATTAACTAACAAATTAAAGCAGTAAATTAACAACTAAAGATACTAAGGGTTGGAGACAAGATTAAGGAGGTCTAGAGTTATGATTTTTTCAATTATCGGGATCCTTCCCTCTACGTATCCTATAATATTGTTCAAGTATTCTCTATTGATCGTGAGCACTTTAGGTGTTGTAATTCTCTTTCGAGCAACTACCACAATTTACTAGACATATTTTCTCGAGCTACGCTAGCTGGCTTATGTTCACCGCTCACTAAGATTACACCAATGCTTCGTTATTTCTAACCCCATCTTTAAACCCTCCATATTGATTTCTCACATATGTTAGGGTGATTGTCACGACCCGAAACACAACATGTCGTGATGACGCCTATCATGATACTAGGAAAGCCAACAACTCACACGTACCAATATTTTTAAATTAAAAATATACTGAAATAGGTGTAAGTAAGTAAAAATCTCATAAAACTAGATGAAAATGCCACAACTCAATACAGAATTTCCCAAAACCCGAGTATCACTGAGTACATGAGCATCTATATGAAAACATAGTCTGATACACTATCTAAGAAAGTAGAACTGAATAAGTAGAGAGATAGGGAAATGAGAGTCAAGGTCTACGGACGCCAAGGCAGCTACCTTGGTAATCTCCGAATGGCTGAAACTCCAAGACCAGCAACCATTGTGCCCGAAATCACCTAGATCTACAAACGAAGTGCAGGGTGTAACATGAGTATAACTAACTCAATAAGTAACAAGTCTAACCTTTAGACTAAAAGTAATGACGAGCTCGAACAATACAACCCACATACAGAATTAACAGTATGGATATTTACGGAAAATATGACATTAATATCTCAAAGAATTCATAATCTGCAGGTAACAATACATGAATGTAGACACGCTTCCAAATTTAACAGTTAAGCTCAATACAAGTAAAATATGCCAATTCTGAATGATACGAGGAATATAACATCTCTATATCTACATGCCCATATGCATGTTGTATGTGATGAAACACAATGAAAGCCTCGCATACTCATATTCTCAGAGTACTCAACCTGACTGTGTCAATTGTCACTCATCATACCCAATCACTCAGCACTGTACAGGGGAAGATCCAATCAAAATGCTAATAAATCTTGCTGCGGCACACAACTCAATTCCATCGTGAATCAATATCAACTGCACTCACTGTGGGTGTGCAGACTCCGGAGGGGCAGATCCATCCCAAGCGCTATAATAAGCCAATCATGGCTTGAATCAATAAAACCTGCTGCGGCGTGTAACCCAACCTCATAAATATCACTCACAAACAGGCCCTCGACCTCGCTCAACCATCAATCTCTCCAGTCTCTCGGGCTCATAACACTCATGCTAAGCTGCCTAAATCAATGATACGTGATGTGACACTGTATGATAACAGAGACTGAGATATGATATGCAATGATTGTTGATATCCAATTTTTTCCTCATATTTTTAAATAGTATATATACTTTCAAAATAACATTTTGCATCATTACTTATTTAACAAGAGTTATACAAGTGTTTTCAATAATTGTTTATAATTTTTGAAGCTTTAAAATTGATTTTCTTGCGTTTAAATTACTTGAATATGTATTAATTACCCCATTAAATTATTTTGTGATAATTTAATCATCCAAATATATTATTTGCATCTATATATATATTTCGTAATATTTTTACTTCATTTCATATGATTATATTGTTATTTTTAAGCTATTTACATAATTTTACAATAATAGCCTATATGGTATGCATAATTACAATCATTACATTATTCATGCTAAATAGCATTTTCTATTTTTATAATATTAGGTTATTATTTTCAAATTATTTTATTTCATAAGTAATATTTTATTATTTATTAATTATTTTATATAAATAATTTCAAACATTTAATTTGTAGCCCAAATTTGGGGCTAATTTCAAACCAAACAGATCCAAATCACTGGCCCAGAGATCCCCAATCCTTAGCCCAACCTTCTTTGCCCCAAACCAAACGACCGCTCTTCCAAAACCGGTCGGGACCCGTTAAAATGACCCGCTCCGTTTTCTTCTAGTCTTAGCCGTTGATCGCTCAAGATCAATGACCCACGATCACCCCTCTGCTTTAAACTAACCAAACCCACCCAAAACCGTACCATTTCTCTAAGACCGCAATCCCTAAATCCTCTCTTCTCCTCTCCTCTCAAACCCTAGCAGACGCCTCCCTTATTCTGTCCGACTCCGACCTCAACATGGAATCACTCCATGATTCCCTTTCCATTTATGCTCTGTCTCGTTGTTTCTTACACAATTTTGGTATCCCATAGTACTCGCCTATTTTTGGCAAGTTCTAGGCTCCGAATCGAGGGAATCAAGCTCCATTTTTTTAGATCCAGATGATATTTCGTTTGTATACTCTCATTACCAGGCTGTATGGGTCCAATTCAGTGAGATATCTGACTATTTGTGTTCTCCTTCTTAACCTAGGGTTTACCCGATTTTTTCTCCTAAATTTATTCTGAAATAATTTTGCATGCTTTTCTTTCCTTATTTTATGTTTCCTTGCTTGTTCGTTCAATTTTACTACTATATAAACCCCTCCCCTAATCCCCTTTGAAAAAAACCTTAATCACTATTATTCTCTCATTCTCTCGCTCACTCGATAATATTCTAAATCTATTTCTCTTGGCCGGCTGAAAGCCAAGACCATCAGAACACTCTCTAACGATCTCCCTAGTGCGAGCACTGCTCGGAGCTCATTTGAGACTCCTGTGAACTTTGATGCGCTAGGATTTTGGCCTTTTGGTTGTTCTCTTTACTGGTGATATTCGAGCTATTTCTGACACTTAGCCTTCTCTTCTATTTTGTTTGTGAATTTGCAAACTGGTGAGTCTCTTGACTTTTGCAACTCTATCCTCTTTTCCTTGTTTCCAGGGCTTCGCATATCCATGTTGTTCGAACCAATATGAGTCCAATATTGTGTTGTAATCATTTGCAATTTTACTTGCATTGTAGCTATTCTGCAATTCTAAATCTGTTAGTGTCACAACCTTCATAATTCTTTAATCTCCTATGTGTTCAGCTTGAATAACTTTGTATCTTTAAGTTTGATTTGTTGTTCTGCTATTTATTATGAGTTTTTTCATGCCTTGTTTTGGATTCTCGCACTAAAATTCCTAGGGAATCATCTCTTACCCAGAATTTGCCTTAATGAACTTCTACTGATAATTCCTTTATGTGAACTCTGTGTTTACTTGCTTACATGAACCATATTTGTTGTCGCAATATTTTAACCAGACATGTTGCTTTGTTCTGGTACTTGGTCAATCATGCATTTTTTGGTATTGCTTATGCTTCTAGTTGAATCCCAATACATTTAGGTTTCATGATCATGCATAGTCAACTGGCTTAAGTTGTGAGTCTTCCTGTTCTATTTAACTTTAAGAATATGTCTTCCTGCCATAACACCTTTGGACTTTGAGATCTTTATGTTATACTCAGCATGATTGGGCTTCTCGTTGATTGCTTGCTTACCTATTTCTTATGTGTAATTGTCATTTCCTGACTATAACTCTGACCATTCATGACTTAGACTCTTAGGTCTTAAAATCCTTTTAAGCTAATGCTTTATTCTAAACTCATTCTGGAAAAAATTAGCATGTTCACCTCGTATGTGCCTAATATGTTTACCCTGTTAATCTAAAATGTCATGTCTCCTTAACTCTCCTAGTGTTATGTCTATCTTTAGCATTTTTTCACCAGCTTAATGATTTAACCTATGTTGCATTTACCATGTTTAAAATTGAGTCTATTGACTCCCCTAGTTTCTTGTTCTTTGTTTAATCAATACTGTCACTCTTGCTTCTGAAATACCAATGTGTTTATAAATCCTGCTAAATGTCATCCAACCCTGTCTCTATGAGGTGTGGCTTTAGAGCTGTTTAGTTGATTTCCACATGTGGTCCATTAACTTATTTGGTTAAGTTGTCAATATTGTAACTGTAGGGCTTGATATGGGTCCATATGTGGCTTTGGGTTGTGCAAATAGACATACTCTCCTGTTTTGGGAAGTGTTTGGATCTGGGCTTGCTATTCGAGTGAAAGAGTCTATTGAAGGCCTAGGCAGCACCGGGTTAGCTCTTCCTGGGTCTGCTCTATTTGGTGGGCCTGTAGTCATCTTGATTATGTAGTATTTGAGTATGTTTTTTCTTTTATCATTGGGTATGTAATAATTTGTCTACAAACGATGGGGAGATTAATAAAAAGGGGACTGGGGCATTTTAATACTCGCATAAAAGGGTAGAAAACGTGCCTATAGGGTCTATGTGTTCTATTTGTTATTTCGTTCACCATGCCTTATATGTTATTTAGTTTTGTGTGTTGTACACTAATAGAAAACGTGCCTATAGGAATCACACACACACTTCACTTAACTTGTCAAAATATGTTGGCTCAAGTAATTTCTATATTTGTTTCCATGTTTAGTACTAAACGCTTCTAGATAGCATGCCTATAGGATACAATAACACATATTTTGCTAATGTCCACCTAGATACCATGTCTATATGGTTTCTATTAATTAATCAATCAACTGCTTCTGTTGCTCTTAGCACGCTGCTCCTTTAGACATCATGACTATAGGATCTTAATCAATCAATCAACTACTTCCGTTATTTTCATTACACTGCCTTGCCTAGATGAAATGCCTATAGGGATAAAGTATTATAAAATCAAGTTCAATTGTCATTCCTGCCTATAGGATATTATCACTCATCTAGAAAGCATGTTTATAAAATGAAACGTCGTTAATTCTGAGCTTTCAAACAGTTTTACAGCCTCAATTTAGAGATCATGCCTATAGGAGCTTTTAACGCCTATAATTTTTGAATTCATTATTCAGAAACAACAATGATGTTTGTATGATGTTGGAATGAAAATCACCTAGAAATTATACCTATAGGATTTGACAACTCTAATGCGTCTTAACTCCCTAAAATATGTACTGCCTAAACTGCCCACGTGCATTTGTTGTTTATGTGTGGAGGCTAACTTGAGCCTTTAATTGTCTTTACATGAAGTCCTATCTGGTTTGAATATCGCCTAGTTTTATCATTTTGAGCAACCTAAGCTGAGTCTAGAATCACCTAATAGAGGTCGATAGCCTCCTGGACCATAGGTATGGGATAAGTAGTGCACGCATAGGGTACGATTTAGAATTGAATTAAAGCGCCTTTAAGTAAATAACTTCGACATAGTAATTGGGTAGCAGGAGATAGTCTGTGCCCGCTGAATAATACGAGCAACCCCTACCTTAAGGGAGTTGTGAAGTATTATTTATGTTGCATGGGGTGATTCTTTAGGCTAAAAAACTTAGGACCCCCACTTTCTTTATATAGTTGTTATTTGCATGTAGTCATTTAACATAAATCAATGTAGTTGTATCCTTATAGTCATTAAGATTTGTACCGATTCTCATATGTTCTAATAAGACTCTTCGACTTCTAAATTTCCTTTTATTTATTTAATCACCTAGCATGATTAGACAATTCATATAGTTTATAGTTCGACCGGGACTCACAATTGTGGATCTTGAAGAGTGTCTAACACCTTATCTTTGAGGTTATTTTAGCCCTTACCCGATCTTTGGTGACACAGACTAGTCAAACAGAGTTACATGCAAATAGGTGCCCTAACGCACCTCAAAATCGTCAGGTGGCGATAATTTCCTTTTAATACCCATTTAAAAGAGTTATCACACGTCGAAACCCACTTTCACGAGTAAACGGGGTGCAACAGCATGACGACTTTGCTGGGGAATACTTATGCTTTTACCATAATGAACTTGACTTATGTGGATTACTTTATTTTATTTTTCTTTATTTGTTTTAAAATGCTATTACATGCACATCCCTTTCCTTATTCACCTTTATTTGTTTTAAACTGCTATTATATACACATCTCTTTCCGTATCCGCCTTTATTTGTTTTAAATTTTTACGACATGCACATCCCTTCCCTTAATTCCTTTATTTGCTATGACATGTATGACCTCTCTCCATCTCCTTAATCTTGTCTAAGACTGCTCTATTATGACTCCCCCATCTCTATTTCCCTACCTGCTTCATCACGTTCTCACACGTTTTCGTGAGCTTAACTGACTTCTCTCTTTTGTCTTTGTTTTCTTTTATCTTCTTTTCATGTTCACTTTTGCTATTTTATTTATTGCTTTTATGTACTTTTATCATACAAATACATGGAAATCTGTTATTATTTCTGCATAAAGCATGCTCCGCATCATACTCCACTTGTGCATATTATAAATATAACGAAGATTGATGAGTGTCCGCGCTTTCCTGAAATCACCCTTTTTAAATTGGAAAGGCTTATTTGTAGTATACTAGTTGATCAGCGGTGCAGTCGACTATCTCTTGCCTTTCCCTTTCAAGTTGTCCACATGGGAGTACCGGTCTAGACCCTTCTAGAAACTCTACTCTAGTTTGAAAGGTACATGCATCATGCTAAACCTAGTACGGGTTGAAGCATTGTTAAAGTAACAACCTGCTAAGATGAACCTTGTCCAAAGTCCGACGAGATTGCCACAATCCCAATGGACACTATCATATTATGTGCATTACTTGAAGAAAATGTGCCAACATGTTGATCATTATTGCGTAAGTAGTCAAATCTAGAGGGAGAAAGGGCTAACCTTTGTTTGTTTGCAATAAATGAAGCACGAAATCATCAGGTTCGGTATGGTCCAAAACATCCCACCTTTGCTACTTGACTGGAGGAAAGACCTTACACCTTGTGACAAAAAACATATGAGGAGAGTACTTGGTGACCTGCCATCTTTGATGAATATTCGACCAAATAGGGAGCTAATCGAGGCTACCACCATGCGCTGGGATGAGAAAAGAGCTATTTTCCGATTTGGCAATATAGAAATGACTCATCTCCTAGGAGAAATAGGAGGTTTCGCCAAGTTGCCGTGGGATAGTTCGGGATAATTGGTACCAGAGAATCACACTCCCCGTGATTTCCTAAAAATATTGGGTTTTAAGAAGAATGATGAACTGCACTATCTAAGGAAATCATACATCCCTTTTGATTTTCTTTACGAGCGTTATGGGCATAGCAAGTCATATCGTCTTCACCATGATGAGATAGCCATTACTTCCTTGGTATGGGTGCACCACCGGGTTTATGTGTTCATTGTCTGCTTCTTGGGGTTGTTGATATTTCCAATGAAAGGACGAAGGATTCATACTCGCTTAGCCATGGTGTCCAGGACCTTAATGGATGGCATCGAGGGACAAACTTACACTATCATCCCCATGATCTTAGCTGAGTTGTACCGCGCTTTAGATCGGTGCGAGCAGGGATTCAGACACTTTGAGGGTTGAAATCCATTGCTACAAGCCTGGCTGCTGGAACACTTTCAGAGAGGATAGTACTATCAAGAGCTTCTGCGAAGGCCATTGAATGACTATATAGCCAACCATCACCCAAAGAAAATGATATATATTCCAGATAGGTTTGCAAAGCCTGGAAATGTTGTAGGTTGGGTGTGTTTCTTCAGCAATCTGACAGACGAGCAGGTACGTTGGATGTTCGAATGGTTTCCTAGTAGTGAGTTCATCATCAGGTCAAGGGGGACTACTCATTTGGTACTAATCGGGCCGCGAGGCATATACCCTTACGCTCGTATAAGGGTCATGAGACAAGCTGGAAGAAAACAAGTCATACCTCGGTTTCCAATATGGTCCAGTACAAGGACAATTTCAAGGGAGATGTCATTCGGTTCAAGTTCGAAGCGCAACACATGTGGAACCAAAAGATCATTGTGGAAGGAGAAATTATTGAGCTAGATCGGTATCACGCTGGTCATATGTACTACTATCTATCTTGGCTGGAAGACAACGTAGTGGGGGACGTCAAACCAAGAGTCAATCTGAAGGATATAATTGTAGATGAAGTGGCCGAGGCACATGTTAAGTACAAGAGGCTATGCAAAAGGGTGTTCGAGTCCAAAGCTAAACATCTGGAACAACACAAAGTAAACATGAAGGCGATAAGGGAATGGAAGGAGATTTTCACTAAGTCAATAGAAAGATTGGAATACTTGGAACAAGGACTGATAGATCTAGAAGAGAAGATAAGAAAGAGACTCTCAGATTGTCAAGGCATGGACGACGATGAAGGAGGAAATTTGCCAAAAGCTTACCTATTGTTGGATATGCGCAATCTGGGAAACCTGATTGATGGGGTGAAAAGACCAAAGCATGGAGAAGGTCCTTTAGGGACCAAATAGATTAGAAAATGATGTTCTCTACTACTTTATAGCTTATATTAGGTTTCGATCTAATAAGGCTAAATGCTATTAGTACATTTATTGTATTATTGTCGATTTAGTGAAAGTTTGTTTTGGCCTATTTTCGCATTAATGAAATGAAGCAAAGCTGCATTAATTTTCTCCAAGTCTATGTGTCGCTTAGGCCTACCTCAGACACAATGAAGTCCCCAAATTAGGACGCGAATTATTGCATGACTTTGTGAAACTTGTTTAAATATTGCAAACATTCTTTTATTTCTCCTTACTAACTTGGTTACCTTTTTCTTTTTCTTTCCTTTTTGGTTAGTCCCATTCCCAAAGGTTGGTTCGTGCATAGTGGAATCGTCATCATATTATACTAGATCTAGAGGTCCTCCACCTCCTCCTCCACCTAGCGACCCAAAAAATAGAAGCAAGGGAAAAAGGATGGATGATTTAAGTGGTATCAAGAAAGACAATGCTGCTATGGCAGAAAATGTTGAAACTTCAAATGGTAGAAGTACTCTGGGGCAGAATGAGTTAGTCTTACATTTGGAGCAGAAAATCCTGGAACTATAGGGCAAGCTTGAGTAGGTCCGAAATCTGGCAAACCTGTCCCTTACTCTCAATGTTCCCGACATCAACCTGCAAAACCCGACTACCCAGAACCAAACACCACCACAAAACGCACAAAATCAGAATCCACCACCCATAGTTCCGAATCCTCTAGCACAATACTAATATCATAATCTCGCACCTCCCCAGAACCTTAACTCGCCACCAGTGCCAACCCCTCAACAACTCCACCATCATCCAACTCAATATCCGTAAACCACTACTTAGCACACTCCCCAAAATGCACCACAACCTACTCCGATCCCCAAAACTTGACCAACGACCACCCATATACCCAAGTTCCACGAACCAATCAAAGCAATCCGATATATGTGGAAACCTTACCCCATATCCCGTAGCAAACCCTATACATACCCGAACCAACTAAGAAGGACCTTCTCATTAGAAACATGGAAAAAAGCTCACAAGGAGAGTCCAAAATGTTGAAGGTGGGAAAGGCATTGAAGGTCTAAACTATGAGGACCTGTGCATTCAGTTGGATGTGGAACTACCTGAGAGTTACAAACCTCCCAAGTTTGAAATGTTCGATGGTACTGGTGATCCGAAGGTGCATTTGAGAACATGCTGCAACAAACTTGTAGTAGTGGGTAGGAATGAACAAATCTGTATGAAATTGTTCCTGCGAAGCCTTATAGGAGATGTTTGTCTTGTTATATATCAGTCAAAACCCAATGAAGTGAGTTAGTTGGGTAAGTATGGCATCCGATTTCATGGACAGATTCAGGTTCAATACAGTGAACGCGCCAAATATTTTCTACATTCAAAACCTCAAGAAGAAGCCGACAAAAACCTTCCATGAGTATGCTACTCGTTAGAGATCAGAGGAGGCAAAGGTAAGGCCAACACTTGAAGAAGAACAAATGAACAAGTTCTTTGTGAGAGCTTAAGATCCGCTGTATTATGAAAGGTTGATGGTCATCGAGAATCACAAGTTCTTGGACATCATCAAGCTAGTAAAGAGGATAGAAGAAGGAATCAAAAGTGGGATGGTAACTAATTTTGAGGTGTTGTAGGCCATGAATAAAGCTTTGCAATCAGACGTATTTTAAAAAAAGAAAGAAGTGGCTGCCATGATGGTAGCCCAGGGCCCTAAGTCTCCCCTTACATACCAAACGCCTCCACTCATATATCAACCCTCACTCCCAAAATACCAACATCCTGCCGCCACCTACCATACCTACAACACTCAACCTGCATATTACCATTCACCTCCACCCGCCCGCCAAAACTACCTAAAGCCAAGACAAAATTTCGACCACAGACCTCCTAGACAATACACCCCAATTGCTGAACCCATAGCCTAACCGTACGAGATACTAAAGGCCACTAGCTACTTCACCCCTATTCATGCTGTTGTTGTGTATAATCCCTCCCGATGGATCAACCCCAACAAAACATGTGCTTATCATTTAGGCATGAAGGTCATAACATTGAAGAACGCCGCACGTGGAAAGATAAGATTCAGATGCCGATCGACACTAAAGTTATACAAGCAAAGGAAGCTCCACCAAACGTCCCCAACAACCCTCTACCGGATCACAGAGGTGAATGGGTGAATGTGATAGAAACTGACGAGGAGTGGGATCAGGAAGGGTCCATTGGACTCATTCGAGCGGGAGACGCTCCTAAAACATCTCCAAGTCACCCTCACGCCAGTGGTGGTACAAACCCAGGCGCCATTTGAAGTTGAGGTGGCTACACCCTTCACCGCAATGGTAGCTCCCACACCATCTTACAAGTCTGATGCCATGCCGTGGGATTATTTTGCAGAAGCAAGAAGAAAGGGAAAAGTCAAAATGGAGGAAACAAGTGCCATGAAAGGTATAACTAGAACCAGCAGAGTTTACACACCTAAGAATATGGGAGGAACAAGCAAGAAGCTACACCTAAGCCATCTATTGTTGAGACTGGCAATGATGATCTTTAGAGGAAGATACAAGCAAGGTAATACTCTGTTATTGACTACCTGAACAAGACCCCTGCTCAGATATCCATCTTATCACTATTGCAAAACTCAGACATGCACAAGAATGCTTTGATGAAGGTGTTAAGTGAAGCTTATGTACCCGCCGACATCAATAGTGGAGAGATGGCTAACATGGTCGAACAGGTATTGGAGTGCCACAAAATCACTTTCCACGAAGATGAGTTACCACCAGAAGGACTGAGTCATAACAGGGCATTCCACATCACAGTGAAATTCGAGGACAAGTTCATCGCCAAGGTCTTGATAGATGGAGGTTCGATTCTAAACATATGTCCACGGGACACTATAAAGAGATTAGGTAAAGGCCTGCACAAGATACGAATGGGAAGCATGAATGTGAGGCGTTCGATAAATCTTAGAGAGAAACTATCAGAGAAATCAACCTCGATCTACAGATGGGTCTGACTTGGTTTGATGTTGAATTCCAAGTGCTAGATATATCTACTACTTACAATCTATTGTTGGGATGGCCATGGATACATTCAGCTGGGGCAATGGCTTCAACTTTGCACTGGGCTGTGAAATTCGAGTGGAATCATCAGGAGGTGATCATTCATGAAGATGGAAGCAACCCCATCTACTCCAATTAGACTGTTCTAGTCATAAAAAATAGGAGGAAGTTGGGTGGAGAGACATATCATCACATTGAATGGGTTAATGCAATTGAAAAGGACCGAGAGTGGAGCAACAAGATAGAAAGCATATTGCTGTGGACGGATATGAACTAGGCAAGGGTCTCGGCAAAAAGCTTCAGGGGATCACTAAACCCATACAACCATAATATCATGGAACGACCTTTGGACTCAGATATGAATATACATGGAAAGAATATCAAGATTGGACACCTCCATGGCATGCCCCTTATTATCCACCGGAACAACCCATACCATCTCTGCACTAGACATTCCATCAGGCTGACATGATGTGGGGATCTGAGGAAGATGAGATTTTGGCAGGTATGAGGAAGCTATTTCTAGACGAAGAAGACATGGACTGTAGTGCAATTGTGGAGGAGGAGGAGGAGGACAAGAACCAGGGTTCGGCCCCGATTTTTTTTTTAAAATACATCACTCCTCACTCATTTCGAACAAAATTGATCATCATTTTCTTTACCCAACAACTCTTTCATTATTCCCGGGTAAATATAGGCAGCTGTTGTTACCCAATTTTGTACTCATATTTTTCAAATAGTATATATACTTTTAAAATATTATTTTGCACCATTAATTAATTTACAAGAGTTATACAAGTATTTTCAATAATTTTATAATTTTAAAGCTTTAAAATTGATTTTCATGAGTTTAAATTACTTGAATATGTATTAATTACCCCCCATTAAATTATTTTGTGATGATTTAATTATCCAAATCTATTATTTTCATCCATATATATATATATATATATATATATATATATATATATATTTCATAATATTTTTATTTCATTTCATATGATTATATTGGTATTTTTAAGCTATTTGCATAATTTTCCAATAATAGCCTATATGCTATGCATAATTACAATCATTAAATTATTAATGCTAAAATAGTTTTATTGCATAAGTAATATTTTATTTAAACAATTTTGGGCATTTAATTTGTAGCCCAAATTTTGGGCGAATTTCGGACCAAATAGACCGAAATCACTAGCCTAGAGATCCCCAATCCTTAGCCCAACCTCCTTGGCCCAAACCAAACAACCCCTCTCCCAAACCCGGTCGGGACCCGTTAAAACGACCCGCTCTGTTTTCTTCTAATCATAGTCCACAATAACCACTCTTCTTTAAGCTAACCAAACACACCCTAAAACCCTACCATTTCTGTAAGACTGCCGCCCCTAAATCCTCTCTTCTCCTCTCCTCTCAAACCCTAGCAACCGCCTCCCTTATTCTGTCCAACTCCGACCTCAATATGCAATCACTCCATGATTCCCTTTTCTTACACAATTTTGGTATCACATAGTACTCGCCTATTTTTGGCAACGCTAGGCTCCGAATCGAGGGAATCAAGATCCGTTTTGTTTAGATCCAGATGATATTTCGTCTGTATACACTTATTACCAAGTTATATGGGTCCGATTCAGTAATATCTTTGGCTATTTGTGTTCTCCTTCTTGAACTAGGGTTTACCCTATTTTTTCTCCTAAATTTATTCTGAATTTATTTTGAATGATTTTTTCCCTTATTTTGTGTTTGATTAATTATGTTTCCTTGTTTGTTCGTTTAATTTTACTACTATATAAACCCCTCCCCAAATCCCCTTTGACAAAACTATTATCACCGTTATTCTCTCATACTCTCACTCACTCGATACTTGTAACGACCCGACTGGTCATTTTGGGATTCCGCACTTCGCTCGGTATCTTGAGGGCTTGAGTATCTCCGCATGATGTATTATAACTTGCGTAAATTATCGGTATTGGTTTTCAAGTTATCCAAAATCAATTTGGAAGAATGAACTTGAAGATTTAAGTTCTAAGTTGGAAGAATTGACCGAGTTTGACTTTTTAGCATTTGACCTCAAAATAGAGTTTTTTCAGTTCCATTAGCTCCGTTGGGTGATTTTGGACTTAGGAGCGCATCCAGATTGTAATTTGGAGGTCCGTAGTTGAATTAGTCTTGAAATGACGAAAGTTGGATGTTTGGGAAGTTTGACCGGGAGTGAATTTTTGATATCGGGGTTGGATTTCAATTTCGGAAGCTGGAATAGGTCCTTAATGTCAAATGTGACTTGTGTGCAAAATTTGGCACCATTTAGAGTTGATTTGATATGGTTTGGACAATCGGTTGTGATTCTAGAAGTTCTTGATATTTAGTTTGATTTTCATGCGTTTTGGCATCTGATTCGTGGTTTTGGAAGTTATTTGGATTATTTGAGCACGCAAGTGAGTTCGTATTGTATTTTTAGACTTATGTGCATACTTAGTTTGAAGCTCTGAGGGCTCGGGTGAGTTTCAGAATGATTTTTCATAGTTTTTTATTGCTGGTGCTGGTAGCAATCCATTTGTGATGTAATTGTCACAAATGCAACAGCCGTAATTGAGAACTAGCCATCGCAATTGTGAAGTCTGGGCTGCTGGGCAAAGTTCACATTTGTGAAGGACTCTGCCGCATTTGCAATACTCCTGCCATCGCATTTGCAAAGTATGGGTCGCAATTGCAGCCTAAGCAGTAGGCCTTCTAGTTCGCATTTGCGATACAGTGTTTGTATTTGCGAGGGTCGCATTTGCGAACCCCCTGTCGCAAATGCAACATTTGCAACCTGTTAAGTGCTGAGAATTCCGAGTTTTTGATTCATTTTTCATATTTTTGAATCCTAGCTTCGAGGTGAGGCGATTTTGATAGGGGATTTTCAGACCAAAACATTTGGTAAGTATCTTTAATCAATTTCCAACTATATTTCATAATTTAAACAAGATTTAACATCAAATTCATGGGCAATCTATGGAAAAATTTAGGGATTTTGTCAAACTTTTGAAAAATGAAAATTTGAGATTTAAGAGTCGAATAAGACTCAGATTTGAAAACAAAACACATATTTGGACTCATGAGGCTATGGGTAATCAAAACCTATCCTTGGACCCGGGTTTTGACAGGGCGAGCCCAGTGTTTGACTCTTGTTAACTTTTTTGAAGTTGAATAAAAATCATAGCCTTTTTCTCACACCACGACTTGTCGTCATAATTCTTCAAATCTCGTAGCTGTTGCGACCTTCTATTATGCAGCCTGTAGGGGCGCTTAAGAGACTCTTCTCTCCTACTTCCTTCAGCTTTTAGCCAATCTCTAGGCCTCACTTTATGAATATATATAGAACTATGTCAAGTTTTTCCTCTAGGCATCTATAGGTGTACTAAAGTCCTTCGCTTGGTACTTTAACGAACTTACGACTATTGCTATATCTTGTTTCATAGCCTTGTATATCTATCCTTATGGCTTTACTACATCTAGGTAGGTTATACTATACCATAACACTTACTTTGGTTTATTATTACCGAGGTTTGCTACCCAACTCCAGGTTACTCTCTCGCTGCTTATCCTATATGTATAAATCTAAGTCCTTTAGTGCTTCCTCATTACTATTCATCTTAAGAATAACAAACGAATCTCATCTCGTACTTTGGAACTTGTACCCATCTATTGTTGATTCACCTTGATTTTGATCTATAATCTATCATTGATCACTTGAAACCTCTTTTGTAATACATGTCGTTAGGGCTCACGTTGCATCTGGGAACATCTGAAATTATTTGCCTAATCCACCTAGGGACGATACAATACTTCATTAACTATGTTTCATAGCATTCCAACGTGATTCACCTTATGAGGGTATTTTAATCCTGTACAATTCATGAAATCCCTTATTTTGAATCATAACCCAATCAAAGGTCTAAACGTCATCCTCTTATCTATCATAATTACACCTTTATTCTACCATTAGGGCAGCATTCCATTTTTTTATTCTCCTAGTCTTAAACTCCTCTGAGTTCACTCATGCTATACTGAGCTTTTTATAACTTTATGGAAACCATCAACTCTCTTGTTGTGATGGGTTTAATCCCGAGGACTTACTAATTCTCGCCACCTTCTCACTCACCTTTTCTTATCCTTACTCCTGTCTAGTTAAAACCTAGTCGCTCTCCCATACTTTAGCTTGCGACCTGCATATATCTATTTATACTACTCGCAACCTTCCTTTAACTTGCAAGCAGCATATATTTCCTTATGTTATTCTGGAACCTCAAGTGAGACATCATATCGTCTCTAACTCTTATTTTCTCTTAACTAGACCTCTCTATATCTGGAAACTGCATGCTGAAAAATATGCCACCAACGACACCACTATCATTTCTTGATACAGAATTGTGACGCTTCTAGCCCTCTACCTGATATCTGGATTATTCGTAACAATCTGTACTTGGGCATCTCGTACCTTCTTCACATGTACCTTACTTACCTTTAAATCTTATATCATATCTTCTATCTCTTTCATAACCTCCCTTCCACATAAGTGGAATTCACATCCACACCTTAAAGCTCTACTATAATACTTGCACATCATGTGCATACACAATACGCCGAAAGCTTCATACTGACTTCTTATGAGGTTGGTATTTTTCTAACTAGATTTATCGTAGAGCCATTATAGAATATGTCCATTGTACTATATCTTTTGTACCACTAATATTTAGAGTGATTCTACAATGTTCTTAATCATGATTTCTATACTCATCGGGGTCTAATAATTAGACTCCTAACTCACTCTACTGATGTAACTCTTTAGTTTCCTTCTCTATCTCAGCCTTTAAGTAGGTTTACTTTATCTTCTGATCTGCGGCTCAGGGTACTAGTTATTACTTTATCCCCTCGTCGATGCTATGGAACATCCATGATATAACCTTCTAGAAATTCAAGCTTTTGTCTGTGACGTGGAGTCAATTCTTTCTTTTAACTTATACTGGAGTCTCCTATAGATGTATAATTGTCAATATATAATGCATGGATAACACTTCGAAATCTTAAGTATGTTAATAACGTAATTAACTCTGGGTCATAGATCGAATAATTCCTTTCATGCCTTCTCAGCTTTCGTTAAAAGTAAGCAATTACCTTTCTTGGTCATTCTGCCACTTGTTGCATGAATACTTGCTTATCTTAGTGCCCACATATATTAGAATTTTGTGAAACTTCATATGATCTCGAATATTACTTTGGATTTTACTTCCTGTTCCTCAATTACGACGGGTGCCACTTTGTTATGGAGAGCATACAATGTCGTAGTAAGACTATTTTTACAAGACCATTATATATTTAGGTCACTATGCTTTGTTTGAAGCCTTCTTCCTTATTTCTCAGCTAGTCTTTCATTGTAGCATTTATGGAAGATTCTCTGATTCTTGTAAAGCTGTGAGCTTATCCCATCATATACCTGATGAAATTTTTGATGTTCTTACTTATAAATATCCTCAGTTATATACCTTCGTGCCCTTGTTCTCGCAGGGTTACTTCTGAACTCAAAAAAAAAATCTCCCCAGTAGCACTCTCTTTTATTTTCGTAACACTTTTTACGGCAACTATAACTACCTCAACTCTTAACTAAATATTTCTCAAGGATTACGATGTCGTATCTGTGAGACTAAATTCCCTATGCTGGGGTTCACTAGGTTTATCTTGCACGATCTGCTGATTTATCTGTATCCTCTTGTCTATCCATAGCCAGGCTCTTCCTGAATCAACTACTAAATACTCGTTCATCCATTCTCATATCTATATTCCGCATAATCCCTCTTGGGTTGTTTCCTTTGTCTTAACTTACCTCTCACACTGAATCCTTATGTATCAAGTGTTCATTCGCACTTAATATCAATAATATCCTGGTCGGGAACCCTTACTGCCTCTCCCCGATATCGTTCTTGAATAATGTTCTGGAGTCGTAATATATCTATAGGATCTGAACAAATATAATCTCATTCCTTTCGCCTTTTTACCACATTCTTTCTTTACTATTCCATAAGTACTTGAACTACATAACTCCGACTTACTAACATATCACACCATTTTCTCCCCCTTTAGGGGAGTATTAGCATTTAAGGCTATGAAGATTTACCTAGATATGGTTTACCTCTTCATCGTTGGCTTCTTTTCACGTCTTCACTGACTCTTACTCGCCTTGAGGCAACCCTTCTCTACTAGGGATAACTAAATTCATTACGCGCGAGGGTGACACCTAATGTAATTGGCACACTTAGTCCCTTGAGCATAACTTTGCTCACATTGCTTACTTTTAGGAAGCGTCTTCCTGAATGACCTTTAAAGGTTATTCTTCCGTTGTCCATTCTATTTTTGTTGGAACATGGTCCCTGACGATCTCGCGATGTCGACTATTATCGAATGCTCCGATCCCTATCATGTTCGATTTTTTTTTCTTGTTTACTAGCCTATGTTGATTTCTATTACTCCGGGGTTCTAACTTAGCTTTCTAGTAATCATGTTGGAGTCACCAACTCATTTCTCGAAATAAGGATATGACTTTATGGCATGTACTCTTTTATAGTCACAAAGCATGTCATCTCTTGTCTTTTCCTTCACCTGACCATAGACTCTATCATCCTGCCATTTTTGATTTACTGTTATCACCCATTTATTATACCTTACTCATAATGCTTCATTTACTCTCTTCTTATTCTCCTGCTAATACTTCTGTCTATTGCATTATTTTGAAAACTTCAAAAAAAATATTGTTTCACCTTTGGCTCCCGCGGCTCAATCCACCATTTTAGGTTACTCTAACCCAAGCTGGATCCTGATATCCCATCTTTCTCTTAAACTATATATGTTATCTCCCATTAGGCATAATTGAGATAGGTGTGGTCATATGTATATATCTTTGTTACTGTTGAAAGTAACTCAAAATGTTTATACTTTTCTACCTGAATTGTAAATACTGATAATCTTCACTAACTAGGACGTCGTATTCTTCTTCACCTTGCTTGTTTTACTTGTTGGAACTCGTATCTACCTTCTGATTCTCTTATTTCTTCTTACCATATGGATGGATAGATATTCAATCCTTAGGGATCTTTATCAAGAACACGTCTTAGTATACACATGATCTACTGAAGACCTCATATTTACTCATCATAAGCATAATGCAAAATCGAGTTCCTCTCATCAACTCTTCTACAACCACATTCAATCTCTTACCAACTGTCTTTCTCGATGTAGGTGTCATTGTATTACGAACAAAATATAATTTAGGAGTTTGGATTCTTAAAATCGAGCTCTACCACATGATCTAGAGTAAGAAGAAAGACTGATAGTCCTAAATGCCCTGCAGCCTCCTGCTTATAAGTGTGGTACACTATACACCCACAAACAAGACTCTACTAGACATATCTTGTAGACTCCCTAGGACAGAACTGCTCTGATACCACTTTTGTCACGACTCAAATCGGAGGGACGCAACGGGCACCTGGTACCTTACTCAACAGAGTAACAACGTAACGTATCCTTTCTTATCATACCATCATGGGTAAATGGGCCGGAAGGACCATCATGATATAACCACAATGAAACATAAGGGAATACTTGACATAGTATGACCCAACATATAATACAAACTTATACATGTGACATGTAGTCCTATAAGACCAAAATGACACTCGTACACTGAACATAGGCCGACAAGGCCATACAATCTTTCATATGTATGACATTTGTCTACAAGCCTCTAAGAGTACATACACATCATAAATGTTGGGACAGGGCCCCGCCATACCAATCAATGCATGTCCAAATCATACTAACCAAATAGGCAACTCCGGAGCAAGTGGAGTGCACCAATACCTTCCGCTGAGCTGATAGCCTACTAGGAGGAATGTCAACCTATCTATCGGGACCTACGGGCATGAAACACAACATCCCCAGGCAAAGGGACGTCAGTACGAATAAAGTACCGAGTATGTAAGAATGGAAAATATAAATAAGAACAGTAATGTAAAGATAGATAGACGAGATACAACCTATAACATCTGAGTGCCTCTGGGGACTACTGATATGAAATTCATAATACATATATATACATAAACTTTTAAAAACATTCTCCTCTGTGGGCATCATCAACATCATATCGTACCCGGCCTTAAAGAGGACTCGATAAAAACGTACCTGGCCATCATAAGGCTCGGTAGAATCGTACCCGGCCATGTGGAGCTTCGTAAACCCAACTGATTAGTGGTTTCACAATAGGTGTCGTACCCGGCCGACTATAGCGCGTCACGGTAGAGTAAAATAGATACATATATATAATGCATGCTCGACTCATGGAATCACGTTCTAAACCTTTCAGAGTGACGTAAGGTCGTTGCACCTTCGATTAGCATTATGGACATCATACCATCAATATGAACTTAACTAGGACTCAAGGATCATACATACTTTCTTAGAATAACTTTGTACGGAAAGAACAACATGGACAACCTTAGTTGCTAGGAGTAGATTCATTATGAAATAGCGTATCATTTATGTTCATTTCATTTTAGTTCATGCCAAAAGAAAGAAGAAAGTGCCTTAACATAGCTTAACTCTATTGAGTCCTTAATTTCTTCCAAGCAATTCTTCAAACAACTCAATTTAATCTACCACGGCATAAGGAGATTCCAAATCAGTGCTGAGTAAAGGCTAAGTCCGCAACTTAAACTAGTAGATTATTTATGTAGATTTTGGCAGCATCTCCCCTATAACAAGACCATCCTCCAATACCATATACCAACAATACCAAGAACACAATAATAACAACATTTATGCATCATGTTCCAACCTTATCTTCATCACAATATACCATAAAATAGCCCACACACCCTAATCACTTCATACATAAAACGATAACCAAAGTAGTGTCCAACAACCAAAAAAAAAGTAATGACGAACGACCAGCCAACCACCCTGCCATTATGTGGTGTTTCTCCATACTCTTTCTCCTTGCAAACTCCATAAAAACATTAGCAAAATAGACAACCTAACAACAACACAAAACAGCTCACAAAACAGTCCCACAAGTTCAACAACTAAAAACTGACTTTTCGGTTTACTAAAACATGTTTCGACTTGTCTTTTCTTTCAAATTGAGCAACACAAACTACAATACATAATTAAACCTCTTATCCTATAAAACAACCATCAATTCAACTTAAAAATAAGTTCACAACCAGCCAATAGTGGTGCAACAACAAACAACATAACACTCATTCGAAACTCGCTAGGTCTAATCTTTATGGTCGAGTTACAACTCGTACAAGCATAGATAATGGAAGGAGAAGCATAAATTTACCTTGAAATGAGTAGAACCATGAAACATAGTCCTTCTCCATTAAAAATTCAGTCCCCCAACGCAGATACATGAAGGAGAAAGAGAAACTAGCAAGCTGTCCGGGTTTTCGGCACTAGAATCACATCGTAACATCCGAAATAACCTAGGATTTGTGTGAGATTTTTGGGGAGGAGTTGCAGGGGTTAACTCTGGTTTTATGGTCTAAAATATGATTTAATTAAATGAGTTTATAAGACTTTAAATTTCCACTCTTGGCCGACTTAAGGAGGTTTAATTGAGACCTCTCCTTTTGGCAAGTAAGTGATGCACCTACTTTTCACCCACCAGTCTACGTTGTCTCGCGAAAACGCGATTATATCTCTCCTCCAATATCGTATCAGTAAAAGGTTAATGTTTTATAAAATAGACACGTACATCTTAAATTTGGTAGGTAGATCATCCCCTAATTCGTAGTATATTTGGAGAAAAGCTGAGTTACATTAGACCAAATATTTAGCACATTTATGAATGGAACTTGTGATGACCTTTTCCAACTTTTGTTCCACCACTCGCTCGACCTCAAAACATAACACCAACTATCATACGACTAAAATAAATCATAATATAATCTCCTTATAATGTTAATAACCCTAGTCTCATCCCAAAAGTACATGGTAAAACATTCCAACTTGTCGACTTTTGACGAAACTTATTTTCTTCAATTCATTTAGCGTCTAAGCTTTCCAACCCTTTTGGTACTTGTTATTCATGATCTTAAAGATTTATAAACTCCAATATAACATGATGAACTTATGCTATGTACTTTCAAAAATGACCTCATTTCCGAGCTTACATCAATTGGCTTACGACGTACTCTCACGTACGAAATTATGGGATGTAACAGTTATAATTGTATGTTATTGTGAGGTCATGGTACGAAGGGTGTTTCCGTGTAGGTGAGGACGAGGGACATGCATTATGGTGTGATATCTGTTTCATGTGTATACATTTGTTCCCTTACCTTGAGCTGTTATTGTTGTATTTACATATTTTGTGTGACTTGTTGTTATTGTCCTATACTTGACCTTTATCTCAATTGTTGATGCACCGTCCATGTCTTTTACTTGCTTAACTTGCAAATACCGTGCCTATTTCCTGCTTTTATAATTATACTCATGTTGTATCTATTATGTTTCACTTTAGTTTAAGCCTTCCACCATGCTAGCCATTCATGCCCTTACTTTCTAACTTGCAAAGATCTTGTGTTTCCGTCTTAATTGTTATGTTTGTACTTAGGCCTCCAATATGCTAGTTAATTGAAGTTGATATTCCTTGCTTTCCATTTGTTGTTATTACTCACGTGCTTTCCACTTAGTCCTTTACTATGACCCACATGTGCATCCTTGCCCGCCGTTGTTACTTGCGTATTTCCTACTTAGTAATTCCTATTATTGTGTTACTGTGATATGGTTGGTTCTGTTATACGATCATTTGGAAAGATGAGTTAGACGCACGAAGGGTGTTGCCGTGCTAATTGAATTGTTACAAAAATTTACTTATACATGGTGAGGATGAGATAAAAGCACAAAGGGTGTTACCGTGTTATGTGATTTGACATTTGACATTTTGGACATATATCTCATACCAGGAAAGATCGTAAATATTCTACTGTTGTTCTTTTTAGTAATTATTGACTGTCTCGCCGAGTTGTATATGATAGTTTTATCTGTTATACTTTTGAACTCCTTTACTATTAATCTATTGTACATGTTATAGCAATAAGCATCTTTTTAACTAAAAGCCTCATCTCTACTTCGATGTGGTTAGACAAAATACTTACTAGTGCATGGGGTCAGTTGTACTGATACTGCACTTCTACACGTTCCGTGCAGATTTTGGAGTGGAGCTGCTGGTGACGTCGGGTGCTGCTTCAGAAGATGATCGTGCATTTGGTTATAGCTACCACTTGTCCTTGGTAGTCTAGATTATTGTTAATCTGTTTAAGTAACCTTCAAATAGAACGTGTATTTATTTGTATCAGTTTGAAATTCCAAATCTTAGAAGCTCGTGATTCGTACTACCAGGTCTTTGTAAATTTGTAATGCTCAATTATCTAATCTATTTTCTCTTATAACCTCAATTGGGTTGTGTTTTTCTGTTAGTTGGCTTACCTAGCGGGTTGTATTAGGTGCCATCACAACTTGCGGTTTTTGGGTCGTGACAAGGTGGTATCAGAGCACTAGGTTCGTAGATTCTACGAGTCATGAGCAAGTGTTTACTAGAGTCCTGCGGATCGGTATGATGCCGTCCATACCTATCTTCGGGAGGCTACATGGCATTTAGGAAAAACTTTCCCTTTCTTATTTCCTTATCGTGCGGCCTTGTTTCAGCCTGAAACCTATGACTTTGACTCTTCTGGATCGCTCATATGTGATATTGTGCGCTCAGTATTCAATATGTGTCGATGATCGGTGATGTTGAAGATAGATTACGATGGGCTATGGATACTTGATTATCATCACGATGTGCTATCTAGCCTCAAAAGTAGATGTAGTGTTAAATCTTCTAGTCATTCATTTGTGGTAGGAGGCAGGTTCATATGTCTGGTTGGTAAGCACAGATTTGGGGAAGATTGGCTGGTGGCCAGGCTATTGTGATTAATGTAAGTTCATGGCAAGGTGTCAATTTGAGTATAACCGGTGGGCCATCTCCTGCATAATGAGTTTGGATTATGTGTCTCGTATGAGGTTTCCATTCGGCATGTGATGCATATGTCATCATTTCAGAGCATTTGGGGAATATCGTTTGACTATTGTAATGATGGGTAAGCACTTGTTAGAGTCTTTAGGGTGTTCTATGATCAGTATTGCATGAGTTTTGAAGTATTCAGCCAAATAGTCGTATAGTATCAGAGCGTGCTGTGAAGATATGGTACTTTGGGTTGCTGCTGAGGTGTTCTATGGCTTCAAGCTAAGTGGTAGAGTCTACTAATAATGATCAAATTGTAGGATCATGGATCGTATCAGTTTTCGGACCGAGAGATTTCATGGATATTTCTTTGAATGGGCATATACCGGTGAAGCATGGGTTGCTCGACGCGTTATAGTTGTGTATTGAAGATCAGAATAAGATGAGTGGTTATCAAGAAGGTTCTGGCGAGTTCCAAGTCTTATGTAGCCTTTAATGACTTTTGAATTTGTCTACAGGTGGGCTTGAGAATGGTAGTGAATGGTAATCGGATCCACGGTGTTTCCTTGTCAAGAAAGGTCCACAAGCTAATGTTGGGGTGATGTAAGAAATGGCTTTGGGTTCCCAGAAGTTTTCTCAGGGGCGATCATATCGGATTGAGTTATTTTCGAGTTGTCAACTGCGTGACTCGATTGAATTAAAGGCGATTGGTTCTGATTACGCAAATGTGTGTTACTGAATTCCGAAGAATTTATCATGGTTATGACCACGGTCGAAGTTAATGTTTTCTACAAGTATATGAGCTATATTGCGTGTGGTGGTGTTCTCCTAGATTGAGATAGATGGAAGATTCTCAGTTGCTAAAATGTTCAATTTGCGTAAAGTATGGAGTCGACTATGAGGTTTCGTAGTGTTGCGAGTTAGCATATTAGAGGTGATGCGCCATGTGGGGTTGAGAAGTTGCATGTGCAAGGTTGCAGTTTTAGTTTTGGAGGGAAGGATACGAGATCTTGATGTCTCAAACGATTTCTGGTGTTTAATGTTTAGCTGGCACTATGTATTTTCATTGGGGCGCCTGTTGGTAGATACATTGTGTTTTGATTTATAGGTGCATTACCGAAAGATGATGTAGTATGATTACGTGTTAGTTATTTGAGAAGCCGTGTTGAGATTGGGTACAAAAGTTCTGGTATTCACGAGGCTCAGAGATTGAATGTTCTTGTTCATGGACTATTCCTCGATTGTGAGTTATGAAGGAGTGTAGAAGATTGGATGATTAATGGTAAGTGTTATGGGTAGGTTGCTATAGACTTTTGGGAGGTTTATTACATATTTGAGGATGATCGAAACTTGGTCTAGGAATTATTTTGAGCCTAGCGAGGATGTGTATTCTGTATCAGGTTGGATTTGCTTGCTCTTGCGCAAGTGGTGTCATATGTATGTCGTCAGACGGAGTGGATGAGATTCGCGCCTTGGTTTATGTCATGTTTTTCTCTCTCATACTATGACGTGTTATGAAATTTACATGACTCTTTGCACGCATGTTGTGATTCAGTTTAGTCCTCGTGGCACTATAGGCGAGGTGGCCTTATGATGTTGCTTAGCTTATTGCACCATAGTTGTGTTTGTCTCTCTCAGTATTGTTGTTCCTAATAATTTCCCCACAGTTATATTTTGTGCACTCTGTTGTGCTTGATGTTGAAACATATGTGATCAGTGAGCCCGAGTATTATGGCTCGATGGGTACCCTATGTGGATTGATATGAAGGGATCGGGTTGTGTGCCCAACAGTACAATGATGATATGTGGCTCCTTATTTCTATTTCGTGTATATTGTTTTCACCCTGTTGAAAATAGTTCATAGTAAAATGCTAAAATTTCCCTGCCTGCTTAACCTGTTGGTGTACGGAACAGGGTTGAGTGTGGCTCCATATGATTATTGTTGATGCTTGTTGGTGTGACTACTTGTGTTGGCTGAGATGAGGTTTCTAGACCTAAGATTTGCACTATTGTATTGGGATGAGGAAGGATTTGGAAGAATAACACTATGATTTGTTGAGGATTTGGACAACGGCCCTGGTCGGGCAAGTGTTTCTTGGCTTATTGATCAGATGAGTGGTTAAGCGTTTTTGCGTGTTTCTTTCATCATCGGTAGGGTATGAAGGTTTTGAACGAGGTTCTAATCTATTTGAGGTTTGCTACCGGCACCAGATTTGTGTTTTGGCAGTATTGGTGGTCATCAGTTCCTGCTGTGAGTGTCCAATGATGGAGTATATCTTGTGATTACATCTTGTGTTATGATTGTGACTTAATACAACTTGTTCAGACGTATGTAGTGTATGGTCGTGGGATTCGGGTCTTGTAATGAGATGGAGTTCTAAGGTTTAAGGACCAAGGTCGAAGCAAGGATCTCTAATGTTGTTGTGTTGACGGGCTTATGTGGAGCAGGGTGATGTGGGATCACCCCCAGGTTTATGCTTAGTGTGATTACACCATGATTTGATATCTTTTGAACGACTCCTAGTACGTTCGAGGACGAACGTGTGTTTAAGTGGCGGAGGATGTAATGACATGACTGGTCGTTTTGGGAATTTGCACTTCGTTTGGTATCTTGAGGGCTTGAGTATCTCTGCATGATGTATTATGACTTGGTAAAATCATCGGTATTGGTTTTCAAGTTATCTGGAATCAATTTGGAAGAATGATCTTCAAGATTTAAGTTCTAAGTTGGAAGAATTGTCCAAGTTTGATTTTTTAGCATTTGACCTCAGAATGGAGTTTTGTCAGTTCCATTAGCTTAGTTGGGTGATTTTGGACTTGGGAGCGCGTCCGGATTGTAATTTGGAGGTCCATAGGTTAATTAGTCTTGAAATGGCGAAAGTTGGATTTTTGGGAAGTTTGATCGGGAGTGGACTTTTTGCTATCGGGTTTGGATTTCAATTTTGAAACTTGGAATAGGTCCATAATGTAAAATGTGACTTGTGTACGGAATTTGGTGCCATTCGGAGTTAATTTGATATGGTTTGGACGCTCGGTTGTTGTTCTTGAAGTTTAGTTTGATTTTCATGCATTTTGGCGTCCGATTCGTGTTTTTAGAAGTTATTTGGATGATTTGAGCGTGCGAGCGAGTTCGTACTGTGATTTTAGACTTGTGTGCATACTTGGTTTGGAGCCCTGAGGGATCGGGTGAGTTTCAAATTGGGTTCAAAATGATTTTTCATAGTTTTTGATTGCTGGTACTGGTAGCATCGCATTTGTGATGTAATTGTCACAAATGTGACAGCCGCAATTGCGAAGCTGCCATCGCAATTGCAAAGTTTGGGTTGCTGGGTAGAGTTCGCATTTGCGAAGGACTCTGCCACATTTGCGAAACTCCTGCCATCCTATTTGCAAAGTATGGGTCGCAATTGCGACCTAAGCAGTAGGCCTTCCAGTTCGCATTTACAATACAGTGTTCGCATTTGCGAGGGTCGCATTTGCAAACCCCCTATCGCAAATGTGACATCTGCACTCGTTAAGTGCTGAGAATTTCAAGTTTTTGATTCATTTTTCATATTTTTGACCCTAGCTTTGAGGTGAGGAGATTTTGAGAGGGGATTTTCATACCAAAACATTGGGTAAGTATCTTTAATAAATTTCTAACTATATTTCATGATTTTATACAAGATTTAACATCAAATTCATGGGCAATCTATGGAAAAAGTTTTGGGATTTTGTCAATGTTTTGAATGAAAATGTGAGATATAAGAGTCGAATAAGACTCAGATTTGAAAATAAAACACATATTAAGACTCATGAGGCTATGTGTAGTCAAGACCTACCCTTGGCTCCGATTTTGACCGGGCAGGCCTGAGGTTTGACTTTTGTTGACTTTTTTTTTATGTTGAAAAAAAATTATAGCTTTATTAATTAAAATGGTTTTCTCTTGCATTGTGCGGTGTATTCAAGTCGTCATTGGCTAGACTGAGTTGAGCGGAGGTGAACTTGTAGAGGAAAAGGCTAAGTTGAGTGTGAGTTAGCCGAATTGAGGTAAGTGTTTTGCCTAACTTTGTTGAGGGAATTTTTCCTCCTATTTGTCATTGGTTGCAACATGCAGTGTTGATACATATATGAGGTGACGAACGTCTTTGTATGTGCTAGGGTTAATCATGCTCGGGGGGTGGATTATGTTGCATTTATGTTTGTAGAATTTCGTGGCCTCTTGCTTCATGCCTCACTTGACTCTTAGATACAAGGAGCATGATATTAAATGATAGAAATCAAGACTTAGCATATTATAACTTGATCAAAATTGAACGGAAATTCTGAGAATACAGTGATGTGTCTAATTCGGTTATCTCTATGTGAAATCATTACGACATTACTGCGGCCAGTATTCTTGAGATACTAGACTATATAATTGTGTTGTGGATCATTGTGAGATTTGTGGAAGTATTTGAATAATACGGTTCTTGAGGGTTGTTGAATCATTGTTGATTTGGAAGGTTGTGATTGGGAATTGTTTGGAATATCCGTTAAAACACTCTCCTTGATGTTATTTATGCTTCCTGCATTGGTTGTCATTGTTACACATATGCTTGGTAAGGAAGAGTGTAAAATATGAAGGGTGATGACGTGCCACATTATTGAGAGTAAAAGCACGAAGGATGATGTCGTGCCACATTATTGAGTGTAAAGGCACGAAGGGTGATGTCGTGCCATATTATTGAGAGTTAAAGCACGAAGGGTGATGTCGTGCCATTTTAATTATATTGTTATGCTTGTATGTTATTGTGAGGTCATGGCACGAAGGGTGTTTCCGTGCAGGTGAGGACGAGGGACATGCATTATGATGTGATATTTGTTTCCCGTGTATACGTTTGTGCCCTTACCTTGAGATGTTATTGTTGTATTTACCTATTTTGTGTGACTTGTTGTTATTGTCCTGTACTTGACCTTTATCTCAATTGTTGATGCACCATCCATTTATTTTACTTGCTTAACTTGCGAATACCGTGCCTATTTCCTGCTTTTATAATTATATTCATGTTGTATCTATTCTGTTGCACTTTAGTTTAAGCCTTCCACCATGCTAGCCATTCATTCCCTTACTTGTTAACTTGTAAAGATCGTGTGTTTTCGTATTAATTGTTATGTTTGTACTTAGACCTTCAATATGCTAGTTAATTGAAGTTGATATTTCTTTCTTTCCATTTGTTGTTATTACTCATGTGCTTTCCGCTTAGTCTTTTACTGTGAGCCATATGTGCATCCTTTCCCACCGTTGTTACTTGCGTATTTCCTACTTAGTAATTCCTATTATTGTGTTCCCGTGATATGGTTGGTTCTGTTATACGATCATTTGGAAGGATGAGTTGAATGCACGAAGGGTGTTGCGCTGATAATTGAATTGTTACATAAATTTATTTATACATGGTGAGGATGATATAAAAGCGCGAAGGGTGTTACCGTGCCATGTGATTTGACATTTGACATCTTGGACATATATCTCATACCAAGAAAGATCGTGACATTCTACTATGGTTCTTTTTATTAATTGTTGACTGTCTCGCCGAGTTGTATATGATACGTTTATCCGTTGTACTTTAAACTGCTTTTCTGTTAATCTATTGTACATGTTATAGCAATAAGCATCTTTTTAACTAAAAGCTTCATCACTACTTCAACGAGGTTAGACAAAATACTTACCAGTACATGGAGTCGGTTGTACTGATATTACACTTCTGCACGTTCCGTGCAGATTTTGGAGCGGAGCTGCTGGTGACGTCAGGTGCTGCTTTAGAAGATGATCGTGTGTTTGGTTATAGCTGCCACTTGTCCTTGGTAGTCTAGATTATTGCTAATTTGTTTATGTAACCTTCAAATAGAACGTATATTTATTTGTATTAGTTTGAAATTCCAAATCTTAGAAGCTTGTGATTCGTACTACCAGGTCTTGGTAAATTCGTAATGCTCAGTTATATTTTCTCTTATAACCTCAGTTGGGTTGTGTTTTTCTGTTAGTTGGCTTACCTAGCGGGTTAAGTTAGGCGACGTCATGACTTGTGATTTTTGGGTCATGACAATACTATTCTGAATCTATTGCTCTTGGCCGGCTAAAAGCCACGGCCATCGAAACCCTCTCTAACGACCTCCCTAGTGTGAGCACTGCTCGGGCTCATTTGAGGCTCCTTTGAACTTTGACGCACTAGGATTTGGGCCTTTTGGTTGTTCTCTTTAGTGGTGATGTTTGAGCAATTTCTGACACTTAGCCTTCTCTTCTATTTTGTTTGTTGAATCTGCAAACAGGTGAGTGTCTTGACTTTTGCAATTCTATCCTTTTTTGCTTGTTTCCAGGGCTTTGCATATCCATGTTGTTCGAACCAATATGACCCTAATATTGTGTTGTAATCATTGGCAGTTTTACTTGCATTGTAGCTATTCTACAATTCTGAATCTCCTAGTGTCACAACCTGCCTAATTCTGTAAACTCTTATATGTTCATCTTGAATGACTTTGTATCTTTAAGTTTGCTTTGTTGTTCTACTATTTATTGTGAGTTTTTCTCATGCCTTCTTTTGGATTCTTGCACTAAAATCCCCAAGGAATCATCTCTTACCCAGAATTTGCCTTATTGAACTTCTACTAATAATTCCTTTATGAAACTCTATTTTTACCTGCTTACATGAACCATATTTGTTATCACAATGTTTTAACCAAAGTTGTTGCTTTCTTCTGGAGCTTGGTCAATCTTGCATTTTTTGGTATTTGTAACGACCCAACCGGCCATTTGAGATTTTTCACTTTGCTCATCACTTCCCATGCATGACTTGCCCCGTGTGATGGATTATGACTTATGTAAATCGTTGGTTTTGGTTTTCAGGGTAATCATGAATTTGGAAGAACAGTTCTCAGTTTGAAGCTTGAATATTGAAAAGTTTTACCAAGATTTGACGTGTTGGTATATGATCTTGGATCGAAATTTTTATGATTTGGTTAGCTCCGCTATGTGATTTGGGACTTAGGAGAGTGATCAAAATGCATTTTGGAAGTCCGTGGAAGGTTTAGGCTTGAATTGGCGACATTGAGATTTTGGCGTTTTTCGGTTGATAGGTGAGATTTTGATACAGGGGTCGGGTTTTGGTAATTTTGAGATTTATATTGTAAATTGATTATTTTCGCTTGGGCTGTGTTCCCTTAGAAAATTTTGATGTCCTCGTTCTGATTTTGGATAGATTCGACGCGGGTGGAGGCCGATTCGAGGGGCAAAGGCGTCGCGAGCTAGAGATTTGACCGGATTAAGGTGAGTAATGATTGTAAATGATGTTATGAGGGTATAAAACCCTGGACTTGCACATCGTTGTGCTATATTGAGGTGACGCACACGCTCGATGATGAGCGTGGGGTCGTGCACTGTTGGGGATTGTGACTTAGTCCGTCCTGAATGACTATTTTACCGCGTATTTGACTAAAATCCATTTGCTATCATCATTATTTGGGATGAATGCCATATTTGGGCTTCGTGCCAACTATTTGAACCCTTCGAGGGCTTTTATTGATATTTCCTTACGGTTTTGACTTTATACTCAGCCATGTTTACTCTGTTTTAACACTTAAATGATCTTTCAAATGATAATTGGGCTAAGAATCATTGTTTTACTATTTCCCGAGTGGCTTGTGAGGATTTTGACTGAGTAAAGTCGAGGGCCTATGTTGTGAGGAAACATTTGATATTGATTATGAGGTCGAGGGCCTGAGATATGTATGCCCTGAGGTGGCTTAATTGATATGAGGCTGAGAGCGTAGTGATGATGCCACGAGATGGCTTGATATTGCGCTTGGGCCGTAAGGGGCCCCTCCAGGAGTCTGCACACCCCTAGTGAGCGCGGGTACCCATTGTGATGTGAGATTGAGCCCGAGGGGCTGGTATTGTTCTGAGATATTGCCCGAGGGGCGGATTTGTTGATACAGTGCCCGAGGGGCGAACCTTTATTTGTTTATCTTTTCTTAATTGCCTGCCAAATTACCTGCTTAATTGTTGAAAAAGGCTTTTCATGAAGTTAAATTTGAGTTAAAGGATTTTTACCTATCTTTCACTGGTTTACTGTTTTAATGGTTTTACTGCTTCATTATAGCATGCTTTTGTGCCTTGCATGATTTTCTGCTTTCAGTCTTTATTTATGATTATTACTCACTGAGTTGGAGTACTCACATTACTCCATGCACCCTGCGTGCAGATTCAGGCGTATCTGGTCCCGCTCCCGAGTGCTGATCATTTCCGGCTCAGGCGGATCCGAGGAGTCTCTAGGTAGCTGTTGGCGTTCATAGCCCGGAGCTATTCCCTATCTTATTTCTTCATGTTCTTAGTTTCTGTATTAAACTCTGTAATTTGATTTGGAGTATTTCATATTATTTAGATGCTCATGACTAGTGACACCCCGGTATCGGGCTGTGTTGGGATATTTTTCGCGAATTATGCTATTAACTGCTTAAACCTTGGTTTATTTGATCATGCTTAGACTGTCCCTTAATGCTTAACTGTTAAATACTTAAATGGGTAGTGTCGGCTGGCCTTGTCTTCACAGAGGCGCCATCACGAACGGGTCCGGGTTAAGGGTCATGACAAGTTGGTATCAAAGCCTAGGTTACATAGGTCTCACGAGTCATGAGCAGATTTAGTAGAGTCTCGTGGATCGGTACGGAGACTTCTGTATTTATACTCGAGAGGCTGCAGAACCTTTATGAAAAAAATTTCACATTATTGAATTCTTATCGTGCGTCCTTGATTCAACTTGAAAAGTAACTCTTTGAATTCCTTCCACGCGTTCGTATGCGTGCATGAGCGCTCGGTATCGGATATGCATCGATGGCTTGTGATTCCTTGATCGAGGGGCGAGATGTGATCTTTGTGCGTTGATATTGGGCCAGCCTAGAGGACTCGAGGCCAGATTTTTGCCTATAGCTTGAGCCCTGAGCTGTTGATTTCATGAGCATGTGTTTCTAGATCTATATGTTCTGTTGTGTCCCTATTAAGGGAGGTGATAACTGGATAGTTACATGATGAGTGTGATGTGACTGCGAGATGTATTTATGTGATTTGGAAGTGACGAGAAGGGTCTACTGGAGGATAGAAGGACTATTAGGTGCTCGATTTTCATCTTTATTTGAGGTATAGCCCCGAGTTATGGGTGTGTGAAGAATCTTTTCATGTGTTCTAGTTGGGAGTGAAGTGAATTTCATGTTGTGGTATGAGTTCAGACTCAGAAAGATTAAGTAACTACGTAATGTTTATGATGGTGGAAGGTATATAGAAATTTTAGTTTGAGGCAAAGCAAGTGGGGTTATCTCTTGCGGATTGTTCTGAAGTTTGCGTAATCCCTTGTGTCATTTATTGGAAGATCTCTGTTACCAGGGAAATATATGTTTTACAATTTGAATTTGGGTGGCTCAAGAGAGTAGGCTTGACTACTACGAGAGCGAATGCGAGATTTGTAGAAGATATAAAGTACCAGATGGCCTGTGTTCCACGAGCTTATGAAGGATTGAGTTTAATCTCACTATGGTATTATGGAAGCAATAAAGTATATGCGTTATGAGTTATTGTGTATGTTTTGTTCTATGATTTCGAGCCAAGTGGGGGAGTCCACTATTAATTAGTCGATTGCACAATTATGTGCTATGTTGGTTCTAGTTTGAGGCGTGCGGGTTAATCAGTTATGGCTTACAGAGATTGAGACCGAGGATGGATCGAGTAAAGGAAAATTTTGACAAAGGTTATGTCATGCTTCATAGGTGTATGAGAATCACGGAATGTCTTGAGTTGTTGTTGGTAATGGATGCTCGGTGCATGGAGCAGGAAGTTGCTTGGTTGTTATTGTTTGAGGTTACAATATGCGGTGTTGGAGTGCTAATGAGGCACGGGTTGTTCGGTTCATTTAATCAAGCTAAATGTAGTTTGAGTAGGGTGGATGGCTCTAGAGAATGGTTCTAACGCGTTCAAGGTTTTACATGTAATAATTGGAGATTTCAAGTGTATAATTTGGCTAGAAATTGAGGTTTGCATTGGAGGGTGCCGAGACTATGTCATTTCTATATCAATTATGGGATTCTATATATCAGTTTTAGGAAAGTAATGGTTTCAGATTTGCAGGAAGTCTCTTCGGGGTAGGTATTTTGAACGTGGTGCTTTTGGAACATTTAAGAGAGTACTCAGCAGCTTATGAGCCTTAGACGATGTGATGTTATGCTTGGGTCTCGTGTGGTGAGTCTAGGTTGAGGAATTTTGGTGTTATAGCAAGAAGGAGTATCAACTTGAAGGTAAATTAGAAGGAAACCTGGATAGATAGGATAGCTTGGTAGTAGACCGGATCGATATGGTAAGAATATGAGTAGTTGCTTGGGTGTGAACGGAGTAATGCGTTTCTGCAGGTGTTTCGTGACAATTCTCTAGGGTTTTTAGTGGCCTGCATAGCTTGTGTCACACCTCCTTTTTACTTACACCCCGTAAAGGGTATAAATACAAGGGAGTTTTTCCAATTAAAGAACAATCGAAACGAGATTTGTTTATTTAAAGATTCAGAGTCGCCACTTGGGAGGTTTATGGTGTCCCAAGTCACCAGATTAAAATCCCGAATCGAGGAAATTGACTCTATTTACGGTCTGCGAACACAGAAATTTGGGTAAGAAATTCTGTTTACCCAGGAGAAGGTGTTAGGCATTCCCGAGTTTCGTGGTTCTAGCACGATCGCTTTGATCATACTCAACTTATTAAAATTGTTTAATTACTGAGTTTAGATCCTATGTGCTTTTATCTATTAACCTCTTTTAAATTAAGAAAATTATCTTGAAACGGGTCACGCGTACGTGTACCCATTTGTTTAGCGCGTCAAAAATCATGTCACTCGAACGTGTCAACAACTAATAACGCTTTATTATTATAAAAATGTTCGGGACAAAGTTGCGCGAACGCATACTCCGGTTTTGTTTTTACGATCATAATTATGTCACGCGAACGTGTCCACGACCACGATAATACATTAAACGTGCCTAAAGCAAACTACGATAATTGGTTATTTGTTATATCTAAATCATAAAGTCAATATGAGGGCCATAATCTGCTTATCCTATTAAATATGGCTCACCTCCAATTTATATTTGAAAAGCCCAATTAATCAGCTCAGGAAAATTTGCGGCAAACTTTTACTTGTTTAAACTAAGGGTTCTACCCTACAAGTTACTAGACGCATTGTAGTAGAGAATTAAAGACCCGAAGAGAAACTATTTCAAACACCATTGAACAGATCCCATTTAAAATGTCGTTAGGAATTGGGATCAAGCCCCCCCCCCCCAATTTTTGGTGAAGCAGAGGCGCCCAGGGATCCGTATTCGACGCACCATTCAACTGGGCCTGCGTTAGGCCCTAGTTTTATGCCCCAAACTTTTATGCCAATCAGGAAATGAAAATTAATGACATTAACTTGGAACATGAAACTGACTTAGCCAACCTAAACCCCGATTTCGAAATATCAAACACCAATTACCTATCTAGCTCTTTAATCTTAACTACTCCAACATGAAATGACCAAATAGACATTATGACCACAAATTCCCAAATCAAGCAATTATCTAAACATTACGCTTGAAATCAGTTGTTAACTAGTTTCAACATGAATCTGAACCTTGACTTCGAGAATGAACATGCTTACAAAATAGAGTCTAGGTAAATTGATATACATACAAGCCAATACTCAGCATTTCAATGGATTCAAACGGCCATCACAACTAAAACTACATTGATCTTCAACATAAACTAAACAAAGGTGTAGAACCCCAAAGCATTTAATTGAATCTTTGTGACAAAGCCTAATGACTCCTTTATCCAGCATACATTCGAACTCATTAGAAGAAAACTGAATAGCTAAAGTCCATAGTTCATTTATCACCACAAAAGCATATTTGCTACTATAGGTTCAGAGAATGAAGATTCAGAAAAAGAAAAAAGAGATGAACTAAATTATGAATAACAAACTAATGCTAAGCTCTACAATTCCGTTTTTTCATTTCACCCTTCAAGTAAAGCATTCACCTTATACAAGTTGTAGAGTGTGTACCTGGAAATTGAAAGGAAAAGAAGTGAGGAATCAACAGTAACAGTATAGTAGAGCCCAGCGACAAGAAACGACCAATAGAACCAATTTCAAAACCCCCAAAATGATGGTCAATAGTCCAAAACTAGTTTCAGTCGAACAAACCCAGCAAACTTCAAATCAAAACCTTTTAAAACCTAAAATTCAATTCAATTCAGCACTAGCCTGAGTCAGAAATTGCTTCTGCCAATTAAAAACTCCAAAAATTCCCAGATGGAGTTCAATGAAACAGTCACTTTAAAAATTTTCGGCTGTTGTTTTTCCTGTATTTTTAGCTATTTCAGCCTCCCCCCCACCTCTTAAATGTCAAGTTAGGATGCCTTTATAGGCAAGCTATTAGGGTAGCATAAAAAGAATTCAAATTTGCATTTTTAACCTTCTGATCTTTTCGTTTCTACTCAAATACCCTTAACTTAAAACTCAAATTTTCATATTAGCCCCTACCCTAGCTTCCTAGAAGTTTCCTTAGGTTGTTACAAAAGATTCTCTTACCTATACTACCCATATTACCCTTAACAACCCTGTTTATTACCCCTGGGACCTTAAATGGGTCATGGGTCAAATGACCCAATGATCAAACCAGACCTGGGCTCGAAAAATCCATTTGAACTCTTGGAATGGTTTATGAAATGAATTCAGAGCCCAAATGAAATGAACCCAGGTTGAGCAGACTATGGCAAACAATAGGAAAATGACTAAAACAACTTTCAGAAAACTTAAAACCTAAGCTAAGGGATTAAATTGTCATATAATCCTAAATAAACTAGTCAGGGCTAAACAAACAAAATGAAATCAGAAATTAATCGTGTTGTTAACAAAAGAAACTAGACCAACCAAACAAAAATCACATAACCAAATTGGAGCGGAAAACTGAGACGGAACAAAAATGGACAGTACTCGATCTCACCTAGTAAATGCGTTCAACTTTATTTTGATTAACCGGAGGGAACGAGAAGAAGAGAAGAGGAAAGAAAGATGAAGGAATCACAAGCGAAAATGAAGGGAAAGAAAGAAACTCACTGACTCGGGCTCGACCCTTCGACTGCCTTTCCGATTTAAAACCCCGAATATTGTCAACTACTTGTTCTTTGTCAAAAAAAGCTATTCCGTGGTAGAACTGGCCCAGAACACTCATAAAAACTGGGAAAACACTGTTGCATGCGCAGCTTTAGCTTTGGCTTCTGGGCCTCGAACCTTAGATTTAAGATTTGAGACGTTCTAGCAAAATTCGAGGGGAACGGAGTGTGGATTTGGTACAAGGGGTCATGGCAGTTCTATGGTGTCAATTTGGTGGTGAACAGAGGTGGCGCCGCCACCGGAGGAAATGAGGGCGGCGCTAGGGTTGGTGCCTTCAACCTCAGATTCGAGGGGTTCTGAATGTGTTTGAACGAAGTTGGTTGTGGATTGGGATTGTGGAAGGGATGAGGAGTTTAGGGTGTGAATATGGTGGTCATCAGAGGTGGCGCCGCCGGCCTGAGGTGGTGGGAATTAGGGCGGCTCAGTTAGGGTTAGTTGGGGACGATGCAGTCTAGGAAATGAAATGGGGGGGGGGGTAAGAGATTCGAACATACAAATAATAAACTCACCCCACTTCCCCACCGTTGGATTGGGCCAACCTCGACGACTGAGATCACTGGGCACGGGAACGGGGTCGTTTTGAGTTGGGAAGGCGAGGGGCCGGGTCAGGGGACGAATTGGGCTTGGCTTAACGAGTTTGGGGGAGGAGTCCGTTTGGGGCTGAGTGTTTTAAGTACAAATTGGCCTAAATTTGTCTTTCAATTCCCTCTCTTTCTTTTCTTTTCAATTCCCTTTCTAAATTTTTTTTAATTAATTTCTTTTTCCCAAAATTAAAATAAAAAATCTAAATTACTTCCTAGAACCCCATTAACAAAAAAACACTAATTAGACCTAAATGATAATTAACCCAACTAACATATTAAAAAGAAAACTACTAAAATCAAAAATTAAAGTTAAAAATGCAAATTAAACTATTTTTTTTGTGATTTTTCCTTTTTTTTATACAAAAACTAATTAGCAATTAATCCTTAGAATGCAAAATTAACTCTTAAATGTACATGCAACACATTTTTTTTTATTTTCCATAAATTAGAATAAAATAAACATGCACAAACAAAACAGACAATTAACAGAAAATGCCACAAAAATCCTCAAAATTGCAAACACTGAAAGAAATTATTTTGTTTTGAATTTATGGGAGTAATTCATGTAAGGAAAAAATCATGTGCTCACAGCTGCCCTTCTTTGTTCGGAAACACGAAGAGTTTTCGGGCAAAGACAAAGTGAGCGGATACGAGCGATTTTTTGCCTGTTTGAATACTCCGTGGGAAGCATTTTTGAAAGATTTGACCGCACTCTGCTTCCGAGGTTGCCTACATATCCTTGGCTAAAGAGGAATCAGGTCAGTGTAGTTCGGAAAGTTTTGGTAGCAGGGACTACCATGAAGCTGTGATTACACCGTTGTTGCTGCTGCTGCTGCTTACTACATCCTCTTATTACACCATGATAAAGTAAAAAGAAGCTAGACTATACTATGGTTTGTGCGTTACAAAATCCTATCTATATCTTTAAACTTGCTTTTGTGGTTCTTGTTGCCTTGTTGAGTTGTATTCTCCTGGTGGAATCCCTTTGTAGCCGCCTTGAATTGTAATCTGAGATGTTTTCCTTTTCTCCAGTTGGATTCCTGACTGCCAACTACACTTTGAGATATGTTTCTTTCCTCCTGGTGGACGCTTAACTGCTGAACTTGAATGTATTCCCTGCTCTCCAGGCGGGCTCTTGATTGCTGAACTTGAAATGTATTCCCTTCTTTCCAGGCGGGCTCCTGATTGCTAAACTTGAAAGTATTCCCTGCTCTCCAGGTGGGCTCCTGACTGCTGAACTTGAAAGTATTCCCATGCTATCCAGGTGGGCTCCTGACTTCAAAATGTGAATGTATTCCCATGCTATCCAGGCAGGCTCTTGATTGCTGACTTGAAATGTATTCCCTTCTTCTCCAGGCTGGCTCCTGACTGCTGAACTTGAATGTATTCCCTGCTTTCCAGGCGGGCTCCTGATTTCAACTTGAAATGTATTCCCTGCTCTCCAAGCGGGCTCCTGACCGCTAGATAAACAAAGCAAAGAATTTGAAAGCTAAAACTTAAATTGTACTCTCGTGTTCTCCAGGTGGGCTCCTGACTGCTGCGCTTGAAATGTATTCCCTGCTCTCCAGGCGGGCTCCTAACTTCAACTTGAAATGTATTCCCTGCTCTCCAGGCGGGCTCCTGATCTCAACTTGAAATGTATTCCCTGCTCTCCAGGCGGTCTCCTGATTGCTGAATTTGAAAGTATTCCCTTCTCTCCAGGCGGGCTCCTGATTGCTGAACTTGAACTACTTTTCCCTGTTCTCCAAGCGGGTACCTGATTTCAACAAAATAGACAAAAACAAAGAAAAATTTTCTTCCCTAGTTTGGTAACTGGGCACATATGTGAGTGTTAAACTAAATCATATTACCAAATAGTACTAAGAATTTGAAAGCTAGGTCCCATTATGCAGGGGGGTCCTGACAACTCTTAACTGAATGACAATTTTAAATCTAAGTTATATCTTCTACAGGGGTGACTTTTGCTAAATCTTGCTATCTAAGAGAATCTTTAAACTACTCCCCATTATCCAGGAGGGTCCTGAAAATCAAAGGTCAAATTTTATCTTAAGGGTGACAACTTTCATGTCTGAATTACGCTACCCTACAACAGAGTTTACGCTGAATGTTGTTATCTAATCGAAATCTTAGAGCTAAGTCCCATTATTCAGGTGGCTCCTGGAGACTCCTAATTGAATCATATCTCGAATCATGCAAACTTCTAAGCTAACTTATATTTTGGGATATGTTTATGCTAGATTATGCTATTTCCAAACTTTAAACTAGGTCCCATTTTCCAGGAGGGTCCTGAAAATCAAAAAATCAAACCTGTTTGGTGACTGCCTTTCTCCACGGAGGGTTTCTCCGAAACAAACGAATTTTTTGTCCCTGTTTCAATTAAAGAAAATTTTGTCAGTTTAAAATGGTGGTTATTTGATGGCATTCTTGCTGAAGATCTTTCCGCTGCATTGTTTTGTTCTGGCTGGCTTCTCCGAACTAGCCCTAAACCGCTTTGACTTTCTGACTGACTTTCAAACCCCATGACCTTTGACGAACCGAGTATTCTATACCTCTGCTGTTGTTTTACCTCTGACCCCTTTATCTGAACTTTTTCATCTCACATGACATTACCAAACCATTCCACCTATGAAACTTCTGGTGATTCCTTGTACCCCCCTCTTACATCATGTTATCCTTAGTATGCTCCAACCATGATGTGCTTTGCAATTTTGGAAGTTGGTAGTGAGCTTTGAAATCCTTTTCACTTGCTTTGAGTAGGACTGACATTGAAACATCTTAGACAAATAAACCCCAAAAGAAAAATGAAATGCAATGACTTTGCGGGTTAAGGATAAGAAGAATCCAAAACCAGATGACTGTTACAAAAGGAAAAAGAAAAATAAACTTATCTGAGTGGAACAGCTAGTATCAATGATCATGACATGCATTTCGGATTAATCGGCCCAATCTGTCCAACCAATCAACTTTCAGTTGCCGTACTTTGTTTCCTCAGGATTTCCATGACCTTATTACTTTACCCAACCCTTGACCTTGTTCATCCTGCGGCGCCTTGGAAGGTTTTCACCAGCAGACCTCTTTCATTCGTTCATCTCTCAACTCACATTCACCTTACGGTGCCCATGAGGGTTTTCACCAATAAGACTCTCTCATTTTTCTCTCAACTTCCGTCGCCTTACGGTGCTTATGAAGGTTTTCACCAATAAGACTCTCTCATTTTTACTTCTCTCAACTCTCGTCGCCTTACGGTGCCTGTGAAGGTTTTCACCAATAAGACTCTCTCATTTTTAATTTTCCTACTTGAACCAGAGTGTTGCCCCTGACATGAATTACATTTACCTGCTCGACTTGGCATTTCTTAAAGACTGATCAGAAGGTCTTTCTTTGGACCGTAATGCGGGCTTTTGGACAGGGTTAGAAGGAAAGGGTATAAAAAGGCTCAAAACAATTCACATGGTTTCAAAATTACAACTTTCAGAATTAGATTTCTTACAACAACCACAACTTCTGCCCCAGTTTCTTGCTTGGGGACTTTTGGATTTTTATTTTTGATGAGACCGAACCGTGAGGCTGCCTACGTATCCTTAAAAGGAATCAGGTCGAACGTAGTTCATGTCATAGAAATTACTTCGTTGTTGTGATTTTTCTTTTCTCTCTTCTTTTTCTTCTCTTTTTTTTCTTTTTTTTTCTTTTTGCTTTTCTCTTTTCTTTTCTTTTCTTTCTCTTTCTTTTCTCTTTTCATTTTTCTTTTCCCTTTTCCTTTCCTGTTCATCCTTTCTTTTTCTTTTCACTTACTTATCCTCCACACTTACGTTTCTGAATCGTGCCGTTGATTCCGAAAGAGGGGTATGAAAGAAAATAAATAAGGCTCAAAAGGGAGTGACAAAGGATAAAGTGTTTAGATAGCAGAACAAAATGCCCTCGTCATTTCAAACTTCAAAATATGCTAAATACAAACAAGTACAATCAAAGGAAGAAATCATACATAGTATCTTTTGACTGCATCGGAATTGATAGCCATTTCTACACATTTCCCTTCTACATCTATCAAATTTAACGCGCCATTGGACAACACTCTAGCTACAACAAATGGCCCCTGCCAGTTTGGGGCGAATTTCCCTTTTGCTTCAGCCTGATGAAGCAAGATACGTCTCAACACTAACTGACCCACTCCGAACTTCCGTGGAAGTACCTTCTTGTTATATGCTCTCGCTATTCTCTGTTGGTATAGTTGGTTGTGACATACTACTGCCAATCTCTTTTCATCAATCAGACTTAATTGCTCCAAGCGGGTTTTGACCCATTCAACGTCATCAATTTCTGCCTCAACGACAATCCGAAGGGATGGGATTTCAATTTCTGTGAGTATCACCGCCTCCGTTCCATACACCAACAAATAAAGGGTTTCCCCTACTGAAGTACGGACAGTAGTACGATAACCCAGCAATGCAAACGACAACTTTTCATGCCACTGTCTAGAACCTTCCACCATTTTTCGAAGTATCTTCTTTATATTCTTGTTGGCTGCCTCGACTGCTCCATTTGTCTTAGGGAGGTATGGGGTGGAATTGCGATGTATAATCTTAAACCGCTGACATGTCTCTGCCATCAGATGACTATTGAGATTAGCGTCATTGCCAGTGATGATTACCTTCGGAATCCCAAACCGACAGATGATATTTGAATGCACAAAATCAACCACTGCTTTCTTGGTCATAGATTTGAAAGTTTTCGCTTCAACCCACTTGGTGAAATAATCAATGGCTACCAGAATAAACCTGTGTCCGTTTGATGCTGCTGGCTGGATTGGACCAATGACATCCATGCCCCAGGCAACAAAGGGCCATGGTGCCGACATTGTATGTAATTCAGATGGTGGGGAATGAATCAAATCTCCATGCACCTGGCATTGATGATACTTTCGCACAAAACTGATGCAATCTCGCTCCATAGTGAGCCAGTAATAACCTGCTCGGAGAATCTTCTTTGCTAGAATGTACCCACTCATATGCGGTCCACAAACCCCAGAGTTTACCTCAGTCATGATAACTGTGGCCTGTCCAACATCTATACATCTTAGCAATCCAAGATCTGGAGTTCTTTTGTATAACACCCCTCCACTGAAGAAAGATCCGCTTGCCAATCGTCGAATTGTTCTTTTCTGATCACCAGTGGCCTGTATCGGATATACCCCCATCCGGAGGTATTCTTCGATATCATGGAACCATGGCTCCCCATCAAGTTCTTCTTCTACCATATTACAGTAAGCAAGCTGATCACGGACCTGAATCTGCAAAGGGTCCACATAAGCCTTATCTGGATGATGTAACATTGACGCCAGAGTAGCCAAAGCATCGGCGACTTCATTATGGATCCTTGGGATATGCCTGAATTCTATCGACTGAAACCGTTGACAAAGATCATCAAAACATTGTTTATATGGTATGAGTTTCAAATCCTGTGTTTCCTATTCTCTCTGAATTTGGTGCTCCAGGAGGTCCGAGTCTCCCAAGACCAAGACTTCCTGGACACCCATAACAGCTAACCGCAAACCCAGTATGCATGCCTCGTACTCAGCCATGTTGTTGGTGCAGTAAAAATGAAGCTGAGCCGTAACATGGTAGTGCTGCCCTGTTTCAAAAATAAGTACTGCTCGTATCCCTACGCCCTTCATGTTTGCGGCTCCATCAAAGAAAAGTTTCCATCCAGGATTCTCGACTTGTTCCAACTCATCAATGTGCATCATTGCAGTTCTCGGCCAAATGGTCCGCCAAGGCCTGTGCTTTCATTGCAGTTCGAGTCACGTAAATAATGTCAAACTCTGTGAGCAGGATCTGCCACTTTGCAAGCCTCTCTGTGGGCATAGGCTTCTGAAAGATATACTTCAATGGATCCAAGCGAGATATGAGATAGGTAGTGTAAGATGACAAATAATGTTTCAGCTTCTGTGCCACCCAAGTCAGGGCACAACATGTCCTCTCAAGGTGAGTATACTTAACCTCGTACAACGTGAATTTCTTTCTGAGGTAATAAACGACTAGCTCCTTCTTGCTAGTGATATCATGTTGACCCAATACACATCCGAATGAATTGTCCAATACCGTCAAATATAGAATCAAAGGTCGCTTTTGTTCTGGCGGGACCAACACGGGTGGATTTGACAAATACCCCTTTATCTTATCAAACACCTCCTGACATTCATCTGTCCACTTGACCGCAACGTCTTTCTTTAACAGCTTGAAGATAGGCTCACAAGTTGTCGTGAGCTGAGCGATGAACCTGCTGATATAATTCAATCTCCCCAACAAACTCATCACCTCGGTCTTGTTCTTCGGAGGTGGCAGTTCCTGGATGTCCTTGATTTTTGATGGGTACAATTTAATGCCCCGATGACTGACTACGAACCCCAACAACTTTCCAGATGGCACCCCAAAACCACACTTTGCAGGATTAAGCTTGAGATTGTACCCGCGAAGCCTTCAGAAGAACTTCTTCATATCCCTGACATGGTCAGACTGCTTTCTAGACTTCACGATCACATCATCCACGAATACCTCGATTTCCTGGTGTATCATATCATGGAATATTGGTGTCATTGCCCTCATGTATGTTGCCCCAGCATTTTTCAAACCGAATGGCATGACCGATAGCAGTACGTTCCCTACGGTGCGATGAATGCCGTCTTTTCTACATCTTCCTCGTCCATTAAGATCTGATGATAACCCGCGTAACAATCCACAAGAACCAATCTCATGTTTGGCGCAATTATCAATCAAGATATGGATGTTCGGCAATGGGAAATTGTCTTTTGGACTTGCCTTGTTGAGATCCTGATAGTCAACACACACCCTGGTCTTGCCATCCTTCTTCGGTACAGGCACAACATTGGCTAACCAGGTGGGATACCGGATGACCCGAATGACTTTGGCATCGAACTGCTTGGTGACCTCTTCCTTGATCTTTACACTCATATCCACTTTGAATTTTCTCAGCTTCTGTTTGACAGGAGGGAATGTTGGGTCAGTGGGCAACTTGTGAACCACTAAATCAATGCTTAGACCCGCCATGTCATCATAGGACCATGCAAAAACGTCTTTGTATTCGAACAGTACTTTAATTATCTCTTCCCTGAGTTGAGGTTCCAGATGGACACTTATTTTAGTTTCACGGACATTTTCTTGGTCCCCTAGATTAACTGCTTCTATATCGTTCAAATTAGGTTTGGGCTTTTCCTTAAAATGACTTAGTTCCTTACTAATTTCTTCATAGGCCTCATCATCCTCAAATTCCAACTCGTCATAACACTCGATTTCTTGTATTATTATTTCAGAGTTAGATTGGCTTTTAAAACTGGGCCGAAGATTCCTCATGCATGTCATGTCATTGATATCAGCATAAAAAGAACTGTACAAAAGAAGAAAACAAAAATAAAATTAGAAGAAATGGAGGAAAAGGAACAATTGCATTTCTTTGAATATAAGGATAACAAGGTTTTAACACATCCAACTGGACGGAACATAATATCTGAACTACAGACCCTGGAATAATCCAGACAACTAAAAGAAAATTAAAACCCACTACCAAGAATCCCTCCGGGTAGGAAGAGGAGTAGTTTCCTAGTTGTTGACTTTTGCACGTGGTCCCAAAAATTGCACATCTGCCTTGCTGGACCCTTCCCCAGCCTGAACCATATTGACCTCGGCGAATAACCTTTCGAACCCCTTCTCCAAGTCTCCATCGGCACCAATCAGTGGTCCAGGGACCTTTGACAACAGTTACTTTCTGATACCCGGCCTGACGAATGACCTAGACAGATGCGGGATTGGCTTTGGCAATGCCCATGCTTTCTGTTTCATTTTTCTAGATCTTCTCACGTCTACAACGGTAGGCTTGAACCCCATACCAAAAGTATCCAGATTCTTTGGAAGAGAAACTGGCTGCACAATACCTTGTAGAGATGCACCTAAACCCTTGCCCGATACAAAACCATTTTTTAACATTTCAACAGCTACCATAACGGATGCCGCAACCATCTTTGGAATTTGAACGCGCTTTCCTTCCGGAATTTTCTCTACCGATACTGTCTCGAGAACCTGATAAACCCATGGTCCCTTGTCATCGTCAACCTCTATGAATAGAACGATGGCATCATTGGGCACACACAAATTATCTTCGCCGTGTACAACAATTTCCTGTCGATCCCATTCAAACTTGACCACTTGATGCAGAGTAGACGGGACTGCTTTGGCCGCATGGATCCAGGGTCGTCCCAACAACAGATTGTATGAAACGGCCACATCGAGCACCTGGAATTCCATAGTAAATTTAACTAGCCCTATTGTGAGCTCAAGCACTATGCCCTATTGTGCTCGGTACCCTCCACGGGCAACTCATCATCGGAAAAAGTGATTCGGTTTACCTCAAATATCTTGTTAGCTATCTTTTCCAAGTGGTTTACTAAAATTTTGTAAGGAACATGAGCCTCGTTCAAGATCTTCATCAAAGCACGACGGTGTTCGTCTGAATGGGTCAATAATGACAAGAGCAAAATCTGAGCTGGTGTCTTCCTTAACTGTTCCATAATGGAATAGTCTTGCGCTTTCATCTTTCTCAGAAATTCTTCTACTTCTTCCTCAGTGACTGCTTTCTTCACCAACACTGGATTATCTTTTGAGGTCTTAGCTTTTCTCAACACTTCGGGGGAAAAGCACCTCCCCGATCGAGTTAACCCATGGGTCTCACACACTTTTTCTTTAACCTCTTTCCCCTGGTAAGTTACTGTCACTCGTTCATAATTCCACGGGACCGCCTTGCTGTTGATTACTGGAAGTTGAGTTACTGGTTTTATAATAACAGGCTCTGTGCGAGCACCCTTCACGACCACAACAGGTTTACTTGTAACCCCTGATACCACCACTTTAGCTTTCTCTGGTTTCACTGCAACAGTGCTTGAAGACCCTTTCTTGGCTACCACATCTGGCTTATTGTCTACCCCTTTCAACTGGACCACTGATTTTCCACTGGTTACCTTTTCCTTTGAACTAGTTTCACTGAGCAGATCATCATCACCGTCTGCGAGGGTTTCTTAGCCTCCCCTACCTTGTGTATCAACTCAATCATATGGGTCTCATGGTGAGTTTGTAGCGGATTCTGGTTGATATTTGGCGCTTCTGGGGCCTGAACCTCGATCCGATGAGTATCAATGAGCTCTTGTACAACTGTTTTTAGTTTCCAGCATATCTCTGTGTCATGGCCCAGGGCCTCTGAACAATACTCACAACTCACCGAGTGATCAAGATTCTGGGGAGGGGATTCGGCAGTTTGGCTTCGATCGGATTCAACATGCCCAACTGTCTCAGCCTGTGGAATAGACTAGTATAGGATTATCCCAATGGAGTAAAAGTCTTCTGCTTCTGCAGCCTCTCGTTCTTAAAGGCTTGATTGGGTCGAAAACCTGTCCCAGGAGGATTTTTGTAGGCTTTTGGGGGTGGATAGTTATTTTGTGGAGCTTGGTATGGATTTTGTGGAGTTGGCGCATGCCATTGCGCGTGAGCGGGAGGTTAGGTATAGGTTTATGCGTGATAGACAGAAAAATGGGGATCTGGCGGTGGGTAGTAATGTTGTGGTGGGCTATATGGTGTGTGGGGGTAGGTTTGGGGATAGGGTCGAGGCTGGTTGTAGAACTGTGGAAGGTTCCTGGATCCACCCCAAGTTGTCGACTCAATCGTTGCAACATCCTCTTTCTTCTTCTTTCCGAGTATACCCCCAGTACCATTTTGAATAGCCTGGGTGGTTACTTTGATTGCTGAGTAACTCATGATCTTATTGGACTTGAGTCCCTCCTCAACCATGCCTCCCATTTTCACAACTTCATTAAAGGACTTGCCCACTGATGACACCAAATTACCAAAATAAGTGGGCTCAAAAGCCTGCAAGAAATAATCGACCATCTCACTCTCTTTCATCGGGGGGTCAACCATCGCTGATTGCTCTCTCCAACGGAACCCATATTCTCGGAAATTCTCATCGGGCTTCTTCCCGATCTTCGTCAATGATAGATGGTCTGGGATAATTTCAAGATTATACTGAAAATAATAGGCGAATGCTTGGGCCAAATCGTCCCATGTGTACCACCTGCTATGATCTTGTCTGGTGTACCATTCTAGTGCTGACCCACTCAAACTTTGGCTGAAATATGCCATTAGCAATTCGTCTCTTCCACCTGCTCCTCTCATCTTGCTACAGAATCTTCTTAAGTGTGCTACCGGGTCACCATGCCTATCGTACAGATCAAATTTGGGCATTTTGAACCCTGCTGGCAACTGAACATCTGGGAATAGACATAAATCCTTATAGGACACACTTACTTGACCTCCCAGCCCCCTCATATCTCGGAACGATTGCTCTAAGCTTTTGACCTTTCTGATCATCTCTTCATGCTCGAGGTTTTTAGGCGGTTTCTCGGTCTCTGCCGGGATATTAAGATGAGGAGTGTAAGGATATGGCTCTGGAACTTTGAAGGTGGGTTCCAGGGGATAGGGTTGCCGTGAGTTTGGAACAGGGGTTCACTGGAAGATCGGTGTAATGTAGCAGGTGGAGGTGCCACAAAATCAGGTGTAATTGGTAGATGAGGGTTTGGGACTTGTTTGAGCGGTGAAGCTTGAGAAGTATGGGAAGTGGTGATATGGAATTGTTGGTAGAGGGGAAAGGCTGGAGATGAGTTCACAGTGGGAGGCTCCAGAGGTTGGGCTGATGATGGGATATAAGCAGGGTTGGCGGTTTAAACTGGTGGCGGATGCCCCTTCGCCCAAGCTTGGTACATTTCAGCCATCTGCTGCTTCAACTTATACATTTCTTCCCTCATCGCATTAACGTCCATTTCTTTCACCTCTTTCGATGGGTCGACAATACTTGTTTCTGGTTCCTGGTCGACCATATTCAGCCTGTCTTTCGATCGGGTGTTGTAGGAGTGAGTTGCCAGAATGCCAGTCAACTAACCACCTGCCTGGACTTAATACATCAAACAACAACCTTGTTAGCGATTAGGCTTTAACAGATTGGTAACCGCACATTGGGTATGAATGCACCTAAACAGTTAACCGTCTCTATTATGTATTTGATCGGTTGCATGCGTCATCCCGGCCTTTTCTTTCTTTTAATTGCAAACTTCCCCTTTTCTTTCTTTTCATTTCCTTCCTTTCGTTCTCTCTTTGTTTTTATTCTTTCTTGATTTTTATTTTCTCTCTTTTCTTTCTTGTTTTTCCGCTCTTTCTTTCTCTCTTTTATTTAGTTTCGGTCGAATCCTATGGAGATTGCCTACGTATCATGAAACCTCATGAATCAGACCAAGCATAGTTCTTGAGGATAAGTGTAAAATAAAGTAAAAACATTTTGGGATTTTCAATTTTCATATAAAAAAGCGCTATTACAAAGACTGAAACTAACAGACTCGAAAGAAACTAACAGGCTCGAGATACAGACTCAAAAACAAATAACCTACATACACAGAAATACAAACTCCAAAACAACTAGCAGACTTTAACGGAAAGAAAACACAGACTCAAGAAATCACGAATATATCAATGCCTTAATTGTCCTTGGGACCCGCGGGGCGTCATTCGGCCCTGCTGCAGGCCTACTTGCTAAATCCCCCTAAAGGTGGTAGAGATATTCCATTACCCGGCGAACAAAAATCATCACAGTAGCGAAGAACATAGATCTCGTCATATCCTCATAGCTACTGCACTTTATTGCGATATAGTTGGCGACCCTTTTGACTCGCTCTCTTATGACGCCCTTCTCTTGCAACAAACACCCAATTTGTTTGGTTCTGGCTTCCAAAGTTTATTCGGCTACCTGGTTCTGCTCTTGGAGTTGTTGCAAGTCCCTTTCTAGCCGTGCCATTAAGGCGTAACAATGTTCTCTTTCAGCCTTAAAATTTTTGGCTTGTTTAGCCATTTCACCCTCGAGGTTGCCGATTGCCTTTTCCTAACCTGTGACCCCTCTTTCATATCTTTCTTTCATCTGTTCAACGAAAGCTGCACGTCCTTCGGCGCTTTTAGCCAACCTTGCCCGTGCTTTTGCTAGTTCAGACTCAGCTTTCTGCAGGTCATCTTCGTAGTCACGTACCTTTTGAGTGAGGTTGTAAATGAGCCTCTCATCTTTCCTGCTTCGGCCTGGGTCCTCAGCTTCAATTTTGAACTGTCGAACCTGAGCTCTGAGGGCCTCATTTTCTCGCACCAATCTCTCCTTTCACCTTCGGCCTCTTGTGCCTGCAAATCATTGTTGAAGGTGATATTTCTCAATTCTTCTCGCAGACCATGGATAATGGCCTTATATTCCTTTTCCTTCCCCCCCCAAGCTATCCTCTCCTGAATTTTATCATCAAAGGCTTGAACATGAGTCCTTTTGGCGGGCTTCTCGGGCTCTGGCTCGTTGTTTACATAAGATATTTTCTCAAACCAAGCAGCATAATTTGGATCTACTTCCCTCTTAGAGATATCTGGTACCTGGGTGCCATTTTTTAGATACTGACAGCTATTCCAATCCTGCTGAACTACAGCCTCAGGCAATGCAGCTTCTGGATGCAACTCTATGACCTGGGTGCTTAGATCTTCATCTTCCGGCACAATCTGATACCTTCCCGATTGCCTCAAGACCCTCTGCGGTGCATATGGCTGAATACTCCTTATGCCCATTATCCTCAGATATCTTTGGGTAACAGTCATATAGATGGCCTCTGTCATCGGAAGCCATCCTATAGTCCACTCGACCTGACCTGCGTCAAGAATTTTCAAATGAGAAATCCATGCTTCGAATCCTTCTGGTGCGTTGTAATCTTTTACCCTCTCCTCATAACTAATGATGAAGTTATTTGGGCTCGAACCGTAACTAATGAATCTGGGATGATGGCGAAGATGCTCGATCAACCACATTTGAAGAATGATGCTGCAACCCTCAAAAAACTGAGCCCCTGCTTTGCATAAAGTTAATGCGCGATAGATATCTGCTAGCACCAACGGGGCAAGTGTATGATCTTCCTTGGTAATGAGGATTTGTGCAATTCTAGCCATACGAATATCCACTGTTTCTTTCTCATTTGGAAAAACCATAATCCCCAAGAATGCCACAATAAATGCGAACCGACAATGAATTTGCTAAAGGCTCTTGTTTTTTTTGTTGCTCAAACCCTCTTCATGCGTTTCAAAATCAGCAGAATGCCCGAACCTGAAGTATAAGAAATGGAAGGCATAACACCCATTGCTCACACGTTCCTTATTTGTCTGTTTACTAATATTCAAGAGGTCAAAAAACTTGTGCACCGATGGAGCCCTTGGAAATATAAGTTGTTGCTTCCTCAAGTCCTGTTCGAATTCAATATACCCGGCTATCTCCTCCAAAGTAGGAGTGATCTCAAAATCTGAGAAACGAAAGACATTGTGGACAGGATCCCAGAAAGTTACCAAGGCTTTGACCAGATCTTCCTGTGGTTTGATTTCAAAGATGTCTATAAGAGCGCCCAAGTGCTTTTACACCCATTTCTAACCATCTTCGTCTAGATCATTCCATCACATACGCAAGTGTAGCCGAGCTTGTTCCCTGATCACTTCTGGCGGTTCCTGGATGGTATTCATTTGTTCCTATGGAAGATTAAGGTTAGGGTTGACTCGAGTTGACCCTTTTGTAAACTGTTTTTTTTTAAAAAGAAAAATGAAAGAGAAAAGAAAAGGAGAAAAGAACCATAATTTCATCCCCTATATGCCAACTGTTAGCAATGACTATTTTTGCAAATGTGGCCCCTCCCCAATTTCGCGCGAAATATGAGGCCGGGGGAATTGTTTTTATGACCCCTAACAAACTGGTCCATTCTTTTACGGAAATAGCCTTTCGACAACTGAAAAATACGCTGAGGCTACCTCGGCAAGAACGGTTTAAGACACGGCCGACGCTGGATCGGGTTATTTTGACCAATAATCAAGATTACATTCACTCGACCACCGACCCTCTTTTCTTTTTTTTTCAAAAATTAGGCCGAACCTTATTTAGGTTGCCTACGTATCCCACATCCGGTGAGAATCAGACCTGCATAGTTCGGTCAGTTTTGACACATTTGAAAGAACATAGTGTTTGACTCTTTTAAAAATAACTATTTTTCTATTTTTTTTAACAAAATTTTGGGCAGAGTTTTAGGATGCTTTTCAAATACCGGGATTTTTAGAACCGGGTTTTATTTCCTTCCCTATATCACTCTTGGTTTTCCTCTCTTTTTTCGCTTTATTTTCCCTTGCCGGTCAGCATGCAAGCCAAAACAAATAAATGTTCACATAGCACCTAGGATGCATCAGGATGGTCTGTTATTTCGGGCACACCTGTCCTAGACGGACCCAACCCCTGTGTTGAGTTCCCTAAGTCAAATGCACATGATGCAAACAAACATTCCTACTAGGGATCCGGCATGGGGCTGTGTTTTTCTAGGTTTAAATCCTGGGGTTTTGGTCTAGACTTAGGGTACCCGAGCGGACAATTGGGTCCGAGGAGGGGGCGACATACTAGGAGCACTGAAGTCTACCCGGCCTTGTCGCTTGCCCAACCTCGTTCTACTTGGTATAATTTCTACAGAGAAAGCGGGTTACGCGAACGTATGCACCATTTTCAGAATACTCAGATGGGTGGCGTAAGGAGACAGTTATATACAATCCAGATAATAGTAAAGTGGTAAACATATAACATTTAGCACAAAAAGTTCACAGAATACAGTAATATCAACAATAAATAGAACCAAGTAGAATCATATTAACAAGCTCAAATTCTTGAACCCTGAACCAGAGATTCTGGGTTCGGTCCCCAGTAGAGTCGCCAAAGCTGTCATATCTCCTTTTTACTTACACCCCGTAAAAGGTATAAATACAAGGGATTTTTTCCAATTAAAGGACAATCAAAAAGGGATTTGTTTATTTAAATATTCAGAGTCGCCACTTGGGAGGTTTATAGTGTCCCAAGTCACCGGTTTAAAATCCCGAATCGAGGAAATTGACTCTACTTACGGTCTGCGAACACAGAAATCCGGGTAAGGAATTATGTTAACCAGGGAGAAGGTGTTAGGCATTCCTGAGTTCCGCGGTTCTAGCACGGTCGCTTTGATTATACTCGGCTTATTAAAATTGTTTAATTACTGAGATTAGGTCCGATGTGCTTTTATCTATTAACCGCTTTTAAGTGAAGAAAATTATCTTTAAACGGGTCACGTGTACGTGTACCCATTTGTTTGGCTCGTCAAAAATCATGTCACGTGAACGTGTCCACAATTAATAACGCTTTATTATTATTAAGAATGTCCGGGCCAAAGTTGCGCGAACGCATACTCCGGTTTTGTTTTTACGATCATAATCATGTCACGCGAACGTGTCCACGACCACGATAATACATTAAACGTGCATAAAGCAAACTACTATAATTGGTTATTTGTTATATCTAAATTATGAAGTCAATATGAGGGCCATAATCTGCATATGCTATTAAATATGGCTCACCTCCAATTTATATTTGAAAAGCCCAATTAATCAGCTCAGGAAAATTTGCGGCAAACTTCTACTTGTTTAAACTAAGGGTTCTACCCTACAAGTTATTAGACGTATTGTATTAGAGAATTAAAGACCCGAAGAGAAACTATTTCAAACACCATTGAACAGACCCCTTTTAAAATGACTTTAGGAATTGGGCTCAAGCCCAGCCCAATTTTTGATGAAGCAGAGGCGCCCAGGGATCTGTATTCGACACACCATTCAGCTGGACCTGTGTTAGGCCCTAGTTTTATGCCCCAAACTTTTATGCCAATCAGGGAATGAAAATTAATGACATTAACTTGGAACATGAAACTGACTTAGCCAACCTAAACCCCGATTTCGAAATATCAAACACTAATTACCTATCTAGCTCTTTAATCTTAACTACTCCAACATGAAATGACCAAATTGACATTATGACCACAAATTCCCAAATCAAGCAATTATCTAAACATTACGCTTGAAATCAGTTGTTAACTAGTTTCAACATGAATCTGAACCTTGACTTCGAGAATGAACATGCTTACAAAATAGAGTCTAGGTAAATTGATATACATACAAGCCAATACTTAGCATTTCAATGGATTCAAATGGCCATCACAGCTAAAACTACATTGATCTTCAACATAAACTAAACAAAGGTGTAGAACCCCAAAGCATTAAATTGAATCTCTGTGACAAAGCCTAACGACTCCTTTATCCAGCATACATTCGAACTCATTAGAAGAAAACTAAATAGCTAAAGTCCATAGTTTATTTAGCACCACAAAAACAGATTTGCTACTATAGGTTCAGAGAATGAAGATTCAGAAAAAGAAGAAAGAGATTAACTAAATTATGAATAACAAACTAATGCTAAACTCTACAATTCCATTTTTTCATTTCACCCTTCAAGTCAAGCATTCACCTTATACAAGTTGTAGAGTGTGTACCTGGAAATTGAAAGGAAAAAAAGTTAGGAATCAACAGTAACAATATAGCAGAGCCTAGCGACAAGAAACGACCAATAGAACTAATATTAAAACCCCCAAAAAGATGGTCAATAGTCCAAAACAAGTTTCAGTCGAACAAACCCAGCAAACTTCAAATCAAAACCTTTTAAAACCCAAAATTCAATTCAATTCAGTACTAGCCCGAGTCAGAAATTGCTTCTGCAAATTGAAAACTCCAAAAATTTCCAGATGGAGTTCAATGAAACAGTCACTTTAAAAAAATTCGGTTCTGTTTTTTTCCCTGTATTTTTAGCTATTCCAGCCTTCCCACCCACCCTCTCTCTTGAATGTCAAGTTAGGATGCCTTTATCGGCAAGCTATTAGGGTAGCATAAAAAGAATTCAGATTTGCATTTTTAACCTTCTGATCTTTTTGTTTCTGCTCAAATACCCTTAACTTAAAACTCAGATTTTCATATTAGCCCCTACCTTAGCTTCCTAGAAGTTTCCTTAGGTTGTTACAAAAGACTCCCTTACCTATACTACCCATATTACCCTTAACAACCCTGTTTATTACCCCTGGGACCTCAAATGGGTCATGGGTCAAATGACCCAAATGATCAAACCAGACCTGGGCTCGAAAAATCCATTCGAACTCTTAGAATGGTTTATGAAACGAATTCAGAGCCCAAATGAAATGAACCCAGGTTGAGCAGACTATGGCAAACAATAGGAAAATGACTAAAACAACTTCCAGAAAACTTAAAACCTAAGCTAAGGGATTAAATTGTCATATAATCCTAATTAAACTAGTCAGGGCTAATCAAACAAAATGAAATCAGAAATTAATCGTGTTGTTAACAAAAGAAACTAGACCGACCAAACAAAATCACATAACCAACTTGGAAAGGAAAACTGAGACGGAACAAAAATGGACAGTACTCGATCTCAGCTAGAAAACTCGTTCAACTTTATTTTAATTAACCAGAGGAAACGAGAAGAAGAGAAGAGGAAAGAAAGATGAAGGACTCATAAGCAAAAACGAAGGGAAAGAAAGAAACTCACCGACTCGGGCTAGACCCTTCGACTGACTTTCCGATTTAAAACCCCGAATATCATCAACTACTTGTTCTTTGTCGAATAAAGCTATTCTGTGGTAGAACTAGCCCGGAACACTCATAAAAACTGGGAAAACACCGTTGCATGTGCAGCTTTGGCTTTGGCTTCTGGGGCTCAAACCTTAGATTTACGATTCGAGACGTTCTAACAAAATTCGAGGGGAACGAAGTGTGGATTTGGTACAAGGGGGTCATGGCGGTTCTATGGTATCAATTTGGTGGTGAACAGAGGTGGCGCCGCCACCGGAGGAAATGAGGGCGGCGCTAAGGTTTGTGCCTTCGACCTCATATTCGAGGGGTTCTAAGTGTGTTTGAACGAAGTTGGTTGTGGATTGGGATTGTCACACCTCCTTTTTATGCACTTACCCCGAAGGATAAACGTATAAGGGAATTTTTCCATTTTTAGTGACATTATTCGAATCGGGATTATTTATTCATTTAGAGTTGCCACTTGGGAAAGGTTTGACTTTTGGTGTCCCAAGTTACCGATTTATTTTAAATCCCGAATCGAGAAAATTTTGACTTTCCTTTTGAAGTCTGCGAACCAGAAATTCTAAGCAAGGAATTCTGTTGACCCGAGGGAAGGTGTTAGGAACCCCCGGATCCCGTGGTTCTAGCACGGTCACTCAAACTATTATAAATGGCTAAATATCTGAGTTTAATACATGTTATCCTATAGTGCAATTTTATAGATTTTTTACCGCTTTAATTAAAATTTTAAGAAAGTGAACGTCGTTTAAAAATGTGTTTTCGGATCACGTCACATGAAATGCACCCGGATCCTCGACACATTTCTATACAACGTTTTAGGATTTGGATTTAGGTTACATGAAATGCACACCCGAGTTTAGGAATGTAATTTTATTAAAATCGTGCCTAAAGAATCTAACGCGTTATTATTTTGGGGAAGGTCATGAAGTTCGCTAGACGGCTCATCCCGGATTCTAAGTGTTTTTAACATGAACAATTAAAGAGGGCCCCGCAAGTTATGCTTTTTATTTGGCGAGGCTCGTCTCATTTTTTTTAATTTAAGGATATCATAAAGTGACTATGATTTCTTCTATTTATTTTTGTCTCTAAGAACGAAAGAAATAATCCTAGTTGATTAATGTATTTGAAACGACCAAATTCTCACAATTCAAACTCAACTCGACTAATTCCAATAACATGATAAGTGGCAAAAAAAAAGCATTGTTAGTCGTTCGTTCAAAACAATCAAGATTGCATCTTATAAACAAAAATAAATGGACAGTATGGGCCTGGGCCCAGGTCCAAACATACATATGCAGCAAAAGGGGACCTGGGCCGCTCCTTAAGGCATTGAAGCCTTCACTTCGTGCAAATGGGCTGTTGAGCCCAAACCGTCGTACTAAACCAGGCCTCAATTATTTACACAATTATTCAACAAAATTTCCTTCAAGTCATTCAAAGTGTGTTTGGCAATTTGTAATGAAGAAGAAACGGCACTCACCTACTTCAAAACCAATGAAGCACTAGTCATTTGAGTTCTAATTCCAACTTAGATTATCCTATTTATTTGCCTATTAATGAGTTCCTAAATATTACTACAACTTCAAATCAGAATGAAGACTTGGTTTGGCCTTGACAACAGTAGTATCCACTTAATTAACAACTCAAATCAACACCATTAAACCAGCTCTCAACACTCAAGTGATTTCTATATCTTGGACTGGGATTATTGAAATTGGCTACTGGCACTTATAACCATTTAGGACCCCCCTTTATAACTACCGAAACTAACTAAGAGTAGCTACTGAAGCTCACGACCATTTTGACACTACTTCTTCAATCGCAAAATTAAATTAGGAGTTCATACAATAGTATAAGCCTGTAAGAATAATAATTATACAGTCCACTTACTACAAATGGTGAAAAGGTTGTAACTGGATGAATCTTGAAACATTTAACACTTTTAACTACTATGGGTTAGACTAGGCTATATTACCATGCATTAGACCTTCTACAATTGTTTAATGGGGCTTGCACATTTTATACTTGAAGGAGTCGGGGAGGGGGCGAAATAAAACTAACACATAAAGTGATTCTAACACTAATTACAAATCAACTACAAACATAGAGTAATTGAAAACTATAGAAGAATAAACAGAACCATTCTAATGAACTGAAATGCATTTCATGCTTCAATTTCCTCATGGTTAATTCATTTTCTCCAATCCATTCCATAGCCAACAGAGTTACAGGAAAATGTACCTGGAATTGAAACAACAGGAAAGGAGGGAATGAGCTGTCAACGAAGTCAGTCAGTAACAAATTAACAATCAACAACAGTAGCAATCCAAACCAGCAAATGATACCAAAGATCAAGAAAAGGACTTCAAGCAATGTAGCAGCAACTTAAACCAAAACTGAACGACCAAAACCAATCAACCTCAAACCATAGGATGCAGTTCTTTGAAACAAAATCTAGTTCCGGATTCACACTTAACCAAACAGATATAGAACAGAGTCTCAAACTACTTCAGATATTTCAGATTTGAAAGTGAACTGAAGGTTGGCTCGAAGGGTTGATGAAACAGTAACCTAACACTCTAGACTCAAGTTCAAACACTCTCAAAATTTAATCCTTACAAACTTTCTGAACTGTTTCTTTTAACTGACTAAAAACTGACCTCTAGATGCTCTCAAACAGTGCTCTTTTAGACTGATTAAAGACTCACCAAAACTAATTTTCAGGACTCTCTTTTCCAACTGCCTAATATTCTCCTTTTTTCCCTATTTCCTGATATTCTTTTTGTGTCACCTTTGAGTCTAATTTCCAAAAGCCCCCCCCCCCCCTTCAGATTGCTCTCTTTTTCTTCCTTAAGGTCTGACCCTAGTTCTGTCCTCAGTCCCTCCACTTATACCCCAAAAAACTGGCCTTGCCAGCTCTTAAAAGCACTTAGGCAGAATTTTCAACTAATTATGCCCATGATCTTCTTTAGTACCCCCACTAGAGTATGTTTTCCCCATTACCCCTTGTCTTTTCCTTATTTAATGTTCAAACAGGCATGGGCAACATATTTTAATCAATCCCTTTTAAGCCTTCCCCTACCATTATGTTTTGTTCCCCATTAGCACTTAAACAATTCATTAGTTAAGTGGTACTTTAGTACTTAGTGGACAGAACCTTCAACTTACCCATTTATTTTAAACCCCATACTGTTATGTTTCCCATCCCACTATTATTAAAAACATGCCTTATTTTAATGGCACATTAGTACCTACTGTCAGAATTTCAAATTTAAAGTCCAAATTACCCCCCCTGATGCCCTAAACTATTATCCTACATGAACTCCTTTCAATCTTTACCAAACCCTTCAGCTATAACCAATTTCAAACTATCAAATTCCTAACAACTGACTCCTAACTCAACTGGACAGATTACAAAACTTCAAATTTGAAGACCAGCAGACCTCCTGATGACCAACTAGGCAGGTAATCGACAGTATGAATTGCAAACAAAGGGAATCACACACTATAGAACAAATTTTAATTCACAGCAGTTTTGACTAAACCCAACTACTCTCAACATGAGCCTGCAATTAGAGATGAGGCAAAGCAAGTGTCATGAAAAGAAACCTGATTAATAGTACAAGTCTAGATTCAAACAATCATGAACCATTTCCTAAGCATTAGGTCTATTGTACATGCCAACATCACTGATTAAGGAATCACAATGACAAAGTAATTGGTAGCCTGGCTTTAAACCAAACTAACTGGACATAAATTAGACCAGTTCTTGACAAATTGAACTCGCAAACTGGCCTAAGTTGGAACTTAGACTACTGACCATAATTCAAACGGGAAATTCATGCAGGGACAGAGTAAACAAACGGAACTTCAAGAGTGAACAATCAAAACTGGACGTAAAAGACTTACCAAATCACAACTCAATTAAAAACCTCGAGGATCTTCCCACTTTCAAGCCGAGACAGACTTTGACCATGTGTTTTCGAAGGAAAACAACATGGCTAAAGTCAGTCTCCGACTCAAAATTCATGGAACCTGGCCTGCCTAACTTCGATCTGGAATACGAGCTACCCCACGATGATTTGAAAAGAATTGATCAAGGATTCATGGTAAGGGGGTCCAGGAGATCACATGGTGTGAGTTTGGTGGCCATTGAACGGATTAGGGTTTGGTTCGATTTCTTTGATCTAAGATTCGAGGGGCTCGGGGTGATTCGAAGAAAAATGAGCGTGGAATCGGAGAGGGGATGGTTTGGTGGTTCAGGGGTGTGATTTTCACGGCTATCGGATCCGGCGCCGCCGGGTTTTCAGGCGAAGGGAATGAGGGCGGCTAGGGTTTTGGGGGGGTCGTCTCTGAAGGGTATGAGAGAGACGATGGGGCGAGGGGGGTTTGGTTTGGGGGGGTGGGGTATGGTTTGAAGTATATATATGAAAGGGTGGGATGAATCCAGGCCATTTGATCTGATGAGATCAATGGCTTGGATCCATTCATAAACGGAAACGACATCGCTTCGTTTACCCTTGAGACCTGATCGGTCTTGGATGGGAATGGGTCGGGTATTAGAGGAGTTGATCTGGACCACTGATCAGCTGAGATCAACGGCCCAGATTGAGCATTACTAAACGACGTCGTTTGGTTTGTCTCTGAGACGGACTGGATTGGGGCGGGTATTGGGCTGGTTTTTGGTATGGGCCTGGTCCGAATTCTTTTCCTTCTTTTTTTTTCATTTTTCCTCTTTTCTTTTATTTCCCTTTAATTTATTTTTCAAAACTAAAATCCTAACTTAAATTGTAAACCAAATTAAAAATACCACTTAATTCCTGATAACAATCATCACACACAATTAAACACCAATTAAAATAAAACCACACAATTGACATTAAACGCCAAAAAATGCAAAGTACATATTTTTGTGCTTTTCGTTCTCGCAAATCCAAATATTGTTTAATTAATTCCTAATTGTAAAATTAAATCCTAAATGCACATGCAACACATATTTTTTTATTTTTCTTAATTAAAGTAGAAATAAACATGCACAGACAAAAATACAAATAAATCACAAACAACACAAAACCATTTTATTTTGAATTTTGGGAGTAGTTCTCGTAGGGCAAAAATAACGTGCTCACAGCTACCCCTCTTTGTCCGGAAACACGAAGAGTTTTCGTGCAAAGATAAAGTGAGCGGATACGAGTGATTTTTGCCCGCTCGTCTACTCCGTGTGAAGCATTTTTGAAAGATTTGACCGAACCTCTGCTTCAAAGGTTTATTACATATCCCTGGCTAAAAGGGAATCAGGTCAATATAGTTCGGGAAGTTTTGGTAGCTGGGACTACCATGGAGCTGTGGATTTACTAATACTACTGTCACTGCTGCTGCCGCTACTTACTGACTTCCTTATTACACCATTCTAAAAGAGAACAAGAAGTTAAACTAAACTATAGTCTATGAATTCCAAATATTTATTCTCAAACTTGGTCGTGTGACTGTTGTTGCCTTGTTGCCTCACTGTCTTGTTGCCTTGTGTTTCCTCCGACGTTTCTTTACTTCTGACTTGACTTGTATTCTCTCTTGATTGCCGAACTTGAACTGCTTATTTCCTTCTTGTATGCTTCGAATTATTTTTCCTTCGAAGCTTGAACTGCCTTCTTCTGACTAGTGTTTCCTTCCTTCCGACTTCTGAACTTTAATTTATGCTGGGGATCTTTGTTGCAACCCTCCGCTCTCTGGGCGGGCTCCTGACTTCTGCTATGACTTAACAAGATAATACCTTCATTCTCCAGGCGGGCTCCTGCCTTCAATAAACCTTAAAATATAACACCTCCATTCTCCAGGCGGGCTCCTGACTTCAATAACTTCTTAAAAATATAACACCTCCATTCTCCAGGCGGGCTCCTGACTTCAATAGCAACTTAAAAATATGGCACCTCCATTCTCCAGGCGGGCTCCTAACTTCGACTACAACTTGAAAATATAACACCTCCATTCTCCAGGCGGGCTCCTGACTTCAACAATTTCTTAAAAATATAACACCTCCATTCTCCAGGTGGGCTCCTGACTTCGACTACAACTTGAAAATATAACAACCTCCATTCTCCAGGTGGGCTCCTGACTTCCAGCGCAACTTAACAATATAACACCTCCATTCTCCAGGCGGGCTCCTGACTTCAACAACTTCTTAAAATGTAATACCTCTTTTCTCCAGGCGGGATCCTGACCTCAACAACGAAAAAATGTGTTCTATTGTCGTTGTTCCTTCCTGCCTCCTGAACCATTTTCCTTCTAACTCAAATTAACTTCTTTTAAACCTGCTTCCCTCAAAACTGGTGTTTCATTCCTCTGAATACTACTGGGGATAACTTCGGTGTGTCATTCAAAAATATGTTATTCTCCTCCTTCAAAGACTACTTCCCTTAAATCTGGTGTTTTCCTTCCTATAAAACTACTTCCCTTAAGACTTATGTTATCTTCCCCCCGAAATTGCTTTCTTTAAAACTTGTTTTGCCTTCTCCCGAAAACTGCTGGGGATACCGCTTTTCAACAAACTTGTGTTAGACTTCCAGAAAATTTTCAAAATGAAAGAAAATTTTATGCCTCAGTTTGACAAACTTTCTTGTGGCATGTCTTTCCATCATCAATAACATTTCCTGTCCCTGCTTCAAATCAAAGAAAATTTGTTAGTTTAAAACGTGGGGGACGTTCCTGCTGGGGATGGTTTTCCCTTTTTTTCTTTTTTCCATGATATGCGTTGTTCGACCATCTTGAAACTTGGCCGATAACTTTCGACCTTCTTGATGCTTCTGTTATTTGCCAACTTCTCAACCGTTGTTTTCCATTTTTACTCCATACTTTCCACGACATCTTAGAGCAATCCATCATTTGGTCTTATAATGACGTCTTTCTTGTCCCGTCACATTATCTTCGGCCTGTCTTATCCCCATTTACCTTGCCCCATGTTGGCGACTAGTAGTTGGCTTTGAAATCCTCTTAAAAACAAACTGCTATATAAAAAAAATCTTTAACCAAAAGAAATGAAAGATGATGACTTCAAAAGATAAAAAGAAAAATCTTCCTAAAGAATTGTTTGAAGAGAAGAAAAGGAAAAAGACTTATCCGAATGGTATAACCGATCTCAATGATCATGTCGTGCATTTCAGATTAATCAACCCAATCTATTATATCACTCAATCTTCCTAATGGTTTTACTTTGCATTTCAAAAGGTCCCGCCACCCAAATCTTTTGCCGAATCAACATTTTTGTTCTGCTTGATGCCTCGACGGATCATTTCTGTCAACCTTACCTCGTTTGCCCACTTTCAATTCCTTGTCGCCTTATAGTGCCCTTCGAGGGGTTTTCACTAATAAGACTCTCTCGTGTCTCTCAACTCTCGTCTCCTTACGGTGCCTGTGAAGGTTTTCACCGATAAGACTCTCTTATTTTATTTCTCTCAACTTCCGTCGCCTTATGGTGCCCGAGAAGGTTTTCACCAATAAGACTCTCTCATTTTATTTCTTTTCAGCTGGGGATTGGGGTGTTACTGATAAGATTCTCTCATTTCATTTCCTTTCTGCTGGGGATTCTCTCATTTCATTTCTTTTCTGCTGGGGACCAGAGTATTACTTCAAACTTCCATTTGCCCGAGTTGGCACTTCTCGGATACTGATCGGGAGGTCTTTTGGACATCAATATGGGTTTCTGGTGTATGTCTAAAGAAAAATTTAAAATAATTTTGATGGGTAAAACATTACAACTCTTGAAATCAACTTTCTTTCCCCAAAATTATAAACACAACTTCTGCCCCAGTTTTTCTTTCTTGGGGATTTTTGATTCTCATTACACTATGACCGGGCCGTGAGGCGCCTACGTATCTTTTTTGAGGAATCGGGTCAAATGTAGTTCCCTATTCCTTTGTTTTTCTTGTGACTTTTCTTTTGTCTTTATTATCATTATTTTTCTTTTCTCCCTTTTTCATTTTCATTACTGATTCCAAAAGAGGGGTATGAAAGAATAAATAAGGTTCAAAAGGGGAAGCAAAGTTTGAAGTGTTTGGATGGAAGAACAAATTGCCTCCGTCATTTCATTCTCCGATATCATGCCAAACGCAAACAAACAACAATTTCAATTAAAAGAAATTATACAAAATATCTCTTAATTGCGTCAGAATTGATAGCCATGTCGATGCATTTTCCTTCGATATCTGTTAAACATAAAGCATCATTGGACAACACTCTGGTTACAATGAATGGCCCTTGCCAATTCGGGGCGAACTTGCCTTTTGCCTCAACCTGATGTGGAAGGATGTGTTTCAGCACTTGTTGGCCCACTTCAAACTTCCGGAGACGCACCTTTTTGTTGTACGCTCTTTCCATTCTCTTTTGATATAACTGACCATGACACACAGCTGCCAATCCTTTTTCATCAATCAAATTCAACTGCTCCCGACGAGTTTTGACCCACTCATCATCATCAATCTCAGCTTCAGCGACAATCCTAAGGGACGGGATTTCAACTTCTGCAGGCATTACGGCTTCAGTTCCATATACCAACAAATAAGGAGTTGCACCTACTGAAGTACAGACAGTGGTGCGATCACCCAACAATGCAAATGGTAATTTTTCATGCCATTGCCTCGAACCTTCTACCATTTTCCGAAGTATCTTCTTTATGTTTTTGTTGGCTGCCTCAACTGCTCCATTCGCCTTGGGGAGATATGGGGTGGAATTGCGGTGTGTAATCTTAAACTATTGACATACCTCTTTCATCAAATTGCTGTTAAGATTAGCACCATTATCCGTGATGATCACCTTTGGGATTCCAAATCGACAAATGACATTTGAGTCAACAAAATCGACCACTGCTTTCTTGGTCATAAATTTGAAAGTTTTGGCCTCAACCCATTTGGTGAAATAATCAATGGCTACCAGAATGAACCTATGCCCGTTGGATGTTGTTGGCTCAATTGGTCCAATGATATCCATGCCCCAAGCGACGAAGGGCCATGGCGCTGACATTGTGTGTAATTCTGATGGCGGAGAATGAATCCAATCTCCGTGTATCTAGCACTGATGACATTTGCGCACAAAACTAATACAATCTTGCTCCATGATGAGCCAATAATAACCTGCTCGGAGAATATTCTTTGCCAACACATATCCGCTCATATGTGGTCCGCAGACTCCTGAATGTACTTCAGACATGACAGAGTAGCTTGTCTAGCATCTATGCATCTTAACAATCCCAGGTTTGGTGTTCTTTTATACAAAACTCCTCCACTCAAGAAAAATTCGCTCGCCAACCGTCGAATCGTTCTCTTTTGATCCCATGTGGCTTGCACGGGGTATATCCCCATTCTGATGTATTCCTTGATATCATGGAACCACGGTTTGCCATCAAATTCCTCTTCAATCATGTTGCAGTAAGCATGTTGATCTCGCACTTGAATGTGCAAAGGATCGACATAGGCTTTGTCCGGATGGTGCAACATTGACGCTAGGGTAGCCAAAGCATCGGCGACCTCATTATGGACCCTTGGAATATGCCTAAACTCCACTGATCTAAACCATTGACAAAGATCATGCAAGCATTGTCGGTATAGTATGAGCTTCAGATCTCGCGTTTCCCATTCTCCTTGAATTTGATGTACCAGAAGGTCCGAAACTTCCAAGACCAAGACTTCCTGGACATCCATGTACGCAGCTAACCTTAACCCCAAAATGCATGCTTCGTACTCAGCCATATTGTTGGTACAATAAAAACGAAGTTCAGCCGTAACAGGATAGTGATGCCCTGTTTCAGAAATAAGCACAATTCCTATTCCGACTCCTTTCATGTTAGCAGCCCCATCAAAGAAAAGTTTCTAGCTTGGTTTTTCGGCCTGTTCTAGTTCATCAATATGCATCACCTATTCATCAAGAAAATAAGTCCTTAGTGTCTCATACTCTTCATCGACCGGGTTCTCGGCCAAATGATCGGCCAATGCTTGGGCTTTCATCGCAGTCCGAGTCACATAGATTATGTCAAACTCTGTGAGCAAAAAATCTGCCATTTTGCAAGTCTTCCTGTCGGCATAGGCTTTTGAAAGATATACTTCAATGGATCCAAGCGTGAAATTAGGTAAGTAGTGTAGGATGACAAATAGTGTTTCAACTTCTGTGCCACCCAAGTTAGTGCGCAACATGTCTTTTCCAAGTGAGTGTACTTAACCTCATAAGCTGTGAACTTCTTGCTAAGATAGTAGATGGCATGTTCTTTCCTGCTGGTGACGTCATGCTGCCCCAGTACACAACCAAATGAATTCTCCAAGACTGTCAAGTAAAGAATCAAGGGTCTCCCTGGTTCTGGCGGAACCAGCACAGGTGGGTTTGTCAAGTATCCCTTTATCTCATCGAATGCTTCCTGACACTCATCAGTCCACTTGACCGCAGTGTCCTTCTTCAACAACTTGAAAATAGGCTCGCAAGTCATCGTGAGCTGAGTAATAAACCTGCTAATATAGTTCAACCTTCCTAACAGACTCATCACTTCAGTCTTGTTCCTCGGAGGTGGCAATTCTTGTATGGCTTTGATCTTTGATGGGTCCAACTCGATGCCTCGTCGGCTGACTATGAATCCCAACAGTTTTCCGGATGGAACACCAAATGTACACTTGGCGGGGTTAAGCTTGAGGTTGTACCTGCGAAGCCTCTAGAAGAATTTCCTCAATCCCTAACGTGGTTGGCCTGATGCTTTGATTTTATGATCACATCATCTACATAGACCTTAATCTCCTTATGTATCATATTATGAAACACAGTAGTAATTGCCCTCACATAGGTTGCCCCAGCATTCTTCAAACCAAATGGCATTACCCGGTAGCAATAAGTTCCTCAGGGTGTGATGAATGTCATTTTTTCTGCATCTTCTTCATCCATTAGAATCTGATGATACCTGGCATAGAAATCCACAAAAGATCCGATCTCACGCTTGGCACAATTATCGATCAAAATGTGGATATTGAGTAGTGGGAAGTTATCCTTCGGACTTGCTTTGTTGAGATTGCGGTAATCGACACATACTCTGATCTTGCCATCCTTCTTCGGCACAGGCACAACATTAGCCAACCAAACAGGATATCGGGTGACCCGGATAACCTTTGCATCCAACTGTTTGGTAACTTCTTCTTTAATCTTCACACTCATATCAGTCTTGAATTTCCTCAACTTTTGCTTGACGGGAGAGAATGCTAGGTCAGTGGGCAATTTGTGAACCACTAAATCAGTGCTTAAACCCGGCATGTCATCATATGACCACGCAAAAACATCTTTGTACTCGATGAGTGCTTTGACTAACTTCTCCTGGATTTCTGGCTCGAGGTGGACATTTATCTTAGTCTCTCGGACATTGTCTGTGTCCCTTAAATTTACGGCTTCTGTGTCATTCAAATTGGGTTTGGGTTTTTCTTCGAAGTGAATTAACTCCTTACTAATCTCTTTGAAGGCTTCATCATCATCATCATATTCTGATTCGTAATCATAATCTACTTCTTGAATTATCATTTTGGAATCAGATTGATTTTTAAGACTGGGCTGAGGATTCCTTATGCACACCATGTCATTAAGACCAGTATAAAGAGAACTGTACAGAAAAAGAAGAGAAGAAAACAAAATTAAAATAAAATAAGGAATGAAGAAGAAACTTTTTTATTTTATTGAATTGCGGGATAACAAGGTTTCACACTATGATGAACACAACAAAAATAAAAGAAATCTGGACTACAACCCTGGAATAATCCAGAAAACGGGAAGGAAAATCAGAGCCAACTACCAAGACTCCCTCCGAATGGGAAAAGGAGTAGCCATCCAATTGTTGATTTTTGACTTTGGCCCCACAAACTGCACATCCGCCTTGCTGGACCCCTCCCCAACATCTACCATGTTGATTTAGGTGAATAATCTTTCAAAGCCTTCATTTAAGTCTCCATCTGCACCAATCAATGGCCCTGTAACCTTGGATAGCCATTGCTTTTTTATGCTCGGCCTGACAAAATATCTGGACAGGCGCGGGATTGGCTTGGGAAGGACCCAGACTCTTTTCTTAAACTTGCGGGTCCGTCTCACATCCGCCAATGTAGGCTTGAACCCCAGCCCAAAGGTATCTAGATTTTTGGGCAAAGAAACCGGTTGAACAATATCCTGAAGATCAGCCCCTAAACCTTTGCCTGGCACAAACCCGTTTTTCAACATCTCCGAGGCTACCATGACAGTTGCAACTGCTATTTTAGGAAGTGGGATGCTTTCACCCTCGGGAACTTTGTCCACTAAAACCGTATCGAAGACCTGGTAAACCCAGGGCCCCTTGTCATCGTCAGCCTCTATGAAGGGTACGATGGCGTCACTTACGACCCTTGCATTGTATTCCCCATGTACTACGATCTCTTGCCTATCCCATTCGAATTTGACCATCTGATATAGTGTAGAAGGAACTGCTTTGGCGGTATGGATCCAGGGTCGCCCCAACAAAAGATTATATGACACTGCCACGTCTAACACTTGAAATTCCATGGTGAACTCGACCGGACCAATTGTTAATTCAAGTATGATGTCACCCACTGTGTTTGTACCACCACCATCAAACCCTCGAACATAGATGTTGTTCTTGTGAATTCTGTCACCATCGACCTTCAGTTTGTTCAACGTGGTCAAAGGACAGATATTGGCATTGGACCCATTATCAATCAGTACTCGAGTGACTATCGAATCTTCACACTTCACAGTCAAATAGAGGGCTCTATTATGTTCTGTACCCTCCACGGGCAACTCATAGTCTGAAAAAGTGACCCTGTTGACCTCAAAAATCTTGTTTGCTATTTTCTCCAGATGGTTCACAGAGATCTTATCCGGAATATGGGTTTCGTTCAGAATTTTATCAATACCCGGCGGTGCTCATCTGAATGGATCAACAAGGATAACAATGAGATCTGTGTCGGGGTCTTCCTCAACTGCTCCACAATGGAGTAATCTTGCGCCTTCATTTTCTTTAAAAATTATTTTGTCTCTTCCTCGGTAACTGGATTCTTTGTTGCTACTGCATTGGCCCTTCTTAACTCTGAGGGAGCAAAACACCTTCCCGAACGAGTTAGACCTTGGGCTTCACACACTTCTCCTTTGACTTCTTTCCCTTTGTAAATCACCGTCACTTGTTCATAATTCCAAGGAACAGCATTGATGTTGATCACTGAAAGCTGAGTTACCGGTTTTATAATGACAGGCTCTGTGCGAGCACCCTTCACGATCACAACAGGTTTACTTGCGACCCCGACACTACCACTTTAACTTTCTCTGGTTTCACTGCAACAAGGCTCGATGACCCTCTCTCGGCTACCACAGCTGGCTTATCATCTACCCCTCTCAACTGGACCACTGATTTCCCACTGGTTACTTTTTCCTTTGAGCTGGTTTCGCTGGAACGGATCATCATTACTGTCTGTGAGGGCTTCCTGGGCTCCCCCTCTTTGTGTATCAACTCAATCATGTGTGTCTCATGGTGAGCTGGCAGTGGATTCTGATTAATATTTGGTGCTTCTGGGGCTTGAACCTCGATCCGATGAGTATCGATAAGCTCTTGCACAGCTGTTTTTAGTTTCCAACACTTCTCTGTATCATGTCCCGGGACCCCTGAACAGTACTCACAACTCACCGAGTGGTCAAGATTTCTAGGGGGGAGGATTTGGCATTTTAGGCTCAATTGGATTCAACATGCCCAACTGCCTCAATCTGTGGAAAATACTGGTATATGATTCCCCCAGTGGAGTGAAAGTCTTTTGCTTCTGTGACCTCTCATTCTTGAGGGCTGGGTTTGGTCGGAAACCTGTCCCGGAGGGATTTCTGTAGGCTTTTGGGGGTGGATACATGTTTTGCGGAGCTGGGTATGGATTTTGTGGAGATGGCACACGCCATTGTGCGTGTGCCAGAGTTTGGATATAGGTTTGTGCATGATGAACGGAAAAATGTGGGACTGGCGGTGGGTAGTAATGTTGTGGAGAGCTATATGGAGTGTGGGGGTAACTTTGGTGGTAGGGTCATGGTTGTCTATAGTATGGTGACGGGCCTCTAGATTCGAACCAGGCTCCGGACTCAATAGTCGTGACATCTTCTTTCTTCTTCTTCCCAAGTACACCCCCAGTGCCGCTTTGGATAGCCTGAGTGGTTGCCTTGATCGCTGAATAGCTCATGATTTTGTTGGACTTAAGCTCCTCCTTAAAAGACTTTCCAATTGCGGACACCAAATGACCAAAGTAAGTTGGCTCCAGAGCCTGCAAAAAGTAATAGACCATCTCGCTTTCTTTCATTGGAGGATCTACCCTTTCTACTTGCTCCCTCCACCGGAAACCATATTCTCTAAAGCTTTCACTGTGCTTCTTTTCTAGTTTGGTCAGGGACAGTCGGTCCGGAATGATATCAAGATTATATTGAAAGTGACAAGCGAATGCTTGGGCCAAATCGTCCCATGTGTACCACCTGCTATGATCTTGTATGGTGTACCATTCTAACGCAGATCCACTTAAGCTTTGGCTGAAATACGCCATGAGTAATTCATCTCTTCCGCCCGCTCCCCTCATCTTACTACAAAAACCTCTCAGATGGGCCACCGGATCACCGTGTCCATTGTACAAGTCGAACTTGGGAATTTTGAACCCTGCCGGTAATTGTACATTTGGGAACTACAAATCCATTTGAGACGACTTTGTAGATCTAACAAACAATTTTACGGGCCCGAAATTCAAACGAACTGTCATTTATGGAGAACATAGATGTTTCAGCAATAATTTTTTAGAATAATATTTACACAAAGTTCTATACCGTACTTCACATATAGAGGTAATTGAGACCAAATCAAGTTTGCATTTAACGTTGAAGCATTTTACACATAGGGATGACTGACTACAGCAGAACCTAGCAATATTATAGAAAAATGGCATCCATACTGTTTGAAACAAGGATTCGTACCTTAACAGCATGCAAATAGAAATAAAAAAAAACAAACAGGGTCTTAGCAAAGCGAGCTTAGCAAAAGGGCAGCTTCAATTCTCATCCAAAGAAAACCGCTCGAAACCCCAGCAATGGCGAGGTATTGCAGCAGAAATCAAAACAGCTCCTGTAACCTTCTTTTCTATGATTTTTCCCTTCGTTTTTTTTAAAGTTTTTCTTTTTTTTTGTTCTTCTTGGGGCTAAAGGGCAGGGTTTGATTTGGTTGTTGAGATGAGAGTGTCGTTTCTATTGTGAGGGAGTTTCTAGGGTTCAATCGTTCATTTTTGAAGAGGGAGTGATGGTTTTCTCTTGTTTTTTAGGTCAGAAATGAGGAAGAAGAAGAGGGGTGAGCTGAGGATAAGAAGCAGCAGCGTTTTTGGGTGCTGGATAAATGGGCATCTCCATTTTTCTTTGTTCTCGTGCGCCGCTTGGATCTAATGAAAGAGTCCGTCCTCCTCCCCTTTAGGTCTAGGTATATGGGGTTTTTAATGAAGGGAATTGGATCAAGGGAATTGGGTCTGGGAATTGGGCCGGGTAGGAAGGTTTGGGCCTGATTTAGATACAAGAACTAACCCAATATCCAATTAAACATTTTCTTCAATTTCTTTTCTTATCTTTCCCTTTTCTTTTCCTTTACTTAATTAAAATCCTAAATTAATTTATTTTTGTAGAAATTAAAATTCTTTATTTATTTTTAACATTAAACAACTATTTAACTAAATAAAATGCTAATTTTAAAGACTAAAAGTTAAATATAAAAAAATGAGAATATTTAGGATTTTTCTATGATTTAAAAATATTAAAACGCATGAAATGCAATTAAATAAAGAAAAATTCCTAAAAATAATAAAAAAAATTATTTTGATCTATTTTTTAGGAGTTATTTTCATGTAAGGCAAAAATCATGTGCTCACAGCTAGCAAAATATAAATAAATTCCGGGATATGAATTTTTCCTTATGCCTCGTTATCAAACTTGTGTAATGACGAGATCATGCAAAATGAAGGAAGAGCTTAGCCTTAACATACCTGGAGTAGCGAAAAATTTATATAATATTCTTGAAAAAGATTGCACCGTACTCCGTTAGAACCGCAAAATCCCGTTTCATTTACGTGGTGTAACTTCGTATAACAGTCTGTGGATACAGAGAGCCTTTGTCTAGGTTCAATAGGACTAGGTGAGGCACCAACTATGCTTCCTTTAATTTTGGGTTTTTCTAACTCAATTTCAGCTTAAGAAAGAAAACATCTGACTTGGAAAATAATAAACCAAGTTGACATTTTCAAAGATTCAAGAAAACAATTATGTAAAAATCAGTTCTTGATTATTTGGAGAAGAAGGAAAAACACGATCTAGAAAGACAAAGAAAATGCCAAACAAGTGATTTTTGATAAATCTTTCATTAAATGGGGGTGGGCCCCACTTTGCAAGATGACTAAGCCACTAAATTCACCAATTTATGCCACCTTAAAATGTGACTTATGAGTCACTTAATCGATCCTTGTGTGGCTTCCACGTTATGGGGGTGGGGTTTAATCTTATCCAAATATATTTCCAATTAATTAGGTAATGTCCCGTTACCCGGTAATTAATCAATTACACGTAAACTTGAGAATTATTCTCACTTACTTAAAATATTACTTACTTTTCACATACCTTATACACCTTACTAGCATGGTCATGTAGTACCTTGTATGACACTAGTCCATAAATACCGGGTATTTTAGCTCGGGCTGTATTTTACCTCAAAATGCCAAACTTGGACAATATTCATTTTTTTGACTTGCTCCCCTTTTACCTTCATGAATTTACTAATTACTTGTGAAATAGCATAATCCTTATAATCTCCAAATAATCTTTTACTTGGACTGATGTTAATTACCTTACGACAAATTCAACATACAATACTTCAGGGTGCAACATCGTCGTAACTTAATACTGCAAAGCGTGACATCATCGTAATGTAATACTGTTGGGTGCAACACTATCATAACTTAATACTGTGAAGTGTAACATCATCATAATGTATTACTGCAGAGGGTAACATCATCATAATATATAACTGCAGAGCATAACATCGACGTAATACTGCGAGGCGTAACATTATCCCCCCCTTTGGAACATTCATCCTCGAATGTTGACTGATGCACTTATCATTTTCATAACATATATCTTTCGAATACTTTAATACTTTCCTTGCCATTTAGGCAATTGTTCTATGAATAAATCCAAAGGCCAGGGCATTCCCCTTTTTATGCCTCTTCCTCATGCCACGACTTGTGGCCGGAATCCTTCCAATCTCGTAACTGTTGCTACCTTCTTTTATGCAGCATGTATGTGACTCTTCTCTCTTTTTTAGTTGTAAGTGCGCCTATGTGACTCTTCTCTTATTTTTCCTCCAGCGTTTAGCCAATCTCTAGGCCTTGCTTTGTGAACAAAGATTGACAAGATGCCCTTTGGGCATCTATAGGTATACTGAAGTTCTTTGCTCGGTACTTAGTTGAACTTATGAATATTGCTATACCTTATTCCATGGATCCATTTATCCATCCGTATGAATTTACTGTATCATGATAGGTCATACTATACTGTAACTCTTACTTCGATTTATCGTTACTGAGGTCTGCAACAAAATTCTAGCTTACTCTCGTTGCTTATCTTATATGTATAAGTCTAAGCCCTTTAATACTTCCTCATTACTATTCATCTTAAGAGTGACGACCTAACCTCATCTCATACTTTGTAACTTTTATCCATCCATTGTTGATTCACCTCAATATCGATCTACAATCCACCACTGATAACTAAATCCTCTTACGTAATATCTTGCCACTAGAGCTTACGTTGCATTGAGAAATACTTGAAGTTATTTCCATAATCGTATTTCATAATATCTTAATATGATTCACCTTATGGGGGTACTCTAATCCCGTGCCGTCCGCGAAATCTTTTATCCTCCTCCCCCTTCTTTTTTGCCTTCAAATCATTATTCAATCAACGGCCCAAACGTCATCTTTTATCTGTCACAATTACAACCTCATTTAATTACCAGGTCAGCATTCCATTTCTTCTAAATATTGCTAGTCATAGACTCCTTTGAGCTCATTCAAGCTATACTTAGCTTATCTTAGTTCCTACGGATGCCAGAGTTTTCGTGCAACTCATATGATCTTGAATATTACTTTTAATTTTACTTCCCGTTCATTAGCCACGGTAGGTGATACTTTCCTTTGGAGTGCTTACAATGTTGTTGTGAGACTGTTGTTACACGATCATTTCCTCTTTAGGTCGTTGTGCTTAGGTTGAAGCCTCCTTCCTTATTTCTTCAACTAGTCTTTTGTTGTAGTACTTAGGGAGAACCCTTGACTCTCGTAAAGCTGTGAGCTTATTACGGACCTTTTGATGTCCTTCCTTGCCTATAATCATCCGTAGATGCTTACCTCCTTGCCCTTGTGCTTGTAGGGTTGCTTCTGAATTGATATTTTGACTGTTTTCCCAGTGGTATTTTTTTTATCCCCATAACACTCATACAGTACCTTTAACTACCCCGACTCCTATTTGAATATATCTCAAGTATTATAATGACATTACTGCGAGGTTGAATTCTTCATTAGGGTTTACTATATTTATCTTGCATGATCTGCTGATTTGTTTGTAACTTCTTGTCTAGTCATGACTAGGCTCTTCATTAATCAACTACTAATTACTCATCGTCCCACTCTCATATCCATATTCTGCGTAATTTTTCTTGGGTTATTTCCTTGTCTTAACTTACCTTATGTACTGGCTCCTTATCTATCAATAACAACCCGTGTAGGAACCCTTACTTCCTTTTTTTTGACGTCATGCTTACATAACGTTCTGAAATCATAGTATATCTGTAACATTTGGGTAAGTGCAACCTCATCCCTTTCTTATTTTTATCGCATTCTTCCTTTATCATTCCATATTCCTAGAACCACTTAATTCTGACTTAATGCCACCTCACTCTACATTCCCCCCTTTAGGGAAGTACTAGTATTTAGCACTACAACGATCTTCCTATAGATGGTTTACCTTTTCATCAATGGATTCTTCTCACATTACCGATGACCCTTACTCGCCTTGCTGTAATTTTTTTGTATCAAGGATAACGGAATTCCTTACTCGCGAGGGTGGCACTTAGTGTAACTAGCACACATAGTCCCTTAAGCTTAACTTTGCTCACATTGGTTTCTTTAGGGAAGCGTCTCCCTGAATGACCATTCTCTGAATTTCTCATGAATCTTCTTCTGTTGTTTATTCTATTATCGCCGGAATGAAATCTGAAACTCTCATGATGCCGAGTATTATCCAATCACTCTATCCCTGATTCACTTTTAGTTTATCTTGTTCACTAGCCCATACTGATTTCTATTATTCTGGGGTCTAACTTTTCCTTCCGGTAGTTGCGTTGGAGTCACGAACTCATTTCTCGAAGTGAGGATACAACTTTATAGCCTATACTCTTTTGTTATCTCAAGGCCTGTCACCTCTCGTTTTTTCCTTTACTTGACTCTAGACTTGGTAATACTGTCATCTTTTATTTTACCTACCGTTGTCATCCATGTATCACATCTTACTCTTAATGCTTCATTAGCTCTTTTCTTATTTCTTGCTAACCTTTCTATCTATCACTTTATTCTGAAAACGTTAACAAGATATTCTTTTGCTTTTAGCTCCCCTTTGCTCCATCCACTGGCTCTTCGGGTTGCCTAGCATTATCTCTCTACTAGGGACGAGAGTCATACTAAGATAATATTTATCCTTTCAAGGCTTCCAGTGCCTATCTTTGTAGCACTTATATCTGGTGGTACTATTTTAAAATGCGCCATCGAGGTGTTTCACAAGGGGATCTATTAGCACTTTTTGCAATGTCCTTCGGAATAGCCAACTAACACAAACCATCCATCCATTATTTTGGGTTATTCTAACCCCAGCCAGATCCTAATATCCTGTCTTTTTCTTACACTACACATGTTAGCCCCCAATAGGATAAAACTGGAATGAGTGTGACCAATTGCACATACCTCTGTTACTGCTGAATATAACTCAAAAAAACTTATGTTCCCCTTCCTGAATTATAAAAATTGTTAACCTTCATTAACTTGGAGCCTCGTACCCTTCTTCATCTTACTTCTTTTACTTGTTGAAACTTTTATTTATCTTCTTGACCTCTCATTGTCTTTCACCATTAAAATGGATAGGCATTCTTGCCTTAAGGCTTCTTATCAGGAAGCTTACACCTTTCAGTACACCCATGATCTACTAAAGACCTTACATTTACTTATCGTAGGCATCATACAAAATTGAGTTCCTCTTACTCAATTCTTCCATAGCCGCATTCGATCTCTAACCAATTAGAGGTATCATTATATTACGAATAAAATAGAAGCTAGGAGTTTGAATTCTTATAAGTAAGCTCGACCACGCGATTTAGAGTAAGAAGAAAGAGTGACAATCTTAAATGCCATGTAGCCTCCTGCTTATAAGTGTGGTGCACGACACACCCATAAACAAGACTCTACTAGACACGGCTTGTAGACTCCCTAGGATAGAACTTCTCTGATACCACTTTTGTCATGCCCCGAACTTGGAGGGTGGGGGGAGAGACCGGCACCCAGTGCCTCACCTATCCTTGCGTACCAACTTGCAAGTAAGGGACTCTGAACATATGATGTCATACTTTGGCCATGGGCCACAATGCAAGACGACTGCGAATGTTGACTAAATGTCAATATAAAACTGGGCCGACAAGACCGTCATAATTATTATAGCTGACAAACCAACCAAATATACATACAAGGCCTGAAAGCCCAACATACTACACTAACTTACAGGATATGTCTACAAGCCTCTACTGATGGATATACTGTGATCAGAACAGCTCTCCAATCTACTCATAACATATATACATATATATACAAAATGTACATAAGGCTCTAGACCCGAATACTCCGAAAGACATGGAGATTATGGATCAAGCTGAACTCGGGAAACACTTCATGAGGAGGCCTACCTGTCTGTCTGTCTGAACCAGCACGCATGAAATGCAGCGCCCCCAGAAAAGGGACGTCAGTACGAAATAATGTACTGAGTATGTAAGGCAACATACTGAAAGCTGAAACTGAACTGATAAACTACAAGTAGCTGGAAGTCAAAGATAATCTGAAGATATCCTTACCTACTGATACTGACTCAGCTCTCTCAATATAGTAAGTAAAATAGTTTTCCGGTCCTATATATATATATATATATATATATATATATATATATATATATATATATATATATATATATATATATATATATATATAACTGCTCTGCCATAGTAGGCTTACTCATAGGCGCTCGACCATACTAGGCTATGTATATCGACCAATTGGGCTTGCTCATAGGCGCTCGGCCACAGTAGGATTGGTATATAACTTACCATTTAACCAGAGGTTTCCCAATAGGGGTCTGCCCATCGATTATAGTTCGATGGTAATAAAAATACTTTAATGTTGTATATATATATAAATTCTCTGCTCACTTGACTGGAAGAAGAAAAATACTCAATTGAATATGAAGTCCCGATAAGGAAAATATTGTAACTTACAAAACTAGAAAAATATACGTAATTTGCTACACTAGCAAAATATAAGTAAATTCCGGGATATGAATTTTTCTTTATGCCTCGTTATCAAACTTGTGTAATGACGAGATCATGCAAAATGAAGGAAGAGCTTATACTTAACATACCTGGAGTAGGAAAAAATTTGTATCATATTCTTGGAAAAGATTGCACCGTACTCCGTTAAACAGCAAAATCCCGTTGCATTTACATGGTGTAACTTCGTATAACAGTCTGTGGATACAGAGAGCCTTTGTCTAGGTTCAATAGGACTAGGTGGTCACCAACTATGCTTCCTCTCATTTTGGGTTTTTCTAACTCAATTTCAGCTTGAGGAAGGCAACATCTCACTTGGAAAATAAGAAATCAAGTTCACATTTTCAAACATTCAAGAAAACAATTATGTAAAAATCAGTTCTTGATTATTTGGATAAGAAGGAAAAAACACGATCTGGAAAGACAAAGAAAATGCCAAACAAGTGATTTTTGATAAATCTTTCATTAAATGGGGGGTAGGCCCCACTTTGCAAGATGACTAAGCCACTGGATTCACCAATTTATGCCACCTTAAAATGTGACTTATGAGTCACTTAATTGATCCTTGTGTGGCTGCCACATTATGGGGGGTGGGGTTTAATCTTATCCAAATACATTTTCAATTAATTAGGTAATATCCCGTTACCCCGTAAAATTGAGAATTATTCCCACTTACTTAAAATATTACTCACTTTTCACATAACTTATACACCTTACTAGCATGGTTATGTAGTACCTTGTATGACACTAGTCCATAAATACCGGATATTTTAGCTCGGGCCGTAGTTTACCCCAAAATGCCAAACTTGGACAAAATTCATTTTCTTTGACTTGCTCCCCCTTTCACCTTCATGAATTTACTAATCACTTGTGAAATAGCATAATCCATATAATCTCCAAACAATCTATTACTTGCACTGATGTTAATTACCTTACGACAAATTCAACGTACAATACTTCAAGGTGCAACATCGTCATAACTTAATACTGCGAAGCGTGACATCATCGTAATGTAAACTGCTGGGTGCAATACTGTCGTAACTTAATACTGCAAAGTGTAACATCATCGATGTATTACTGCAGAGGGTAACATCATCGTAATATATTACTGCAGAGCATGACATCGATGTAATACTGCGATGTGTAACACTATTTGTTGGTCCTGTAGTCATCTTAATGCTGTAATATTTGAGTCTATTTTTTCTTTTATCATTGGGTATGTAATAGTTTGTAAGCAAACGATGGGGAGATTAATAAAAAAAATGGGCCTGGGCATTCTAATGCTTGTATTAAAGGGTAGAAAACATGCATATAGGGTCTATGTGTTCTATTTGCTATTTCGTTCAGCATGCCTTAAATGTTATTTATTTTAGTGTTTTGTACACTAATAGAAAGCGTGCCTATAGGAATCATGCACACACTTCACTTAACTTGTCAAAACATGTTGGCTCAAGTAATTGCTATATTTGTTTCCATGTGTACTACTAAACGCTTCTAGATAGCATGTCGATAGGATACAATAACACATGTTTTGCTAATGTCCACCTAGATACCATGTCTATAGGGTTTCAATTAATTAATCAATCAACTACTTCTATTTCTCTTAGCATGTTGCTCTTTTAGATATCATGACTATAGGATCTTAATCAATCAATCAATCAACTACTTTTGTTATTTTCATTACACTGCCTCGCCTAGATGACACACCTATAGGGATGAAGTATTATAAAATCAAGTTCAATTGTCAATCCTACCTATAGGATATTATCACTCGTCTAGAAAGCATGTTTATAAGATCAAACGTCGTTAATTCTGAGCTTTCAAATAGTTTTACTGCCTTATTGCATAAACAAAAGATCATGCATATAGGTGCTTTTTATGCCTATAATCTGCGAATCCATTAGTCAGAAACAACAATGATGTTTGTATGATGCTGGAAATTAGAATTGCCTAGCAATTATGATTATAGGATTTGACAACTCTAATGTGTCTTAACTCCCTAAATTATGTACTGCCTAAACTGCCCACGTGTATTTGTTGTTTATGTGCTCAGGCTAACTTGAGCCTTTAATTGTCTTTACATGAAGTCCTATCTATTGTGAATGTCGCCTAGTTTTATCATTTTGAGTAACCTAAGTTGAGTCTAGAACCACCTAATAGAGGTCCAAAGCCTCTTGGACCATAGGTATGGGATGGGTAGTGCACGCATATGGTACGATTTAGAATTGAATTAGAGCGCTTTTAAGTAAACAACTTTGACATAGTAATTGGGTAGAAAGAGATGATAATTTGTGCCCGCCTAATAATATGAGCAACCCCTACCTTAAGGGAGTTGTGAAGTAATATTTATGTTGCACGGGGTGATCCTTTAGGCTAAAAAACATAGGACCCCCACTCTCTTTATGTACTTATTATTACACGTAGTCATTTAAATAGATCAATGTAGTTGTATCCTTGTAGTCATTAAGATTTGTACTGATTCTCATATGTTTTAATAAGACTCTTCGACTTTTAAATTTCCCTTTAGTTATTTGATCACCTGGCCTAATTACACAATCCACATAGTTTAGAGTTCGGTCGGGACCCACAGTTGTGTACCTCAAAGAGTGCTAACACCTTCTCTTTGAGGTAATTTGAGCCCTTACCTGGTTTTTGGTGACAAAAACTAGTCAAACAGAGTTATTTGCAAATAGGTGCCCTAACGCACCTCAAAATCGCTAGGTGGCGATACTTCTCTTTTAATACCCATTTAAAAGAGTTGTCACACGTTGAAACCCGCTTTCGCGAATAAATGGGGCGCAACAATGATGAATGTGACTGAGTACATAACCACAATTAAGAAAATAACTCAACAACAAAGAACGGCCTCTGTAGGTCCCAACAGTACTAGCACATTGCCTAAACATGATTTCTAACATAAATAACATCTCAAGTGCTCTAACACATAGGGTACAATAATAGTATTTAGATAAGATAGCTACACAGTTCCACGGAATTGACTGAATCACAATTACTACGGTGCACGTCCACATGCCCGTCACCTATCATGCGCGTCACCTCAACACCAATCACATAACACATAATTTCAGGAATTCATACCCTCAGAACAAAGTTTAGAAGTGTTACTTACCTTAGACCGTGCAAATCTCTACTCCAACAAGCCTTTGCCTCGCGAATCGACCTCTGAACGCCTCGAATCTAGTCACAAACAATTCGATTCAATCAACACGAGCTATAGGAATAAATTCCATATAAAATTGTTAAGTTCCTAATCAAAGGATAAAAAGTCAACCCTAGGCCCACATCTCGAAACCAATAAAAGTTTAGAAATACGAACACCCATGATGACGTACAAATCCACTACTAAAAAGTAAATGGACATGCTCGCATGCAATATAATTTACCCAACTATGAGTCTGGGTCGAATCCCACAGAGAACAATATGTTGGCGATTAAACGTGTAAGAGAATTATCACTTATTATATAATGCCAAACACTTAGAAAGGTTTTGAGGAAATATTTATGTCTGAATGCAAAAATAAAAACTAACCTAGAAAGTAAGTAAAATGATCAATGGCTACAAGTATGGATACACGGGGAATTATACTCAAGTAATGATCCAATGTATTTTATGATTTTACAAATATGAGCGAGTATTTGTTAATTAGCCTTGGGTAATATTTCTATATTAGCTTCTTCCGAAGACTAACAAGACTTCCTAATTGAATTATCCCTAAATCAATTAAGAGATTAAGCACACCCGATTATGGCTAAAAGTAGTTCAATCCTATCCCTAGGTAGATTCTATAAAGTAAGGGTTAAAGTCTCAAGTTCTTGTTAATTAATATTTCCTAACTCCAAATAATCTTTCCCAAAATTAGTTCGAAGTTAATCAGCGAGTCCTAGGGTTAGCTAATCCTTTTGGAAACATTAAAGAATAAGAATAATTAAAGAAACAATAACTCACTTCATAATAAATAAAAATTATTCAATACATAAGCACAACAAGATATTTAATCCACACTTTAAATATGAATATTCCCATAAACAAGATTCAAGTGTTGGAATAAATACTACACACTTAGATATACAATACAAAGCAAGGAAATGAAGAAATGAATATAAATGAGTAAGAAATTATCAACCAAAGGCAGAAATTATCAACCAAAGGCTTCAAATCTTCAAGACTCAAGTGTGTGTGCAAGAACCTTAGCTTCAAAATTTTGTTTCTCCCTAGTCTAAGGATTGAAAATAAGCCAAAAATATGCCAAACATGATCTAGGTCGTGTATTTGTGGGTTTAGAATTGAGGAGAAGTCATTTTCCAAGTCTGCCCAGGTTTAAAGCCCGTTGGCCATATCTGTGGAAGAGTCATCGCAGGTGCGGTTCCGCAAAAGCATACATCTAATCGCAGATGCAAAAATTGAGGGGATTGCCTTACTCCTTCAAATGCGGCACTTGTCATCACAGAAGCGACACCGCATATATGGATCACTAACCGTAAATGTAGTCCTAGTGCATGTGACTCCTTTCCGCAAATGCGATTTTGTCCTTTCCGCAGATGTGAAGTCGCATATGCGAATAGTGTTTCGCAGATGCGGAATCACTAAAGAATTTTGCACTTTTATTACTCCTTTTGCTCAGTTATGCTTCAATTGAATTCAAATCACTTCATTGCATCATTTACATGAAAATCTAGCAATGCACACCATAAATCACCTCGTTTTATAATTAAATGGCACAAAAACTAAAGAAAAGAGTCTAGAATGAGCGGTAAAATTACCACTCATCAACACCCCCAACTTAAAGCTTTTGCTTATCCTCAAGCAAATCAAAACCAACAATTCAATGAGGTTCTACCATTTAAAGCACAAGTAGTACCGCTATCATTTACAAATCACACTGTGATGACCCAAAAGGTCATCTTTTGTTTTAGAACTCGATCCATGTTCTACGGATTTCAAAACCTCATTTTGCCTCTCCACGATTTGCGTGCACGGTCCGGGTGCGTTTCCGGAAAGCCCTTATGTGGAAATTTGAGAAAAATAATAATTTTTGCCTTTAAAAGTGGATTTAGTTGACTTCGGTCAATGTTTTGAGTAAACAGATCCGGACTCATACTTTGACAATCCCGGTGGGTCCGTATTGAGATATGGGACCTGGGTGTATGCTCGGAATCAGATTCGGATGTCCCTAGCCCGAGTAATTATTTTTTGTTAAAAATTGTAAGACTAAAAATCTAATGATTTAAAGAATTTGATTAATGTTTGATCTCATTGGTATCGGGATCATATTTTGGTTCCGAAGCCCGGTATAGGTTCAAAATAATATGTAATTTATGTCTGTGAAAGTTTGGTGAAAATCGGAGTTGATTTGACGTGATTCAGACATCTGGTTGAGAAAAGAGTTATTTCAAAGTGTTCAAGAATTCCATGTGATTTGGTGTTTAATTTGTAGTTCTAGCTGTTATATTGGCAATTTTATTGCACAAGCAAGTTCGTATGATGTTTTAAGACTTGTGTGCATATTTGGTTTGGAGCCCCGAGGGCTCAAGTGAGTTTCGAATAGTCTACAGAGTGATTTGGACTTAAGAAAAAAAATTGTTGGTATGCTCCAGGTCTGCAGATCTCGCAAATGTGATCTCACATTTGTGAAGAAAGTTCATGTTTGCAAGCAATGGGGTTGGGAGGGGACTTTCGCAATTGCGAAGCTCAGGATCGCAGTTGCGATCAGTAGTGGCCGCATTTGCGAACAATTGTTTGCATTTGCGATGTTAGCAGGTCCAGGTCGGTTTCGCATTTATGAGGCAAAGTTCGCATTTGCGCGGTTCGCATTTGCGAACCCCTGATCGCAAATGTGATACCTGTAACTGGTCAAAAATGATTTTGGACGGGAGTTTTCATTCATTCTCCCATTTTCAAAACCTAGAACACAAGAGGCGGTTTTCCAAAGACTTTTTCTTCCCCAAATCATAAGTAAGTGATTCTTAACTAGTTTCTTTTAATCTTTTATCTCTTTTTACAAGATTTAATCCTAGAATCTAGGGTTTTCATGGTGAAATTGGGGATTTTTGGGAAGAAATTAGGGATTTCAAAATTTGGGAATTTGGACGTCAAATTAAGATCGGATTCCAAAATCAATTGTATATATGGGCTCGGGGGTAAATGGGTAGTCATGTTTTGGTCCGAATTTCACGTTTTGACCAAGCAGGCCCGTGGTCGATTTTTAACTTTTTGGGGAAAATGTTGGGAAACTTATAACCATGCATTGGAATTGACTTTTTTAGCGATAATTGATGTTGTTAAGTTAATTATGACTAGATACGAGTGGTTTGTAGGTGGAACCTAGAGGGAAAACGGTAATTGAGCTTTGAGTTGGTCGTTGGATTGAGGTAAGTGTTTGGTCTAACTTTGACTCGAGGGATTAGGGATCCCCGACTTAATTTCTATGTGAAATTCCATGTGTGTGGCGTATAGGTGAGGTGATGAGTACTTATGCGCTGCCAAATTATCTATTTAGCCTATTTCTTTCCCCGTTCTTGATTGTCACGACCCTAATCCCAGACCCGGTCGTGATGGCGCCTCTCGTGTAGACAAGGCCAGCCGACACAACACCCAATTCCTTTTGACAATTAAAAATACACAATTTAAATCTTTAACATGATTAAATCTCAACTAAGTAGTGAAAACAGTACAATTTGCGGAATATAAAACCAACACAGCCCGACATCGGGGTGTCACCAATCATGAGTATCTATCATAACAACTACAAGTCTTAAAGAGTCTACTCAACAATTACATAACCAAAACAGAAGAAAATAAGATAGAGGGAGAAGCACTGGGATGCGAACGCCGAGTAACTACCTAGTGAATCTCTAAAGTCTGCTGGAAGCTCTCAACCCTCGCAAGCAGGACCTGAAGCGCCTGAATATGCACACGGGGTGCATGGAGTAAAGTGAGTACTCCAAGTCAGTGAGTAATAATAATAAATGTAGACTGAGAAATAAGAAATCACGTAAAGTCACATCAACACGCTATAAAGAAGCAGTAAAAACCAGTAAAAGCAATGAACAGTGAAAATATGTAAAGTCACTTAAGTTCAGTTTAAGCTTCTTAAAATTTGCCTTTTTAAAACAGTTAAGCAAGTAAAAGACAGGCGACTAGAAAAGGTAAACCCATAAAGAACCGCCCCTCGGGCACAATACTAACAGAATCGGCCCCTCGGGCAACACATGGAACAATACCAGCCCCTCGGGCTCTATCTCATATCACAATGGGTACCCACGCTCACTAGGGGTGTGCATACTCCTAGAGGGGCACCTTACGGCCCAAGTGCAATATCAAGCCATCTCGTGGCATACTCAATAGACTCTCAGCCTCATATCAACAAGACACCTCGTGGCATAAAAATCTTAAGCCATCGGCCTCAAAATTATAAATCAGTGTATCCTCACAACACAGGCCCTCAGCCTTACTCAGTCAGAATCTCATAAGCCACTCGGGCAACAGTAAAACATGATGCTTAGCCCAATTTATCATTTAAAATGTCATTTAATGTATTAAAACAGAGTAGACATGACTGAGTTATAAAAACAGTAGAAAATAGCATGACTGAGTACAAGTATAAAGTCACAACATTGAGGAAATATCAGTAAAAATCCCCTAAGGGTTCAAATAGTTGGCACGAGGCCTACATATGGCATTCAACCCAAAACATGATGGTATCAAATATTTTTCAATCAAATACGCGGTAAAACAGCTATTCAGGATGGACTAAGTCACAATTCCCAATGGTTTATGACCCCATGCTCATCATCTAGCATGTGTGACACCTCAATATAGCCCAACGATGTGCAATCCGGGGTTTCATACCCTCAGGATAACATTTACAATCATTACTCACCTCAATCCGGTGCAAACTCTAGTCCGCAATGCCTTTGCCCCTCGAATCGGCCTCAACTCACGTCAAATCTATCCAAAATCAGAATCACGACGTCAAAATATACTAAGGGAACGAATCCCATGCGAAAATAATCAATTTACAACACAAATTCCGAAATTACTAAAAACCGACACCCATGCCCACGTCTCAAAATTCAAAAAAAATTTACATCAATAGATTCCTTACTCCCCACAAGTTCATACATATCAAAAGTCCCAAAATCCGACTACAAATGGCCCCTCAAATCTTCAAGTCTAGGTCTCCAATACCAAGCCCTAGTTTCCCCAATTTTAACCCTTAATCTCCACTAATACCATGATTAACCAATGGAAAAATGATCATAAACTCAAGTAATGAAGCTTAGGGAACTTACCCAACTGATTCTCTTCGATTTACCCTTGAATTCACTGCCCTAGCTAGCTTCCCGTCTTCAAAAATGGAGAACTTAGCCAAATATTCGCGAAGGAAAAATTTTATACCTTCTGGCCCATGGATTCCGCCCCTGCGGCCCTTTAACCACTTTTGCAATTCTTCTTTTGCGGTCCACGAACCGCTTCTGCGGTTTTCACTTAAGCGACCTCCCGCACCTGCGAGCTCATCTCCGCATCTGCGGTCACGTAGGTGCGTACCACATACTGCATCTGCGGTTCCACTCTACACAGCCTTTCGCCGCATCTACGGCTCCAAACATGCTTTTGTAATACTGCAATTATGGTCCCCTAGCCGTAGGTGCGGTTATGACAGCAAATGGCACATCTTCAGCTGCCAAAACCAACTCCCAAACCTTCTGCCAACCATCCGAAAACACCCCGAGGCCCCCGGGATCTTAACCAAAAGAACAAACAAGTCACGTACCACCATTCAAACTTGTACCAATCTTCAAAACACCTCAAACAACATCAAATCACCCAAAACACATCGGATTAAAGCCTAAGCTTCCAAAATCTTCTGAATTACGCTTTTGATCAATAAGTATACCAAACAACGTCCGAATGACCTGAAATTTTGCACACATATTCAAAATGACCTCACAAAACTACTGCAACTCTCAGAATTCCATTCCGACCCCTATATCAAAATCTCGCCTATCAACCGGAAAATGCCAAAATTCCAATTTTACCAATTCAAACCTAAATCTACTCCGGACCTCCAAAACACATGTCGATCACGTTCCTAAGTCTCAAATCATCTCCTGAAGCTATTCGAACCCTCGGAACGCACATCCAAGCCCTCTAACACATAAGTCAACATCCGGTTGACTTTTTCAACTTAAGCTTCCTCAAAAGATATTAAGTGTCTCAAACCTCGCCAAAACTTTTCCGAATCCGAGCCAACCAAACCAATCAGACATAGAACCAATAAACAAATCAATAAGAAGCAAAAATGGGGGAAATGGAGTGGTAACTCATGAGGTGACTGGCCGAGTCATCACATTGATATATTGTTTTCCTGTCTTAACTACTACATGCTTATTGGTGCTTCCATGTTTAATTGCTTCTTGTTAGATGTTGTTCTCTTTTTTGAAGGTATTAATTATTCCGTAGTTTCATTATATTTCATCATTGGGTTAAGTTGGTTTATCTGTGTTTCATGGTATATTTTGGTTGGTCTCGCGGTGTAGTATTAATTGAGTGAAGTTTCATAATTGTATAGCCTTCTGTTTGCTTTGGTTTGAGGCTGAAATATTGTGGAGGATTTTGAGCTAAATTGTGAAATTCTTGTTCTTATTGTGTGATTGGTACTGATATGGTGGAATCGGATTGTGCGCTACAACAGGAGGAATAAGGGTGATATATTGAGGAGGAATAAGGGTGAAATGCTATTGTCTGGTGGGATCGGGTTGCACGCCGCAACAGGAGTAATAAGGGTGATATATTGAGGAGTAATAAGGGTGAATTACTATTTTATGGTGGGATCGGGTTGCACGCCATAATAGGAGTAATAAAGGTGGATTGATACGGAGTAATAAGGGTGAATATTCATATTGATATTGATTATATGGTGGGATCAGGATGCGCATCGCGTTAGTCTATGTGTTTATGTACCTTTCTTCTATTGTGCAAGTTATTCTGTAATTTAGATTTACATTTAAGGATTGTTTATAGCTGGTTACTGATTAGATACCGGAGTTCTATATTCTTTCCTTGCAAGCTACTATTTATTTGTTCCGTTCTTCTTTTTATTTTATTATGCATTGTATGTAGGTTATATTGTAACTTCCCCATCGTAGCCTCGTCACTACCTCATCTAGGTTACGCTCGGCGCTTACTAGTACATGGGGTCGATAGTACTGATACTGCATTTGGCACTTTCTGTGCAGATTTTGGAGCTGGTAGTGGCTGATCGAGAGGTCGGTTGCAGACATTTCATCTAGGAGACCAAGGTAGTCATGCTGGCATCCATAAGCCCTGGCGTCCTCTCCTATGTTTCTACATTCCTATTTTCTTTCTTTCGAAACAGATATAATTTCTTTTAGACCAATGTTTGTAGATATTTATAGTATGTTCGTGGATTGTGACACTAGTTTCTAGATGGTAATAGTCATGATATTGTTAATAGTATATAGATAACAGGATAATTACATACTTCCGCATTTATTTCAACTTGATTTAACTTTGTTAATTTTAATCTATGGAATGTAAAGGAAAAGGGTGAATAAAACTCTAACGTTGGCTTGCCTAGCGAGCTCGATGTTAGGCACCATCACGGTCCCCATGGTGGGAATTCTAGGTCATGACAAGTTGGTATCAGAGAACTAGGTTGCTTAGGCTTACAATTCACGAACAAGCTTGGTAGAGTCTGAGGGATCCGTATGGAGACGTCTGTGCTTATCCCCCAAAGGCTGCAGAGTTTAGGAATAATTTCACTTTTGTTCTTCTCCATCGTGCGATTTGATCTCTCAATGCTAATTGAACTCTTTACTCTTGTTCTTCGCAGATGGCGAGCACACGTACCGCTTCTTCAGTTGAGCTGCATCCAGAGCCCACAGTGGCATCTCCCACGAGGGGTCGAGGGCGAGGCTGAGGCAGGGGCAGAAGCTTGAGCAATAGCACCAGCGGTGGAGCCTCAGGCAGAGTTTGATGAGGAAGCTCCAGCCTAGACCGTTCCAGCAGGGCCAACTCAAGTTCTAGAGGGTTTCATCGCTACCCCGATACTTTGGGATGCTTTGGTCCATCTAGTTGGCCTTATGGAGAGCATTGCTCAGGCCTATACATTTCATGTAGCACCAACTGTCTCTCAAGCTAGGGGAGGAGCCTAGACTCCAGCTACTCACACTCCAAAGTAGATGGCTCCCCAGTTTCAGACTGCAGCAGCTCAGCCAGTTGGGGTAGTTCCGTCGGGTGTTGCATCACAGACCGGGGATGGATCAGCTACGTTTTCTGAGGCTTTGTGGAGATTTGATAGGTTTACAAAGCTTTTCACCACTCAGTATAGTGGTACACATTCAGAGGATCCCAGGACTATCTGGACAGTTGTCATAGGGTATTACGGAACATAGGGATAGTGGAGACCAATGGGGTCGACTTTGCTGCCTTTCTTCTATCAGGTTCTGCCGTGAAATGGTGGAGGGATTTTTGTTTGGCCGGACCAACTGGTTCACCAGCTCTTACTTGGGACCAGTTCTCTCAGCTATTTCTGGAGAAATATCTTCCTATCACTCAGAGAGAGGACTATCAAACGCAGTTCGAGTGCCTTCAGTTTTATGACTGTCACTCAGTACGAGACTAGATATATTGATTTGGCCTGTCATGCTCTTCTTATACTTCCTACCGAGAGAGAGAGGGTGAGGAGGTTTATTGAGGGACTTGTTCAGCCTATCACATTGAGGATGGCTAAGGAGATAGGGAGTGAGATTTCTTTCTAGGATGCAGCCAATGTGGCTAGACGAGTTGAGATGGTTCTATCTCAGGGGAGTGGTCAAGGGTCTGATAAGAGGCCGCGTCACTCAGGTGGATTCAGTGGGGCCTCATCTGGAGGTCGAGGTACTTTTGGTAGAGGCCATCCTTCTAGGCCGTTTCATTCAGCACTTCAGACATCCCATGGTGTTTCAAGGAGTCGTGGTCCTTATGTACCTTTTTTAGGGCAACCAACTTATAGTGCACCACCATCTCCTATCAGAGCACCTCCCCTTCAGAGTTATTATCGCGGTCAGTCGACTCGTCAGGGTCAGTCTCAGTTTCCACAGCTACAGTATCAGGAAGGGTGTTTCGAGTGTGGTGAGTATGGGCATATCCGGAGGACCTTTCCAAGATTAGTGGGTGGTTAGTCACAGCAACAGGGTTCTCGTGTCATAATTCCGGCACCACCCGCTCAACCAGCTAGAGGTAGGGTTAGGGAGCCAAAGGTAGAGGTTAGGCCATTAGAGGTGGAGGTCAGGCCGTTAGAGGTGGAGGCCAGCTAGCAGGAGGCCATCCTAGGGATATGGTTCAGAGTGGTGGGGCCCAGCCCCGATGTTATGCTTTCGCAGCCAGGCTTGAGGCTAAGTCATCCGAAGCTATTATCATAGGTACTATTTCAGTTTGTAGTAGAGATGTTTTAGTTCTATTTGATCCAGGGTCTACATATTCCTATGTGTCACCTTATTTTGCTTCATATTTGGTTGTGCCTCGTGATTCTTTGAGCACTCCTGTGTATGTGTCCACACTGGTGGGGGATTCTATTATTGTAGATCGTGTCTATCATTCGTGTGTAGTAATCATTGGGGGTCTTGAGACTAGCGTAGATCTCCTACTTCTCGATATGGTTGATTCTTATATTATTTTGGGGATAGATTGGCTGTCACCTTATCATGCTATATTGGACTGTCACGCGAAGACGGTGACCTTAGCATTGTCGGGGTTTTCTCGATTAGAGTGGAGAGGGACACTTGGTCATTCTACAAGCAGGGTTATCTCGTATATGAAAGCTCGGTGTATGGTCGAGAAGGGGTGTTTGGCTTATTTGGCTTATGTCCGTGACTCTAGTGCGGAGGTTCCTTCAATGGATTCTATACTAGTTGTTCGAGAGTTTCCAGAGGTATTTTTTGCAAACCTTCTGGAGATGCCACCTGACAGAGATATTGGCTTTTGCATTGATTTGGCTTGGGGTAGTCAGCCCATTTCTGTTTCGCCGTACCGCATGGCCCCGCCAGAGTTGAAAGAATTGAAGGAGCAGTTGCAAGATTTTCTTGATAAGGGTTTTATAAGACCTAGTGTCTCGCCTAGGTGCACCAGTGTTGTTTGTAAAGAACAAGATTGGGTCGATGAGGCTGTACATAGACTATTGGCAGTTGAACAAATTTACCATCAAGAACAAGCATCCATTGTCTAGGATTGATGACTTATTTGATCAACTTCAGGGTGACAAGGTCTTTTCAAAGATCGATTTGAGGTCTGGCTACCATCAGTTGAGGATTAGGGCATCTGATGTCCCTAAGACAGCTTTTCGGACCCGCTATGAGCATTATGAGTTTCTTGATGTCATTTGGGTTGACAAATGCCCCAGCAGAATTCATGAATTTAATAAACCAGGTGCTCAAGCCCTATTTGGATTCCTTCGTTGTTGTTTTTATTGATGATATCTTGATTTACTCCCGTAGTTGAGTTAGCTGCTTTCTTGGGTCATGTTGTATCAACAGAGGGTATTCAAGTGGATCCTAAGAAGATTAAGGCCATTTAGAATTGGCCCAGACCTACTTCAACCATGGAGATTCGTAGTTTCTTGGATTTAGCGGGTTATTACCATCGGTTTGTGGAGGGGTTTTCATGTACAGTAGCCCCGATAACTAGGTTGACCCAAAACGGTTCCCCATTCAGATGGTCAGACGCCTCTGAGGCGAGCTTTCAGAAGCTCATGACTACTTTGACTACGACACCAGTAGTAGTGTTGCTCACGGGAACAGGGCCTTATACCATATATTGTGACGCATCTCGTATTGGACTTGGTGCGGTATTGATGTAGGGTGGTAAGGTTATTGCATATGATTCACGGTAGCTAAAGATTCACGAGAAGAATTATCCAGTTCATGACTTCGAGCAGACAGCCATTGTTCACGCACTGAAGATTTGGAGGCACTATCTATATGGCATGTCGTGTGAGGTGTTCACGGATAATAAGAGTTTGCAGTATTTGTTCAAGTAGAAGGAGCTCAATTTGAGGCAGAGAAAGTGGTTGGAGCTATTGAAAGTCTATGATATTACCATCTTGTATCATCCGGGGAAGGCCAATGTGGTAGTCGATGCTTTGAGCAGGAAGACAGCTAGTACAGGTAGCCTTGTGTATATTCCAGTCGGTGAGAGACTGCTTGCATTAGATGTTCAAGCCTTAGCCAATTGATTCGAGAGATTGGATGTTTCTGATCCCAGCCGTGTTCTAGCTTGTACAGTCGCTCGGACTTCCTTGTTTGAGCATATCTGGGAGCGCCATCATGATGACCCTCATTTTCTTGCCCCTAGGGACGCAGTGTGGCACAATGACGCCAAGCAAGTTACGGTTGGAGATAATGGAGTTTTGAGGATGCAGGGTCGTGTTTGTGTGCCTAATATTGATGGACTTCATGAGTTGATTCTATAGGAGGCCCACAGTTCCTGGTATTCTATTTATCCGAGTGCCGGTAAGATGTATCAGGACTTGTGGCAGCATTATTGGTGGAGGAGAATGAAGAAGGATATTGTTGAATATGTAGCTCGGTGTTTAAATTGTCATCAAGTAAAGTAAGAGCTTCAAAGACCCGGTGGTTTGCTTCAGAAGATAGAGATTCCTGAGTGGAAGTGGGAGCATATCACTATGGATTTCGTTGTTGGACTCCCATAGACTCAGAGGAAGTTCGATACGGTATGGGTTATTGTGGATAGATTGACGAAGTTAGCGCGTTTCATTCCCATAGTAGTTTCCTATTCTATGGAGCGGTTGGCAGAGATTTATATTTGTGAGATCGTTCTTCTTCATGGCATGCCTGTGTCTATAATCTTCAACTGTTTGGCAGAGATTTATATCCGTGAGATCGTTCTTCTTCATGGCATGCCCGTATCTATCATTTTTTATCCAAGTATGCCATTTACCTCGCATTTCTGGAGAGCAGTACAGCGTGAGTTGGGTACGCGGGTCGAGTTGAGCACAACATTTCATCATCAGACGGACGGACATTTCAAACATACTATTCAGATCTTAGAGGATATGCTCCATGCCTGTGTTATTGCCTTTGGAGGTTCTTGGGATTAGTTGTTGCCGTTAGCGGAGTTCGCCTACAACAAAATTTATCAGTCGATTATCCAGATGGCTCCCTATGAGGCGTTGTATGGTAGATGGTGTCGATCACCGGTTGGGTGGTTTAAGCAGGGAGAGGCTCGGTTATTGGGTACAAATTTAGTGCAGGATGTCTTGGGAAAGGTTAAGATCATTCAGGATAGACTTCGTACAGCTTAGTCTAGGCAGAAGAGTTATTCTGACCGTAAGGTTCGTGATGTGACATTCATGTTCGGAGAGAGAGTTTTGCTTCAGGTCTCACCCATGAATGGTGTGATGCAGTTTGGGAAGAAGTTCAAGTTAAGCCCAAGGTCATCGGGCCTTTTGAGATTCTTGATCGAGTGGGAGAAATGGCCTACAGACTTGCGTTGCCCCCAGGCTTATCAGCGGTACATCCAATATTTCATGTGTCCATGGTTCAGAAGTATCACGGCAATCCATCCCACTTGTTAGATTTCAGCATTGTCTAGTTGGACAATGATTTGACCTACGAGGGGGAGCTGATAGCCATTTTAGACTGACATGTTCGTCAATTGAGATCAAAGAGTTATCCTTCTGTTTGGGTGCAGTGGAGGGCTCAGCCTATTAAGGCAGCTACTTGGGAGTTCGAGTCTGATATGCGGAGAAGATATCCCCATCTTTTCACCAGCTCAGGTACCTTTCTATGTATGTTCGAGGACGAACGAATTTTTTAGAGGTGGAGAATATGATCACTCAAAAGGTCATCTTATGTTTAGAACTCGATTCGTGTTCCGAGGCTTTCAAAACCTCATTTTGTCTCTCCTCGATTTCGTGCTCAATTCAGGCGCATTTTCGAAAAGCCCTTATGTAGAAATTTGAGAAAAATAATAATTTTTGCCTTTAAAAGTGGATTTAGTTTACTTCGGTCAACATTTTGCGTAAACGGACTAGGACTCATACTTTGAGAGTCCCAGTGGGTCCGTATTGAAATTTAGGACATGAGTATATGCCTGGAATCAGATTCGAAGGTCCCTAGCCCGAGTAATGAATTTTTGTTAAAAATTGTAAGACTGAAAATCTAATGATTTAAAGAATTTGATTAATATTTGATCTCGTTGGTATCGGTACCGTATTTTGGTTTCGGAGCCTGGTATATGTTTAAAATAATATGTAAGTAATGTCTGTGAAATTTGGTTAAAATCGGAGTTGATTTGACGTGATTCAGGCATCCGGTTGAGAAAAGAGGAATTTCAAAAAGTTCTTAAGAATTCCATGTGATTTGGTGTAAATTCGTAGTTCTAGATGTTATATTGGCGATTTGATCGCACGATCAAGTTCGTATGATGTTCTAAGACTTGTGTGCATGTTTGGTTTGGAGCCCGAGGGCTCGGGTGAGTTTCGGATAAGCTACGGAGTGATTTGGACTTAAGAAAAAAAATTGCCGGTATGGTTCGAGCCTCACATTTGCGAAGAAAGTTCGCATTTGCAAGCAATGGGGCTGGGAGGGGACCTTCACAATTGCGAAGCTCAGGATCACAATTGCGATCAGCAGTGGACACATTTGCGATCAGCAGTGGACGCATTTGCGATGTTAGCAGGTCCAGGTCGGTCTTCGCATTTGCGAGGCAAAGTTCGCATTTGCGAACCCCTGATTGGACGTGAATTTTCATTCTCCCATTTTTCAAAACCTAGAACACAAGAGGCGATTCCAAAGACTTTTTCTTCCCCAAATCATAAGTAAGTGATTCTTAACTTGATTCTTTCAATCTTTTACCTCTTTTTACAAAATTTCATCCTAGAATCTAGGATTTTCATGGTGGAATTGGGGATTTTTGGGTAGAAATTAGGGATTTCAAAATTTGGGGATTTAGACCTCAAATTGAGGTTGAATTCTAAAAGCAACTGTATATCCGGGCTCGGGGGTGAATGGGTAATCAGGTTTTGGTCCGAATTTTGAGTTTTGACCAAGCAGGCCAAGAGTCAGTTTTTGCCTTTTTGGGGAAAATGTTGGAAAACTTATAATCATGCATTGGAATTGACTTCTTTAGCGATAATTGATGTTGTTAAGTTAATTATGACTATATACGAGTGGTTTGAAGGTGGAAACTAGAGGGAAAACGGTAATTGAGCTTTGAGTTGGCCGTTGGATTGAGGTAAGTGTTTGGTCTAACTTTGACTCGAGAGATTAGGGATCCCTGTCTTAATTGCTATGTGAAAATCCATGTGTGTGGCATATAGGTGACGTGACGAGTACCTATGCGTTGCCAAATTATCTGTTTAGCCTGTTTCTTTCCCCATTCTTGATATATTGTCTTCCTGTCTTAACTGAGGCATGTTTATTGGTGTTTCCATGTTTAATTGCTTCTTGTTAGATGTTGTTCTCTTTATTGAAGGTATTAATTATTCCATAGTTTCGTTGTATTTCATTATTGGGTTAAGTTGGTTTATCGGTGTTTCATGGTATATTTTGGTTGGTCTCGCCGTGTAGTATTAATTGACTGAAGTTTCATAATTGTATAGCCTTCTGTTTGCTTTGGTTTGAGGCTGAAATATTGTGGAGGGTTTTTAGCTAAATTGTAAAATTCTTGTTCTTATTATGTGATTGGTACTGATATGATGGGATCGGGTTGCATGCCGCAACAGGAGGAACAAGGGTGAAATGCTATTGTGTAGTGGGATCGAGTTGCACGCAGCAACAAGAGTTATAAGAGTGATATATTGAGGAGTAATAAGGGTGAATTACTATTGTATGATTGGATCAGGTTGCACGCCGCAACAGGAGTAATAAGGGTGGATTGATACGGAGTAATAAGGATGAGTATTTATATTGATATTGATTATACGGTGGGATCGGTATACTCACTGCATCAGTCTATGTGTTTATGTACCTTTCTTCTACTGTGCAAGTTATTCTATAATTTGGCTTTACATTTAAGGATTGGTTATAGCTGGTTATTGATGATATACCAGAGTTCTATTTCTTTCCTTGCAAGTTACTACTTATTTGTTCTGTTCTTCTTTCTATTTTATTATGCATTGTATGTAGGTGATATTGTAACTACACTGTCATAGCCTCGTCACTACCTCATCGAGGTTAGGCTCAACACTTACCAGTACATGGGGTCGGTTGTACTGATACTGTACACTGCATTTTCTATGCCGATTTTGGAGCTGGTAGTGGTTGCTCGAGAGGTCAGTTGCAGACATTTCATCTAGGAGACCCAAGGTAGTCCTATTGGAGTTCGCAGGCCTTAGAATCCCCTCCTATGTTTCTACATTCTCGTTTTCTTTTCTTTTGAAATAGATGTAATTTCTTTCAGACCAATGTTTGTATACATTCATAGTATGTTCGTGGATTGTGACACCAGTTTCTTGGTGGTAATAGTCATGATATTGATAATAGTATATAGATAACAGGATAATTACATACTTCCACATTTATTTTAGCTTGATTTAGCTTTGTTAATTTCAATCTATAGAATGTAAAGGAAAAAGGTGAATTAAACTCTAATGTTGGTTTGCCTAGCGAGTTCGATGTTAGGTGCCATCACGGTCCCGATGGAGGGAATTCCGGGTCGTGACACACACTCTCCAATTAAGCACCATACTTATGGATTTGGTTGGTACTAATAATTAGGTTCAAGCATGTGAATTTTAATCAAATAACTCCCTCATTCAGAAATAACTTCAAGAAATGCAAAGGAATTTCAAAATAATAAAGTGAAAACAAAAGGCCTCAAGAAGTGACTCAAAAACACTAGTTTACTACATATGCTCAATTTACTCATTTCGGGATACATCAATTTCATCACTCCATCCTAATCATGTGCCCTCACAAGAAATAAAGTCCCAAAATCACCATATTTACAGTAACAACACAAGGGACAAATGCACTAAGACAATCATTCTCAACAAAGAATTTCAAGTGTTACAAAATGTCATGCCATAAGCTTTCCCTTATTTTCATTCGCCACCTATTCAAGAGAATTCGAATAGAGATCCCATAAGGACTTTTTAAGCTTGTAATGTAGGTTTAGGGAAGGGTCGGATAAGCATTTGGGATACAAATGACTACACCCTCCTTGAACACTACTCACATTTGACCTTCATTTTGCACTTTGCTTCTTTTTAAACCACATAGACCTTATTGGCATCTATTTACCAACATAGAATCACCTTAAAGTACCTCTCTAATTTTCTCAAGACTCCATATTTATATATATACATATTTTTCTCATTTTATATATATATATATCTATTTTCTTTTGGAGCTTGAGTAATTTCATATGAACAACTTTGAGGTATATGTTTCTACCCTCAATGTACAACCTTACCAATTTCTAACTTGACACCAACACCACCAACTTAGAATTTTAGCCTCATTCTCAATATTCAAGGAGGTATGGGTTCAAAAGAGGAAATTATTTCACAAAAGGGTAAAGGTTTATAATAAGGTGGCCAAAGAAAAGGTTAAAGGCTCAAATGGGGTAAACTAGTGATAACATTTATGCATTGGTAGGCTTGAAAGGCTAAAGAGATTTTTTCAAAGATCACAAAGAATTCCTAAGGTCATCCCTCCAACCAAAGATAATTAACATTAGCATCAAAAGACCAACCGGGCAAGTTCTAGATGATAGAAGTAAACACAAAAATTATTTTTAACAAAAACTAACACACATGGCACATGAATTAATCAATATGGATAAAATTTACTTCATAATAAGAGCATCTAGAGCAATATCATGCCAATTAATGGGCAAAAGTCACCAAAAGAGCCAAAACGTTATCACAAAAATTATTCTTCCCCATGCAACTTACTTTTTTAATTTAAAACTAAAATTCGGAGGGGTATTCTTAATTCACACTTCACATACAAGAGACTCCATATAACAAAACAAAATTAATTCTCTTAAGAAAGTCGTCACGCCATCCATCATAGGGAAAAGTCACCCGGTTCAACACAAAAATATTCCTCGGGAAAGAACCGTAGCATAAAGAAAACCCAAGGAAATACTACTAAAGAAGATAAAATAAACACTACAGAAATAAAAATAAAAGAACTAAACTACTAACAAAAAATAATATAACAAAAGCAACTAATACTAAAGGAACAAAAATAACATAAACTAAAAACTATAACAAAAAATTAATAAAGAAAGAAAAATAAAATAGGATAACACAAGTGACTAATCAGCACATATGTAACCAATCACAACTACGCTCGGCAAGAGCACATGATAAGTAATAATAAAACAAGTCCACCAAGGGCATACATTATCCATACCATAACATAAACCCGGCAAGGGCACAAATTAAGCATCAATGTACGAATAAAGTATACTCCCTAGAGCCACCCCCAACTAAAAACATTTCAGTGTCCTCACTACACAATATTAAAATGAAATAAGAGTAGTTTGAGAGTCTCCTTGAGGTCTGCATCAGACTGACAAACTGCGGGAGGAAGGCTAATCACTGCCATGAAGATCTCTCGGCCTCATCATCATCTATATTCTTAGCATCATCACCAGCAACATTCGACATGAAGGAATACTCCTCGCTATCATCGTCGTCCCCAACTGGTATCTTCCTGTCCCTCTGCCCCCATTTGAAGATGGCCTTGATGCCTCTCCACATCTTGATCATAAACTTGCCCTTCTTATTATTCTTCACCTTCTCCTTTTGTATGTCTGACTGAAGATCTGCATGTGCCTTGGCCAAGTTGCCATAGGCTTCCTCGAGTCTGTCAACAGTAGCTGCCATCATCTCATGAGACTCTACCTACTTTTTCTGTGAATCTAGGTAGGCCTTCATTTCTTACCTGGTGAAATATGTGGGCATAGGCTGGGAGGATAAGGTCCCACTAGGGATATATGACACTAAGTCACGAATGGATGCAAGTTGGGAGTTTAGCATCCCAAATAGTCCCTCAGGCACAGCTGCCTGCGAGGATAACTCTGGTTTGGCAATAGTAGTGGTGACTTTCCTCTTCTTGATCTTTACTACACTACCCTCGCCCGTTACTCTCAACGAATGAAAGGGTTTGTCAGTGGGTAACCAACGATCGATGCTACGCACCTCAACCTTTGGCTTCCTGCACAACTCTGTGATCAGTGAAGAAAACATCAACCCTGAGTTGTCGTCTAGAAAATACTCTCTCAGCTCCCACAGGATATAGTGACCAACATTCACAGGAATGTCTTCTAGAAGGCATGCAATGATCAAGGCTCAGGTGTATGAGACATCTGAAACATTTCCACAGGGTGATACCCTGTTGTAGAGGATTTAGAGCCATATAATAGCTTCAACTATGAAGTCGATTGACTTCAAACCCTTTCTCTTGTTGGCCCATTTTGCTCTCATGCTTGCGGGATATAGTTTAGAAACAAGCTCATTATCCATTGTCGCAATGATCCTTTTCTCGCACTGGCTCAAGTGGATGGTCAGGAAGCCCGAGAATGTCATTAATCTGCTCAGTCTCAAACCTCACTGTTTTGCCTCTAATGGTGAGTTGTGGGTCGGTGAAGTTTGTATGCTTAAGGTTAGCATAAAACTCACGTACCCACTCCTCATTGGCTTTGCACGGAGTACACATGAAGCACGACCAGCTGAAGGTTTGTAGACGGCCGTAGAATTTTGGAAGCAATCGGCCAATTTATCCCCGGTGATCCCTTTTTCAAGCACGATCCTTTTTTGAGAAGATTGTCATAGTAAAAGTGATGATAATCAGCAGACATGAAGCGTGCATTACCAAATTGTTCCTCGGCAGCCTCTTGCTCAATTTCATATTCAAGCGGAGCATTTTCATTCATATTCTGGTCCATTTTAACTCAAAGTACATTCAAAAAATCAAAACAATGTTAGTCGGGCTGTAGAATCATATTATGAAATTCAAAACAATGAAATTAAGCCAAAGAATCAAGTCGAACACGCCCCAGAAGCTCCAGTAGCAAAGCTCCTGGTTTTGGCAAAACTGCCAGTTTTCGTACCTGCGGAAAAACCAAAGCAAGTGCGGTCCCGCTTCTCCGGTTTCCTTTCGCTTCTGTGATTTTGCCCGGTTGACCAAAAATCACACATGCGGCAAGGACCTTGCAGATGTGACGCTGCAGGTGCGGTCCATTTTGCGCTTCTGCGGTCTTCTTCAGGGGTTTCACAAACCTAGAATTTTCGACTCTTTCCACTTCTTAAACACGATGTTAGCACATAATTTATACTCAAGAATTCTAAATTATTGCACTTCATGAACCTAAGACTCTATTAAAACTTGATTTTGTGGTACTTAGCAAGCAATTTTCTTTTGGATAGTTTGTCGAACATATTGCAAGCAGTGAGAAATTATGCTTCTTTACACAATTTGGGTACTCAGAGTTCCCCTGAAGTGTTTGTTATCATCACAACACACACAAGAACACTCTCAACTATTTTCCCTCACTCCTAAAACTAACAGTGATAATAAAATAAAAAATGAAAACTAGACTGTCGAAGAGATGAGAAGAAGAAGAAGAAGAAGGAGGAGGAGGAGGAGGAGGAGGAGGAGAAGAAGAAGAAGAAGAAGAAGAAGAAGAAGAAAAGAGAAGTAGAATAGAGGAGTAGATGAGGGGACTAAGAACCATACCTGTGTGTCTTATGTGTGAGAACTCAGGTGTGAGCAGTTGGTGAAAGGTAGTAGTATGAGAGAGAAGTGGAGTTGTGAGAATTGGGAAAAATTAGAGTCTCGCCTGATGAAGGGTTTTAACATTTACCCGTTTGACCGCTTCTGCGACTATTGTAGCTTACGCGGGAGCTCTTCTGCGGATACCAAACCACTTCTATGATATTAGCCGCTTCTGCGCTTCTTTGGGTGCTTCGGCGAGGCTGCATCTGTGGCTAATGTTTTGTAGATGTGGTTACACCAGATGATTGTGCATATATTTTTTTCAGCCACTTTTTTGTGCACTCCAACACCTAAACTCCTCAATCCAACTCCAAAAAATTTGAAACTTGGCAGATTAGTCAAAAATAACATAATAAACTATTCTTAAAAAGAAAATCTCAAAAATGACCAAATATTTTGAAAACTATGGGTTGCCTCCTACCAAGCGCCGCATTTAATGTTGTGGCACGACGCGGATCAACTTTACCACTTTTCTCGCCACTTGGATGATATGAATTGGGCACCTAACTTGGGATCATGCTTGTGACCACGAGAAACGATGGGTGGTAAGTAGATGATCAACTCACGCATTAATTTCTTCATTTTGCATTTCTTGGCTTTCTTGCGAGGAATGTCATTTTACCTTCTTGTACCTTTAAATTGTAAAATGTATGGCCTTTGCCTTTCCTCCTCGCAATCCCTCATTGACTCATGTATATCAATTCCCATATCACCATATAATTCTAATGTTGAAAAATTCTTGGAATGTGACATCAAACCTCCAAATTTCAATTCTTTCCGGATTTCAACGTCCTATTTTTCCCCGAATTAGAGTCATTTTCAACCACATCTTCAAATTTTTAAGTTGACTCTAATTCCATATTTTTCTTGGCATCACTAATAAGCATGGAGTCGGTTGGCGGATGTTTAATTCTTAATTCCTCAAAATAAAACTCATTTTCTTCCTCGAAGTCGGACTCTTCTTGACCTCTTTCCACACTCTCAAGTTGGTGGGCATAGTGAGCCTCAACCAATATTTTCATTTAACTTTCCAAAGTGCGGATATTCTCATCATTTTGAGTCAAGACTTGCTTCAAGTCCTTGAGTGCAAAGTTGTGCTTCTCCTCATTTTCCAGAATGGCCTCCAACATGAGCATCATCTTCTCATTTTTAGCATTTGAGAGTTCTTCTTGTTTTTTATCAAGTGCCAAGGAAGGATTTTCGGCTTCCACATCTAAGGAAGGTTCTTGGCTACCATTCACTTCCGAGGCTTTTTGGACCTCTATAGCTTCAAGCATTTCTTCAATTTGTGAGTTCAAACTTTCAAGCACCAAGTCATATTGGAGGCTAATTTCCAAAAGCTCCTCCAAGGCATTTTGATCTTTGTTTTCTCCTTCAAGTAAGAATTATAACATGAGCTTGAACTCTCCATTTTGACAATGCTCAATTTCTTCCACCTACATATCCCTATAAATTACATCACAAAAAGTAGAATCATCATATCGGGGGATTGGGGAAGGGAAGGAAAAATAAGCACAATCATCCCAATGACTACTTTGACGACCATACTTATCACAAATACTCCACTCCTGGGTTTGAGATTGTGCGCACAATCCACCCCAGGGAGAATTTAAACAATTTTTCTACGAGTGTGGTCCTCCACAATAAGGACAAAGGTCATCAAAGTATGGACAACTACCATCCGATCAATTTTTATCGCATGATTCCATTTTTCAAGACTAAGAAAATAAACAGGAAAAATAGACCAAGGTAAGAAAGATAATTACACAAATATTCACAAGTTTGGACCAAAGCACTTACGCTTATTTCTCCAACAACCTAAATACGCCAAATTGTTCCCCGGCATCGGCGCCAATTTTGATGACGTCCAAATTCCCTATTAAAAAGTAAATAGACACGGTCACATGTAATATAATTTACCCCAACTATGAGTCGGGGTCGAATTCCACAGAGGACAATATGTAGGCGATTAAGTGTGTAAGAGAATTATCACTTATTATGCAATGCCAAACACTTAGAAAGATTTTGAGAAAATATTTATGTCTAAATGCAAAAATAAAAACTAACCTAGAAAGCAAGTAAAAGGATCAATGGCTACAAGTATGGATACACGGAGAATTACACTCAAGTAACGATCCAATGTATTTCACGATTTTACAAATATGAGCAAGTTTATGTTAATTAGCCTCGGGTAATATTTCTATATTAGCTTCTTACGAAGACTAACAAGACTTTCTAATTTAATTACCCCTAAATCAATTAAGAGACTAAGCACAACCGTTTATGGCTACAAGTAGTTCAATTCTATCCCTAGGTAGAATCTATAAAGTGAGGGTTAAAGCCTCAAGTTCTTGTTAATTAATCTTTCCCAACCCCAAAACTCTTTCTCAAAATTAATTCGAAGTTAATGGGCGAGTCCTAGGGTTAGCTAATCCCATTGGAAACATTAAAAAACAAGAATAATTAAAGAAACAATAACTCACTTCATAATAAATAAAAATTGTTCAATACATAAGAACAATAAGATATTTAATCCACACTTTAAGTATGAATATTTCCATAAACAAGATTCAAGTGTTGGAATAAATACTACATACAATACAAAGTAAGGAAATGAAGAAATGAACATAAATGGGTAAGAGATTCTCAACCAAAATCTTCAAATCTTCAAGACCCAAGTGTGTGTGCAAGAACCCTAGTTTCTAAAACTTGTTTCCCTCTAGTCTAAGGACTGAAAATAAGCCAAAATATGTCAAAGATGATCTAGGTCTTATATTTGTGGGTTTGTAATTGAGGAGATGTGAATTTCCATGCCTGCCCAGCTCTGAAGCCCGTTGGCGGCACCTGCGGAAGAGTCATCGCAGGTGCGGTTCCACAAAAGTAGACATCTAATCGCAGATGCGAAACTTGAGGGGATTGCCTTTTCTCAGCAGATGTGGAACTTGTTGTCGTAGAAGCGACACCGTAGATGAGGATCACTATAACGATCCTGCCGGTCGTTTTAAGAATTTACGCCCCTATCCCTAATTAACTGCATTCCCTGTGTTTGTTTCTGCTATTTTGATTCTCCGGGATGTTCGGTTGTGAGTTTCAGAGTGTTTTGGGACACAGTCCCTAAAAGAGAGCTTAAGCTTTAGAATTTGGACCGTAGTTGGAGCAGTGTGAAGTTGGCCTCAGAATGGAATTCAGTCGGTTCCATTAGCTCTATTGGGTGATTTCGGGCTTAGGGGCGTGTTCGAATTGTGTTTTGGGGGTCCGTAGCTTAATTAGGCTTGAAATGCCGAAAGGGAAATTTTTGAAGTTTCCAGTTCGATAGTGATATTTTAATATCAAGGTCGGAATGGAATTTCAGAATTTGGAGTAGCTTTGTAGTGCTGAATGTCACGTGCTTGCAAAATTTCTGGTCATTCGGACGAGTCTTGATAGACCTTTTGATCGAAAGCGTAAATTGAAAGTTTTGGAGTTCTTAGGCTTGAATCCATGGTTAATTCGATATTTTGATGTTGTTTTAGATGTTTTAAGGATTGGTATAAGTTTGGATGATGGTATATAACTTGTTCGTGCTTTTGACTAAGGTCCCGGGGGCCTCGGGGTGATTTCGGATGGTTGACAGAAAGTTAGGAATTTGGAGTTGTAGATAAAGTTTATGGATGTTGTCATAACCGCATCTGCGGTTGGGAGGCCGTAGGTGCGATACCCGCAGATGCGGAATCAAGACGTAGAAGCGGCCAAAGGGTGGTCATGAGGAGCCGCAGAAGCGGAAGCCTGGACGCATCTGCGATGGCGCATGTGCGAGTAAGCGACCGCTGATGCGGTCCCAGGCCTTCAAGTGAGAACCACAGATGCGGTTGTTTTTCCACAGAAGCAGGACCACTGGTGCGGTCCCTTGGTCGCAGAAGCGGATTTGCTGGGCATAAAATAAGAATTTCGAGGGTTTGAAATCAAAAGTTAGAAAAATTGACTTGGAGCTCGGGAGAGGGCGATTTTGGGAGGATTTTAAAGAGGAAATCAGTGGGTAACGATTCCTAATCCCTTTCTAGTTGTATTCCTATAATCTAGTCTTAGTTTTGTCATTTAATTTCGGATTTGGGATGAATATTGGGGGGGGGGGGAATTGGAGAAAGTTCTTAGACCTAAATTTCAAGTTTTGATTGGGAATTTGACATTGGATTTAGACCATTTTGGCATGGTTAGACTCGTGAGAGTATGAGGATTCTAAAAATATAAATTTTACCCAATTCTGAGGCGTGGGCCCGAGGGGTGTTTTGGTCATTTTACCTAATTTCGGGTTTTATCTTAGAATTAATTAGTGGAATCAGTTACTTGAAGTTATATTTACATTATGCAATTGATTTGAATAGATTTGGGCCATTTAGAGTCGAGTACTCGTGATAAAAGCTTGGTTTCGGGTTGATATTGTGCCGGTTCGAGGTAAGTGGCTTGCCTAACCTTGTGTGGGGGAAAACTCCCCTTAGGATTTGGTATTGTTGATATTTGAAATTCCTTGTACGTGAGGTGACGAGTGCGTACTTGTGCTAATTGTTAAAAATCTTGTTTTCATTAAGTAACTTTAATTGCGTTTTCCCTCCTGTTTATTCTACTTGCAATTTAAGCATGCTGTTAGCTCAGGGAATAATGTATAATTGACTTAATTGCTTTATTTGCTCAAATTGCCTTATTTGGACTATGTGAAGCATGCTAGGTTAGAAATACCAGTTTTACCTTGGTGTGAAATTGAATAAAATTGAGTATTCTTTGTGTGGTTGTAGCGTGTTTACTTTGGGACTACGTGACGGTATCCTAGGAGATCCCCTGCACACACACACACACACACACACACACACACATATATATATATATATATATATATATATATATATATATATATATATATATATATATATTGATTTGGACTATAGTGTGGGATACCAAGAGATCCCCAGCACATATTGAGGATACTAAGAGATCCTTGGGATACCGAAAGATCCCCAGCATATATATCGAGGATACTAGGAGATCCTCAGGATACTGAGAGATCCCCGGCACACATATTGAGGATACTAAGAGGTCCTCGGGATACTGGGAGATCCCTGGTTGTTATCTCCGTGTTGAGCCGTATTCCTTTCCGTGATTATTTTGTCTCTATTGTAGATGTTGTTGTTCTTCCTCTCCTGCGTTACTTCTAATTGTTGCATTTAATTATACCGTCTTATTTTATATTGTTATACCTTGTATTTCATTTAACCTCAGTAGGGCCCTAACTTTCCTCGTCACTACCCGACCGGGGTTAGGTTTGGCACTTACTGAGTACCGTTGTGGTGTACTCATGCCCTTTCTGCGCATGTTTTTCATATGCGAATCCAGGTACTTCCACTCAGTCTTATCATCCTTGAGGCAAGGCGCTTTGTAGAGACTTCGAGGTATATCTGCCGCGTTCGCAGACCGAGGAGTCCCTTTCTATTTTCGGTACAGTATAGCCCTTATGTATTTTCCTTTTGATAGACATTCCTAGAGTTAGAGCTTTTTATGTATATCTTAGCTTGTGATTCATAGGGTTCCGGATTTTGGGAGTGTTAGGTAGAGATTCTTGTACTGTTATATGCCAGGTGGCATCTTAAACACTGTTTCATTTTGTTATCTCGGTTTTTAATTATTTTCTCTCCGCAATTGTACTTTTTCCGCATTTGTTAGGCTTACCTAATCGTAGAGGCTAGGTGTCATCACGATAGTTCACGGAGGGTGAACTGGGGCCGTGACAAGTTAGTATCAGAGCTCTAGGTTCATAGGAATCATGAATCACAAGCTGGTTTATTAGAGTCTCGCGGATCGGTATGGAGACATCTGTACTTATCTACGAGAGGCTATGTAATTGTTAGGAAAATTCCACTTCATTTGATTTCCTTGTCGTGCGAGATTTTGATATCACAATTCTAAACATCTGTCTTCTATTCTCTCACAGATGGTGAGGACATGTGCTACCAGAGATGACTAGGCACCCGCGCCCCCTATTGGAGCCGTCAGAGGTCGGGGTTGGGGTAGAGGCCGAGGACACGCACATGGTTTAGCCACAGCACCCGCGTGAGCTACCACCGAGGTGCCACCAGCAGTTCCAGCCATAGTTCAGGCACATGATACGCCTACTGCTACTACTACTCCAGCGCTCCAGGAGACTCTTGCGTAGTTCATGAGCATGTACACCACTCTAGCTCAAGAAGGGTTGCTTCCCCTTGCTGCAACTACATCTCAGGCCGGGGGAGGAGCACAGACTCCCACTGCCCGCACTCCTGAGCAGCGAGTTCATGTTGATCAAGTCCCAAAGATTATTTCTGTATAGCCTGCAGTCCCAGATCAGCCCGAGGATAGGGCAGCGGCTTCCGAGGATGAGCAGCTGAGGCTTGAGAGGTTCAAGAAGTATAAGCCACTTGTATTCAGTGGTTTAGTATCAGATGATGCTCTGGGATTTCTAGATGAGTGCTACAGTATTCTACATACCATAGGTATATCAGGATCGAGTGGGTTTCCTTCACTACCTTCCAGCTTCGAGGAGCCGCCTATGAGTGGTGTCGTACCTATGAGTTAGATAGTCTAGATGAGGCAGATTCCCTGACTTGGACTCAGTTTTCATATATGTTCCTGAGAGAGTATGTTCCTCAAAGCCTCAAGGACGCATGGCGCGCAGAGTTTGAGCATTTGCACAAGGGTGCTATGACTGTCTCGGAGTATGCTATCTGTTACACTAGTTTGGATAGACATGCCCCAGCCTTGGTTTCTACTATTCGCGAGAGGGTTCGCTGTTTTATTGAGGGGCTTATTCCTAGCATCAGGTATATCATGGCTTGTGAGGTGGAGATTGATATTTTTTTATCAGCAGGTGGTGAGCATTGCTAGGAGGATAGAGGGTATGCATGTTAGGGATAGAGAGGAGAGGGAGGCCAAGAGTTCTCGAGAGTCGGGCCATTATTCTGGTGCCCGTACCCCAGCTGTAGGTCATCATGGTAAGGGTTATATGAGTCGACATGTTCATTCAGCTTTTCCAGCAGCCAGTGGTATTCCAGCTCCTTCTAGGCCTCAGGAGCCTTATTATGCACCGCTAGTATATAGTGCTCCTCCTACGCGGGGTGCTTTCAGAGGTCAGTCCAGTACACCTGGCCTGAGCTAGTCACAGCCGCCGTATCCTCCTAGGGCTTGTTTTGAGTGTGGACACACACCATGTGGTGAGGGATTGCCCTAGACTTGGGAGGAGTGCACCTCTACAGATTTCTCAGCCATAGTGTGCCCCATAGAGTTCTCAGGCTATGGTTACCGCTCTAGTTGCTACCCCACCTGCTCATCCAGCTAGAGGTGGAGGTCGGGGAGATAGAGGTCACGCTAGAGGGGGAGTCCATTCCAGATACTATACCCTTCCTGCCCGTACCGAGGTTGTCGCCTCCGATTCTGTCATCACAGGTATTGTCCTGGTTTGTCATAGAGATACATCTGTTTTATTCAATCCAGGCTCCACCTATTCTTATGTGTCTTCTTATTTTGCTCTGCATTTGGGTGTATCTTGGGATTCTCTAAGTTCCCCTATTTATGTTTCTACTCCCGTGGGAGATTCTCTTGTTGTGGACCACGTTTATCTGTCGTGTGTGGTTGCTCTTAGTGGTTTTGAGACCATAACCGATTTAATATTGCTCAACATGGTAGATTTTGATGTTATCTTGGGCATGGACTAGTTGTCGCCCCATTATGCTATTCTTGATTGTCACATCAAAACCGTAACGCTGGCAATGCCAGGTGTACTGCGAGTAGAGCAGAGGGGTACCTTAGATCATATTTCTAGTAAAGTTATTTCATTCCTTAAGGTTCAGCGTATGGTTGGGAAGGGGTGTGACGCGTATCTAGCTTATGTGAGAGATGACAGTATTGATACCCTTACAGTTGATTCAGTCCCAGTAGTACGGAATTTTCCTGATGTGTTCCTAGCTGATCTTCCGGGCATACCGCCCGATAGAGATATTGATTTTGGAATTGATCTATTGTCGGGCACTCAGCCCATTTCTATTCCTCTGTATCATATGGCCCCTCCTGAGTTGAAGAAGTTAAAGGATCAGCTACAAGAATTGCTTGATAAGGGTTTCATTCAGCCAAGTGTATCACCTTGGGGTGCTCCTATCTTGTTTGTGAAGAAAAAGGATGGTTCTATGTGTATGTGCATTGATTATCACCAGTTGAACAAAGTTACAGTGAAGAACCGGTATCCTTTGCCTCATATTGATGATTTGTTTGACCACCTTCAGGGTGCACGAGTGTTTTCTAAGATTGACTTGCGTTCATGTTACCATCAGTTGAAGATTCGGGAGACAGATATCCTGAAGGCTGCCTTCAGGACTCGGTATGGTCATTACGAGATCCTTGTTATGTCATTTGGGCTGACCAATGTCCTAGCAGCCTTTATGCATTTGATGCACAGTGTGTTCCGACCATATCTTGACTCGTTCATCATTGTCTTTATTGATGATATTTTGGTATACTCCCAGATTTAGTAAGATCATGAGCAGCACCTGAGGACAGTGCTTCAGACTTTGAGGGGAAAGAAGTTATATGCTAAGTTCTCGAAATATGAGTTTTCGTTGGATTTCATGGCATTCTTAGGCCACATGGTATCGAGTAAGGGTATTCAAGTGGATCCAAAGAAAGTGGAAGCAGTGCAGAGTTGGCCCAGACCATCCTCAGCTACAGAGATCCGTAGTTTTCTTGGCTTGATGGGTTATTACCATCGATTTGTTGAGGGGTTTTCATCCATTGCAGCCCCTAGACCAGGCTGACCTAGAAGGGTGCTCCGTTCCAGTGGACGAAAGAGTGTGAGGTAAGCTTTCAGAAGCTTAAGACAACTTTGACTACAACCCCAATTTTGATATTGCCTACAGGTTCGGGGTCTTATACTGTCTATTGTGATGCCTCAAGGATTGGCCTTGGAGCGATATTGACACAGAGCGGTAGGGTGATTGCCTACGCATCCAGACAGTTGAAGGTATATGAGAAGAAGTATCCTGTCCATGATCTCGAGTTAGCTGCTATTGTTCATGCCTTGAAGATCTAGCATCATTATTTGTATGGTGTGCCTTGTGAGATTTATACTGATCACCGGAGTTTGCAGCATCTGTTCAAGCAGAAAGATCTTAATTTGCACCATAGGAGGTGGTTAGAGCTGCTAAAGGACTATGATATCACTATTTTGTATCACTTGGGCAAGGCCAATGTGGTGGCCGATGCTTTGAGTCGCCAGGCAAAGAGTTTTGGGAGTTTGAGTTATTTACCAGCAGTAGAGAAGCCCATGGCGATGGATGTTCGGGAATTAGCCAGCCAGTTTGTGAGATTAGATCTTTCAGATCCTAGTCAAGTTCTAGCTTGCGCTGTTTCCCAATCTTCATTATTTGATCGTATCAGAGAGCATCAATTTGATGACCCTCATTTGCTTGTCCTCAAGGACAAGGTTCAGCACGGTGATGCCAGAGATGTGACTATTGGTGATGATGGGGTATTGAGGATGCAGGGTCGAATTTGTGTACCCAATGTTGATAGGCTTCGGGAGTTGATTTTAGAGGAGGCCTGTAGCTCACGGTATTCTAATCATCCCAATGTCGCGAAGATGTACCAGGATTTGAGGTAGCACTATTAGTGGAGCCGGATAAAGAAAGATATAGTTGGGTTTGTAGCTCGATGCCTCAATTGTCAGCAGGTAAAGTATGACCACCAGAGACCGGGTGGGTTGCTTCGTCAAATTGAGATTCTGGAGTGGAAGTGGGAGAGGATCACCATGGACTTCATAGTTGGACTCCCACGAACTTTGAGGAAGTTCGATGCCATTTGGGTGATTGTGGATCGGCAGACCAAGTCCGCACACTTCATTCCTGTGTGTACTACCTATTCTTCGGAGCGATTGGAAGAGATCTATATCCGGGAGATTGTTCATCTGTATGGTATTATAGTTTCCATCATTTCAGATAGAGGTACTCATTTCACATCACGGTTCTGGAGGGTTGTATAGCATGAGTTGGGTAGTCGGGTAGAGCTGATTACAGCATTTCACCCTCAGACGGACGGACAGTCCGAGCGCACTATTCAGATTAATTCTTGAGGATATGCTCTGTGCGTGTGGGATTGAGTTGGGAGGGTCTTGGGATCAGATCTTGCCATTGGCGGAGTTTTCCTACAACAACAACTATCAGTCCAGCATTCAGATGGCACTGTATGAGGCTTTATATGGTAGGCAGTGTAGATCCTCGGTGGGTTGGTTTGAGCCAGGTAAAGCTAGACTATTAGGCATAGACTTGGTTCAGGATACTTTGGAGAAGGTTAAGGTGATTCAGGAAAAACTCCGTACAGCCCAGTCTAGACAGAAGAGTTACGGTGACCAAAAGGTTCGTGATATTTCCTATATGGTTGGAGAACGGGTTCTGCTTCGGGTTTTGCCTATAAAGGGCGTTATGAGATTTGGGAAGAAAGGGAAGTTGAGTCCAAGGTTTACTGGTCCTTTTGAGATATTAAGGTGTGCTGGGAAGGTTTCTTATAAGCTTGCCTTACCTCCCAGCTTGACAGGAGTTCATCCGGTATTTCATGTTTCGATGCTCTGGAGGTATCACGGTGATCTGTCGCACGTGTTGGATTTTAGTTCAGTCCAGTTGGACAAGGATCTATCTTATGTTGAGGATCCAGTGGCAACATTGGACAGGCAAGTTCGAAAGCTGAGGTCAAAGAACATTGCATCAGTGAAGGTTCAGTGGGAGGTCAGCCGGTCGAGGAGGCGACCTGGGAGACCGAGCAGGATATGTGCAGTCGTTACCCTCATCTTTTCACTACTTTAGGTATGTATGTATGCTCGTTCAAGGACGAATGAATGTTTAAGTGTAGGAGGATGTAACGACCCGACCGGTCATTTTAAGAATTTACGCCCCGATCCCCTATTAACTGCATTTAGCGTGTTTGTTTCTACTATTTTGATTTGCCAGGATGTTCGGTTTTGAGTTTCAGAGTGTTTTGGGACACTTAGTCCCTAAAAGAGAGTTTAAGCTTTAGAATTTGGACCATAGTCGGAGAAGTGTGAAGAAGGCCTCAGAATGGAATTCCGTCGATTTTGTTAGCTCCGTTGGGTGATTTCGGGCTTAGGGGCATGTTCGAATTGTGTTTTGAGGGTTCATAGCTTAATTAGGCTTGAAATGACAAAAGGGGAATTTTTAAAGTTTCCGGTTCAATAGTGAGATTTTGATATCGGGGTCGGAATGGAATTCGGAAGTTGGAGTAGCTCCGTAGTTTTGAATGTGACGTGCTTGCTTCAGGTAATTCGGACAAGGTTTGATAGACTTTTTGATCGAAAGCACAAATTGAGAGTTTTTGGAGTTCTTAGGCTTGAATCCATGGTTAATTCGATGTTTCGATGTTGTTTTAGCTGTTTTAAGGATTGGTATAAGTTTGGATGGTGGTATATGACTTGTTCGCGGTTTTGGTTAAGGTCCCGGGGGCCTCGGGGTGATTTCGGATGGTTGATAGAAAGTTAGATATTTGGAGTTGCAGCTGAAGTTTATGGCTACTGTCATAACCGCATCTGCGGTTGGGAGGCCGCAAGTGCGAATCCCACAAATGCGGAATCAAGACGCAGAAGCGACCAAAGGGTGAGTCGTGAGAAGCCGCAGAAGCAGAAGCCTGGACGCATTTGCGACGGCGCAGGTACGGGTAAGCGACCACTGGTGCGGTCCCAGGCATTTAAGTGAGAACCCTAGATGTGGTTATTTTTCCGCAGAAGTGGGACCGCAGGTGCGGTCCCTTGGCCGCAGAAGCAGATTTGTTGGGCAGAAAATAAGAATTTTAAGGGTTTGAAATCAAAAGTTAGAAAAATTGACTTGGAGCCCGGGAGAGGGCGATTTTGGGAGGATTTTGAAGAGGAAATTAGTGGGTAACGATTCCTAATTCCTTTCTAGTTGTATTCCAATAATCAGTCTTAGTTTTGTCATTTAATTTCGGATTTGGGATGAAAATTAGGGGAAAATTTGGAGAAAGTTCTTAGACCTAAATTTCGTGTTTTGATTGGGAATTTGACATTGGATTTGGATAATTTTGGTATGGTTAGACTCGTGAGAGTATGAGGATTCTAAAAAATATAAATTTTACCCGATTCTGAGGCGTGGGCCCGAGGGGTGTTTTGGTCATTTTACCTAATTTTGCATTTTAACTTAGAATTAATTAGTGGAATCAGTTACTTGAAGTTATATTTACATTATGCAATTGATTTGAATAGATTTGGGCCATTTGGAGTCGAGTACTCGTGGCAAAGCTTGGTTTCGGGTTGATATTGTGCCAGTTCGAGGAAAGTGGCTTGCCTAACCTTGGGGGGGGGGGAACTCCCCTTAGGATTTTGAATTGTTGATATTTGAAATGCCTTGTACGTGAGGTGACGAGTGCGTACTTGTGCTAATTGTTGAAAATCCTATTTTCATTAAGTAACTTTAATTGCGTTTTCCCTCTTGTTTATTCTACTTGCGATTTAAGCTTGTTGTTAGTTTAGGGAATCATGTCTAATTGACTTAATTGCTTTATTTGCTCAAACTGCCTTATTTAAACTATGTGAAGCATGCTAGGTTAGAAATACCTGTTTTACCTTGGTGTGAAATTGAATATAATTGAGTATTCTTCGTGTGATTGTTGCGTGTTTACTTTGGAACTACGGGACGGTATCCCGGGAGATCCCCTGCACATATATATTGATTTGGACTGTAGTGCGGGATACCAAGACATCCCTAGCACATATTGAGGATACTAAGAGATCCATGGGATACCGAGAGATCTCCAGCATATATATCGAGGATACTAGGATATCCTCGGGATACTAAGAGATCCTTGGCACACATATTGAGGATACTAAGAGATCCTCGGGATACTGAGAGATCCCCGGTTGTTATCTCCGTGTTGAACCGTATTCCTTTCCGTGATTATTTTTTCTCTGTTATAGCTGTTGTTGTTCTTCCTATCCTGCGTTACTTCTTACTGTTGCATTTAATTATACTGTCTTATTATATACTGTTATACCTTGTATTTCATTTAACCTCAGTAGGGCCCCGACTTTCTTCATCACTACCCGACCGAGGTTAGGCTTGGCACTTACTAAGTACCGTTGTGGTGTACTCATGCCCTTTCTGCGCATGTTTTTTCATGTGCAAATCCAGGTACTTCCACTCAATCTTATCATCCTTGAGGTGAGGCGCTTTGTAGAAACTTCGAGGTATATTTGTCGCGTCCGTAGATCGAGGAGTCCCTTTCTATTTTCTGTACTAGTATAGCCCTTATGTATTTTCCTTTTGATATACATTCCTGGAGTTAGAGCTTTTTATGTATATCTTAGCTTGTGATTCATGGGGTTCCAGATTTTCGGAGTGTTAGGTTGAGATTCTTGTAGTATTATATGTCAGGCGGCATCTTAAACACTGTTTCATTTTGTTATCTCGGTTTTTAATTATTTTCTCTCCGCAATTGTTCTTTTCCGCATTTGTTAGGCTTACCTAGTCATAGAGACTAGGTTCCATCATAATAGTTCACGGAGGGCGAACTGGGGTCGTGACAATCACTAACCGCAGATGCGGTCCCAGTGCATGTTACTCCTTTCCGCATATGCGAACTAGCATATGCGCGAATAGTGTTCTGCAGATGCAGAATCACTGAAGAATTTTGCACTTTTGTTACTCTTTTTGCTCAATTCCGCTTCAATTGAATTCAAATCACTTCATGACATCATTTACTTGAAAATCTAGCAATGCACACCATAAATCACCTTATTTTATAATTAAAGGACACAAAAAGTAAAGAAAAGAGACTAGAATTAGTGGTAAAATTATCATTCATCAACCCATTCAACTACAAGTCCAATCATACCAAAAGTACTCATATCCGACACCAAATTCCTGCTCAAATTCCCAAATTTCGGCCAAACAATTTTTCTCTATTTCCCCCAAATTTTCAACACAAATCACTAATTAAATGATGAAATCAAGGATATATTCATGTAATTTAACCAAAATTGAGTTAGAATCACTTACCTGAATCACTCCCTTGAAAATCTCTCCAAGAATCGTCTCAGATCGAGCTCCCAAAATCAAATTGTGAAATATTTAAGTCTGCCCAGATGCCCTTCTTCGCGATCGCGAAGCATAAATTCATAAGATGCCCAAATTACTCTACAAGAACGCGGCATCCCACGCGCGAATGCAATAAACAGGCTTCCCAGACCTACGCGATCGCAGACAGCCCCACGCGATTGCATAGAACAACACATGAAATCGGCAGCCTTGTCTTTTCCTCTACGTGAACGCAACCTCACCCACGCGTTCACGATTCACTACCTCACTAACTTAAGCAATCACAGACCTTAACTCGTGAATGCATTGAAAAAAACTCCCAGCTGCCCAAATAAGCCTACGCGATCGCGAACCTTCCCACGCGCCCGCATATAAGAAAACCAGATCTGAACACCAGAAAACTTCAGTAGACTTCAGCAAATTTTTCCAAGTCAAATTGCACTCCGATAACCATCTGAAATGCACCCGAGGCCCCCGAAACATCAACCGAATATACCAATCGATCCTAAAACACGATATGAACTTAGTCGAGACCTCAGATCACATAAAAACATCAAAAACATGAATCACACCTCAATTCAAGCCTAAAAAAACTAAGAAATTCCAACTTCTACAATCGATGCCGAAACCTATCAATTCAACTCCGATTAACCTCAAATTTTGTACATAAGTCATAAATGACACAACAGACCTATTTCAACTCCCGGAACCAAAATCTGATCATGGTAACCATAAAGTCAACTCTCGGTCAAATTTCTCAATTTCCAAAACTCTAATTTTTCAACTTTTGCCATTTCAAGCCAAAATTAACTACAGACCTCCAAATCACTATCCGGACACACTCCTAAGTCCAAACTCACCATACAAAGCTATCAGAACGATCAAAACTCCATTTTGGAGACATTTATATATAAGTCAATATCCGGTCAACCTTTTTAACTTAAGCTTTCAACCTTGAGACTAAGTGTCTCAACTCATTTTGAAACATCCCCGGACCCCAAACCAACTACCTCGGCAAGTCACATAACAACAATTGAGCATAGAATAAGCAGTAATAGGGGAACTGGGATACAACACTCAAAACGACATGTCGGGTCGTTACATCCTCCCCTTCTTAAACAAATATTCGTCCTTTAACAGGTCTAGAAACATACCTGGAGTCTCAAATAGACGTAGATATCTGCTCTACATCTCCCGCTCGGTATCTTAAGTAGCCTCCTGACCTCTCCACTGCACCTTCACTAAAGCTATGTTCTTTGACTTCAACTTTCAAACCTACCAATCCAAAATGGCCATCGGCTACACATCATAAGTCAAATCACTATCCAACTAAACCATGCTGAAGTCCAAAACATAAGACGGATCGCTGACATACTTTCAAAGCATCGAAACATGAAATACTAGGGGACCACTCGACATACTAAGCGGCAATGCAAACTTGTAAGCCACCTCTCCAATTCTCTCAAACACCTCACAAAGCCCAATATACCGAGGGCTCAACATGCACTTCTTTTCGAACCTCATAACACCCTTCATGGGTGAAACTTTGAGAAGTACCTTCTCCCCCACCATGTAAGCAACATTACAAACCTTCCGATCGGCGTAACTCTTCCGTCTAGACAGCACTGTGCAAAGCCGATCCTAAATCAACTTAACCTTGTCCAAAGCATCCTAAACTAAGTCAGTACCCAATAGCCTAGCATCACCCGGCTTAAACCATCCCACAGGAGACCGACATTGTCTCCCATACAAAGCCTCATACGGAGCCATCTAAATGCTTGATTGGTAGCTATTGTTATAGGTAAACTCTACAAGTGGTAGAAACTGATCCCATGAACCCCCGAAATCTATGACACAAGCGCATAGCATATCCTCCAATATTTAAATAGTGCGCTCTGATTGTCCGTCCGTCTAAGGGTGGAATGTTGTACTCAACTCAACCTGTGAGCCTAGCTCTCAGTGCAGTTCCCTCTAAAACTGCAATGTAAACTGCGTGCCCCGATCTGAAATGGTAGACAGTGGCATATTGTGAAGGCGAATAATCTCGCGGATGTAGATCTCAGCCAACCGCTCTAAAGAATAAGTAGTCCCAACTGGAATGAAATGCACAGACTTGGTCAACCCATCCACAATCACCCAAATAGCATCAAATTTCCTCGAAGTCCGTGGGAGCCCAACTACTAAATCTATAGTGATACGCTCCCATTTTCACTCCAGAATTCCAAGCCTCTAAAGCAATCCGCCCGGTCTCTGATGCTCATACTTCACTTGCTGATAATTTAGGCACCAAGCTACAAACCCCACTATATCCTTCTTCATCCTCCTCAACCAATAGTGCTACCTCAAGAATTGATATATCTTTGCGGCACCCAGATGAATGGAATACCGCAAACTGTGGGCCTCCTCAAGAATCAACTAACATAGCCCATCTACATTAGGAACACAAATCCGACCATGCATCCTCAACACCCCATCATTCCCAATAGTAACCTCATTGGCATCACCATGCATAACCGTGTCCTTAAGGACAAGCAAATAGGGATCATCATATTGGCGTTCTCAGATACGATCATATAAGGAAAACCGAGAAACTGCAGAGTTAGGACCCGATTGGGCTCCGAAACATCTAATCTCATGAACTTATTGGCCAAGGCATAAACATCTAATGCAAGCGGTCTCTCACCAGCAGTAATAAAAGCAAGGCTACTCATACTCATCGCCTTCCTACTCAAAGCATAGGCCACCACATTGGCATTCCCGAGATGATACATAATGGTAATATCATAGTCCTTTTGTAGCTCCAACCATCTCTGCTGCATCAAATTTAGATCTTTTTGTCTGAACAAGTGTTGGACACTCCGATGATCTGAAAATACCTCACAAGACACACCATAGATATAATGCCTCCAAATCATCAATGCATGAACGATGGCTGCCAACTCCAAATCATGGACATGGTAGTTCTTCTCATAGGGCTTCCACTGACGCAAAGCATAAGCAATCACTCTACCCTCCTATATCTAAACACATCCAATACCAATCCTAGAAGCATTACAATACATTGTATAAGAGCCTGACGTTGAAGGCAAAACTAGAACTAGAGTTGTGGTCAAGGTAGTCTTGAGCTTCTAAAAGCTCTCCTCACACACATTCGACCACCTAAACGGAGCACCCTTCAAGGTCAATTTGGTCAAACGCGTTGTAATGGATGAGAAACCTCCACAAAGCGATGATAATATATGGCCAAGCCGAGAAAGCTCTGAATCTTGGTACTTGAAGACGGTATGGGCCAACTCTAAACCACCTCTATCTTTTTTGGATCCACCTTAATCCCCTCACTGGACACCACGTGCCCCAAGAACTACACCGAACTAAGCTAAAACTCACACTTGGAGAACTTGACATAAAATTTCTCCTCTCTCAGCCGTTGTAGTACAATCCTCAAATGATGGGCATGCTCTTATTGGCTACATGAGTACACTAGGATATCATCAATAAATACTATGACAAACAAATCAAGATATGGCTGAAATACACTATTCATCATATTCATGAATGTTGATGGGGCATTGGTCAGCCCAATAGACATCACAAGGAACTCATAGTGACTGTAGCGGGTCCTAAATGTCATCTTCAGAATATCCGAATCTCTAATCTTCAACTGGTGATACCTAGACCTCAACTCAATCTTAGAGAACACTCTCGCTCCCTGAAGCTGGTCAAATAGAGCATCAATATGCGGCAAAGGATACTTGTTCTAGATTGTAACTTTGTTCAACTGCCAATAATCTATGCACACCCGCATAATACTTCTTCACAAATAGACCAGTGCACCTCAAGGCAACATACTAGGCCTAATAAACTCGTTATCAAGAAGCTTCTAAAGTTGCCCTTTCAATTCGTTTAACTCAACTAGTGCCATACAATACGGAGGAATAGAAATGGGTTGAGAGCCTGGCACCAAGTCAATACCAAAGTCAATTTCCTTATGGGGTGGCATGTCCAACAGGTTTGCAGGAAACACATCCGGATAGTCTCACACCACCAGAACAGAATCAATAGTAGAAGTATCTACACCAACATCTCTCACAAAGGCTAAGTATGACAAACACCCCTTCCCAACCATCTGTTAGGCCTTCAGATAAGAAATCACCGTGCTGGGAACATAATCTAGAAAACCTCTCCACTCGATCCTCGGCAATCCCGGCATCGCAAACATCACGGTCTTAGTATGACAATCCAAAATAGTATGACATAGAGACAACCAATCCATACCCAAAATAATGTCGAAATCGACCATATTAAGCAATAAGAGATCAACTTTAGTCTACAATCCCCAATAGTCACTACACACGACCGATACACATGGTCCATAACAATAGTATCGCCCACCGGCGTAGATACATGAACAGATAAAACTAAGAACTAACGGGGCATATCCAGATAATGAGAAAATTATGATGATACATTCGAATAAGTGGAACTAGGGTCAAAAAAATATAGAAGCATCCAGTGGCATATTGAGACAATACATGTGATCACTATGTCTGAAGCAATGGCCTCTAGACTTGCAGGAATAGCATAGAATCGAGCCTGACCGCCACCTGATCGACCTCCCCCTCTAGGGCAACCTCTGGCTGTATGAGCCCCACCCCGAGCTGGCTGAGCGGGTGGTGAATAACTAGTGCAGAAGTTGCATCTTGACTTCTCTACTGAACAGGACCTTCCAAAAGGTGAGATAATACCTCTTCACATGACCCAACTCTCCACGCTCAAAGCAATCCCTCTCAGAAAATGATAGCAAGTACTGAAGTGGACCCTGAGAACCTGAATAACTACCAAAAGAACCTGGTGCAGATGAATCCTGAATTGAAGGTGCACGAGATGAACTCTGAGCTGGGAGTGCACTGAGAGATGATTGACCCTATCGAACACTGTAGGAACCATGGCTAGCTAATGCGCCATGATGAACAGGACGAGCCATCTAAGCGGGCCTATAAGGACGACCCTGTTATGGTAGGACTGCTCCCTAGAATGAACACCGCTAAAACTACCTGAACCACGAGGCCTCTTAGCCTCCCTCTCGTCACTACGGACCAACTCTAGATGTTGAGCAATATCAACTACCTCGTCAAACCTAGCACCTGCTACATCCTCTAGAGTCATAACAAAATGCAACTAATAGTTGAGGCCAACAATGAACCTCCTAATCCTTTCCCTATCAGTGGGAACCAACCAAACTACGTGATGAGCCAACTCTGAAAACCTCATCTCATACTGGGTCATAGACATGCCCTCCTGACATAGCTGCTTGAACTGCCTGCGCAGCTCCTCCCTGCGGGTCTGTGGCATAAACTTCTCCAAGAAGAGAACAGAGAACGCATGCCATAAAAGTGCTGCTACACCAACTGGCCTCTCCTCTCATAGGCCTCCCACCATCTGAAGGCAGCGCCTAATAGCGTCTACTAGTCTCCAGAATACCCATCGTGCGAAATATCCACTGGCACCTATCCAAGAAGTCCTGAGCATCCTTTGATTCAGCCCCATAGAATAACGAAGGTTGGAGCCTCCCAAATCACTCTAGTCTCTTCTGCTCCTCATCACATATAAAGGGACCTACCTAGGCCTGAGAAACAACAACCGGCTGGGCTGGTAGTATCCTCGGTCTCTAAAGTGCCTACACTACTTGCTCTAGAGTACGGGCGGCAGGATTCTGAGTATATCCTCCCGACCTAAGAAGTGGCAGGAGCGTCCTGAACAGAAATCGCCTGAGCAAGGCTAGTGCAAATAGTCAATATCTGGGCCAAAGCCTCATGAAGGCCTAGAATCACAATAGCCACAGTTGGTGCCTGAGCTGGTCCCACCGGCTCAACTACACCTGGAACCCGCTCCTAAGCTAGAGCAACTGGTGGATCTACAGGTGCTGCTCTAGCTGTTGTAGAACTACACCTCAGCCTCTACCACATACTCGGCCTCTCATGGCCCTAGCTAGTGGTACTGGTAACCGTCCGCTTGATCTAGTGGAACGTGTCTTTACCATCTGTAAGACAATAGAATAACATAAGTTTATTCCCGGAATCAACAAATTCGCACGACAAGAATACAAGTAGGTGAAGTTTTCCCTATGTAGCCTAGATTCTGATACCAATATGTCATGACCCAAAACACAACATGTTGTGATCGCGCCTATCATGATACTAGGAAAGCCGATAACTCACACGTACAAATATTTATAAATTCAAAATATACTGAAATAGGTTTAAGTAAGTAAAAATCCCATAAAACTAGATGAAAATCTCACAACTCAATATAGAATTTTCCAAAACCTAGGTGTCACTGAGTACACGGGCATCTATATAAAAACATAGTCTGATATATTGTCTATGAAAGTAGAACTGAATAAGTAAAACTAAGAGATAAGGGAAGGAGAGTCAAGGTTTGCGGACGCCAAGGCAGCTACCTCGATAATCTTTGAACCGCTAAAACTCCAAGATCAGCAACCACCATCCCCAGAATCACTTGGATTAGCGTGAGTTCAACCAACTCAATAAGTAACAAGTCCAACCTTTGGACTGAAAGTAGTGAGAAGCTCAAAAAATACAACCCACATACAAAATTAACAGTACAGAAATTTATGGAAAATATGATAATAATATCTTAGAGAATTCATAATATGTAGGTAATAGTACAGGAATGTAGACATGCTTCCAGATTTAATAGTTAAGCTCAATACAGGTAAAATATGCCAAGTCTAAATGATATAAGGAATATGACATCTCTATTTCTACATGCCAATATACATGTCGTATGTGATGCAATACAATGAAGGCCTCACGTACTCACACTCTCAGACTACTCAACCTGACTGTCTTAATTCTCAGTCATCACACTTAGTCATTTAATGTTGTACAGGGGAAGATCCAACCCAAACACTAATAAATCCTACTACGGTACGCATCCCGATCCCATCATGAATCAATAGCGACTGCGCTCATTGTGGGTTTACAGACTTCGGAGGGGCAAATTCAGCCCAAGCGCTATAATAAACCAATCATAGTGCATGCGTGCCCACACATCCATCACCTAGCATGGGCGTAACCTTAATACCAATCACATAGCACGTAATTTTAGGGATTTATGTCCTCAAAACTAAGTTTAGAAGTATTACTTACCTTGGACCATAAAAATCTCTACTCCAAAAAGCATCGACCTCTGAACGCCTCGAATCTAGCAACAAACAATTCGATACAATCAACACGATCTATAGAAATCAATTTCATATAAAAATGCTAAATTCTTAATGAAAAGTCAAAAAGTCAACTCAAAAGTCAACCCCTGGGCCCACATCTCAGAATCCGGTAAAAGTTACTAAATTTGAACTCCCATTCAACCACGAGTCCAACAATACCAAAATTACTCAAATCCAACACCAAAATCCTGCTCGAATCAGCAAAATTCGGCCTAAGAAGTTTTCTCATTTTCCCCAAAAATTTCAACCCAAATCAGTAATTAAATGATAAAATCAAGGATATATTTAGGTAATTTAACCAAAACCGAGTTACAATCACTTACCCGAATCACTCTCTTGAAAATCTCTCCAAGAATCACCTCAAATCAAGCTCCCAAAATCAAATTGTGAAATAAACTCAAACCCTCGTTTTTGAAATATTCAAGTCTACCCAGATGCCCTTCTTCGCGATCATGAAAAATTCTTCCCGATCGCGAAGCACAAATTCATAAGCTATGCAAATTACTCTATGCAAACGCGGCATCCCACGCACGAACGCAATACACAGGCTTCCCAGACCTACGTGATCCCGGACAGCCCAACACGATCGCAAAGAACAATGCGTGAAATCCCCAAATGTGCCTTTTCCTCTACACGAATGCGACCTCACCCACGCGTTTGCGATTCACTGCCTCACAAACTTACATAATTTCAGACCTTAACTCGCGAATTCTTTGAACAAAAATCCCAGCTGCCCAAATAAGCCTATGCGATCATGGACCTTCCCATGTGATCGCGTATTAGAAAATCAGACCTGAACACTAGAAAACTTCAGTAGACTTCAACAAATTTTTCCAAGTCAAATTCCAATGCGACAACGATCCAAAATCCACCCGAGGCCTCCGGGACCTCAACCGAACATACCAATGAGTCCTAAAATATGATATGAACTTAGTCGAGACCTCAAATCACATCAAGAAATATCAAAAACATGAATCGCAGCTCAATTCAATCCTAACAAAAACTAAGAAATTCCAACTTCTACAATCGATGCTGAAACCTATCAAATCAACTCAGATTAACCTCAAAACTTCTCAATTTGCAAAACTTCTAATTTTTCAATTTTCGCCATTTCAAGCAAAATCAACTACTGACCTCCAAATTACTATTCGGACACACTCCTAAGTACAAACTCACCATACGGAGCTATTGGAATCATCAAAACTCTAATCTGGAGCTATTTACACATAAGTTAATATCCGATCAACCTTTTCAACTTAAGCTTCCAACCTTGAGACTAAGTGTCTCAACTCATTCCGAAACATCTTCGGACTCCAAATCAACTACCCCGGCAAGTCACACAACAACAATTAAGCATAGAATAAGCAGTAAATGGGGGAATGGGGATACAATACTCAAAATGACTGGTAGGTTCGTTACAGTGATGTTGTTCAATAACTAGCTAAATGTGTACCCTTTTTCCAGGTAACACACGCTAAATAGGTATAGTCAATTGAATGTCACTCAAGCAGCAGCAATAAATATGTAGTTGAACAAGTAGAGTAATCCAATGGCTCAATTATATAAAAGCATTACAAGAATTTAACCTACAAAAGGTTCCATCAAAACCCTAGATAAAAAATTAGATATTCATAATCATGCTAACAATCATATTAATAATCGAAAACATTAAAATACAGATTAAGGAAGAATAGAGAGAAAACACTTGTGATTTCTTGCTACCAAGTGTTCCCTAGACTTCTTGCCTCTCCAATAATGTCTCCCCTCTAAAAAATAGGTTTAGAACCCCTTTATATATGTTGGGGGCGTGTAGGGTCGAAACTACCAAGTCCTAGCCAAGTTTCCTGCTTTAGCGTTTTGAATCGCACCTGGCGCAAAGCTGAGTACCCAACTCTGTGTAGTGCTGTATTTTGCATTTTGAACTGTGCTTGGCTCAAACCTGTATGCCAAAAAATCATACTACTTTTAAATTCTTTCATTTTAGCTTCAATTTATGCACAATCCTTCCATATCACCTCCAATTGACCCTTATACATAAGAACATCATTATTAAGCCCGAGTCACAACTATTCATACTAAAGTTAATAAGATCGAGGGATAATGCAAGGCAATTTGCATGCAAATCATGAATTTTTAATCTAATATCAGCAGACATCCTAGGAAGTAGGAAATGTAATACCTAGAACTATTTTGGATTGGAATAGTGATAGTTTAGAACAATTTATGTCCACCATGGGGAAATCAGTACGTACCCCCCCCCCCAAACATCCTAACTTTGCTAACTAGTTATTATATATTAAAATCCCTTTCACAAAAAAGTTATTTTCTCTGTCTCAATTTATATGTCGATATTTGACTCAATATGAAATTTAAGAAAGAAAATAAGAGTTATGAAATATGTAGTCTAAACTAATCTATACATGCTTATATATATATCATCTCATTAAAAGTAAAATAAGTGTGATGACCCGTCCGGTCGTCTTAATAATTTATGCCCCGATACCCTATTAACTACTTTCCCCGTATTTATTTCTGCTATTTTGATTTGCCGGGATGTTCGATTTTGAGTTTCGGAGAGTTTTGGGACATTTAGTCCCTAAATGAGAGCTTAAGTGTTGGAAATTTGACCGTAGTCGGAGCAGGGTGATGATTCTGTTAGCTCTGTTGGGTGATTTCGGGCTTAGAGGCGTGTTCAAATTATGTTTTGGAGGTCCGTAGCTAATTTAGGCTTGAAATGACGAAAGGTCGAATTTTGAAGTTTCCGGTCCGATAGTGAGATTTTGATCCGAGGGTCATAATTGAATTACAAAAGTTGGAGTTGCTCCGTAGAGTTGAATGTGATGTGTGTGCAAAATTTCAGGTCATTCAAACGAGGTTTGATAGACTTTTTGATCGAAAGCGTATTTCTAGAGTTTTGGAGTTCTTAGGCTTGAATCTGTGATTGATTCATCGATTCGATGTTGTTTTTGGTGTTTTAAGGATTGGTATAAGTTTGGATAGTGGTATTAGACTTGTTGGTACTTTTGGTTGAGGTCCCAAGGGCCTCGGGATGATTTCGGATGGTTGACGAAAGAATTTTGGAGTTTGGAGTTGCAGCTTCAGCTGCTGGTTTTCTGTCATAACCACACATGCGAGTGTGGGACCGCAGCTGCGGCACCGCAGAAGCGACTCTATAGTCACAGAAGTGGAAATGGGGAGGTTCAGCAAGAGCCGCAGAAGCGGTACCGCATCTGCGAATGAGGAATCGCAGATGCGGAAGCTGGTCTTAAGTGAAAGGTCGCATGTGCGGCCATTGTTCCGCAAAAGCAGGACCGCAGATGCGGTCTCTTGACCACAGATGCGGTAATAGCTAGGCAGAAATATGAAATTTCGAGAGTTTAGTTTCAAAAGTTGGAAATTCGATTTGGAGCTCGGGAGAGGGCGATTTTGAGAGGAAATTGAAGAGGATGTCATTGGGTAACAATTCTTTAACCCTTTCTAGTCATATCCATCAATCTATAGTTAGTTTCATCATTTAATTTCGGATTGGAGGTGAAAATTGGGGAAAAGTTGGAAGAAAATTCTTAGACCTAGAATTTGACTTTTGATTGGGAATTTGACCTTAGATTTGGATAATTTTCGTATGCATGAACTCGAGAGTGTGAGGATTCTGAAAATATAAATTTTACCCAATTCCGAGACGTGGGCCCGAGGGGCATTTTGGTCATTTTACATAATTTCACGTATTAGCATAGAATTTAATTGTAGAATCAGTTACTTGAAGTGTTATTTACATTATGTAATTGAGTGTACCTTAAGTGTCTTACCTAACCTTGTGTAGGAGACTGTCCCCTTAGGAATTTGCATATTTCGTAATTGAAATGCCTTGTACGTGAGGTGTTACTTGTACTAATTGTTGGAAATCCGATTTTTATTAAGTAATTACTAGTATGTTTTCTTTCTTATTTTTTTATTACTTGCACTATTAAGCCTATTGTTAGCTTAGGAAAGCATGTCTAAGTGACTTAATTGCTTTACTTGCTAAAATTGCCTTACCTGAATTCTATGCAGCATGCTAGGCTAGAATTACTTGTTTGTCTTAATATGAAATTTACCATTTTTGAATATTTTCCTGTTACTGCTGTGTATTTACATTGGTCTACGAATGTGGGATTCCGGTATCTCCTCCTTGTCTGTTTATTTTGGGACTACGAATGTGGGATTCCAGTAGATCCCCCTACACAGTTATATGGAACTACGGGAATGCACCCGGTAGATTCCCCTAGTACTGGGTATTTACATTTGGGACTACGGAATGGGATTCCGGTAGATCCCCGCACACTATGAGTTGGACTACGGGACGGGATCCCGGGAGATCCATTGGATATGTATATTTGGGACTACAGGACGGTATCTTGGGAGATCCCCGATTGTTATTTTGGTGCTGAACCGTATTTCTTTTTGTGTTTACCTTGTCTCTGTAATAGTTGTTGTTGCCCTTTATATCTTGGGTTACTTTTATTGTTGTACTTATTTATACTGTTATGTTCTACACTATTGAACTTTATTTTTTTATTTATTTAACCTCAGTAGGGCCCTGACCTTCCTCATCACTACCTGGCCGAGGTTAGGCTTGGCACTTACTAAGTACCGTTGTGGTGTACTCATGCCCCTTCTGCGCATGTTTTTCATGTGCAGATCTAGGTACCTTGACTCAGTCCTATCACCCTTAAGGCGAGGCGACTGTTCCAGAGACTTCAAGGTATATCTTCCGCGTCAGCAGACCGAGGAGTCCCTTTCTACTCTTCCTATTGTAATAGCCCTTTTGTATTTCCTTTTCCTTGTTAGATATTCTAGAGTTAGACACTAGTAGACATTCCAAGGCTTGTGGATTCATGGGTTTCCGAGTTTTGGGAAAATGTATTAGTTTTGAGGATTTATATTGTGTATGCCGAGCGACACTTTTAAACACTGTTAAATCACTCTATTTCTGTTTTAAATTGTTTTCTTCCGTAAATTGGTTTATCTTACGCATTTTAGGATTATCTAGTTGTAGAGACTAGGTACTGCCACGATGGTTCATGGAGGGCGAATCGGGGTCGTGACAAGTTGGTATCAGAGCTCTAGGTTCATAGGAGTCATGAATTACAAGCCGGTTTATTAGAGTCTCGCTGATCGGTACGGAGATGTCTGTACTTATCTATGAGAGGCTATATAACTGTTAGGAAAATTTCCACTTCATTTGATTTCCTTGTCGTGCGATATTTTGTCATCACAACTCTAAACTTCTGTCTTCTATTCTCTCACAGATGGTGAAGGCACGCGCTACCCGATATGATCAGGCACCCGTGCCCCCTACTGCAGTCGTTAAAGGCTGGGGTCGGGGTAGAGGACGAGGACGGGCACGCGGTGCAGCCAGAGCACCTGCGCGAGCTGCCACAGAGGTACCACCAGCAGATCCAGCCGAAGCCCAAGCACCTGATACGCCTACTACTACTACTACTCCAGCACTTCAGGAGACTCTGGCACAGTTCATGAGCATGTACACAACTTTGGCTCAGGCAGGGTTGCTCCCCTTGCTGCAGCTATGTCTCAGGCCGGGGGAGGAGCACAGACTCTCGCCGCCCGCACTCCTGAGAAGCGAGTGCATGTTGAGCATGTCCCTGAGATTATTCTTGTACAGCCTGCAGTTCGAGATCAGCCCGAGGGCAGGGTAGCGGCTTCCGAGGATAAGCAGCTGAGGCTTGAGAGGTTCAATAAGTACAAGCCTCATGTTTTCAGTGGTCTAGCATCTGATGATGCTCTGGGATTTCTAGATGAGTGCTACCGCATTCTCCGTACCATGGGCATATCAGGATCGAGCGGGGTTTCCTATTACTTTCCAACTTCGAGGAGCCACCTATGAGTGGTGGCGCACCTATGAGTTAGACAGTTCGGATGAGGCTGCATCACTGACTTGGACTCAGTTTTTAGATTTGTTCCTGAGAGAGTATGTTCCTCAGAGCCTTAGGGATGCATGGCGCATAGAGTATGAGCACTTGCGCCAGGGTACTATGACTGTCTTAGAGTATGTTGTCTGTTACACTAGTTTGGCTATACATGCCCCAGCCTTGGTTTCTACTGTTCGCGAGAGGGTTCACCAGTTTATTTAGGGGCTTATTCCCAGCATCAAGTCAAGCATGGCTCATGAGTTGGAGATGGACATTTCTTATCAGTAGGTGGTGAGCATTGCTAGGAGGATTGAGGGTATGTATGTTAGGGAGAGGTAAGCCAAGAGGTCTCGAGAGTCGGGCCATTTCTCTGGTGCTCATGCCCCAGCAGCAGGTCCTCATGGTAGGGGTTATATGAGTCGCCCTATTCATTCAGCTCTTCCAGCAGCCAGTGGTATTCCAGCTCCTCCTAGACCTCAGGAGCCTTATTATGCACCTCCGATATCTAGCGTGCCTCCTGCGCGGGGTGCTTTCAGAGGTCAGTTCAACAGACCTGGCCCGAGCCAGTCACAGCCACCACATCCTCCCAGAGCTTGTTTTGAGTATGGTGACACACGCCATATGGTGAGGGATTGCCCTAGGCTTGGGAAGGGTGCACCTCCACAAACTTCTCAACCAGCGCGTGCCTCGCAGAGTTCTCAGGTCATGGTTACAGCTCCAGTTGCAACCCCACCTGCTCAGCCAGCTAGAGTTGGAGGTGGGGGAGGTAGAGGTCGCCCTAGAGGAGGAGGCCAGGCCAGATACTATGCCCTTCCTACCCGTACCGAGGTTGTTACCTCTGATTCTGTCATCACGGGTATTATACTGGTTTGTCATAGAGATACATCGGTTCTATTCGATCTAGGCTCCACTTATTCTTATGTGTCTTCTTATTTTGCTCCGTATTTGGGTATATCTCGGGATTCTTTGAGTTCCTATGTTTATGTTTCTACTCTTGTGGGAGATTCACTTCTTGTGGACCGCATTTATCGGTCGTGTTTGGTTGCTCTTAGTGGTTTTGAGACCATAGCCGATTTATTATTGCTCAGCATGGTAAATTTTGACATTATCTAGGGCATGGGCTGGTTGTCGCCCCATTATGCTATCCTTGATTGTCACGCCAAAACTGTGACATTGGATATGCCAGGTGTACTGCGTGTTGAGTGGAGGGGTACTTTAGATCACACTCCTAATAGAGTTATTTCTTTTCATAAAGCTCAACGTATGGTTGAGAAGGGGTGTGACGCGTATTTAGCTTATGTGATAGATGTCAGTATTGATACCCCTTCAGTTGATTCAGTCCCAGTAGTACGGGATTTTCCTGATGTGTTTCCAGCTAACCTTCTGGGCATGCTGCCCGATAGAGATATTGATTTTGGCATTGATCTGTTGTCGGTCACTTAACCTATTTCTATCCCCCCCTATTGTATGGCTCCACCAGAGTTGAAAGAGTTGAAGGATCAGTTACAGAAATTGCTTGATAAGGGTTTTATTCGGTCCAGTATATCACCTTGGGTGCTCCTGTCTTGTTTATGAAGAAAAAGGATAGTTCTATGCGTATGTGTATTGATTATCACCAGTTGAACAAAGTTACTGTTAAGAACCATTATCATTTGCCTCGTATTGATGATTTGTTTGACCAGCTTCAGGGTGCATGGGTATTTTCTAAGATTGAATTGCGCTCAGGTTACCATCGGTTGAAGATTTGGGAGCCAGATATCCCGAAAACTGCTTTCAGGACTCGGTATGGTCATTTCGATTTCCTTGTTATGTCATTTGGGCTGACCAATGCCCCAGCAGCCTTTATGCATTTGATGCACAGTGTGTTCCGGCCGTATCTTGACTTGTTTGTCATTGTTCTTATTGATGATATTCTGGTGTATTCCCGGAGTCAGGAAGATCATGAGCAACACCTGAGGACTGTGCTTAAGACTCTGAGAGAGAAGAAGTTATATGCTAAGTTCTCGAAATGTGAGATTTGGTTGGACTTTGTGGCATTCCTAGGCCATGTGGTATCGAGTGAGGGTATTCAGGTGGATCTGAAGAAAATAGAGGCCATGAAGAGTTGGTCCAGACTATCCTCAGCTACAGATATCCGCAGTTTTCTTGGCTTGGCGGGTTACTACCGTCATTTTGTGGAGGGGTTTTCATCGATTGCAGCCCCCATGACCAGGTTGACCCAGAAGGTTGCTCCGTTACAGTGGACGAAAGAGTGTGAGGCAGGCTTTTAGAAGCTCAAGATAGCTTTGACTACATCCCCAATTTTGATACTGCCTACAGATTCGGGGTCTTATACGGTCTATTGTGATGCCTCGAGGATTGGCCTGGGAGCAATGTTGATGTAGGACGGTAGGGTGATTGCCTACGCATCCAGACAGTTGAAGATACATGAGAAGAATTACCCTGTCCACGACCTTGAGTTAGCTGCCATTGTTCATGCCCTGAAGTTCTAGAGCCATTATTTATACGGGTTCCCTATGAGATTTATACTGACCATCGGAGCTTGCACCACCTGTTCAAGCAAAAGGATCTAAATTTTCACCAGAGGAGATGGTTAAAGTTGCTGAAGGATTATGATATCACCATTTTGTATCACTCGGACAAGGCCAATGTGGTGGCTGATGTCTTGAGTTGCCGGGCAGAGAGTTTGGGGAGTTTGGCTTATTTACCTGCATTGGAGAGTCTTATAGCGATGGATGTTCAGGCCCTAGCCAGCCAGTTTGTGAGATTGGATATTTCGGAGCCTAGTCAGGTTCTAGCTTGCGTGGTTTCTCGGTCTTCCTTATTTGATCGTATCAGGGAGCGGTAGTATGATGACCCTCATTTGCTTATCCTCAAGGACAAGGTTCAGCACTGTGATGCCAGAGATATGACTATTAGTGATGATGGGGTATTGAGGATGCAGGGTCAGATTTGTATACCCAATGTTGATGGGCTTCGGGAGTTGATTCTGGAGGAGGCCCATAGCTCGCGGTATTCCATTCATCCAGCTGCCACGAATATGTATCAGGATTTGAGGCAGCACTACTGGTGGAGGCAGATGAAGAAATATATAGTTGGATTTGTAGATCGGTGCTTCAACTGTCAGCAGGGGAAGTATGAGCACCAGAGACTGGGTAGGTTGCTTCAGTAGATAGAGGTTCCAGAGTGGAAGTGGGAGCGGATCACCATGGACTTTGTAGTTGGACTCCCACATACTTTGAGGAAGTTCGATGCTATTTGGATGATTGTGGATCGGCTGACCAAGTCCGCTCACTTCATTCCTGCATGTACTACTTATTCTTCAGAGCAGTTGGCGGAGATCTATATCTGGGAGATTGTTCGTCTACATAGTATTCTGGTTTCCATCATTTCAGATAGAGGTACTCAGTTCACATCATGATTCTGGAGAGCCGTTCAGCATGAGTTGAGTACTTGGGTGGAGTTGAGTACAGTATTTCACCCTCAAATAGACGGACAGTCCGAGCACACTATTTAGATTCTTGAGGATATGCTTCGTGCGTATGTGATTGAGTTTGGAGGGTCTTGGGATCAGTTCTTGCCATTGGCGGAGTTTGCTTACAACAACAGCTATCAATACAGCATTTAGATGGCACCGTATGAGGCTTTATATGGGAGACGGTGTAGATCACCGATGGGTTAGTTTGAGCCGGGTGAGGCTAGATTGTTGGGCACAGACTTGGTTCAGGATGCTTTGGAGAAAGTCAAGGTGATTCAGGATAGACTCCGTACAGCCCAGTCCAGACAGAAGAGTTACGCGTCCGATATGATTGGAGAGCGGGTGCTGCTTCGAGTTTCGCCTATGAAGCGCGTTATGAGATTTGGGAAGAAAGAAAAGTTGAGGAGCTAGTGGCAATATTGGACAGGCAGGTTAGAAAGTTAAGGTCAAAGAACATTGCATCAGTAAAGGTTCAGTGGCGGGGTCAGCCGGTCAAGGAGGCGACCTGGGAGACCGAGCATGATATGTGCAGCCATTACCCTCATCTTTTCACTACTTCAGGTATGTCTCTATGCTCGTTTGAGGACGAACGAATGTTTAAGTGTAGGAAGATGTGACCACCCGGTTACGTCGCGATCCCCTATTAACTGCTTTCCCCGTGTTTATTTCTACTATTTTGATTTGCCGGGATGTTCGATTTTGAGTATGATAATTTTTGTGACGACCGGGCATGATAATATTTGTATGCATAAACTTGTGAGAGTGTGAGGATTCTGAAAATATAATTTTTACCCGATTCCGAGACGTGGGCCCGAGGGATATTTTGGTCATTTTACCTAATTTCATGTATTAGCTTAGAATTTAATTGTAGAATCAGTTACTTGAAGTGTTATTCACATTATGCAATTGAATTGAATAGATTTGGGTCATTTGGAGTCGAATACTCGTGGCAAGAACGTGATTTCGAGTTGATTTTGAGCTGGTTTGAGGTAAGTGACTTGCCTAACCTTGTGTAGGGGACCTTCCCCTTAGGATTTTGTATATTTCGTAATTGAAATGCCTTGTATGTTAGGTGACGAGTGCGTACTTGTGCTAATTGTTGGAAATTCGGTTTTTATTAAGTAATTACTAGTATGTTTCCTTTCCTGTTTTTTTTATTACTTGCATTATTAAGCTTGTTGTTAGCTTAGGAAAGCATGTAGTGACTTAATTGTTTTACTTGCTAAAATTGTCTTACCTGAATTCTGTGCAGCATGCTAGGCTAGAATTACCTGTTTGCCTTAATAGGAAATTTACCATTTCTGAATATTTTCCTGTTGATGCTGTGTATTTACATTGGGACTACGGTTGTGGGATTCCGGTAACTCCCCCTTGTCTGTTTATGTTGGGACTACGGATGTGGGATTCCGGTAGATCCTCCTGCACAGTTATATGGAACTACGAGAATGCACCCGGTAGATTCCCCCAGTAATGGGTATTTACATTTGGGACTAAAGAACGGAATTTCGGTAGATCCCCGCGGACTATGAGTTGGACTACGGGACTGGATCCCGGGAGATCCATTGGATATGTATATTTGGGACTACAGGACGGTATCCTGGGAGATCCCCGATTGTTAGTTTGGTGTTGAACCGTATTTCTTTCTATGTTTACCTTGTCTCTGTAATAGTTGTTGTTACCCTTTATATCTTGGGTTACTTTTATTGTTGTACTTATTTATACTATTATGTTCTACACTGTTGAACTTTATTTTTTTTATTTAACCTCAGTAGGGCCCTGACCTTCCTCGTCACTACCCGACCGAGGTTAGGCTTGGCACTTACTGAGTACCGCTATGGTGTACTCATGCCCCTTCTGCGTATGTTTTTCATGTGCAGATCCAGGTACCTTGACTCAATCCTATCACCCTTGAGGCGAGGCGACTGTTCCAGAGACTTCGAGATATATCTGCAGCGTCCGCAGACCGAGGAGTCCCTTTCTACTCTCCCTATTGTATTAGCCCTTCTGTATTTCCTTTTCCTTGTTAGATATTCTGGAGTTAGACACTAGTAGACATTCCAAGCTTGTGGATTTATGGGTTTTCGGGTTTTGGTAAAATGTATTAGTTTTGAGGATTTATATTGTGTATGCCGAGCGGCACTTTTAATCGTTGTTATGTCACTCTATTTCTGTTTTAAATTATTTTCTCCCTCAAATTAGTTTATCTTTCGCATTTTAGGTTTGCCTAGTCGTAGAGACTAGGTGCCGCCACGATGGTTCACAGAGGGCGAACCGGGGTCGTGACAATAAGAATTTCAAAATTAAATTCTAAATAAGAAAATATGACATTCCTTTTGAAACATACTAAAAAAGAAAATATTGGGGCACAAGACATGCTAGATTTACCTCAACCATTGCATTGCTAAAGCACTAGCATTTTTGTTTATGTTAAAGGACTACAAATCATAATGTGCATAGGTATTCATGGTTCGATTTGGATCGATTTTTTCTTAAAAAGAAATCAAATTATTTAAGTCGATTTTTCAATATCAAATTTAAACCAAATCAAATAAGTGTGTGTTTATATATATATATATATATATATTAATTTGGTTTTTGTCCGTCTTTTAATATATGAGACGTACACAGTTTTTTTTGGTAAGTTAATTTTTTAATTTCACAAACCAAATAATTATTACAGCGCAGCTATTACTAGGAACTTGGACATCATGCCCCAAGTCCTAGACTCAAAAGAAAACTCTTGCTACTCTACCAGTGGGTTCTAGATGGATTACAAGTTAGGATATCCTCAACCTCTAGGGTACCATTTCATATCTTGTAATTTCCCAGCTAACTTCCTGTTCAAATTTCCACGACTATGGACCTCCTGTGTTATCACTCGAATAATATTCTCCTTTGGGCTGGACTTTCCTTGGAATATCCTCAAATTCCTTTCCATCCATATATGATAAACACTTGCAGACATGCATAGTTTGTACATATTTGCCATTGGTGAATGATCATTTGCATGAACATCTGCCATTGGACTTCTTCAGACCATCCTTCAGCCCTCCTTGTTATTCCTTCCATTCCAATATCCTCTCCCACACTTGTGATGTCACTGCACATTAAAAGAACAGATGATCAGTTGTTTTAGGCTCGACTGCACACAGTGGACATGTCATATCTTCAATCTGACTCCATTTGGCTATTATATCCCTTGTTTGCAGTCTCCCTTGTAAGTGTAGATACAGTATGAACACCCATATAGGAGTCCCACAGTTGTTACATATCAGTCTTCTCCAAGTTTCCTGTACAGTTTTTGAATAGATAATTTCCTTATATGTCCAAATTCTTTCTCCTGTGAGCCTACTTCTTCCAGGTATTTAGTTGCTTTTAGGATCTTCTGTACAATCCAAGATGCTTGCTTAGGTTCATTCATCCACAACGTGGTTCTTCTCCCATAGTAGCAATGTATCCACTTCACCCATAGCTTATCCTTCTTGGTACATATATTCCAAAGTAATTTTCATATAGCAGCCTTATTCCAGGCTCAAATGTCAATTATATTAAGACCACTAGCTACTTTTGGAATGCAGAGTTTTTCCCACGCAATCAGTGCCCTTTTTGAGTCTTCCACTCCTTCTGTCCATAAAAATCTTGTGCAGACACTTTCAATCATTTGAACCAGCTTCTTTGGTAGAGTAAAGATTTGGGACCAAAATGTCTATATCGAAAATAGGACACTCTTGATCAACTGTAATCTCCCTGCATAAGACAATAACCTATCATCTTGTCAATGAAGGGCTTACACTGAATTATGGACAACCTTTTTGTGCTAAGAGGAACCCCTAGATATCTTATTGGAAGTCCCCATTTTAGGAATCCTAGATGTTCAAGAGTTTCAAGCTGGAGATACTGGTTAACTCCACCAAAATACACACTACTTTTATCCACATTTGCCTCCAGGCCTGAAGCTCTTGAGAACAGCTTGAAACATGCATACAAAACTTTCACTGAAGCCATATCACCTCTACAGAACAGTAGAAGATCATCTGCAAACCCAAGTTGTACTATGTTCAACTTTGCACATTTTGGATAAAATTTGAACTCCTTATTGACCTTCAGTCCTTTTAGAACTCTTGTGAAATATTCCATCGCAAGTACAAATAGGAAGGGAGACATAGGGTCTCCCTGTTTGAGTCCTTTTTTTGCTGGGAATGGCTTGATAGAATTACTATTACTGAGAATGGAATATGATAATATTTTAACGCACTTCATGACCCATTGGATGAATATCTCAGGAAAGTTTAGTTTTATTAGAATCTGTTCAAGGAAGCACCACTCCATAGAATCATTTGTCTTCCTCATATTAATCTTCATACAGCATCTTGATTAGATAGACTTCCCGTTGTACCCTTTAGCCCGTTCATGACTAAGTATGATATTGTTTGACATTACCCTGCCAGGTACAAAAGATAACTGGAAATCATCCACCAAATAATCCATTACCTCTTGTAGTCTACTAGTGATAATTTTGGATACAACCTTATAGATGGTGGTGTAGCAGGATATTGGTCTGAACTCAGAAACTTTTGAAAGATTCTGCACCTTTGGTATCAGAGTCACTGTGGTGCAATTAATAGGCTTATATATCTCAGATGTTTTGAAGAACTCTTGAACAGCCTCAACTAGTTCATCCCCTATAATTTCACAGTTCTTCTTAAAGAACACTGCATTGTAACCATCACACCCTAGGTCTTTAGAATCTTCTATACTTTTTAAAGCCTGGAAGACCCATTCTTTTGACACAGGAGCTATTAGCTTCAGTTGTTGGTTTCTTGTCAGCACATTTCCCCTCTTCATTACATTAGGTTCTATAGCTAGAATTTCCTCTGTTGATGACCCCAGAAGCTGCTTATAGAACTGAGTGATCTCCTATTGCACCTCCTCTTGAGTTTGTGTATATGTTCATGTCTGAGTGAGCAGTCTAGTGATCTTCTTTTGAGCATTTCTATTCTCGATGCTTGCATGAAAGAAAGCAGAGTTTGAATCACCTAGTTTTAGCCATTAAATTCTTGACTTCTACTTGAGTAAACTTCCTTCTACCATAACCCATTTCTCATATCCGCTTTCAAATCTTTTTCAGTGCTCTTCAGTTCCTCTGAGTAATCAGAAGTTCTCATTTCTAGTTGTACTTATTGTAGTTTCTCTCTAGTAGCTTGGATCTTTTCAGGTATTTTACTATATTCTTCAACATTTAACTACTTCAAGCCTTGTTTCAGTATCTTTAGCTTCTTTCAAATTCTTTGCATAGCAGGGATCTGCATGTTAACATCCCAAGTTTCCTTGACTAGTCTTGGAAAATCCTTATGATCTACCAGGTTATTGAAAAATTTAAAAGGTTTTGGAGCTCGTTGTTGATCTTGTTCAAAGCATAAGCATATTTGAGTATGATCATAGAAGAAAGAGTCATTAAGTACCACCTCTAACTGTGTCATATCAATCATCCATCTAGAATTTACTAAAGCTCTATCTATTCTACTATGTACATGATTATTTGTCCACGTAAATTCTCTGCCAACTGTTTTTAGTTCTATCATTCCTATGTTTTGCAAAAAATTTGAGAAGTCCCTACTTTCTACCTCCATAACTGGGTTGTCATTATATCTATCCTCAAAAGTTTGTATGGCATTGTAATCTCCCACAGTAATCCTAGGTCCATCAAACATATTATGCAATTGTGTCATCTCTTCCCACATGGTCTTTTTATGGTTAATGGTGTGCAGACCATATACTGCTGACATCCACCAACCTTCCCAGTGATCAGCTATTCAGAAAAGCTATGTATGGTAAAATCCAGTACCCCAGGATCTCATAAAATCCATATTCTCCCTCTATTACTTTCTACATAGTTGTCAGTCCACTTCCAATTCCTAGTGATTTTTTGGATAATCTTCTCTGTCATAGGTTGCTTCACCTTGTGCTCAATTATTTCTATCAAAACTACTTTATTATCTCTAATATACTGCTTTATTTCTATGTTTATAGACTTTATTCAAGCCTCTAATATTCCATGCTACTATATTCTTCTTGGTATAAAAGAATTGTTTATATCCTACATCACTTCCCAACTATTCACACCACTAGTACCTGTCTGATTTACTGGTGCAGGAATTTGAGAGCTCGAGGGAGCAAGCGTGTTGAACCCATTAGATGTGCTTACCCCTGGGTTCTTTTCCACATTTTTTGCCACTTTTGAGACAGACTTGTTCTTGACAGTCTTCCAACCTTCTTCCTCTATAGGCATTTCTGGACTTTTCGAGAAACTTTATTGCTGTACATTTTCATTTCCCTTCATCTTTACACCATGACTTGGGTTTGTGGAACAACAACCTTTAGTATGCCCTAATCACTTTGTAGCCCCCCCTCCTCATGTCCTATCTTCCTCGAATTATTGAGGCTTCTGGTATCTCCCCTTCTGTTGCTTTGGCATAGCTTCCTTCGGTAGTTCCTGGCACACATGACCTAGTTGCAAGCACTTATTGCAGTATATAGGCATCCAATCATACCAAACTTCCTGTTCAAATTCACTTCCATTTGGATCTTCCACTATGATCTATCTTGGAAGTGGCCTTGTGATGTCCATCTAAACCAAAATCCTGGCATATGATATACGTTCTACCTTTGTGGTGCAAGCATCAGGGTGTATAGGAACTCCCAATGTGCTTCCAATTCTACTCAATGAGTCATCCTCCCAGCAATTCAGTGGTAGATTTGAAAGTTGAATCCATAGTGGGGTGGTCTTCAGTACTTCATTATTAAAATCAAAACCAACTTTTCCACATTTTAGCCACAACTAGTTTACTATTCATCGTGTAAGGCCCTGAATAAAGCACAACATCTCTATCCTCCATAACAGCAAATTTTACCACAAAATATCCATCATTATGCAGGTATATAGTAGGTTTAGCAACAAAATTCTATTGAAATGTGACAAATCTTTCAAAAGCAACTATAGTAGGAGTATCTCCCACTACATACACAATTAAGACCATTTTCCATCGCTCAGTGGCTCATTCAACCACCTCTTTGTCTAGTTAAGCCACTTTGACTCCATTCTTAATAGTAGGTGCTATGTATTTTAGATTCATACCTCTCGTAGCCATATTATTCTCAGCGAAAAGGTTCTTCCATTTTGTCGTTTCTACCGGTTATACTGGTAATTCCAATTTCCTCTGAGCACCAGATATTTCCGGTCTCTTTTCACCTCCTGGTTGCTTAGGTCCTTCAATTGTGATATTTGCACTCTTGTTCTGCAGTGATTGTACAGAAATTGAGCTCCCCTCCATTGTCGGAGGGGTCTTAAGCCCCTTTGCAGTTAGGGTTGGACATTGTTCCATTGCATTTTTCTCTGTTACAGCCGTAATTACCTCATCTAATTCATCTACAGACTTCCTTATAGGTCCTTTCAATGGTATCTCCTTCAATTCCACACTTATCGCAGGTCTCAGAGGTCATCCTCGCGGCATTTTCTGGTGCTGGTGGCGCACAATAGTATTTTCACTCTATCATACGCCAAGAGCTTTTTTTTAGTATCTATAAGACGTACACAGCTAAGTACATATTCTGACAACTATATTCTCAAAGCGATTACTCGTGAGAAAATATATCATTTACCAAGATATCTTGATGATAGTTAAATTAGATAATGATGAATAATTTAAGAACTCAATTAAAGACAAATTATTTTTAACTTGAAATTATACATTCTTAAACTTAGCAAAAAAAGTCTACCAATCAAACTAGATATGAACACAAAAGACAAGATTTACTATAAAAGCAAATAACTAGACTATAAACTAAGAGTAAAAAACGACTAATATTTACGATAAAAAATTTAAAAAATTATATAACAGTATACATATATGTATGTAAAAATAAGTTTTAAATTAGATATTTTTATAGATGGTTTTTTCTGTTATTTTTTGCTTAAAACCAAAAGCAAAACCAAATTTAATTGACTTTAAAAGTCAAAATAAAAAATCAAAACAAACTAACTTTATCAGTTTTTTTATCGGTTTAATTCAATTTTTCAGTTTTGCATGAACAACTCTACTAGTACAAGTAAAGAGACTATTATAGTTCTTGTATGGTGACCTTTTCTCATACTATTAAAGGAATTGCTATTTGTAACGTGTATTGCAATATTTTATGGTCCATTACAAACTTGTTTTTAGTTCGATAACCTCATTTATTTTTTATTTTTTTTATATATGAAAGATTTACTTTTACACATGAGAAATCTATCTTTTACACGATAAGAGATCTAAAAAAGACACTTTCTTAGTTTCAACATTGTAAAAAGCTAGGAAGGCCTATTTCCTCAGTAGAAAGTAATAGGTTCCAAGAATAAACTGCAATTATCAAACAATCACACTTCAAATGTAAGTCATGTGCTTGAATTACTGCCACTTAACTGGATCCTTCTGCTTTTTACTACTCTCCCCTTAACGGCGGGAAAAGAAAAATATTGATAAATAAATTACATTAGAATTACTCTTTGTTGCTATTAATAAGCTTTGCTTCTTATTATTATATTTAATCTTTAATTGATTTTTAATGTGGTCCACATATTAGGTAATTAATTAAATATTTAATTTTTCAATTATATAATAAATCAGATAATATATGATTGTGATTTATGCAAAATATATGGTGGATTCATTGAAGGGAAAAGTTTATTATGACTCCCTAGAAAAATTATATATATTTTACTGAGAAGTCCATATGATTAAGATTTTTGCTGAGAATCCCTACCAAAAACCTAAAAATAAGGTGTCGCACTCCCGCGGCGGCGCCGAATCAGCCATGGACGAAGGCGTAGTATCTTCAAACCCTATCGAAACCGCCACCAACGGCAACACACAAACTCACTGTCGCGGCCGTGGCCGCCTGAGGAAGGTCAAAGAAGTAGTTGACATGGATATTGCGGCGTCACCGGAGAGACGAGGCCATCGGTTTGCCGACCACAAAAACGACGAACTCACCGCCACAATATTGAGTGGCGATTGAGGCATGTCATGGAGTTGGCTACTGCATGGGCGAAGGCGGCACCGTCAATGGATGCGGTGGTGAAAGTGTTTTGCGTGCACACGGATCCGAATTTCTCACTTTCGTGACAGAGGAAGAGACAATATAGCTCTAGTAGTAGTGGTTTCATAATTAGTGGAAAAAAAGTGCTCACAAATGCTCCATCTGGGAGCATCATACTCAAGTTAAGGTCAAGAAACGTGGCTCTGATACCAAAATATAAGACAAAACTAATAAAGGCAAGACGGAATATTAATAAATAGGATAATATAAATCATATTCCATGAGCTACACCAGTACATTACTTATAAAAGGACTGCATACGAAATCCAAAGCTAATTGCTAACAAACTAATACGTGTCAACAATTAAGACTGCCCAGCTTAAGGGACTTTAAAAAAAATAACTAGGGATTTAAAAGAAAAATACAACTCTTAATAAAAATGGCTCAAATGGTCTTCTTCTAGAAACTAACATATGTTGACTGGTCCTACTTGTCAGCTCAGCTGCTTGACCCCCTTCATTCACAACATCTGGCTATATAAATGCCCATGACATCTATATGTATGACATCCATGGGATAAGAATAGAGTAGAAGCTTCTTAGCGTCTTATGTTAATTTTTTTAGCCTTACAAGTTGAAGATAGATAAAAAATGATTCTCGTCTCTTATTACTTGAAGAACAACGGCTAAAAATACACTTCTAATTCTTATTCTTCCGTGATAGAGCTGTGTATAATTTATTTTCAACATTTATCATTTGATCTCACTCGAGCATGTTTTGAACTCAATGAAGGTTTAAACTGGTGACCACTCGTTAATTCTGTGAACGTGTATTTTTGCAAAAGTTATGTTTTCAATCCTCACTAACCCTTGCTTGGATTGTCATCGCACATTATCTAGGAAAAGAAATAAGTCCATTTTGACCTTTTGTGGTGGGCTGGTAACTTTTTAGGTTTGATGTTTGTACAATCCAGTGAAATTAAAAGTCTCTTTCTTATTTCTAAGGGTAGATATTAGTAGTTTGAGTGTTTAATCAAAATTGCCCCTTATCTTTGGGTATATATCTAACATTTTTCTCAAACTATCAACTAAAGCACTTATTGTCCTTTAACTTCGGAAAAACGGATCACTTATAGTCTCACTAATAGAAGAGACAAATATAAAGCAAACGAATAACGGTGCTCTCATGTGAAACCTGCTAAATTGGTCTATGTTGCCGTTCGCCTCCATCAGCTATCGGTTTGGTTTCAGCAATAAATCTCCTGCAAAAGATAGATAGCCGATTCTTTCCAGCTGTGGCAATTTTATGATCCTTTTCCCCATCTCAATTAAACACTACACTGTTTGAAGCGCTCGTTATGGATAGCCCTGTGATTTTGAGGCGTTTTCTAGGTGCATTTCAGTAGTGTGGAACTTGGATTCAGAACATGTCAGGAGGCTACTGTTAGCTCACTCTCACACTTATGCTCAGATAAACTTGTCGAATAAAGGAAACATGAGACTTTTCTGGATCTCTATCTCCTCCATTTTCTCTATGTTAAGATATCATCTGGTTATCGCGTTCTTGATTTTTGAGAGGATACATGTGATCATTGTTGAGGCCAATTACACGAAGTCTTCATGACAAGACAAAAATATGGGATAAATATTAAAAGCATATCCTCATACGAGACAAAGCCACAATTTGAAGTTTATGGGTTCGTGAATCTAATCTATTTGAGTTACTAGGGTCTAAATTAATAAATTATACATATTTGGTGAATTTCTTAAGACAAATACATAGTTTGAACAAAAGTTACCGGGTTCAGCCGACCCCGTAGGTCGCGTTCTAGTTCCGCCCCTGATCCACATTAAGTTGGAGAATAACCATTCAAGGAAGAAATGTGGGATTTTTTTACCGAGGTCTAGCGACAATCATGTGAGAGCACCGATGTGATGACCTGATAGGTCATTTATAGTTTTACCCTTTATTTATGTGTTTTGATACCTCGAATAACTCCGTTTAGCCTTCCTCGATGTTGCATGTGCAGCCCGTGTCCTCATTCTGAAAAGCTTTTATGAGAAAATTGATAAAAATATGATATCGTGCCTTAAAACTCATTTGAGTTGACTACAGTCAACGCTTAGTGTAAACGGACTCGGGACCAGTATTTTGACGGTCCCGGTGAGTTTGTATCGTGATTTGGGACTTGGGCGTATGCCCGAAATCGAATTCGGAAGTCCCTAGCTTGATCTAACGTAATTTATTGAAAACTAGTAATTTAAAGGGTTAAAGAATTCATAAGTTTGACTGTAGGTTGACTTTGTTATCACCGGGTTCGAATTTTGGTTCCGAAACTTCGTATAAGTTCATTACAGTATTTATGACTTGTCTACAAAATTTGGTACAAAACGGAGTTGATTTGACGTGATTCAGACGTCCGGTTGAAAAATTGCATGTTCTTAAGTTTCATTGAAAATTTCATTCGTTTTGGTGTCCGATTCGTAGTTCTAGGTGTTATTTTGGTATTTTGATCATGCAAGCGAGTTTGGATGATGTTTTTGGACTTGTGTGCATGTTTGGTTTGGAGCTCCGAGGGCTCGGGTGAGTTTCGAATAGGCTACGGACCATTTGAACTTAGGAAAATTTATGGTTTTTGGGCTACTGTTGTACCTGGTGTGTTCTTCTTTGCGATAGCAAAGATACTCCCATGATCGCAAAGAATAAACTAGGATGGGGGAGGTTTTTCTCTGTGCGAATTCGAGGCTACGTATGCGAACGCGAAGCTGTGGTGGGATCACTCTTCACGAACGCGACCAGCACTATGCGAACACGACCAGCACTATGCGAACGCGAAGAGTAAGGGGCCTGGGAGGGGGAATTGAGGTTTGTTCTACGCGAACGTGAACCCTGGCTCGCGAACGCGAAGGCTTGGGGGAGAATCCTTCGCGAACGCGTGAAGAACCTCGCGAACTCGTAGGCCATTTTGGTTGTTGTGCTTCGCGAGGGCGGCAGGCCCTTCGCGACCGCGAAAAGGCCTGACGCCCAGTCTATTAAATATCCCAAAGACGGGATTTCACCCATTTTTCACCATTTTTTCATTAGAGCTCGGCCTAAAGGCGATTTTGAAGAGAAATTTCATCCCTTTCATAGGTTAGTATACTTTAACTTGTTTTCTTCCATTTCCATCAATACCCATTAATTTCTAACCTTAATCTATGTTCTTTCATGATAGAAAATTAGGAATTTGGGAAGAATTGGGGGGTTTTATAGAATTGAGATTTAGACCTCAAATTGAGGTCAGATTCGAAACTAATTACATAATCGGGCTCGGGGTGAATGGATAATTGGGTATTGGTTCGAATCTCAAGTTTTGACCAACCGAGCCCGGAGTTGACTTTTGTTAACTTTTTGGGAAAAACATAAAGATCTTAACTTTATGTATTGTAATTGATTTCTCTAGCATTATTTGATGTTATTGAGTCGATTTTGGTTAGATTCGAGTGGTTTGGAGGCGAATATTAGAGGAAAGCCCCCGATTGAGCTTTAATTTGCTTGCGGAGCGAGGTAAGTGTTGGGTCTAACCTTGATTTGAGGGAATTAGGAACCCTTTGAGCTATGTGCTATGTGAATTACATGTGTAGCGGTGTATATGCAAGGTAACAGGTTTATATACGCTATCAAATTACTTGTTTTCATACTTTTCCGTATTTCATTAATTATTTTATTTCATATCTTAACTTGCTACTTTCCACTTGTATTAAATTGTTCGATTCTTACATGCTTCCATGATTAATTGCTACTTGCCTTAATTGTCTTACTTGTACATTTTAACTGTCATGTAGTTGGCTTGCCTTGTTGCTTTGTATTAATTGTAGCATTCCTTGATTTGGTACGAGGTTCCTTTATGGCTTTGCTTTCATATTTCTTTAATCGTAGAAATTCTTGTGATTTGAGTTGTTAAATTGATCGCACTTATTTATTTTGTTATGGACCGGGTTGAACGGCGCAACGGGTAAAATAAGAGAGGATTTTGATATTGATATGGTGGGATCGGGTTACACGCCGCAACAGATTTTATGTGTGACTTGATATGGCGAAATAATGGAGGATTATGATATTGATTCTAATTATATAATGGGATCGGGTTGTGCATCGCAGCAATTTTTATATGTTATTCTTGTTATTGATATGGTGAAATAAGGGAGAATTGTGTTTGTAGGGTGGGATCGGGTTGCGCGCTACAAAAGATTGTGTGTTTTGTATTCCTTATTTTATTGTGTTAGCTTTCAGTGCTTTCATACGAGATTCCGATTACTGGTGTTTCTGACTTTACTGATTTCGAGGATTGAGTTTATTTTCATAAGTTAACTACCTTACTTTTCTTGCGTTTCTTTCATGTTGTTATTATTATACTGTGTTCAGGTTATTGTAAGTGACCTGCCTTAGCCTCGTCACTACTTCGTCGAAGTTAGGCTCGGCAGTTATAGAGTACATGGGGTCGGTTATACTCATACTAGACTCTGCACTTCTTGTGCAGATTTTGGAGTCGGTCCTAGCACCGATCATTAGATTGCTTATATTTATTGCCGAATTGGAGACTTGAGGTATAGTTGCTCGGCGTTTGCAGCCTTGAAGTCTCCTTTTACCTTATCCTAGCTGTTTATTTCATTTCAGACAGTTTTACATTCGTTTAGATCATTATCTGTATTATTCTAGTCGCTCATGCACTTGTGACACTAGTTCTGGAATTGTATCTAGATATTGTGGTTGTTGTGGTTTTTCTCACTCCATTTCAGTTCTATTTCAGTTTATTCGGTTTAATTGGTATCGGTTAATTTGAATTGTTAAAATAACTAAAAACTATTCTAATGTTGTCTAGCAAGTGAAATGTTAGGCATCATCACGGTCCCGTTGGTGGGAATTCCGGGTCATGACAACCGATACTCTTTTGCTCTCTGTTTGTCTCTTCCACTAGTGAGACTATATTTGCTCACTTTTTGAAAAGTTAAAGAACAATAAGAGGTCGTTTGGTATGAGGTATAAGAAGGTATAGTGCTGGTATAAAAATTTAATACCACCTTAATACTTCGTTTGGTTAGCAAACCAGGTATAAGTTATCCCAGGATTAAAATTAACACCGGGATAACTTATACCTTATAGAGGGTGGAGTAATTAGCACCGGTATAACTTATACATTCTTCTTAAAATTTATGCAATTGTCATATTTAATACAACATACCAAACAATGGATAAAAAACAATCTCAGCATAACTAATTCCAGCATAACTTATCCCAGCATAACTTATACCAATATAACTTATCCCGGCATAAGCCGTATTCAAATCAAATGACTCCTAAGTGTTCTAGGTGATATTTTAAGGACAATGTTAGACCTATACTGAAAGATAAAGGGATAATTTTGCAAAGTTAGAGGACAATAAGTGCTTTAAGAAATTTTGTTCATTTCGGCAGGATCTCTTGTTGATTAAAAAAAAAAAAGTAACAGAGTCATGCAACAAATTAGGATTCATTGACTATTTTTACAGTTGACCTTTTTTGTATGGAAAACTTATGCAAATGTCTCAAATAAATCTCAACTTACCAACCTCTAGTCATTAGTCATAGACTTACTAAAACTAGCCAACAAAAATTAAAAAAACAAATAATAGGGTTCTTTCTCTTAAAGAATCACATGCAAAAATCACCTTTCATATTTTTAAGCGTGATTAGCAACACTAGATACAATACGGAAAGAAAATTTCATGGATGAGGTAGCAAATAAGGTGATGAAATACAAAAATATATATAATATTCCAAAAATCTAAACAAAAAGGAACTTTTTCAATGGGTATAATTGAAATTCATTGAAATTTATATAGATAAGTAATATACAAAATTTGAGGAAGATTGGAGGTGATTTGGACTGGTTTTGTATCAAAATTTGTAATTAAATCGAGTTCAAAAAAGTCTTCTGCGACACATGTATCACGCATGTATCTCACACACAGGTATACAAGGATATACATGTGATACATAATTGATACAAATATGATACATATGTGATACACAAATGATACACAGTGTGATACACATATTATTTTTTCATGTTCAATTTTTACTTCGAATTTTCAATTCAAACTACCTCAAAACTTCACCAAATCATTCCAAAAGTAAGATTCAAGCTCCTTAAGTTGTGCTCAATCTATTCTAATAGCACTCACTCAAAACAAAGCAAAAATTTGATATTTTTTTGCTACAAATAGCTAATTGATTAATTTGACTAATATTAGTAATATTTTATCAATTGACCAATTTTTTTAACGAGCTACTTAAGACGTAATTTCCCTTTTTGTATTAGGTCATAACTAGTGCGTTTAGTTGTATTGGGTCCGATTATTTTAAAATTTGTGAAGGGTCCACTCCCCACTCCCCTCCGTATAAATGTCACATGATAGCCACTTTTTGGATTGCTGTTTAAGTTTTATTCGACACGTGAAAATTATTTAGTGTCTAGCCACCACTTAAAAAAAGTAGGCAGATGTTGCTTTTCTTTCAATCCTGCAATTCAATTTTCCAGTTTAATATTTGAGGACACGATAGTTTGATGTTTAGGTCAGAATATCCTGAAATTCAGTTTTTTAATTTAAATTTTCAGGACATTGTGTCCTAACATTTAATTTTTTTAGTTCAAAATTCAAGATATTGTGCCTTTAAGTTCAATTTTTCAAGTTTAAACTTCAGGGACGATACGTCCCAAAGTTCAACTTTTCGGTTTAACTTCAGGACATTGTAACCTGAAGTTCGAACTGTATAATTTTAATTTTAAACGTGTATATACTTATTCTACAGAATAATTAAAGCCAACATTTTCAAGCTTTTGTTGTGATTGAGAAATGAGGAGTTCAAATGAGTTTTGTGGTCTTTGGAATGAGAGAGATAGAAAGAACTTTTATTGTTGAAGGTGTATATATACGGTTGAAGTTTTATCAATTGTTGAATTGCTAGTAAAAGAAAATAAGTTCTTTGACTGAAAGTATTATATATAGTTGAAAAAGAACTAAGGGATGTTGAAGGAAAAGACATAGATTTCATGCACTTTATAAACCCTAACTGAAACTTAAATAACAACCCAACCAATGGATATTCATGCACTTTCCCCGTCCCTTCCAAGTTAGATTTCCAGTGCCAGAAAGTGGATTCTGGTTCATCCGGAGTTCTTTTGTAGGAGACAAAGTTTAAATTGAATGGGTTTTATTGATACAATTACAACAACAATATAAGTGATTTTATTACGTAATTTTACTAACCTGGATAATCATTTGACAAATTTATTCCAGTATTGACCTATTCAAAAATCACAAAAATGTACTTCACAATTATATTGAGCTAGGTGAGAATTAGCAGGAGTTATAAGACATGGTGTATTGTTGAGAAAAAAATTGTACAATACTTAAGGTTGACATAAATATCAAACATGTTCTGTGGTGAGTGATTTTGCTCCATAGATAAGCGAAATTGTTGCAGCCAAGCGCTCACGCAAATATATGTGATCGTCTAGTAATAAAGTGACTAGAAGTCGAATATCGAACTCATGAGGACTTGTTACCAATTATTAACTAAATTACACTATCCTAATTATCTAAATAAGAATTAAACCTAGAAGTGTATGAAAATAAAGGAAAACAAATAATGAACTCTAAACAAGAGAAGAGTAGAATTTTATGTTATAAATACGATGAAAACGATCTAGGGTCATGGGCTATCTAACAATCCTATTGTATTCTTCAATTAAATTGATTAACTAGTTTATCTGGTTTATTGGTTGACGGGGTTAATACTGCTCATAAGAATCTGTCGAGTTCTTACTCGCCTATTCAAGCTAACCTAACACCTATATGTCTATAGAGTTAGAATCAACAAGAATGCATTCGTAATTTCCGTATAATAACCAAGCAAGGCAATTAGCATATGTTTATCCTAACCGCAAATCAATTCTCCGATGCCCAAGTTCAAGAACTTGCTCAACTCAATCAATCCTGTCATATGCAATCTAGAATTCTCACTTTCGAGTTCAACTCTAGATTCATAGATAATATTCAATTGGTGATCAAGTATTCACGTAATTAAGCGCAGGAATGAATGAATAAACTAGTATGATAAATCAACAAATCAAATTAATATTCGAATAACACTAGTCATGAAAGAACCACAACCCTAGAGCGTGAAGTTTAGCTCTAGATAGACATGGTAGCAAAAAGATAAATCATCCACAAAAACATAAAAATTACAAAGTTTGGCGGAAGAAGATGGAATCTAATGAATTTCGGCCTACACGACGGCTCTGTGCTCTCCCTAAGTCAAAAGTTACTCTAAAAAACGTCCCCCTCCCCCCTCCAAAATAGGATTAGGACCCTTTTTATACGGGTTTGGGGCGTGTTGGGCCGAAATAACCTTGTCCCAAGCGAAGTAGGACAAATTTCCATCATCCAGCATCGAGGGTAACCTGGGGTTCTAGAACTGGCGCGGGAAAAAATCTTGCTTCTGGAAGTGGCGCCCCACGCTAGCTTGGGCGCTGCACTATCCACTTTTCTCCTTTTGTTCCTTTTTGGTTTCAAATCATGCACTTTTATCCCACATTACCTCTGTATGGCTCCTACACATAAAAATACCACGAATTAGCATAAATTATTACATCACATATTCGAAATCTACGAAACATGAGTAAAATGCGAGGCAATATGCATATAAATATACCCCACACTTAAACTCTTGCTCGCCCTCGAGCAATGGAACTGTCACGACCCCGGTTCGCCCTCCGTAAACCATCGTGACGGCACCTAGTCTCTACGACTAGGTAAGCCTAAAATGTAAAAAATAACCCAAATTGCAGAAGAAACAATTAAAAACAGAAATAGTGAGATAAAAATAGTGTTTAAAAGTGCCATTTGGCATACACAATAACAACTCTCGAAAGCTAAATACATTTTTTCCAAAACTCGGAATCTCATGATCACAAGCCTTTGAATGTCTACAAGTATCTAACTCCAGAATGTCTAACAAGAAACAAAAGTACAGAAGGGCTAATACAAAGGAGAGAGTAGAAAGGGACTCTTCGGTCTGCGGTCGTGGAAGATATACCTCGGAGTCTCTATAAGCGCCTCGCCTCATGAGTGATAAGCCTGAGTGGAGGTACCTGGATCAGCATATGAAAAACATGCGCAGAAGGGCATGAGTACACCACAATGGTACTCAGTAAGTACCAAGCCTAACCTCAGTCGGGTAGTGACGAAGAAGGTCAGGGCCTTACTGAGATTAAATAAAACATAAGGTATGACAGTATAAGATAAAATAGTACAGTTGAAAGATAATAATAAGAACTAATACAGAATAATAAGGATAATAACAACTGAAACAGAGGCAACACAATCACAAGGAATACCACTCTTTAGTAACCGGGGATCTCTCAGTATCCCGAGGATCTCTTAGTACCCTCAATAAAAGCTAGGGATCTCTTGGTATCCTCAATGTATGTTAGGGATCTCCCGGTATCCCGAGAATCTCTTGGTATCCTCAATATACGCTAGGGATCTCTTGGTATCCCAAGGATCTCTTTGTATCCTCAATATAAGTGATGGGGATCTCTCAGTATCCCGCTCTCCAGTTCAAGTCAAATACGTACAGGGGATCTCCCCGGATGCCGTCCCGTAGTCCTAAGGTAAAGCACACAGCAATAACACCAAAGAGTACTCAATTAAACATCAACTTCATACCAAGGTAAAACAGGAATTTCTAACATAGCATGCTTCACATAATACAAATAAGACAGTTAAGCAAATAAAGCAGTTAAGTCAATTAGACATGCTTCTCTAAGCTAGCAGCAGACTTAAATTTCAAGTAATGTAAGTAGAAAAGGGAAAACACAATTAAAGCTACTTTAGTGAAAACAGGATTTTCAACAATTAACACAAGTACACACTCGTCACCTCACGTACAAGGCATTCAATTATCGCAATACTAATCCTAAGGGGAATGTCCCTCACACAAGGTTAGGCAAGCCACTTACCTCGAACCAGCTCAAAATCAACCCGAAACCACGCTTTTGCCACGAGTACTCGACTCCAAATGGCCCAAATATATTCAATTCAATTGCATAATGTAAATAACACTTCAAGTAACTAATTCTACAAATAAATTCTAAGCTAATACGCGAAATTAGGTAAAATAACCAAAATGCCCCTCGGGCCCACGTCTCGAAATCAGGTAAAATTTACATTTTCAGAATCCTCATACTCTCAGGAGTTAATTTATATCAAAATTATCCCAATCTGACATCAAAATCGTGATCCAAATTCAAATGTTAGGTCTAAGAACGTTTCCAACTTTTCTTTAATTTTTCCACCCCAATTCGAATTTAAAGGATGAATTTAAGCATAGATTCATGGAAAACAATCAAAACCGAGTAAGAATTGCTTACCCAAAACACCTAGGTGAAAATCCCTCTCAAAATCGCCAATCCCGAGCTCCCAAATCAATTTCTAACTTTTTGAAACTGAACCCTCGAAACTCTGATTTTCTGCCCAGTAAATCCACTCCTGCGGTCAACCCATTGCATCTACGATACCGCTTCTACGGTTGGGGAACCGCTTCTGCAGTTCTCACTTAAAACTCCCTTTTACGCACCTGCGACCCATATGCCGCATCTGCGGTCACGCAGGTGCGGTAAGATATCCGCTTTTGCGGGTTCCTGCACACGTTCCTCTTGGCCGCTTCTGCGGCTTGACTCCGCATCTGCGGGAGTCGCATCTGCAGCCTCTCAACCGCAGATGCGGTTATGACAGCAGCCCAAAAGACTTCAACTGCAAATTCCAACTTTCCAACTTCCCGTTAACCACCCGAAATCATCCCGAGGCCCCCGGGATCTCAACCAAAAGCACAAACAAGTCATATACCACTATCCAAACTTATACAGATCTTCCAAATACATCAAACAACATTGAATCAACCAATTAGCATCGGATTCAAGCCTAAGAACTTCAAAAACTCTCAAAATACGCTTTCGATTAAAAAGTCTATCAAACCTCATCCGAATGACCTGAAATTTTGCACACATGTCACATTCAACACTACGGAGCTACTCCAACTTCTGGAATTCCATTCCGACCCTCGAATCAAAATCTCACTATCGAACCGGAAACTTCAAAAATTTAACTTTCGGCATTTCAAGCCTAAATTAGCTACGGACCTCCAAAATACTATCCGAACATGCTCCTAAACCCGAAATCACCCAACAGAGCTAATGGAACCATCAGAATTCCAATCTGATGTCGTCTTTACACTGTTCCAACTACGATCAAATTTCCAAAACTTAAGCTCTCATTTAAGGACTAAGTGTCCCAAAACTCTTCGAAACTCCCAATAATTCCTCCCGACAACTCACAACAGTAGAAACAAACATGGGGAAAGCAGTTAATAGGGGATCAGAACATAAATTCTTAAAACGACCGGCCAGGTCGTTACATCCTTCCATACTTAAAACATTCGTTCGTCCTCAAATGAGCATAAAGACATACCTGAAGTAGTGAAAAGATGAGGGTAACAGCTGCGCATATTCTGCTCGGTCTCCCAGGTTGCCTCCTCGATCGACTGACCCCGCCACTGAACCTTCACTGATGCAATGTTCTTTGACCTCAGCTTTCTAACCTACCTGTCCAATATTCTCACTGGCTCCTCAACATAAGATAGATCTTTGTCCAACTGGACTGAACTGAAATCCAACACATGTGACGGATCACCATGATACCTCCGGAGCATCGAAACATGAAATATCGGATGAACTCCTACCAAGCTGGGAGGTAGGGCAAGCTCATAAGCAACCTCCCTAACATGTCGCAATATCTCAAAAGGACCAATAAACCTCGGACTCAACTTCCCCTTCTTCCCAAATCTCATAACGCCCTTCATAGGCGATACCTGAAGTAGAACCCACTCTCCGACCATATAGGAAACATCACGAACCTTCCAATCCGCATAGCTCTTCTGTCTGGACTGGGCTGTACGGAGTCTATCCTGAATCACTTTAACCTTCTCTAAAGCATCCTGAACCAAGTCTGTGACCAATAATCTAGCCTCGCCCAATGCAAACCAACCTACTAAAGATCTACACCGCCTACCATATAAAGCCTCATATGGTGCCATGTAAATACTGGACTGATAGTTGTTGTTGTAAGCAACCTCCACCAATGGCAAGAACTGATCCCAAGACCCTCCAAACTCAATCACACACGCACAGAGCATATCCTCAAGAATCTGAAAAGTGCGCTCGAACTGTCCATCCGTCTGAGGGTGAAATATTGTACTCAACTCCACCCGAGTACCCAACTCATGTTGAACGGCCCTCCAAAACCGTGATATGAACTGAGTACCTCTATCTGAAATGATAGAAACTGGAATACCATGCAGACGAACAATCTCCCAGACATAAATCTCTGTCATACGCTCCAAAGAATAGGTAGTACATACAGGAATGAAGTGTGCGAACTTGGTAAGCCGATCCACAATCACCCAAATGGCATCGAACTTCCTCAAAGTCCGTGGGAGCCCAACTACGAAGTTCATGGTGATCCGCTCCCACTTCCACTCCGGAATCTCTATCTGCTGAAGCAACTCACCCGGTCTCTGGTGCTCACACTTCACCTGCTGACAATTGAGGCACCGAGCTACAAGACCAACTACATCTTACTTAATCTGTATCCACCAATAGTGTTGCCTCAAATCCTGGTACATCTTCGCGGCACCCGGATGGATGGAATACCGCGAACTGTGAGACTCCTCTAGAATCAACTCCCGAAGCCCATCAATATTGGGTACACAAATCCGACCCTACATCCTCAATACCCCGTCATCACCAATGATCACATCTATGGCATCACCATGCTGAACTTTGTCCTTGAGGACAAGCAAATGAGGGTTATCATACTGACGCTCCCTGATACGATCAAATAAGGAAGACCGAGAAACCACACAAGCTAGAACCCGACTGGGCTCCGAAAGATCCAATCTCACAAACTGGCTAGCTAAGGCATAAACATTCATCGCCATAGGCCTCTCCGATGCTGGTAAATAAGCCAAACTCCCCAAACTCTCTGCCCGGCGACTTAAGGCAACAACCACCATATTGGCCTTGCCCGGGTGATACAAAATAATGATATCATAGTCCTTCAGCAACTCTAACCATCTCCTCTAGCGCAAATTTAAATCCTTTTCCTTGAACAGGTGCTGCAAGCTCCGATGATCAGTATAAATCTCACAAGGAACCCCGTATAAATAATGACGCCAGATCTTCATTGCATGAACAATGGCAGCTAACTCAAGGTCGTGGATAGGATAATTCTTCTTGTAACCTTCAACTGTCTGGATGAGTAGGCAATCACCCTACCGTCCTGCATCAAAACCGCTCCGAGGCCAATCCTCGAGGCATCACAATAGACAGTGTAAGACCCTGAACCTGTAGGCAATATCAAAATTGGGGTTGTAGTCAAAGCTGTCTTGAGCTTCTGAGAACTCAACTCACACTCTTCCATCCACTAGAACGGAGTACCCTTCTGGGTCAGTCTGGTCATAGGGGCTGCAATCGATGAAATCCCTCCACAAAACGACGATAATAACCCGCCAAGCCAAGAAAACTGCAGATCTCTATAGCTGAGGATGGTCTGGGCCAACTCTGCACTACCTCTACTTTCTTCGGATCCACCTGAATACCCTCACTCAACACCACGTGGCCTAAGAATGCCAGGGAATCCAACCAAAACTCACATTTAGAGAACTTAGCATATAACTTATTTTCTCTCTTAAGGTTTGAAGCACTATCCTCAGGTGCTGCTCATGATCGTCTCGACTTCGAGAATACACCAGAATATCATCAATAAAAACAATGATGAATGAGTCAAGATACGACCGGAACACACTGTGCATCAAATGCATAAAGGCTGTTGGGGCATTGGTCAGCCTAAATGATATAACAAGGAACTCGTTATGACCATACCAAGTCCTGAAAGCAGTCTTCGGGATATCTGGCTCCTGAATCGTCAACTGATGGTAACCTAAGCATAAATCAATCTTAGAAAACACTCGTGCGCCCTGAAGCTGGTCAAACAGATCATCAATACGAGGCAAAGGATAATGGTTCTTCACTGTAACTTTGTTCAACGGGCGATAATTAATACATATATGCATAGAATCACCATTTTTCTTCACAAACAAGACAGGAGCACCCCAAGGTGATACACTGGGCCTAATAAAACCCTTATCAAGCAACTCCTGTAACTGATCCTTCTATTCCTTCAAGTTAGGAGGAGTCATACGATACGGAAGGATAGAAATGGGTTGGGTGCCCGGCAACAGATCAATGCCAAAATCAATATCTCTATCAGGCGGCATGCCCGGAAGATCAGCATGAAACACATTAGGAAAATCCCGTACTACTAGGACTGAATCAACTGAAGGGGTATCAAACTGACATCTCTCACATAAGCTAAATACGTGTTGCACCCCTTCTCAACCATTCGCTGAGCCTTAAGGAAAGAAATAACTCTACTGGGAGTGTGATCTAAAGTACCCCTCCACTCAACATGCGGTACACTTGGCATAGCTAGCATCACGGTTTTGGTATGACAATCAAGAATAGCATAATGGGGCAACAACAGTCCATGCCCAAGATAATATCAAAATCTACCATGCTAAGTAACAATAAATCAAATCCGGCCTCAAAACCACTAAGAGCAATCAAACACGACCGATAAACACGATCCACAATAAGAGAATCTCTCACATGAGTAGAAACATAAACAGGGAAACTCAAAGAATCCTGAGGTACACCCAAATACAGAGAAAAATAAGAAGACACATAAGAGTAAGTGGAGCCTGGATCGAATAGAACTGATGCATCTCTGTTACAAACTAGTATAATACCTGTGATGACAGAATCGGAGGCAGCAGCCTCGGTATGGGTAGGAAGGGCATAGTATCGGGTCTGGCCTCCCCCTCTAGGGCGACCTATACCTCCCCGACCTCCACCTCTAGCTGGCTGAGCAGGTGGGGTAGCAACTGGAGCTGTAACCATAGCATGAGAACTCTGCGGGGCATGTTGTGGCTAAGAAGTCTGTGGAGACGCACTCCTCCCAAGTCTAGGGCAATCCCTCACACATGGCATGTGTCACCACACTCAAAACAAGCTTTGGGAGGACGTGGCGGCTGTGACTAGCTCAAGCCAGGTCTGCTGGACTGACTCTGAAAGCACCCCACACAGGAGGAGCACTAGAGATTGGAGGTGCATAATAAGGCTCTTGAGGCCTAGGAGGAGCTGGAATACCACTGGCTGCTGGAAGAGCTGAATGAACAGGGCGACTCATATAACCCCTACCATGACGACCTGCAGCTGGGGCACGGGCACCAGAATAATAGCCCGACTCTCGAGACCTCTTGGCCTACCTCTCCTCTCTCTCTCTAGCATGCATACTCTCAATCCCCCTAGCAATGCTCACCACCTGCTAATAAGAAATATCTATCTCCAACTCACGAGCCATGCTAGAACTGATGCTGGGAATAAGCCTCTCAATAAACCGGCGAACCCTCTCGCAAACAGTACAACCAAGGCTGGGCCATGTCTAGCCAAGCTAGTGTAATGGACAGCATACTCCGAGACAGTCATAGCACCCTGGCGCAAATGCTCAAACTTTGCGCGTCATGCGTCCCTGAGGCTCTGAGGAACAAACTCCCTCAGGAACATATCTGAAAACCGAGTCCAAGCCAGGGAAGTTGCCTCATCCGGACTGTCTAACTCATAGGTGCGCCACCACTCATAGGCGGCTCCTCGAAGCTGGAAGGCAGTGAAAGAAACCCCACTCGATCCTGATATACCCATAGTGCGGAGGATACGGTGATACTCTTCCAGAAATCCCAAGGAATCAATTGATGCTAACCCACTAAATACAGGAGGATCATACTTCTTGAACCTCTCAAGTCGCCGCTGCTCATCCTCTGAAGTCGCCGCCCTGTCCTCGGGCTAACCTGGGACTACAGGTTGTATCGAAATAATCTCTGGGACCTGATCAACATGCACTCACTACTCAGGAGTGCGGGCGGCAGGAGTTTGTGCTCCTCCCCCGGCCTGAGATGTAGCTGTAGCAAGGGGAAGCAACCCTGCCTGAGCCAAAGTGGTGTACATGCTCATGAACTATGCTAGAGTCTCCTGAAGTGCTGGCATGGTAGTAGCAGTATGCGTATCAGGTGCTTGGGCTCCGACTGGCACTACTAGTGGCTCCTCGGTGGCAGCTCGCGCGGGTGCTCTGGCTGCACTGCGTGCGCGTCCTCGGCCTCTACCCCGGCATCGGCCTCTGATGGCTGCAGTAGGGGGCGCGAGTGCCTGATCAACTCGGGTAGCACGTGTCCTCACCATTTGTGAGAGAATAGAAGATAGAAGTAAAGAATTGTGATATTAAAATCTCGCACGATAAGGAAATCAAATGAAGTGGAATTTTCTTAACAGTTACATAGCCTCTCGTAGATAAGTGCAGACGTCTCCGTACTGATCAGCGAGACCCTAATAAACCGGCTTGTGATTCATGACTCCTATGAACCTAGAGCTCTAATACCAACTTGTCACGACTCCGGTTCGCCCTCCGTGAACCATCATGATGGCACCTAGTCTCTACGACTAGGTAAGCCTAAAATGCAGAAAATAACCCAAATTGCGGAAGAAACAATTAAACACAGAAATAGTGAGATAAAAACAGTGATTAAAAGTGCCGCTCGACATATACAATAACAACTCTCGAAAGCTAAATACATTTTCCCAAACCTGGAATCTCATGATCACAAGCCTTTGAATGTCTACAAGTATCTAACTCCAGAATGTCTAGTAAGAAACGAAAGTACAGAAGGGCTAATACAAAAGGGAGAGTAGAAAGGGACTATTCAGTCTGCGGACGCGACAGATATACCTCGGAGTCTCTATAAGCGCCTCGTTTCACGAGTGATAAGCCTGAGTGGAGGTACCTGGATCTGCATATGAAAAACATGCGCAGAAAGGGCATGAGTACACCACAGCAGTACTCTGTAAGTGCAAAGCCTAACCTCTGTCGGGTAGTGACGAGGAAGATCAGGGCCCTACTGAGATTAAATAAAACATAAGGTATGACAGTATAAGATAAAGTAGTACAGTTGAAAGGTAATAATAAGAACCAATACAAAATAATAAGGATAACAATAACTTAAATAGAGGCAACATAATCACAAGGAATACCATTCTTTAGTAACCAGTGATCTCTCAGTATCCCGAGGATCTCTTAGTACCCTCAATATATGCCAAGGATCTCTTGGTATCCCGAGGATCTCTTGGTATCCTCAATGTATGCTAGGGATCTCCTGGTATCCCGTGGATCTCTTGGTATCATCAATATATGCTAGGGATCTCTTGGTATGAAGAAGATGTCTTGGTATCCTCAATATACGTGCTGGGGATCTCTTGGTATCCCGCACACCAGCTTAAGTCAAATACGTACAGGGGATCTCCCGGGATGCCGTCCCGTAGTCCCAAAGTAAAGCACACAGCAATAACACCAAAGAGTACTCAATTAAACATCAACTTCATACCAAGGTAAAACAGGAATTTCTATCCTAGCATGCTTCACATAATACAAATAAGGTAGTTAAGTCAATTAGACATGCTTCTCTAAGCTAGTAGCAGACTTAAATTTCAAGTAATGTAAGCAAAAAAGGGAAAACACAATTAAAGCTACTTTAGTGAAAATAGTATTTTCAACAATTAGCACAAGTATGCACTCGTCACCTCACGTACAAGGCATTCAATTATCGCAATACCAATCATAAAGGGAATGTCCCCTGCACAAGGTTAGGCAAGCCTTTTACCTCGAACCAGCTCAAAATCAACCTGAAACCACGCTTTTGTCATGAGTACTCGACTCGAAATGGCCCAAATCTATTAAATTCAATTGCATAACATAAATAACACTTCCAGTAACTGATTCTACAAATAAAATCTAAGCTAATACATGAAATTAGGTAAGATAACCAAAACGTTCCTCGGGCTCACGTCTCGAAATCAGGTAAAATTTACATTTTCAAAATTTCAAAATCCTCATACTCTCACGAGTTCATTTATATCAAAATTATCCCAATCCGACATCAAAATCGTGATCCACATTCAAATGTTAGGTCTAAGAACTTTTCCAACTTTTCTTCAATTTTTCCACCCCAATTCGAATTTAAAGGATGAATTTAAGAATAGATTCGTGGAAAACAATCAAAGCCGAGTAAGAATTGATTACCCAAAACACCCAGGTGAAAATCCCTCTCAGAATTGCCAATCTCGAGCTCCCAAATCAATTTCTAACTTTTTAAAACTAAACCCTCGAAACTCTGATTTTCTACCCAGCAAATCCGCTCCTGCGGTCCACCCATCGCATCTGCAATACCGCTTCTGCGGTTGGGGAACCGTTTCTGCGGTTCTCATTTAAAACTCCCTTTTACGCACCTACGACCCATATGTCGTATCTGTGGTCACACAGGTGTGGTAAGACATCCGCTTCTGCGGGTTCCTGCACACTTTCCTCTTGGCCGCTTCTGCGGGAGTCACATCTGCGGCCTCTCAACCGTAGATGCGGTTATGACAGCAGCCCAAAAGACATTAGCTGCAAATTCCAATTTTCCAACTTCCCGTTAACCACCCGAAATCATCCCGAGGCCCCCGGGACCTTAACCAAAAGCACAAACAAGTCATATACCACTATCCAAACTTATACAAATCTTCCAAACACCTCAAAAAATATCGAATCAACCAATTAGCATAGGATTCAAGCCTAAGAACTTCAAAAATTCTCAAAATACGCTTTCGATCAAAAAGTCTATCAAACCTTGTCCAAATGACCTAAATTTTGCACACACATCACATTCAACACTACGGAGCTACTCCAACTTCCAGAATTCTATTCCGACCCTCGGATCAAAATCTCACTATCGAACCGGAAACTTCAAAAATTCAACTTTCGGCTTTTCAAGCCTAAATTAGCTACGGACCTCCAAAACACCATCCGAACACGCTCCTAAACCCGAAATCACCCAACGGAGTTAAGGGAACCATCAGAATTCCATTCTGAGTCTGTCTTCACAATGTTCCAACTACGGTCAAATTTCCAAAACTTAAGCTCTCATTTAGGGACTAAGTGTCCCAAAACTCTCCGAAACTCCCAATAATTCCCCCCGGCAACTCACAATAGCAGAAACAAATACAGGAAAAGCAGTTAATAGGGGATCGGGGCATTAATTTTTAAAACGATCGACAGGGTCGTTACAGGAACTATCAACTATACCCCAACAACTAACATCTCAACTATAGAGGAGGAATACAATTTCTTTTAATCATACACTCTACCTTTGACTATGGTCGATACCGGCAATAAAGCATGAACATACAAATTTCATATTCTTCCCGTTTTATACATGCCCAAGTATAAATATTTCAATTCAACCAATTCAAACAATCTACCCATAACTACTCTACCTCAAGAGCCGACTCGTTGCCACTAAGCACCCTCAACTAGCGCATTCACCCAACAAGAGAAGTTAACAACATTACCAATCTATCATGAGATCAAGTGCCCTCACCAACAAATAAGAGAGTGAATAAAGAAATAGTCCACACATTCAAGTGTACCTTTGAACATAAATTAAGGACATCACACAATTGAATAAAATTCGCTTCCTCTCACGAAGAAATTCATGTGCAATCTCGTGGTCGTACCATAAGCTTGTCCATAGTGTACATCTCTACTAATCTAAGCTATCCAAACCTATGATCAATTAGGTCTTTTTTGTAATATAGGCTAAGGGATAGGTAGGATACATTTAGGAATAGTGACTAACCCTCTGAAGCATTTTAATACACTACACTCAAAAATCAAGCACATATTCTTCTCAATCACTTCACTTGCCTAAACTCATACAGAACATAGCCCTTTTTCTTCAATTAAACACTTCTACATCCTCATTAGCACAAATTAGTAAGGTTAGAGAGTGTGTTATTTTTTTCAACACTATTTGTATTTTTCTTCTTCTTATCTTTTTTTTTCTACACATACTCCATACTTTAAGGTTCATCGGCTAGTAGCCTTTTCACACCTTTAGTACACCTTATGGCCCCTTCCATAGTTTCACTCGAAAGCTACTTCCCAAATCTGTCACCTTACTTCTTTTAGTGACTAAGAGCCTTCGGAGGTGAAGGTTCAACAAGCTCAACTTAAGAACTAATTTTTTCTATAAGTGACAAGCACATCTATATATGATCAAGCAAAGAATTGCCTACGTCATCTCCTAGACAAGCATAAATTGATGATTTCGCTTCGAATAACATATATGGCAAGTTCTAGACTACATATGATAGCACATAATAACACAAATTCCTACACACATATAGCACATGACTCAATCAAGACGGTTCTATTCAACTCTCAAATAAAGCACGCACATGTAATTGATAAATCTAAGCAATAATGCACTAGGTGACATACAAGTCAAACAACTGAGAAAAAGCATCACAAAGTAGGCTATTTATTTGTCACGACCCAGAATTTTTACCCTCGGGACCGTGATGGCACTTAACATTCCACTTACTAGGCAAGCCAACGTTAGATATAGTTATTAACCATTTTTAACAAATTTCAAATACGATGACAATAAAGAAATTGAATAGTCTGAAACAAGGTAAATAAACTAATAAGTGACCAAATCTAAATACAAATCCCGGAACTAGTGTCACGAATACATGGCCGTCTAAGATACTACTAATAATGGTCTGAAATAAACAACACTGTCTGAATCAAATAAAAAACTAAAAGAAGTAGAAGGGGACTTCGGGGCTGCGGACACCGTACAACTATAACTCAAGTCTCCTTTGAATGACTCGATCTGAGCAAGTATACTAGATTCCGTTGGGACCAACTCCGGTATCTGCACAAAAAATACAGAGTGTAGTATGAGTACAACCGACCACATGTGCTCTATGAGTGTCGAGCCTAACCTCGACGAAGTAGTGACGAGGCTAAGGTGGGTCACTTACATTAACGTGTACGAAATAGTAACAATAATAACAGATAAGATTGAAATAGAAGTAAAGCAGGTAATTCATATCAACAAACTCAAAGCCAACTAACAGAGAGTCCCGAATTACAAGTCATATAACTCATCTCAACAACCGAGGCCAATCCAACAGTCACAAATAAATTAACTTTTATCAATATGTTGCAGCGTGCAACCGATCCCACAATATCAACTTTAAATAATCCGTTGTGGGCCGCAACACGATCCCACCATATAATCATTTGTCAACATCATAGTTCGTTCTTATTCCGCCATTTCAATTCCTTTCCTTTCAATTTCCGTTGCGGCGTGCAACCTACTCCCCAAATAATTTTAATTAACAGTAGTAACTGATCAATAACTAAGATTTATAAGAAATCATACATCAAGAGAACAAAATGTACGAGCAATGGGGAATAACATGATAACCAAAGAGACTCGAACTACTCGGATATCTTAACTTTACCAACTCAGCAATTTCTTAAGCTATGAAGTATGTGAACCAGGACGTCAAAACGGTACAAGTATAAATATCTATTATGCTATTCTGCCTAACTTTTAATTAAACACATATACGGAAGTGAAAAGTCACCAATAAATTCTTTTCTGCTTGTGACTAGAAGGTATTTTAATTTTTTTAGAAAAAACAAAGATGCATACTGTGTGCCAATGATGTGACTGGTAGTGAGATTCTCAATTCTATGCCCAAGTCAAAAAACACGTGATCGGATAGTCATCAGAAGTGGAAAACAAAAGAAATCCGGAAAAAAATTAAAGTGCATGACTTGGCATTTGAATCGGTTTATCGATAAATCGAATTAATTATTTATTATCGGTTTATCGATTTCGATTTCGAAATTTTCCTTATCGAGTTATCGATTTCGATTTCGATTTTGTCCTCTTTGATTATCGGTTTATCGATAAACTGATAAGATATACTAAAAAGATAAATATACCATTTCCTTTACCCTAAGTCCTAACCCTATTATTTCCTCTACCCATTCTTCAGTGCCGCTTTTACCTTTCTCCCACTCTCCCGCGAACTGCAAACCCAGCAGAAAAAGTCAACTCCGGCATACTCCCGAAACCCAGCAGAGAAAGTGACTGGGATGCCTTATATTGCACAGACGACCAAATAATGGGTACACAATAATCAGAAATGATTTGTTTTAAATCTTCATTGACTTAGTTTGAAAATTATCAGATCAACCACTACATTGATTTATTAAACTACTGTATTAAATTCAAAGTCAAGTAAACCGACGACTACGTTGTTCTGCACGTGAGAGGACAATTCATTCATCTCCAACATGATAACCTTGAAATTTCTTATTTTTAAACTTGCACTACGTATTAACAAGCTTATCATTATTGTTATTTTAAAAAGGAGTAACAGAACTAATAAATATAAACTATGTTCATTTTATTTTAGCTTCTTTTTGTCCATATTAGTTAGGCGTGTTTATAGCGATATACTTCCCGTGGAATCCGGCAAGTTTTCTATATTATTGTTATTTATAGCGAGTTTGTCCATATTATTGGTGTAATCGATAACCGAATCAATAAGCCCCAAAAAATCGATAAATCGAAACCTTATTGAAACGATAACGATAAGCATATATACAAATCGATAATCGATAAGTAATTATCGATAATGGTCAAAATCGAATCGATAAATCGAATGCACACCCCTAAAAAGAATAGTGAAAAATAAAAACGAAAAATATTCTGTCTCATTAAAGTTTTTATTATTTGTGGATTGACAAGAGGGGCATATTGTAAAGGGACAATATAGAGAACTCCCATCTCTAAAGAAAAAAAATGAGAAAATAATATTTCCTTCATTTCAATTTCTATGATGGATAATAAATAATAAATGGTTTAATTTGTGGTTTAAACATATTATGACATTTATATGACTAGCTATCCAGTCCAAGCATGCCATCAAGGAGATGATGAGCAGTGGCGAATCTAGGAATTTTGAAGGGTATTCAACTTTGAAAGAAGTGGAATTTTTTTTTTGACAAAGGGTGTTCAATATGTGTTATATACCTCTAAAATGTAATATTTTATCTATGTACACAGCGCAAGTTTTTTGATGAAGGATGGTCAACTGACCACCTTTGTGACCATGTGGCTTCACCGCTGATGATGGAGTTTAAAATCAAAATTATTTTTAAATATAAAAAGATCTTTTTTTTAAAACATAAAATTAAAAAAAAAAGAGCGTCAACTTCGAAGTTAAACGTGCATAAGTGAAAGTAGTACCAGGATAAGTGACCTCATGAGAAGTTCTCCCGTGGCATCTAATTTTTTTTTTGCTTTTTTCTTTTTTCTTTTTTTTTTTTTTTTTTGGTAGAAAAGACATAGGAAGCTTCTATTATATCTGGTGTTCAAATTAAATAACCTACAAGTTGTTCATGGTTGTAAAATACGACCCAAGTTCTAATTGATATGTGGGGTTAAAGCCAAATTTTTAGGCATGTTCAATTTAATTACTAGTTCAGTTAAATTGGTATGGCTATAGTTCTTTTTTTATATGGCTATGGTTTCAAAAACCAGCATGGTGAACATAATTATGGTTTTATTCCGATCTCTACCAGCTTTGTCCTGTTTTTTTATTCAAATTTTAAGGCCAACACATGATTTTTTCTCCTGCAATCAATTTTGTTGTTTAATCCAAAATATGATTAACATGTAAAGAACTGCATTGAGAATTTAGTCAAATTTTTGGCAAATAAATATCCACAAATTGGAAGAGATCCAATAGCTGGATATAATGGAATTGTATATTAATGCACTCACCACCTCCCCCTCCCCCATTCGCCCATCCAAAATTTAAAAAATAACTAGAAAAGAGTTTAATTTTTACATACTCACATGTAATAATTTTTTGCATTATCAGATTAATTACTTAAAAAATAACTGTAAGAAGTTACTCATAAAAAGTAAGAAAGAATGTAATAACCAATAGAGTGTGTTACTGTATGTATATATGTTCTAGCTAATTAGCAAAAAACCATACATGTGTGCTAGCCAATATAATATATATGAGTCTGTGTATATATTTTAACTAAGCAAATTAAGAAGCATAACATGTGTGCTCGCCAATATAATACACATTAGCCAGTAATATTGCAGGCACATAATTCTTTAGCAGTCAAAATTGCTACAAAGCAGGACAGATTAAATTCCATGGTGGCAACTACACGTACATTTCATTCGTATTTCTAATTCTTTGTTACTACCAAATTTCCGGCCGCCTTAGTTAAGAGTCTTTCTCGTCCGCAGATTACTAGGAATTTGCCAGAACAGAAACAAAATATTCATATTTTGGCTAAAAAATACATCATTATGGTTCTTTTAGTCAGCTCAACTGTTTTGACTGTAAAGAAAAATTAGTTCCACAGAAAAGTAAACAAAGTCTGCTTTGATCAGATGTTGAAAAATATATATCACTATTGTATTTGTATCTGCATATCCCATTTCTTGCCAAACCTGCAGCCTATAAAAGAGCGTATATATATATAATATATATATATATATATATGCAACTGAGATTTGAAGAATACCAACTAACCAAAATGCAGTTCTTCAGCTTGGTTTCCATTTTCCTATTTCTATCTTTCCTCTTTTTGTTAAGGATATGGAAGAACTCCAATAGCCAAAGCAAAAAGTTGCCACCAGGTCCATGGAAACTACCAATACTAGGAAGTATGCTTCATATGGTTGGTGGACTACCACACCATGTCCTTAGAGATTTAGCCAAAAAATATGGACCACTTATGCACCTTCAATTAGGTGAAGTTTCTGCGGTTGTGGTTACTTCTCCTGATACGGCAAAAGAAGTATTAAAAACTCATGACATCGCTTTTGCGTCTAGGCCTAGCCTTTTGGCCCCGGAGATTGTCTGTTACAATAGGTCTGATCTAGCCTTTTGCCCCTATGGCGACTATTGGAGACAAATGCGTAAAATATGTGTCTTGGAAGTGCTCAGTGCCAAGAATGTTCGGACATTTAGCTCTATTAGGCGGAATGAAGTTCTTCGTCTCATTAATTTTATCCGGTCATCTTCTGGTGAACCTATTAATGTTACGGAAAGGATCTTTTTGTTCACAAGCTCCATGACATGTAGATCAGCGTTTGGGCAAGTGTTCAAAGAGCAAGACAAATTTATACAACTAATTAAAGAAGTGATACTCTTAGCAGGAGGGTTTGATGTGGCTGACATATTCCCTTCACTGAAGTTTCTTCATGTGCTCAGTGGAATGAAGGGTAAGATTATGAATGCACACCATAAGGTAGATGCCATTGTTGAGAATGTCATCAATGAGCACAAGAAAAATCTTGCAATTGGGAAAACTAATGGAGCGTTAGGAGGTGAAGATTTAATTGATGTTCTTCTAAGACTTATGAATGATGGAGGCCTTCAATTTCCTATCACCAACGACAACATCAAAGCTATAATTTTTGTAAGTACTGAACATTACAGTTCTATCCTTATTCTTATTTAAGTATACATTAGATTACATTTCAAATTGGATGAGTGAAAAAAGTTATAAAAGGCAAATAGCACGTGCAATATAAATTAATATCGTAGCTTGGCCATAAATGCAGGACATGTTTGCTGCCGGGACAGAGACTTCATCGTCAACAATTGTGTGGGCTATGGTAGAAATGGTGAAAAATCCAGCCGTATTCGCGAAAGCTCAAGCAGAAGTAAGAGAAGCATTTAGAGGAAAAGAAACTTTCGATGAAAATGATGTGGAGGAGCTAAACTACCTAAAGTTAGTAATAAAAGAAACTCTAAGACTTCATCCACCGGTTCCACTTTTGCTCCCAAGAGAATGTAGGGAAGAGACAAATATAAACGGCTACACTATTCCTGTAAAGACCAAAGTCATGGTTAATGTTTGGGCTTTGGGAAGAGATCCAAAATATTGGAATGACGCAGAAACTTTTATGCCAGAGAGATTTGAGCAGTGCTCTAAGGATTTTGTTGGTAATAATTTTGAATATCTTCCATTTGGTGGCGGAAGGAGGATTTGTCCTGGGATTTCGTTTGGCTTAGCTAATGCTTATTTGCCATTGGCTCAATTACTATATCACTTCGATTGGAAACTCCCTGCTGGAATCGAACCAAGCGACTTGGACTTGACTGAGTTGGTTGGAGTAACTGCCGCTAGAAAAAGTGACCTTTACTTGGTTGCGACTCCTTATCAACCTCCTCAAAAGTGATTTAATGGTTTCAAGTTTTTATTTCCTAGCAAACCCCACTATTGTCCTATCTTTCTTTTGGTGTTTTCAGTTTTATCTACTCTAATACATGCATCTTTTACCATATAGGAATGTACCATGTTGTCGAATAACATTTTCTATTTATCTTAAATTTTGGAATAATGATGTGCAAGTGGTGGCATTCAACTTATTTCAATTGTGATGCCATATATATATATATATATATATATATATATATATATATATGTATGTATGTATTTGACTAAAATAGTCAAATATAGAATAAAGTTACCATATACTATTGACATTTATTAAATACAACTTGATTATTTTCCTTGTTAAAATTGATATTTTTGAAAAAGATGTTCGTATAATTTACAATGCAATAGAAAAATTTATCTACCATAGCATCTCATTGTATCACGTGCAAAAAAAGTGATATAACAAACACATTTGGTTAGTATTTTTTTCATAGCTCAAGCTCATGTCAAGAATTGTCTATTTTGGGCTATATAATACACAAATTTGTTCCTTAGGTTATATCATATTAAATCCAAGAAAATTATGTCGGATGGACCTTTTCAAAACTACCATTTTTATTGACCTCGTTAACTTTTTTTTTTTTTTTTTTGGGTAAAATAGCACTACACCAGTATTTTAAAGTCCACTACAAGAATTTTGAAGCACCATGCTAGAATTTTCAGTTCTGATAGCATGCTTCAGATTTCTAGCAAAGTACTCAAAATTCTGGTAGGATGCTTAATAATTTTGGTATGGTGCTTCAAAATTCTAATTGCGTGCCTCAAATTCTGGCAGTACGCTTTAAAATTTGACAGCGACTTCAAAATTCCGATTGTGTGCTTTAAAAATTTAGCTTTTAAAATTGTAGCATTGTGCTCCAAAATTCTAGCAGCGTGCTTTAAAAATCTGACAACATGCTTCAAAATTCTGGCAACGTGCTTTAAAATTCTGACAGCGATATTATTTTTCTAAATTTTTTCGCAGCGAAAACAAAATGTAACGGTAGCACTAAATGATCCTATATATTTATGCAAATCTCCCAAACCCAAATAGTGAGTATACTATTTCAAATTGTGATTTGTCTTAGATTATACTTTACTTTTCCCTACCTTTTTCAATGGAGGATTTGCTTAAGGTGTCATATGCATTCCTTCGTTGGAATCTTACCAGCCTAGTTGCATGTCAGTCTTCTCTTTAATGCACCCTCATCAGCCCTCTATCATACCTGTCACATATATCCACTCGTAGTCACACTGTAGGAGTCCAATTCTGATATGAATAATTAACTTAATAGCCGCATGTCCAATTGTTTAAACTAAAACTAGCCGACATATGTATAATATATACAATTCATATATATATATAAATAAGTATATCTATGTATACCGACTAGAAAATTAAATAGTAAATCAAAACAGTTATTTGTGTAAAGATTCCTTCTGATTGTATGTTTGTCACAATTCAAGCCCATTGCAAGCATTGTCTAATTTGGCCTAGCAAACCTCACGAAATTATCCCTTTGGGCTAATACATAATATAGATTCCAAGAACACACATATCATGAGAACTTGTGCTCTTCTTTTAGGGGAAGTTTGACTAAGTAAAAATTGCACGAGGCTTTTTATTTAATCGCCCCCATTTAATCTATACTTATATTTTTAAAATTCTTTAATTTATACCCTAATTTTGACAACTTCAGCCTCCTCTTCTTCCTACTGACTATGTGCTCCTTTCTTCCTCCTCTTCTTTTCCTCTTCTCCTTTTTCTCTCTCAAACACATGACACTCGCATTACATGGAACATAAGCATTCTGAAGATGATTTCTCTTAGTACAGCAAATACAAAACAAACCTATAAATTAAAAATATCGTTATCATAGTAATATCACCAGAAATTAGAAAACTCTACCTTGGGAAATAACAATATGAATAAAAACAACAAAATATTGTTGAAGGCACATAGCAACGCGCCCTATTTACAGGCACATTATACGGTACAATGCTACTGGTAAAGGTTCATTTTGAATTGCACCAATTATGTCCTGAAGCTTTGAATTACCATCCACTTTACACATAGTATTAACAATAGATCAGGATTTGGTCGTCATGGGATGATGAAGGCATCAAATCATAAACTTCAACTCCTAGAATGCTGAAGTTCAGCAAATACAAAATAAACTTCAGCTTCTAAAATGTTAAGTTCAGCAATTACAAAACAAAGTTCAGCTCATAGAATGCTGAAGTTTAGCAAATACAAAACAAACTCCAGCTCCTAGAAAGCTGAAGTTCAGCAATTACAAAACAAACTTCAGCTCCTAGAATGCTGAAGTTCAGCAATTACAAAACAAAAGCTTCACCCAAAACATGTTGTGGTTTTATTGAACTGAAGTTTGCCATTACACTATGAAACTGAAGTTTGCGTGATTGCCTTTGCAAGTCATGCCAAACTTCAGGCAAAAATATCTGAAGTTTTGCTTTGATAAGGCTACACTTCAGACAAAAAATTCTGAAGTTCAAACTTCAGACATAAATTTTTGCTACTTCAGGCTCGTATGTCTGAAGTTACCCGAAAAGTAGGTACGCTTGCAATTTTTAGTGCAAAGCGAATATAAGTTAAAAGGTGACCCAAAAACTGGATGTAGATGCAAATTCCCTGGAAAAAAATTACCTGCCCCTACCCATTCTTTTATCACCCAGCCAAGTGAAGCCAATTCAAGCTACTATAAACCAAGCCAATTCAAGCCAAATTAAGCTAAGTTAAGCCAAGCCAGTGAGTAGGTAGGGGTAATTAGTTTTAATTGGGTGGGTATATATTGTAATTACTTTTCAAATGGCTAGAAAATGATAATTAATTTAAGTTCAATGGGTATTTTGCATAAATTGTTCTTTCTTTATGGCATTTCACTTTCCTCTCCTTTTAATTTTCAATGAGAGACTAGTCTAAAGTATCATATGCATCCTTCTTCAGAAGCTTGCAATCCACGAAACTTGTCATTCAATACTTCTCCTTGACTTGTTCCCGTCAACCCAAAATCTATTATGCAAGTCTAATAATTGTCAAAGTTTAAAGATAAACATTGAACAAGAGTTGAACGGTGTTTAAATTGCAGGGAGATCATATGATTGCATCACATATTTTCTATTTGGAATTTTTAAAACACCGTCAAAGTATTAGAGTTATCGCTGAAAGATCCATTATACTTCAAATACAACCTAATGATTCACGCTGCACTCTTAAAAATAAAAATAATAATCAAAACAACCAATTTGTCAAAAAGCTTGATGAAGATGTAGATAATCGACATGATTTGACCTTGTGAAAAATAAAATAACAGCATTATTGATCATGTTGTTTACACTATATAGATTTATTAATTTTAATTTATACTTGTTTTAACATGTTATACTTGATTGGACCATAGGATTACTATTAAGTCAAAAGGAGTTGCAATGACTAATGAGCTCTCAAATTCTTTTAAAATTATTAGGGCTTTTTTTTTAAATGATTAGGTTTATCATTACTATTTCATGATGGACCCATTTTCAGTAATCAAGAAGAAAAGTTTGTGGATTTCGAATACAATATGATTATAACGATATTAAACAAATACTAATGACATGCGGTGAATATGTGAATATCTAATAGTGAAACTAGCTAGCTAGTTTGAGTATTGACTCAATATTATTAATTACATTGATTCTTTTGTTTAACCAATCAATTCACTTTTTTCATCTCTATATATAAAGTAGGAAAATGAGGGAGTGACTTGGCACGCCTAGAATACTATTTATCTTTTTTGTCATTTTTTTTGCCTTTTTCCCTAAATTTTTTCATTAAACTTAATACTCCTGTGAAAGTCCAAAAGTCACGACTAATTAAAACCAACGTTGCCTTCAATATGGACAACCGAAAAGCCTCATTATTTCTTCATAATTCACGCGGAAATCCACGGGTTATGAAATTTCAGGTTTGATTGTCAGTTGTAGGAGCAAATCTTTACAGCGTAACAAATGATGAGTCCAAGCAGATATACCGCTGAAGCTTCTCACCTTCTCCTTTTCATCTTACTTTCGTACAAACTTTTGAGATTAATTAGGGCTCTTTAGCCAATGTTGCATATTGGTTGAAAGTCTTGCACGATAGTTTGCTTTTTATTGCATTTTGCGTTGCTAAATTTTGCAAATATTTTAAATTATTAGAAGTAGAGTTTCCTACAAAATTATCATGATAGGAACTACTCAATTACTTCCCTGATTCTATACAACCATGTTCCTTTTCCCATTAAATTCCATCACTTGGTTGATTTATTTTTATTACTGTAAGTATCATAGATGGCAAAGGAATTCTTGAGGAGAAATAACTGATTCCCCCAACACAGAAGAGAGGCAGACCCTCCAAAGGTCACAGGCAGTAAAATAACTCGCCAGTGCCAAAAATTCAAAGGAAGATCGAGTGCTGACGAGTGAGATTTGGCTCTCATAACGATTAAAATAATGTCAAGAAAAACAGGTTCATTTCTATATTACTCTAATTTCATACTCGGGTATGATTTTGTATATTCTCAATTTCCTCTGGTGTGCCTGTATAGTGACGTCCATTATTTTCTTTTTCTCTTTGATTTATTTGAGGAGGAGCTAATAAAGGAAAACATATTTTTTGGTATTTGTTTGTCAAACTTAAGAGGAGAAGTATGTTAATTTTACAGAATTAATCATAGGAGTAAGAATGGAGTTTCGACTGGCATGAAAATGGGTGTTATTTAAAAAGAAGAGTAATTTTTTTATAATTTTCTTTTTGTATTTGCTGATCATTTTGTTGAAAAAAATGATGTGCTGAATAGGGAAAAAAATAAAAAAGGAAAACATAAGAATAGATAACTGAGAAAAACAGAGATGAAACAAAAAGGGAAAAGAAGATGGATGTGTGGCCGATTGTCCATTTGCTTCTGCTTTCCATTGTTTTAAAAGTAATAAAAGTAGGAGAAATTTTATACTATCTTTTGTGGGTAAAAGATCAAATATATAAAAGTTAATTCAAACACCAATACTTGCATCTTTCAAATTTGAGACTACATTGTTTTGAACCAAATCTAATATATGACGACTGGCGTAATACCATATATATGTAGATGAACATTCGAAAAGGAGTAATTGCTAAAGGAGATAAGCATATATGAAAAAGCAAAAAGTTAATAAGATTATGCTTGGTGGATTATATTTTTTTCCCTTCTAATTTCTTTTAACAGGGTCAAATTGGATGATCAATTTATTTAGCCAAGATTTGAAGAGAGGTACTTCAAATTTTACTTGGAGTTATCAACAACAAGACACAAGAGACACACAAGACCTTTTATATAGCAACTTGCTTCCAGTTTCGGATGCCTGCACCAAAAGCATCTAAACGATTAGAATGCAGGTGCATTCCAGAAAAACTATTTCACCCTTGCATTTGATGTGCATATTACACATTGTTTTTGGTTCTATACATATTTTACGTTTTGATAGAGTCTTTCCTTAATTGGACATGATGAGAACTCTTTCATGTTTCCTTTTCCCTGTCTTATTAATCTTGATAAATATTCTATATTCGGTATTGAGTTAAAGAAGATCTTTTGGCATTATGGTTATTGATTGGAAGATGGACATAGAGCATATTTATATTGCAGTCCTGGGTGTCTGATACTGTAGCTTTGCAATAATAAATGTATGATGTTTGTATAGGGTTGCATAACACTCTAGAGCGACAACAAATTATTCAAATGTGAGGGATCGGCAAAATGAGGAAGAGTCCTACAAAAAGATTGCAGAAGATTATGAAAGATTTTCATACAGTGTGACAAGGAATAAAGGTCTTGTAGATTTTATCCAAAAAATACTCATATATTACCATCTGAAGCAAACTCAATAGTACTACGATGAAAAAATATTATGTGAAAAGCTTATAAGCATCACATAGTCTAAGCAAAACTATATCCTTCTTCTTCTTTTTTTTTATAAGTGAATGCATATCGTTATTTATTTAACACTCGAACAGAATATGCAATATTCATGATTTCTATTTATAGTAATCATTAATTCTATTGGCAAAGTGGGGAATTAATCATTTATATTGCTCTAAAAATGCATAACCTCCAATTAGTCATTTATATTAGAAAGAAGTTTAGAGATCATATCATGTTACAGACAAGTACTAAGATATCATCTATGATTATACATAATATTTCAGTGTCTTCCTCAATTAATCATGGTACCAGAGTTTTCATGATGTTAGATGATAAACTTAGCTCTCAATTTCAAATTCCCTATTTTATCTTTTTGCTGAATTTTATTTCTTCTCTCTAGATTATACTTACAAAAAGTTATTTATAAATTCAATGATGTTTTTAACGACCGCGCGAAGTGCGTGCAATTTGACTAGCTTATAAAATAAAGCCAGGGATGTGATTTGAGAAAATTCAAGTGGTTTATGAAATTCCCACGAAAATGACTTAAAGCGAACAACTTAATTTCACACTCCGAATATTCTAATCTAGACTCAATTATAATGCTATATAGCCGAAGGAAAACACAATTAAGAACACACAGTAATCCAGGATTTTTCATTGATTTATTTCACTACTCACATGCATATAAACACAGATTGTAATGAAAAGTTCACCGTCTATGATCATATTTGAGTTACAGAATGAAAAAATTCGCTCGAACAAATATTCTTAGGAATATTCCACATAAGTTTTTCACCAAATCGAAGAGAGTTTTTTTAGACGCTAGAGAAAGAAGAGAAGAAGCGTACCATTAATTGATAACGTAGTGTACATGATAAATAACATGTTATAACAAAACAAACTACACTAAAGTATAGTTTATTTTAGACCTTCTATCTATATAACAACTTTTATAGGATAGAAATTTCAACAAAATTTCAGATATTGCAAATTGCTATAACCCTTGATCTTGTTAGGTGCACTACAAGAATATTGGCCAATAGCGAGGGGAAATTTTGTCGTTAAAAGTCCAAATTTGGTCCCTATAAGTCAATAACAACCGACAAAAATTCGGTCGTCACCGGTCGTTAAAAGTCCCGACGTTAAAAGTTCACGATCGACTTTCAATACGGTCGTTAATGACCCTTTAGTGACAACATAATTTCCGATCATTATACATTATTTTTAGCGATGCAATTTTCCCTCGCTAATTTGTCATCCAGTTGTTAAAAGTCTTCAATTACAACAGCTAATTTGGTCCTTACAAGTGCTTTTAGCGACCAAAAGTCCTTTCGTTAATTGTATAATTACATTTAACAGGCAAATTTCTCTTCGCTAATACTTAATAAACTATTTGAGAAACCTGTTGTTAAGAGTTATGATGACCACATACTCTTTGCTAATGTGAAATTTTAATAAATACAATTACAAAAATTTACATTTCACCAATAGTAATACTATTTTATATGCTTTCATACTCACACCAGAAACATTTAAAAATAAACCAAATAATTGATATTTGTAAATACAAAGAACTAAGCATCACATTACCAGAAAGCAATCCAAATAGTATAACATTATTTTTAACAATTCCTAAAAAGAGAAAAAATAAAATTACATCATATGTACATAGGACAGTGCCTTCAAACCATCCCTAACATAACTGTCACGACCCGGATTTTCTATCCTCGGGAGTCGTGATGGCGCCTACTCGTGAAAGCTAGGCGAGCCGAGCATTACATATTTTATTACCCTTTTGCCTTAACTTTTTAACAATTTCAAATTAACATGTGATCAATAGCAGAATAATAATAAATAAAGAAATGCGGAAGATGAAATCTAATAAATTAACTTAATACGAATACGAATCCATAATAAATATTCACCTAGAACTGGTGTCACAATCTCACGGACCATCTAGGATTACTACAAATAAGGTCTGAACAAAGAAAGTACATGTTTGTCTCTAAAATAGAAAAGAACATAAAGCAACAAAGATATGAAGGGGACGTTAGGGCTTGCGGACGCCTGCAGGACTACCTCGGGTCTCCAATGGACTGAAGGCAGCAACCCCTAGCTAAGGTCCGAATGCTCCAGTACCGGGATCTGCACAAAAGAGTGCAGAGTGTTTTATCAGCACAACCAACCCCATGTGCTGGTAAGTGTCGAGCCTAACCTCGGCGAAGTAGTGATAAGGCTAGGACAAGACTACCAATTAAACCTGTGCAGTTAAATCATATATTGTAAATAATGATAATAGAAACTAGCAGTTAAAGATGGGGAATGGGGAACATGTTGCGGGGAATATCAAGTTCTAACGGAATTTCAATATAGAAGCTTAAAGAATGCCATAATTTTATATCAGCAAGAATAAGGAAATCAGTAACGTATCAATATTCACTTTTATTCTTTCTTGTTGCGGCGTGCAACCCGATCCCAATTGTCACACCTCCTTTTCACTGTTGAATACTCTAAGTCGTCTGTTAAAATTCATCACTCTGCAATTTTCCTTCAAACTCTAAGCTCCCAACCATGGCTGCTCGTACCAGCCTTCTTCTTCGTCGACAACCACTCCCTCTATGGCTAACCCTTCCGCCACCAAAACCACCGTCGACCCTACTGTCCAAACGCCATAACAACCGCGAAACCACCAATCCGGACTCCCTCACGTCCAAACACCACCACCCAAACACCTGTCTGACTCCCTCACGACCACTCCTCCTCCTCCTAGCTCCATAAACCAGTCGTAAAACCAGCTCCAGTTGCACGAAAATGGTGGCTCAAACCCCGCCGCGCTTCATCTTCCTCACCATCTTGCCCAAAACGATCCCTCATTCCACATCAAGCAGCAGCAACTGCTGCTGCGTTGTCCAATCTCAGTCACGTCCAAACAACCCCATCGCCATAACCAGCTCCAGCTCCGGTCGTCCACCTCCAAACAGACCTCGTCGCCATCGCTGCCTCGTCGCTGCTACTGCTCCGGAACCTCCACTGTTTCAGCAGCGATGATCAACCACCACTGTTTCAGCAGCGTTGATGAACTACTACTGTAACTGTTGCTTCATCTTCTCCACGCTGCTGCGTCGACTGCTCACACTGCTGCGTCGGTTGCTACTTTCGGCGTCAACTTCTTAAAGTCGAGTTCGTCGTTGAGTTAGTCGTTGAATCCGGACAGATTTTTTTTTCCCATTTGAGGTTCGTCGAAACAGTCCATACAATCGAATTTGTCGTTGTTCATCTCCGGTTAGTAGTTTTTGAGTTTTATTTTGTCCGTATTTTGTTTTGATATTTTCGAATCTAAAATCGGCAAATGTTTGTTTTGTTCATGTCTATGGTTAGATATTTGATTTTTGGTTTTGTTCATGTTCATATGTTTTGTTAAATTAATTTTCAGATTTCAAAATAGAAGTTTAATTAGTTGTTTTCATGTTTATTTCATGTTTGTATTATTGTTTAGGTAAATATTTGTTAGTTTAATGTTTGTTAGATTCAAATTGAAATTTAATTCAATTTGTTTCATGTTGTTATGTATTTTCCAGAAATTATTAATGTTGTTTGAGTCATGTGAATCCGTCATGTTTTGTTGCTTAAAAAATAGATTTAGTTCATGTTCATCTTTGTTTGAAGTTCATGTTTAAATCCAGTGATTTAATGTGAGTTTATGTTTGTTTTTGATTGTTTGATTTAATTTGAATCATATATTTTTGTTAATATTGTTGTATCTTTGCTCATCCATTTTGGTCTAAATTAACCAGGATTGGTTCCCGATATGGTTAATTCATTCCATTAATTTTGAGTTGTGTTGTTCATCGTGTTCATATAATTTGTTGTTGAAGATTGTTGAGAAATTGGTCATCTTAGCTATATTTTGGTTAAGTTATGATTAATTGAGTGTTTAGAGCTGATGGGGTAATTTGGTAAATTGCATTGCATTCGGGGGTAGAGTGGTAATTGCAATAAGGTCGGAGGGTTAGTTTGGTAATTGAACATTATCTTGATTCTTTATGGTAAGCATGGGGGGACAAAATATAATGGGGTGGAGTTTTGATGTACTTGTTTAACATAATGGGGGACAAGACAAATTATAATGGGAGGGAATATTGTACTTATTTAATGTAAGCATGGGGGACAAATTGTAATGGGTTGTGGTGGAAGTATTTATTTAATGTAGGCATGGGGGACAAAGTTTAAAATAAAGAAAACCTGGGTTAGAATACTCTGAATAACGACGACTTAGGAGGAAAATCTTAGTCTGATGAATTTTACCCATAGGAGATGCATTTCCTCCTAAGTTTGTTTTAGTTTCACCCATATGAGATGCATTTCCTCCTAAGTTTGTTTTTACCCATAGGAGAGGCATTTCCTCCTAAGTTTAGTTTTACCCATAGGAGACGCATTTCCTCTTAAGTTTACTTTTACCCATAGGAGACGCATTTCCTCCTAAGTTTACTTTTACCCATAGGAGACGCATTTCCTCCTAAGTTTAGTTGTACCCATAGGAGATGCATTTCCTCCTAAGTTGTTGTTGAAATCAGGAGCCCGCCTGAAGAGAGGAATGGCGTTTATTTTCAAAATTGTTGTTGAAATCAGGAGCCCGCCTGAAGAGAGGAATGGCGTTTATTTTAAAAGTTGTTTATTTCATGCCAGGCGCCCACCTGTATAACGAGAGGAATACATTCAGTCTTTATATTTCCAGTGTTGAAGTTGGGAGCCCGCTCATATAACAGAGGCATATATTCAGTCTTTTCATTTCAAGTGTTGAAGTTGGGAGCCCGCCCATATAACAGAGGCATACATTTCAAGATCAAGTCAGAAGACAATAAAACAGAGGGTTACAACAGGAATCCCCAGCAGGAAACAATAGAAATCCCAGCACCGGGAAACAGAAGGTTGCAACAAGAGGTCCCAGCACAAATTCAGGCGCATGAGTCAAAAGGAAGAAAGGACGCGTCTTGAAAGAAGCAGCTGGTGAACATTAAATCATGCCCAGCATAACAAGTCTGATGAAGAGAGCCGTACCCACCAGAGGAACCGCCGAAAAGCTTGATGAAGAAAGCCATGTCCCTAGCGGACCAAGCAAAATGATGAAAACTGGTATTCAGAAAAGCAAAGGGCCAGTATCATTACCAAATTCACGGAAGAAAAGCACCGGATGAAACACAAGCCGACAAGAAAGCAAGGCAACAAGAACAAATTTTAGTCTAGCCTAGCTTCTTGTTTTCTTTTAAAGCACGGTGTAACAAGGAGATCGGTAAGCAGTGATAACAGCATGCAACAGCAGTAACATTGCAGTCCCATGGTAGTCCCAGCTACCAAAACTTCCCGAACTACATTAACCTGATTCCCCTTTAGCCAGGGATATGTAGGAAACCTTTGAAGCAAAGGTTCGGTTAAATCTTTTTCAAAAAATGCTTCACACGGAGTACTCGGATGGGCAAAAATCGCTCGCTTTATCTTTGCACGAAAACCCTTCGTGTCTCCGGGCAAAGAGGGGCAGCTGTAAGCACGTGATTTTTGCCCTATATGAGAATTACTCCCAAAAATTTCAAAATCAAATGATTTTCCTTGGTGTGCAATTTTGTGAGATTTTGTGATATTTTTGGATAATTATTTGTATTTGTCTGTGTTTGCTTATTTGTTAAATTAATAAAAAATACAAAAATATGTCGCATTTTGCATGTAGGATTTAATTCTACAATTGTTAGTAATTAAATTAGTTTTACAAAAATTAAAAATTACAAAAATAGGCATCTTTTGCATTTTTAGCATTTAATGTCGACCTTCTGATCAGTCTTCAAAAGATGTCAAGTCATACAAATGAAGAGTCTTATCGGCAAACCTAACATTATGTTCCACAACAGAAAGGACTCTAATATCCAGCAGAAAGAGTCATACCGGCAACACTCCAAATCCCCAGCTGGAGAGAGATATAAAACAAGAGAGTCTTATTGGTGAAAACCTTCACAGGCACCATAAGGCGATGAAAGTTGAGAGAAAAACTAAAATGAGAGAGGCTTGATAGTGAAAACCCTTCGGGCACTACAAGTCGAATAAGATTGAGAATCGGATGGGGAATTTCCAATTGAAGATCTTGAAAGATGATTGACAGCGGAGGATAGGCCACATATGCATGTCATGACCATTAGAGTCGGTATCTGCATTTGATAGGTTTTTATTTATAGTTTCTTTTGTTAAAGAGTCATTTTTTCCTTTGTCTTTTTATTCTGTTCCCTTTCATCTTTTTTCTTTCATAGAAAAACTCCCCAATAGAGTCTGTCTGGTCAGAACAAGTGTGAATTGACTTCAAAATATGCCATCAGCTTTCTAATTATGCAAGACCAAATCCGATTAGAATATCCAAATGGTCTAAGTCAGTAAGGAACAAGCGCGAGGCCAGTATCAATAAAGATATCCCCAGCAAAAGGGAATTAACCAAAGGATTGACGAGTGTCCAGAGGGATACCCTTGCCGAAATCAAAGATTCATCAATTAACGCACTGAGCTTTGCATCAGTATTGTCAAGACCATTGCCAGCTTCAATATCATCAACCTCCGTCAACAAGTTCCCAAATAGGATTTGAGTGCTTCATATCAGGCCTGATCCCCGCAGAGTGTGTATCATGAGATGCCAGTAAAGGATTCTGGGTGTCATTGTACGGCTTACCACAAACCAACCACCTTAACTTTCTTTGCGAAACAAACAGGTTAGAATGGACTCAGTCGGTCCTCATTATTAGCAACATTTTTTTTCTCTTTTTTTTTCTTCTCTTTTTTTTCATTTTTCCTTTTTTCGATTTTTTTTTCATTATATTTTTTCTTTTCTTTTTTTTCTCTTTTTTTTTTCTTTCTTTTTCGATTTTTTCATTTTTCATTTTTTCGATTTTTTTTTCATTTTTTTCTTTTTCTTTTCCATTGTCTTTTTGCTTTTTTTTTTTGTTGTGGTCGAATCTTATGGAGATTGCCTACGTATCATGACCCCGTATGAATCAGACCTTGCGTAGTTCGGACCAATAAAAGATAAACAATAATAAACATTTTTTTTCTTATCAATTTTCATAATAAAACAAACTGGGTTTCAAAGGTTTAAAGATGACCTACAAACTCGAAAATCAAACAACCCATATATTCTAATCAAGAGATTTATAAACTCAAAAACAAAAGGCTAGCTCCCTTTTTCTGTTCGACAAATGCAACCAAATGGTTATTTTTGCAAATGTGGCCCCTTCCAAATTTCACATGAATTTTGAGGCCGGGGAGGATTATTTTATGACACTTTACAAACTTGTCCGTTCTTTTACGAAAATAGCCTTTCGACAACTGAAAGATACTCTAAGGCTATTTCGGCAAGAACGGTTTAAGACGCGGCCGAAGCTGAAATCATGTAATGATGTTGCGGCGTGCAACCTGACACCATCTGTCCTCCATTATTACTCCTTGTTGAGGCATGCAACCCGATCCCATATAATTTTATTGCGGCGTGCAACCTGATCCCAATATACAATTCAACACCAATCACAAAAGAATCCCGACAAGGGAACAGTAATACAACAACAATATTCCAGCAGGGAAACAATATAATAAGCAATAACATCTAGGCAAGGGAGACAATATCATAAAGATAACATCCCGGCAAGGGAAAATAATATCATAAACAATAACATCCCGTCAAGGAAATCAATAATATATCTCATCTCGTTTCTACAATCACTTCACAACCTAAGACTTAACTTGAGCCAATTCTCCACAATGGTCAATTACCAAGAATACATTCATAAGCCTTGTTCAACATTCAAAATCATCATATTAAGCATGGACAATACATAATGGAGTCACAACAATCATAGTATAAAACTCATGGGCATGCTTGACACCAACGTATAGATACTCGTCACCACACCTATACATCGTACTCAACAATTAACACATAGCAATTAAGACCACAACTCTTATGCTCTCAAGCTAAGGTTAGATCAAACACTTACCTCAACTCCACGAACATAATCAAGCCCCAACTACCACTTTACCTCTCGATTCCACTTTCAATTCGCAACAATTCTAATGCATAAAAATAGGTATTCTAATGATTTCCCCAAAAAGTCAAAAATCACCCCCGAGCCCACTTGGTCAAAACCCGAAGTTCGAACTAGAAACGATCACTCATTCACCCACGAACTCAAATATATAATTTGTTTTAAAATCGGACCTCAAATCGAGGTCCAAATCCCTAAAATTTAAAACTCTTAATTCCTACCCAAAAAAACCCAAATTCCCATGAAAATCCCTAGATTTTGTGATGAAATCTTGTTAAAAGTTGGAATAGATTGAAAGAAATGAGTTTGAAATGACTTATCAATGATTTGGAAGAGTTTGTGCCTTTGAAAAATCGCCCAAAGATGTTTTAGGGTTTGAAGAGTTGTAAAAATGGTTGAAATCCCGTCTGAAATCCCACTTATCAGGTGCAGATGTCGCAATTGCGACCAGGGGTTCGTAATTGCGAATCTTGTGAAAAATCTACTGCCTTCGTAAATGCAAAGAAATTGTCGCATTTGCGACCCCTGACAATTTCTGCCATCTTCGCAATTGCGAAGAGAATGTTGCAATTGCGACTACTGGGATTTTCTGAGGGCTTCGCATTTGCGAAGAAATGCTCGCAAATGCGAGCAAGGCTATCCAGGGCTTACTTCGCAATTGCGAATAGCCCATTACCAAGCTATCAAACTTCACAATTGCGATCCCTGATCTCGCAATTGCAAGATCATAGGCCAACACCAGACCTGCAATCCTGCAACAATTTTCCTAAGTGCAAATACATTCAGTAGCCTATCCAAAACTCACCCGAGCCCTCGAGGCTCCAACCCAATCATGAACGGAAGTATAAAAACATCATACGGACTTTCTCGTGCGATCAAATCATAAAAATAACATCAAAAACTATGGATTAAACCTCAAATTCATGAAATCACTCAAGAACATTGAAATTTCTATTTTCTCAACTATAGGTCCGTTTTATAACAAACGAACTTCAATTCTTACCAAATTTCACATGTTCAACCAAATTATTATTTTAAACTTGTACCGGGCTCCGGAATCAAGATACGGGCCCGATACTATCAAGAAATTGTATCAATTCACTTCTAAAGGCCTTTATATTTTCCAGCAAATAATTTTCTTTCAAAATTCTTTTCTCAGGCTTGGGACCTCGAAATTCGATTCCGGGCATACGCCCAAGTCCCATATTTTACTACAAACCCTACGGGACCGTCTGATCACAGGTTCGGGTCCGTTTACCAAGAATGTTGACCAAAGTCAACTTTAATAAATTTTAAAGGCCAAATTCCTTATTTTACTTAGATTTCACATAAAAGCTTTACGGAAATGCGCCCGGACTCTGCACACTAATCGAGGTGAGACAAAAAGAAGTTTTTAAGGCCTCGGAACACAGAATTTACTTTCAAAACGAGTGATAACCTTTTAGGTCATCACTTTCTCCACCTCTAAAACAACTGTTCGTCCTTGAACGGACATAAAAAAAGTACTTGAGTAGGAGAAAAGATGGGGATATCGGCTCCGCATATCGTACTTGAACTCCCAGGTCTCTGCCTCAACAGGCTGACCCCTCCACTAAACACGAACCGAAGGAAAACTCTTCGATCTCAACTGACTAACCTGCCGGTCTAGAATAGCTATCGGCTCCTCCTCATAGAACAAGTCCTTGTCCAATTGGACAGTACTGAAGTCTAACACGTGGGATGGATCATTGGGATACTTCAGAAGCATGGACGCATGAAACACCGGGTGCACAACTGATAAACTCGGCGGCAACGCAAGTCTGTAAGGCACATCTCCCACTCGATCAAGAATCTCAAAAGGACCAATGAATCTAGGGCTTAGCTTGCCCTTCTTCCCAAATCTCATCACGCCCTTCATGGGCGACACCTGAAGCAACACCCGCTCTCCAACCATGAATTCCACATCACGAACCTTACGGTCGACATAATTTTTTTGCCTGGACTGAGCTGTACGAAGCCTATCCTGAATTATCTTAACCTTGTCCAAGGCATGTACTAGATCCGTACCCAACAAACGAACCTCTCCCGGCTTAACCCATCCAACCGGCAACCTAAACCGCCTATCATATAATGCCTCATAGGGAGCCATCTGAATGCTCGACTGGTAACTGTTGATGTAGGCCAACTCTGCTAATGGCAAGAACTGATACCACGAGCCTCCAAAGTCAATAACACAAGCTCGAAGCATATCCTCCAAAATCTGAATAGAATGCTCGGACTGCCCGTTTGTCTTAGGATGAAATGTTGTGCTCAACTCGACTCGTGTGCCCAACTCACGCTGAATTGCCCTCCAGAAATGTGAGGTACACTGCGTAACCCGATCAGAAATGATAGACACGGCCACACCATGTAGACGAAAAATTTTCCGGATATAGATCTCTGCTAACCTCTCTAAGGAATAGGAGACTGCCATAGGAATGAAATGCGCTGACTTGGTCAGCCTATCAACAATAACCCCACACTGTATCAGATTTCCTCTGAGTCCGTGGTAGTCCAACAACGAAGTCCATAGTGATACGCTCCCACTTCCACTCAGGAATCTCAATCCTCTAAAATCTGATGCTCGTACTTTACCTACTAACAATTCAAACACCGAGCCACATATGCAACAATATCCTTCTTCATCCTCATCCACCAATAATGTTGCCGCAAGTCCTGATACATCTTAGCGACTCCCGAATGAATAGAGTACCGGGAACTATGGGCCTCCTCTAGAATCAACTCTCGAATTCTATCCATATTAGGCACACAAACTCGACTCTGTATCCTCAAAACTCCATCATCTCCTACTGTAACCTGCTTGGCACCACCGTGCTGCCCTATGTCCCTAAGGACACACAAATGAGGATCATCATACTGTCGATCTCTGATACGCTCAAATAATGAAGAACAAGCAACTGTGCAAGCTAACACACGATTAGGCTCAGAAACATCCAACCTCGCGAACTGATTGGCCAAAGCCTGAATATCCAAAGCAAGCAATCTCTCATCGACCGGAATATACACAAGACTACCCATTATAGACTGATTTTCTACTTAAAGCATCGGCCACTACATTGGCCTTCCCCGGATGATATAAGATGGTGATATCATAGTCTTTCAATAGCTCCAACCACCTTCTCTACCTCAAATTTAGCTCCTTCTGCTTGAACAAATACTGCAGACTCTTGTGATCCATGAACACCTCACATGCCACGCTATATAAATAGTGCCTCCAAATCTTCAGGGCGTGAACAATGGCTGTTATCTCCAAATCATGAACTGGATATTCTTCTCATGAATCTTCAACTGTCGTGAAGCATACGCAATGACCTTGCCATCCTGCATCAACACCGCACCAAGTCCAATACGAGATGCGTCACAATACACTGTATATGGCCCTGAACCTGTAGGCAATACCAACACCGGTGCCGTAGTCAAAGCTGTCTTGAGTTTCTAAAAGCTCGCCTCACACTCGTTCGACCACATGAACTGGGCACCCTTCTGGGTCAACCTAGTCATCGGGGCTGCAATAGATGAAAACCCCTCCACAAACCGACAGTAATAGCCCGCCAAACCCAAGAAACTCCGGATCTCTATAGCTGATGCGGGTCTAGGCCAGTCCTTGACTACCTCTATCTTCTACGGATCCACCTGAATACCCTCTACTGATACAACGTGACCCAAGAAGAAAACTAAACTCAACCAGAACTCACATTTCGAAAACTTAGCATATAACTAACTGTCCCTCAAAGTCTGGAGAATGGCTCGAAGATGCTGCTCATGCTCCTCTCGGCTGAGGGAATAGATCAAAATATCATCAAAGAAGATTATCACAAAGGAATCCAAGTAAGGCTTAAACACTCAGTTCATCAAATCCATAAAAGCTGCTGGGGTATTTGTCAACCCGAGTGATATCACCAAGAACTCATACTGTCCGTACCGAGTGCAGAAAGCTGTCTTAGGGACATCGGATGCCCTAATCCTCAACTGATGGTAGCCAGATCTCAAATCGATCTTAGAAAACACTTGGGCACCCTGAAGCTGGTCAAACAAATCATCAATCCTCGGCAGTGGATACTTATTCTTGATTGTGACCTTGTTCAACTGCCGATAATCTATACACATCCTCATCGATCTGTCCTTCTTCTTAACAAACAACACTGGTGCACCCCAAGGCGAGACACTAGGTCTAATAAAGCCTTTATCAAGTAGGTATTACAACTTCTCTTTCAATTCTTTCAATTCTAGCGGAGCCATGCGATATGGAGGAATAGAAATGGGCTAAGTGCTCGGAGCCAGATCAATGCAAAAGTCAATATCTCTGTCGGGTAGCATACCCAGCAGGTCTGAAGGAAATACCTCAGGAAACTCACGAACAATAGGCACAGAATCCATAGAAGAAACCTCGGCACTAGAATCATGAACATACGCCAAATAGGCCAAACATCCCTTATCAACCATACACCGAGCCTTCATATATGAGATAACCCTACTGGTAGAATGACCAAGAGTCCCTCTCCACTCCAAACGACGCAACCCCGGCAAGGCTAAGGTCACAGTCTTGGCATGACAATCCAAGATAGCGTGGTGAGGTGATAACTAGTTCATCCCCAATATGACATCAAAATCGACCATATCCAAAAGTAACAGATCTACTCGGGTCTCAAGACCCCCAATCACAACTATACATGAACGATAGACACAATCTACCACAATAGAATCAACCACCGATGTAGACACATATATAGGAGTACTCAAAGAATCACTAGGCATGACCAAATACGGCACAAAATAAGATGACACATATGAGTATATAGATCCTGGATCAAACAGAACTGAAGCATTTCTACAAACCAGAACAGTACCTGTAATAACTGCATCGCAGACCTCGACCTCAGGCCTGGTTGGAAGAGCATAACATCGGGGCTAGGCCCCACCACTCTGAACTACATCTCTGGGGCGGCCTCCTACTGGTTGGCCTCCACCTCTAGCGGCCTGACCTCCACCTCTAATACCTCTACTTCTACCTCTAGCACCTTTACCTCCACCTCTAGCTGGCTAAGCGAGCGGTGGAACACTCGGTGCCTGAACCATGGCACGGGAACCCTGATGCTACGACTGAACATCCACTAATCTCGAACAAGCCCTCCGAATATGACCATACTCACCACACTCAAAACATCCACCTGAGTGTTGCGGCTGAGGAAACTGACCCTGGCGGGCCAGCTGACCATGATGATAGCTCTGAAGAAGAAGTGCTCTGATAGGAACTGGCTATCCTGAAGGAGGTACATAAGAACCACGCCCACTTGGAGCACCGTGAGAAGCCTGTAGTACTGAATGAAATGTCCTGGAAGGATGGCCCCTACCAAAAGAATCCTGCCTCCAGACGAGGCGTCACTTAACCTACCAGAATGACGGGGCCTCTTGTCAGACCTGTGACCACTCCCCTATGATAAAACCATCTCGCTCTCCTGGCCACATTGGTTGCATCCTGAAAAGAAATCTCGCTCCGCGCTTCCTTAGCCATATGCAATCGAATAGGCTGAATGAGTCCATCAATGAACCTCCTCACTCTCTCTTTCTTGGTGGGAAGTATCAGAAGAGCATGACGGGCTAAGTCAATAAATTTGGTCTCATACTGAGTGACGGTCATAGAACCCTGCTGGAGACGCTCAAACTGCCTCCGATAGTTCTCCCTCTAAGTGACTGGAAAAAACTTCTCCAGAAATAGCTAAGAAAACTGATCCCAAGTCAAAGCAGGTGACCCAGCTAGTCTAGCCAAACAATAATCCCTCCACCAAGTCTTGGCGGATCCAGACAGACGAAAGGCAACAAAGTCGACCCCATTGGTCTCCATTATCCCCATGTTCTGTAGAACCTCATGACAGCTGTCCAAATAATCCTGGGGATCCTCAGAAGATGTACTGCCAAAAGTGGTAGTAAAAAATTTGGTGAACCTGTCCAACCTCCACAAGGCATCAGCAGACATAACTGGCCCCTCACCGTCTGTGCCACAACACCCGGCTAAACTACTCCAACTGACTGAGCTGCTGGAGTCTGAAAATAGGGAGTCATTTGCTCTGGAGTACGAGTAGCAGGAGTCTAGGCTCCTCCTCCAACATGAGAGACAGTTGGTGTTACAGGAAATATGTCTGCCTGAGTGACGCTCTCATAAGGCCCACTAGACAGACTAGACCATCCTGAGTACCGGGGTGGCGATGAACCCCTCTGGGACCTGAGCTGGTCCTGCTAGAACTGTCTGGGTTGGAACCTCATCGTAAAACTCAACCTGAGGCTCCGCCGCTGGTGCTGCTGCTCGAGCTCTGGGCTGAGCTCTGCCTCTACCTCGGGCCCTAGCACGGCCTCGGCCTCTGCCCCTCGCAGGAGATGCTACTGGGGACTCAGGCTGCTGGTCAGCTGATGAAGCAGTACGTGTTCTCACCATCTCGAAAAAACAGAGTGGAAGTTCAATTAGCATTGAGAAACCAAGTCGCACGACACGAAAGAATAGATGTGAAATTTTTCCTAACTCTGTAGCCTCTGGGGATAAACACAGACGTCTCCGTGCCGACCCCTCAGACTCTACTAAGTTTGACCGTGAATTGTGAGACTTAAGCAACCTAGAGCTCTGATACTAAAATTTTCCACCCTCGAGAGTCGTGAAGGCGCTTACTCGTGAAAGCTAAGCAAGCCAAGCATTACAGATTTTATTACCCTTTTTCCTTAACTTTTTAACAATTTCAAATTAACATGTGATCAACAACGGAATAATAATAAATAAAGAAATGCGGAAGACAAAATCTAATAATTTAACTTAATACAAATCCATAATAAAAATTCACCCAGAACTGATGTCACGATCTAACGGACCATCTGGGATTACTACAAATAAAGTCTGAACAAAGAAAGTACATGTTTGTCTCTAAAATAGAAAAGAACAAAAAGCAACAAGATAGGAAGGGGACGCCAGGGCCTGTGGACGCTTGCAGGACTACCTCGGGTCTCCAATGGACTGAAGGCAACAACCCCTAGCTAAGGTCTGAATGCTCCAGTACTGGGATCTGCACAAAAGAGTGCAAAGTGTAGTATCAGCACAACCGACCCCATGTGCTAGTAAGTGTCGAGCCTAACCTCGACAAAGTAGCGACGAGGTTAGGAGAAGACTACCAATTAAACCTGTGCAGTTAAATCATATACGAAAAAAAAATGCTAACAGAAACTAGCAGTTAAAGATGGGAATGGGGAACATGTTGCGGTGAATATCAAGTTCTAACGAAATTTTAGTAGAGAAGCATAAAGAACGCCATAATTTCATATCAGCAAGAATAAGGAAATCAGTAACGTATCAATATTCACTTTTATTCTTTCTTGTTGCGGCGTGCAACCCGATCCCAATCATATAATACTGTTGTGGCGTGCAACCCGATCCCAATTACATAATATTGTTGGAGCGTGCAATCCGATCCCAAATCATGTAATGATGTTGCGGCGTGCAACCCGACCCCACCTGTCCTCCCTTATTACTCTTTGTTGCGGCGTGCAACCCGATCCCATATAATATTATTGTGGCGTGCAACCCGATCCCAATGTACAATTCAACACCAATCACAAAAGATCCAGGCAAGGGAACAATAATATAACAACAATATCCCGGCAAAGAAAAAATATCATAAGCAATAACATCTAAGCAAGGGAGACAATATCATAACGATAACATCTCGGCAAGGGAAAACAATATCATAAACAATAACATCCCGGCAAGGGAATCAACAATATATTTCATCTCGTTTCCACAATCACTTCACAACCTAAGTCTCAACTTGAGCCAATGGTCCACAATGGTCAATTACTAAGAATACATTCATAAGCCTTGTTCAACATTCAAAATCATCACATTAAGCATGGACAATACATAATGGAGTCACAACAATCATAGTATAAGACTCACGGGCATGCTTGACACCAACGTATAGATACTCGTCACCACACCTATACGTCGTACTCAACACTTAACACATAGCAATTAAGACCACAACTCATATTCCCTCAAGCTAAGGTTAGACCAAACACTTATCTCAACGCCACGAACACAATCAAGCCCCAACTACCACTTTACCTCTCGATTCCACTTCCAATTCGCTTGTATCTAGTCACAATTTACTTAATGATATCAATAAATGCTAAATGAACCAATTCTAATGCATGAAAATAGGTTTTTTAATGATTTGCCCAAAAAGTCAAAAATCCCTCCAGGGCCCGCTTGTTCAAAACCCGAACATCGAACCAAAGCCCGATCACTCATCCACCCACGAATTCAAATATATAATTTGTTTTGAAATCGAACCTCAAATCGAGGTCCAAATCCCCAAAAATTGATACTCCTAATTCCTACCCAAAAACGCCCAAATTCCCATGAAAATCCCTAGATTTTGTGATGAAATCTTGTTAAAAGTTGGATTAGATTGAAAGAAATGTGTTAGAAATGACTTACCAATGATTTGGAAGAGTTTGTGCCTTTGAAAAATCGCCCAAAGATGTTTTAGGATTTGAAGAGTTGTAAAAATGGATAAAATCCCATCTGAAATCACACTTATCAGGTGCAGATGTCACAATTGCGACTAGGGATTCGCAATTGCGAACCCTGTGAAAAATCTACTGCTTTCGCAAATGCGAAGAAACTGTCGCATTTGCGACCCCTAACAATTTCTGTCATCTTCGCAATTGCGACTACTAGGATTTTCTGAGGGCTTCGCATTTGCGAAGAAATGCTGGCAAATGCGAGCAAGGCTGGACAGGGCTTACTTCGCAATTGTGAACAACCCATTCCCAAGCTATCAAACTTCGCAATTGCAATCCCTGATCGCAATTGTGAGACCAGAGGCCAACACCAGACCTGCAATCCTGCAACAATTTTCCTAAGTCCAAATACACTCTGTAGTCTATCCAAAATTCACCTGAGCTCTCGGAGCTCCAACCCAACCATGCATGGAAGTCTAAAAATATCATACGGACTTGCTCGTGCGATCAAATCGTTAAAATAACATCAACAACTATGAATTAAACCGCAAATTCTTGAAATCACTCACGAACATTGAAATTTCTATTTTCTCAACTATAGGTCCGTTTTATAACAAACTAACTCCGATTCTTACCAAATTCCACATATTCAACCAAATTATTATTTTAAACTTGTACCGGGCTCTGGAACCAAGATACGGGTCCAATACCATCAAGAAATTGCATCAATTCACTTCTAAAGGCCTTTATATTTTTTCAGCAAATAATTTTCTTTAAAAATTCTTTTCTCGGGCTTGGAATCTCGGAATTCGATTCCGGTCATACGCCCAAGTCCCATATTTTACTACGAATCCTACAGGATCGTCTGATCACGGGTCTAGGTTCGTTTACCAAGAATGTTGACCAAAGTCAACTTTAATAAATTTTAAAGGCCAAATTCCTTATTTTACTTAGATTTCACATAAAAGCTTTTCGGAAATGTGTCCGGACTACATACGCAAATCGAGGTGAGACAAAAAGGTTTTTAAAGCCTCGAAATATAGAATTTACTTTCAAAACGAATGATGACCTTTTGGGTCATCACAATAACAAAATTCTCTTGTTCTTCAACTTGCTATGCACTTTCTTCAAGAATAGGTTCTTCGGACTTCATGTTTTTGATCTGTTAAAACAATAAGTTTATGTCAGTTTAGTAAAAAGAACAAGTAATTAAAGAAGATCAGATTCATTAAAGGCTGCATTGATCGCCACAGTGAATAATACAATCATCAGATGACATAACAGTAGACAATATTATAGTAGAAAAATGACGCATTATATTTCCTATGTTCTCGGACAATGATGAGAAGACTGATGATAGTTCTGAATCACACAATCCTAGTTATAATAAAACCTGCACAACGAAATGTCATGTTCTGGGAAGCAAATCCAATATAGAGCTTCATGCAATTCTACACATAATGGGGACTAGCGATTGAGACAAAAAATCATAAATAAACTTTTGAGAAAGAGTCGATAATAACTTCAAATCAAGTCTCAATGAAAACATTGAACCGATTAATCAGTACAGGACACACAATATAAAAAGAAAACTAAAACGCAAAAATACATTTAAAAAAAAAAAGAGGCTCTGCAATCTGATACATCCATGTAGAAGGGTATGTTCCACAGCAGTAATAAATTTCACATAGGTAAACATGTTGTAATTGACAGGCGTGCTCATGGAGTGGGCTTGTGGAAGCGCATTTGAAACATCTGAGATGATTATTAAAAAACATACACTTCCCAATTGGTAATGGCATGAGGATAAAAATTTGGCACAAGATATCGCCCCAATATAATTTGGCAGTAAATACTAAAGCAAGAGTGACACAACATTACATAGAGGATGGGAATTATCTATTAGGAGAAACTGTGAAGATTGGGAATAGGGAAAGTCACCAATCTGCTGGGAAAATAGAAGGGGCCAGAATATCTCTAGAGGAAGAAGCTGCAGTTAAATGACTAATGAGAATATCAAAGGGATCGAAATGCACCGTTAAGTCTAGATACAAAAGATTGTGCAACAGGCAGAATACTGTAGTGCATTGGCCTTGGTAGATAATATGGAAGAGCAAAGCATCAGTTAAGGTGGGCAATTATTGTTGGATAACTGCACATGAGCATGTTTGACACAATCAAAATTACAAAGGACCGGAATAGTGTTGTGCAGCAGAAGCTCCACGTGTGAGAAATGAGGAAGAAGTGAATCACCTCCTTCCTTCCCTATACAAGTTAGAGTCGTTTTGACTTGTGCAGAGCTTTAGTGTAAAATGTTTAAATAGATTATTATGTTGATGTGAGTAGTATAATGTTTGAATAATGATTTGAAGTATTAAATTTGTCGAACAGATGTCACATCAAGTTGGAAATAATATAAAGTAATAATAGTTTATATTAATTTGGAACTTTTGGAGGGAGAAAATATATTTCCATTTAAGGAAATAGGTTAAACTTTTCGGGAAGGACCTAATGGGGAAGTAGGTGTAACTAAATGGTGTCGAGAATAATGAATGTAAAACCATTCTTAGTTTACTGAATAGTTTCTGATTTGGTCCTATAAATCTCTTGTAGTCAATATTTTTCCTGGAAAAGCAATAAAAGGGAAATTGGATGAGTGATAAACCATATTCTGCCAGTTCACCTACACTTTTGAAGTACCTGCTTGGTACTTTATTAGTAAAATTTGCTTTACCTTATTTAAAAAAAAAAAAAAAAATAGTTCTCCCAGTTCACCTTAGGAATTTGGGAGAACTTTTTATCCCATAATGTTCTTTCTATATCTTTTGGCTCCACTTGCATAACTTTGCCCTCTTTACTTTAGTGTGTCATAAGAATAAAGAATCTCTTACATTACTTTCCCTTCTATACTTTAGTGTGTCATAAGAGTAAAGTTAAAATCTTGAGTTAGATATAGATCTGTCTTAAGAAAAGGAACATCCAACTTTCAAGTATTATGATTGGTGCTGGTGCTTATTAACCAGTTCGTTGCTAATCTTCTCTTGGTCACATAAATATTATTGGAATCACGACTAAATGCAACTTATAAAAGAGAAAATTGAAAACTTCTCCTTTTATTTATTCAGGTAAAGAAATTGTACCAAAGAGATGTGACGGAACTCTTCCCATGAACTTCTGCCAGGTGTTCAGATTTAACTACATTGACAGAATGTATAGTGACAATTTACCGTATAACATTAAAAGTCGATGCAAGGAAATGTACAAACCTGTAAGAATTTTTTGCAGGGAATCAAGCTTTACTGTAACATCAGAACGTCAAATGGCTAATACACGACAAATATATCCCTTTCAAAGGCCCCACTCGGATTCTTAGACACTGGCCAACGGAACACATTTCATCTTTATCATCATGCTTGACTGTTTGAGGAAAAAGGAACAGAAGTTAAAGGAATAAATATTTGAATTGGGAGCAGTGGCTTGAATTGAGACATCAAATAGAAAGATAGGATTTAAGAACAGACTAATAAAAAACATACCGCTGCAGTTATCATCCTTCACTCTCCAAGATTTCTCAGGCGAAAGAGGGGATTTAGGGGATGATGAGAAATTTGCAAAACCTGAGGAGCCTTGCTCACTTCCCTGATTAAATAGAACAAGCACGCAAAAAAATGGGGGAACAAATATGGGTATCATAAGAATAAGATTAGTTCTAATATGTCCCCAAATGTACAAACCTTCTCCTCGGATACACCATCACTGCCTGTAATTTTTTCACACATCCAACCTTTGACATAGAGATAACCACTATTATCCTACTCTCATTGGTCATATAGAAAGACGACTCCTTTATAGATCTGCTTAACAATTCCTTGTCTATCATGCATTTATTAACCCTACATTACATAATTTCAGAAGACTAATTAACAGATAAAAAGATGTTACTGCTTTCATGAATAACAGTCAAACGTTCCAAGGGCTGACCTAGTGGTCAAACAGCTGGAGTAAAAGCCTTGGGAACCAAGGTTACAAATGCCAGTAAAAGCACTAGTAAATTATTCACATCTACCTAACCTTTAGTGGGAAGCAGAAGGAAATAGCAAGTCGTCGGGGGATTAGTCAAGGTATGTACAAGCTGACTTGGTTACAATCATGATCAAATAAATAAAAATAAAAGATGAATAACAGTCAAACCTTCAAGGGACCATCCAAAACTCTAACCATATCACCAACTGAGATGGTATTGGTCAGTTGATCTTTCACAGTGAATAGCTTCCTATCAAAAGACGCACGCTTCAACTCACGCAGTTGAATGCTCACTATCACAGGTCTCTCTGAACCATCTTTCATGATCTGAAAAATAATCGCTTTAAATAAGACATTATTTACCCAAAGAAAAATAAAGCCAATAGACTTGCATATACCTTAAAGATATCATCTTTCTCCTTGCCAATAATAATGCCTAAATCATTCCTACTGTAATATCATAGAAAAATGATTAAACAAAAATGATAAATACAGGGTGCAGATTCCACATTGGTAAACAATAAGAGACAAACCTACCCAAAAAATACAAGATCATCTACTTTGAAATTATTTTCCATGCTAGAGCTTGAAGAACCCTCTCCTTTCTCACCTCCTTTCTGAACAACCTTCAAACCATTTATGATTCTCTTTTTCTTCCGGTCACATAAAGCTGGGTAAGCCACTCTACATCTTAGGGTCCATCACTTTTAGAAGGTTCAAACTTCAGGAGTTCAACTTCAATAGGCATTACACCCCAATAGCTCAATGAATCAGTGCCTCTGGATAAATGTATTTAAGAAGACTAGTCATAATTATAATTGTATTGAGGATGATAAGCAGCAATTTTTTTAATCAGCAAAGATGATAACCAGCATTACTGTAGTGGACTGCAGAAGATATATAATCCTAAATTTAAATAAAAATATATTAATAAAATGTTAAACCTGGATTGCGAAATGCATAATTAGCTAATACTTCAAGTGCTTAGTCAATGTCAAGCAGAAGTACCAATAGATCATAGGAGTCAACATTTAAAACAAAAAGAAGAGGAAGTACAGTGCTTCGGTCTAACATTGTAATACTATACAAACAAGTAAAAAAACCTACGCCGTGCAGTATAGGAAACACTAAAATCACAACCTCCAATAAGTATGAATGCACAAGACTAACAACTCCAAACAGATATGCATTACTTTAAGAAATTTGAGGTCAAAATAACCCAAAGCACAATTAACCAGAAATTATGACCTGCACTGTCCCTCCCTCCCTCCCTAACACAAATTTTTGTTTTTTCTTTTTTTTCTTTTTCATGATGGGGAGGTGAAGAGTAGCAGGGACTATGGCGTTATGCTTCATATCTTCATATTTACAGAGTAATTCACATTAACTAAAACATAAAATATTTATGAAATCGAGTATAAATTGTTACAAATTTGTTGGCAATGGCTTGTAAGTCTATTCTTGGAATCAGCTTCACCGTCACTTTCTTCCGTGAATCATTCACTGCCACAACCTACATGACCATGATGAAACAGTTAGCAAGCACTAAAAAGAAGGTGCTTCGTTATTGTTGTTTAATATTTCAGACAAATAAAGAGAGGTCAGTAAGCAGTATTAACCAGCAGAAAATTCATATTGCATTTACATGTGTGATAAGAGAAATATAAATAGCAGCTAGCTGATGGAACAAAAAGTACCTGCGCCAGATCTCCCTTGTATATTCCATTTTTGATACGTGCCCACATACCCTCAGAAATCCCAGAACACTTGCTTCAGACAGCAATCAAACGAGAAATATCATTATTTGGAACATGTGCCACTCACTTGAATATATACTAAAAAGGCCTTTACACGCCTATACAAGGAGCTTTGCTTAGAGAATATAAAATGTCATTAGATAATGCTTTCATCAAGAAAAGAGTGTCACTTACGAATGATCAGACTTCCACATAAGCATCAATGCCAATTCAAGACATAAGAATGTCATGATATCGTAGACATAGATTGTTTGTGCGCCTCAATATAAATATATCCCTTTACATGAGCAAGTGAAAGAGCGAAAATCATCTGCAGCTTTGTTCCTAGAGCAAGCAAGTCTATGTACTTCAAATGTTTCAAATGGGCTTCCACAAGCCCACTGCATGAGCACGTCTGTCAATTATAACATGTTTACCTATGTGAAATTTATTACTGCTGTGGAACATACCCTTCTACATGGATGTATCTGATTGCAGAGCCTTCTTTTGTTTTTTATATGTATTTTTGCCTTTTAGTTTTCTTTTTATATTGTTTGTCTCTCTCTTCAAATGAAGTCTCTGTTTCAAAGTCAAATCTGATCCCTAAAACAATCTGTTCTCCAAACCGATTGATCATTTATGCTATTAAAAAAGATCTTCTTTCTTTCAAAATCAAACCCAATCCCCAAATATAATCCGTTCTACAAGATTAATAGACATATTTGGCATATAAGATAAAGGCGAGGAAAATTCAATGAAATAAAAAAAGAAATTTTATCAGCAATACTCTTAAAATTTTGATGTAATTATAAAATGAAAAATATGTAATTATTACAAAATTCACCACTTTCTTGTTAGCTTAATATAATTTTGGTCAAGATCCTTCAACTATATCTAGAGATTTGTGTTAGTGTTATGCTTTCTCTATTTGTGTAAACTTATTAAGTAATTGGAATTAGAGTTTTGAGGAACAAATTCCCTCTCTTTTTCACATATCCCATGTCATTTATTGAGGTTCGTTCTTTCTTCAGTGCCCCCACACAATCCTAAACCCCCACTCCCTCTTCCTTTTTATTGTGTATTCCTCTTTCTCTCTATCCAATATTTGGCAAACAGAGAGATAATTGACACATAGAAAAGCATACATGCTGAATGGAAGTTTAGAGCTTACATTGACAAGAAGGAGAATAAAACCCTAGGATGCAGAGAAGAAGCCAGCTTTTGCAGATCTTCAATCGCTCAACTTGTACTTGTATTCTTGTACCTGTAAGTTGTCTCGTTGTTGACTGATAAACATAGAGAAGTGTTTTGTTCAGGAGGGGTGGTGACAAAGTTGAGGGGGTGCGTGGGGAGTACGGAACCAAAATGTTTGTTTTTTTGGACTCAAAGGTGGTAAAAAAAATGGCTTTTTTATATATAGCGTCATAATATCTGGCGCTATATACTAATAGTAACGGCACCGTTAAGGTATAGCGTCAGGTATTGTGGCGTTATACTGTAAAAGCTGATATGGCCAGGTATAGTACCACAATACCTGGCGCTATATATACATCATTAATGTATAGCGCCATGTATAGTGGCGCTATACATAAATATTTTATACCCCTCCGTCTTCTTCTCCAATTCATCCATTCACTATTATTTTAAAACTCTTCCCATCTTCTTGGTCCCCCACTGATTCTGCCCGTTTCTTAAAAAAAAAAAAAATGGGTCCCCCGACACATAAAACTCGAAGAACGTAGGTCTCACATTCGAGGAGAGCTTCGTGTTATTGTTGATTCACACTTCCGGAGTCAAAATTTCTATCTTTTTGCTTTCCGACAATTCTAAACCGAGGTATTTCGATTTATTTTAAGTTGAAATATTTATAATAATGTATATTATTTTATTTGAATGTGTTCTATTTCGGTTTGTGTGTTTTTTTCGAAACTAGCATGTTAAATTTATCCGGATTTAATATTAGTATTTTCTAAAAAAATATAAATTAGTAAAATAAATTTGTCTATTAATATCCTAATATATATATATATATATATATATATATATATGTGTGTGTGTGTGTGTGTTTTTTCATGTCGTTTTGTATTTTATTTGCAATTAAATTTATTTGTTGTTTATGGTTAGTTTAGATTATTTTTTAGCGTAGTAAAATCCAGACCTTTTTAGCGTAGTAAAACGTAGACCCTTATAGCGTAGTAAAATTTAGAGCCTTGTAGCGTAGTAATGTGTAGTATTTTAGCTTAGAATTCCTTTTGTTTAAGTATCTTATACTGGTAGTCGAAAATGCAAACTTTGTATAATTAAGTTAATAATTGTATCAACACACATAATTAGTAATTTGTACAATTAAGTTATTAAAAAATATGAATTCAAATTATAATAAAAACACATTATTATTATTATTATTATATATATATATATATATAATTTGTACAATTAAGTTATTATAAAATATGAATTTAAATTATAATAAAAACACATAATTATATATATATATATATATATATATATATATATATATATATATATAATTTGTACAATTAAGTTATTATAAAATATGAATTTAAATTATAATAAAAATACATTATTATATATATATAATTTGTACAATTAAGTTATTAAAAAATATAAATTTAAATTATAATAAAAACACATAATTATATATATATATATAATTTGTACAATTAAGTTATTAAAAAATATGAATTTAAATTATAATAAAAACACATAATTATATATATATATATATATATATATATATATATATATATATATATATAATTTGTACAATTAAGTTATTAAAAAATATGAATTTAAATTATAATAAAAATACATTATTATTATTATTATTATTATATATATATATATAATTTGTACAATTAAGTTATTAAAAAATATGAATTTAAATTATAATAAAAACACATAATTATATATATATATATATATATAATGTGTACAATTAAGTTATTAAAAAATATGAATTTAAATTATAATAAAAACATATATATATATATATATATAATTTGTACAATTAAGTTATTAAAAATAATAATTTAAATTATAATATTATGCATGAATTATACATACATACATATATATATATATATATATATATATATATATATATATATATATAATTTGTACAATTAAGTTATTAAAAAATATGAATTTAAATTATAATAAAAACACATAATTATTAATGATAGTTTACAGTTGACGACATGGACGCGATTATACATCCCGGCCCCCGGACATTGGATCCATTAGCCCTACAGCCCCAGCATAGATCTGAGTATATATGGGACGGACAGTTGCTTACGCAGACTTTCCGGGCTAGGAGAGTGGATCTATTGTGGGAGTTTTTGAGTCCTCCCCGTGTTCTACATCCCCGCGTGGTCCATTACTTGAAGGAGATGGGATTATATAGGATTATTAGGATTGGTCGGATATAGCTTGACTATGCTTTGATCACGGCCTTGATTGAGTGGTGGCGACCGGAGACACACACTTTCCATTTGCCCATCGGCGAGGCCACCATCACACTCCAGGACGCTGAAATTTTATATGGCCTGTCCGCTGATGGCTTGCCAGTTTTACTGCCTACGACGATGAGATATTATTTGCGGCAGGCATATTGGGATATGTTGCACATGCTCACGGGTTTCATGGCGGAGGACGAGGCGGTAGCGTCTGGGTCCAGTCGTATACAGTTGGTCCCCATTAGAGACCACCTGGTGCAGATCCACCATACTATCACCGATGAGTCTGCGGAGGTGGATGTACAGCGATATACGAGGCTGTTGTTGCTCCTTCTATTTGGGGGGGTCTTGTTCCCGAACACTTCGGGGAACCTAGTGAGCCTCCATTTTCTGCATCATATTGCCCGGTTCGAGGATACATCTTTGTACAGCTGGGGTGGTGCTGTCATCTCATATTTGTACAGGCAGATGTGTCGGGCTTGCATCGGCACACAGAGAGATGTTGGTGGCTTTCTGCCCTTTTAAACAGGTGACAACATATTCAAATAATATGTCCATTAGTTACAATTCTACCTAGTTATAGTTAATCTTATACTTTACGTCAACTTTGTATGTTAGGTTTGGGTCTGGGAGTGATTTCTACAGTTTCAGCCACCTCTACCACAGCTATCGGCTAATGTAGAAATTCCGCAACTCCCTCTAGCCTGTAGGTGGGTTATGCGTCGTACTCTTGCACGAGAGTATGATGCCCATCATAATCTCCCCTCTGCAGGGATGTGTTGGATCTGCTGGAAGACGCACAGGTGAATATCTAACTAAACTTACCTGTTATAGATTAACTTAGTGATGCGCATACTAACGGTTTGTGCTCTTATTTGATATTTCATCTGGACGTCGTACACCGATGAGGTGATAGGTACCCTGCCAGTGTATTGCACGTTCAGACGACATATTTGGAGGGCTTCTGTCCCGCTCATATGCCTCGATATTGTCGAGCATCATGCCTCCGAGCGGGTATTTTGTCAGTTTGGCCTGCCGCAGCCTATACCGACTCCACCTGCATGGCATGCTTTACATTATGAGAGGGATGATCGGTCCAGGGCAGACGACACATTTATGGCATGGCTTAACGAGCAGTTGGGTACCTGGGACAGGCGAGGGGACTTGACCCCACCTCCGCAGCACTTTCCTATTCCACGTTATATGGCATGGTACCGCACTGTTTCCCGACTTTTTATCGGGAACCCAGTTCATCAGGCACACGATCGGTACGTCCCATACGCCGGGAGACACGAGGCCCTGGTATGTTTTCTGTTATTATTAGTTATATAGCTATAATTTAGTGCCAAATATGTAGTTTATATTTTTTACTTTGTGCAGGCGATTGGATTGCATACCGTCTATCATATGGGGCAGCAGATGCAGAGTTATGTCCACGATCCTGTGGCCATGTAGGAGTATAGTCGTTGATTCATGGATGTGGCTGCCCAGACACTGCAGCGAGCCTGATCGGATCATCGCTTGGCACACGAGGCTGATTATATGGACCCAACCACGTACCAGCGAGGCCGTGGTATCCCATGAGCTGGTGGTGCCCGACGAGTTGGTGGTGCCGGACGACGTGGTCTTGGGCGGAGAGGAGGTGGTCCCCAACAAGGGGGCGTTGAGGCTCTTGCTAATGATGTTGATGCTGATATGGTAGGTGGCATGCATGAGACGGACATGCCGTCTTACAGCCTTGGAATTTATCGCACTCCAGTGCCATCGCAGGTGACCCCATCGGGTCAGTTATTGATCACGGGCTCGGATATTCAAGGAGTGGATTGAGGTAGATACTTCCCAGGCCCGTCTACCACTATTGAGGATCGGCCGACCCGAGATTTTTATAGTGGGCGCCAACTGAGTTATGGCTCCACATCACATGCGCAGGTATGAGTTTATTAGTATTGAATTTGAATTTGTGTTAACTGTAACTTATTTATTTTCTTTAACTTTATTAATTTCCTTTTTAAGGCTTCATGCGATGCAGCGACAGATGACTACATTCAGGATCTAGAGACGATGATGGTAAGACAATATAAATTGTTGTGAATTGTTATGTAGTTTTCTATACTAAGTTTCATATTATTATGTAGCCTTCTACTAGAGCTGACAGCACTACCGATACATGTCATCCTGCGCCGCATCCAGCTATAAGGAGACGACTTGATGATGATGATCCTGATAGCGTACCCGGGTGGGAGGGGATGCGCCTCAGGCCAGCGGCTGCTTGATATCATACTTTCCATAGACATGAGTTCCGTCTATGGATATTACTGGCCGGCAATGCAAAAAACCATCAATTGCTGGCTTAAACGCCCAGAACACGTAATTGAATATGTATTATGGTGTTCCCGGACTCTACTCAAGCTTCCATTCAACAACTGTCCCAGGGTTAAAGTACTGCAGTGCGGCCATGTACTTTGGCAGAGATGCAAATGACTTATCCCAATTACCGTAGACAATTTCAAACACTCGTTTGCGCCCGAGAAATGCCTTTCTTTTCGTAATGGTATGGCCATATTCCGGGTGGACCAATGTAATGCACTCTTTGATTGTATACCTTATGGACGCTTCGATATGCAAAATAAGTACAAGAGAAATCAAGTCAATATCCAAGTTGAAGTAATTCCCGTTGAATGTGTCCATTTCGCATGTGTGGGTGGGAATGTATTTACCCACTTTCCACATACCTATCTTCTTCTTGGTCGCACGCAACATCCAATTACATGGCCAAAACCACCTGCGGCAAACAACCTTGTATACCATCGGACTTGACTCCCATACCTGCATCTCACGACACTCTTTTACGTTGTGCATTTTACAAGCCCTGCTTAAGCGCGTTTTATCAGGAAAAAGCATCCCCTTTGCAAGCACCGTTGGTCTAGACTCATCCCACATTGCTGTCCGGAGTTCATCAAAATCCTTTGTTAGAGCTTCCACATCCGGCACGGTTGGCAAGTTATCAATGTAAGGAATCTCCCTTGAATGAAACGGCACTTCGGACTCATACACTCTTCATCTAGGGGGTCTCTCTTCAAATCAGGTCCTTCCTCCTCATCCTGTTCATCACCATCCTCACGAAAAAGAGTGTCTCGTCTCCGGATTCATCGGCATTGTTATCGTAATCACTGTTCTGTTCCTTACTCTGTACATCTGCCAGATCCCGATGTAATACGTCGTTTTCGGTCAATTGAGTGAGTACGGGTGGTTCAACTTGCTCGTTTTCACTGCACAACCAACAAAAATATAAGCTACTGAATTAATAAATGATTTACATATGGCTATATCACTTCACTTACAAGTAGTAATGTGATGAAATTTCATGATGAGCGTTTTCAATTAAGTGATGACTACCGGATGGACCACTTTTAAAATTCATATCCGGCTGGTATCCCCTATTAAATATATGAGCGTTTGTGAGCACCTAATTTTTGACAATATTTAATTTTTTTTGTCACTTCTTCTATGTAAATATTTTAGGGGGTTTTAACATACAAATTTTTAGCTTTGTTATACTTTTTATTATAGGTTAAAAATACAAAATTTTAGAAGGTGAATTATTACTATTAATATTATTTTATTTTTATTCTTATTTTTAAATAATAATAAAAAATCCGAAAAATATTAATTTTTTTTTAAAATTTTCTGGAGAGATTTAAAAAAATAAGAAAAAGGGAAGTATGGAATTAAAAAAAAAGTAAAAGTAGGTGGAATTCTCTTTTAAAAAAGTAAAAGAAAGTGAAAAATTAAAAAAATAAAAGTAAAGTTTTGTGGAAATTTTTAAAAATAAAAAGTAAAATAATGTTGGAATTAAAATATAATATAAAGGTAGCTGAAAATTTTAAAAAATTTAAATTAAAATAAAGTAGAATTTTTTAAAGAAAAGTAAAAGAAAGTGGATTTTTTTTTAAGAAAAGTAAAATAAGTGGAATTCTCTTTTAAAAAAGTAAAAAAAGTGGGATTTTAAATAAGATAGAAGTAATTAAAGTTGGAATTTAAAAAATAAAAGTAAATAAAGGTGGTAATTATTTTTATAAAAAAAGAAAAGCAAAATGTAAGTGGGATTTCTTTTAAATAAAAAAATTTAAAAATTAAAAAATTAAAAAATTAAAAAAAAAATCTGAATTTTTTTGAAAATTCTCCTATAAATAGAAGAGAAATATTTGAAGAAAAGAAGAGAAAAAATAGGGGAGGAAATTGAGAGAAAACAAATTTTCTTCTTCTACACTAAAGAGAATTTCTACTAGTTTCATTCTTTCTTCCTATTTCTTTCACAAAAAAAATATATAACCATTCATTACCTTGTTTAAGACCAAAAAATACCTCAAAAACAGGAGCTAAATCACGCCAAAAATCAAATCCAAAAGCTTCAAACTCAATTTAAAAGATAGCCCATAATACTAGCCCGAAGAGGTCGAAGTCGAGTTTGGTTCGAAAGGTTTCCACTCGTTGCCTTTGATTATGGTTCGTTTGCACATTAAATTTGAAGATTTTTTGCTCCATATGTATTGAATAAGATCTTCATCTATAAAAGGTTCATTCTTATCTTAACCAATGTTTTCATTATTTTTCTTTCACCATATTTCCTTTTGATTTGTATATTATATTTTGGTATCTACCAACTTGAAAGATATGAACAAAAAATAAAGGAAGAGCGTCAAAAATAGAATTCGTGAGAGACAAGGAGTTTCTTCAATGAGATTGTAGTTCATAGGGAAAGATAGGAAGATGTATTCAAAATGGAGAGAGAACGATGTAATAGCTTGGATCCAAATTAAAGGATGTTAAGTCAATAGCAAATTTGATACCGACATGGGTGAATAGGTCCATAATAACTCAAATCATATATTTCTTCAATAATAATTTCATATTCATAAATCATGACCTTACAATAATCTCAAAGTAGTTTTAGGAAGAAACAATCCAATCATGAACATCGTAGCTTGCTTTAGGCGCGATTAATAAATCATCACGGCTATGGGTACGGTTCCCGTGGCATAATTGTGATATCTAATTCCCAAATGCGGGTGTGTATTCCATGTGACCTGATCATAATAACTTCGAACAATAATAAAATAAACATATCACGAATCGCGGGTGCATTTCATGTAGCGTGGTTCGCGGTGTGTTCCAAAACGGCAAGTGTACGACAATCGTAACTTGTTCAAGAAATAAATTCCATAAATCCTAAAAAGAGGTTAAAATAATTAAAAGCGGTTATAAAGTTAAAATGCACAATGGGTTTAAAATGTGTAGTAAATCAAATAATAAGCCAATTTATAATAGTTAAAGCGACAGTGCTAGAACCACGGAACCCGGAAATGTCTAACACCTTCTCCCGGGTTAATAGAATTCCTTACTTAGAATTTCTGGTTCGCAGACTTTTAAATAAAGTCGAAATTTCCTTGATTTGGGATTTTAAAATAAACCGGTGACTTGGGACACCAAATAAACTATTCCAAGTGGCGATTCTGATTCAAATAAATAATCCCTTTTCGAATAATGTCACTTAAATTTGAAAAACTCCTTTATATACGCTCGGGTGTGTAAAAAGGAGGTGTGACAGATCTGGCGACTCTGCTGGGGATCCAAACCCAGAACTTCGGTTCAGGGTTCAAGAATTCGAGCTTAGAATAACTGTTATAGTTGGCTTGTTTTATCTGATTTTTACATGTTGAGCCTAATGTGCTAAATGCCGCTTTTACCGCTTTGATATTGTTTGGACTGTATATAAATTGCTACGAAACCCTCCTCTCTCTGAGTCTTCTAAATCATCTGGGAAGTGTGCACTTCGTGTGACTTCTTTTCTGTTAGAGTCTTATCCCAATTTTAGAACGAGGTTCGGACAAGTTGCAAAGCCGGTGAAGCTTCTGTATTCCCGGTACGCTGCCCCCCCTCGGCTCTCGCTGTCCGCTCGGGTAAGTCAGGTCTAGAACAATAAACCCAGGTTTTTAAACCTAGTATAACAAGCCTCATGTTGGATCCCTAGTAGGAACGTTTGTTTGCATCATGTGCATTTGACTTTGGAGACTCAACACAGGGGTTGGGTCTGTCTAGGACAGGTGTACCCAAATGAAAAAGACCATCCTGATGCATCTTACGTGCTACTTGCGCATCTGTTTGTTTCAGCTTGCATGTTGACCGACTTCTAGAACAGAGGAAGAAAATAAAAATAAAAATCAAAAAATCAAAAAAAAAAATAATAATAATAATATAGGAGTGAGAGGTAGGTATTTAGAAAATTCTGAAACTCTGCCGAAATTCCGGAAAAAAAAAGAAGTCATCTCCAAATGAGCCAAAGTTTTCAACTGCCATGTTTTGTCAAAACTAGCGAATTACGCGGGTCTGATTCTCACCGGATGTGAGATACGTAGACAAACTCATCGGTTCCGGCCCATAATTTTCAAAAAAAAATCCAAAAATATTTTCCTTTACTTCATCTCTAGAAAAGTCTTTTTTTTAAACGCCAATTTTCAAAAAATCCAAAAAAAAAAAATATTTTCCATTACTTGCTTTTTTAGAAACTAATTGTTTTTTTTAAATATATACAAAAATATTTTCTTTTACTGCTTCTTTAGACCCTAATTGTTTTTAAATATATATATATATATATATATATATACAAAAATATTTTCTTTTAATTTCTTCCAAAAATCCAAAAATATTTTCATTCTTCTTTCAAAATTGAAAAGAAAATTCAAAATTCAAAAATATTTCATTTTTTTAGAAGCATTTCTTTCATAAATTCAAAATAAAATTCCAAAAATATTTTTCTTTATTCTTTAGAAGTTTTGTTTTCTATCGGAATTCCAAAAAAAAACAATAAAAGTCAAAATTAAAAAAAAAATCTTTCTTCTTTCGAAATTCCCAAAAAAAATATTGAAATCAAAAATATTTTCTTTCTTCTTTATAAGTCTTTCTTGCGGAAATTAAAATATTCCAAAAAAAAAAGAGTTAGTTTATTTACTTTATTTTTGGTCTTCCCGAACTACGCTAGTTTGATTCTCATCGGATGTGGGATACGTAGGCAACCCCCATCGGGTCGAACTTCATTTTTGTAAAAATATCCCCAAAAGAGCAAAAAAAATTGTTTTGATTGTAAATAAGAAGGTGATGTCATTCTTGTCTAAAATAGTTGAATGTCTCCAAAAGGGCGCCGGAAGGCCGTTTTTGCAAGAACAACCACCTTTAGTAGTTTTTAAGGTTTTGGCTGTTTAGCAAACACAGCCTTAAAATCTTCTTCCCCGAAGTGCTGAAAGGCCGGATTTGCAAAGCCGGATTTTTTATGAAAATTTTAAAAATTTTTTAGTGATAACCTTTTCTTGAGTCAAAATGAGTCATAACCTTTTAAATTAAATCACCCTAATAAATGTGCAGGATGAGCACAGATGAAAACGAACCCTTCGCAGCTCTTGAAGAGATCCCCTTACAGCTCCACATGTGGTGGAATGACCTAGGAAAAGGTAGCCGAGGAACTGTGATAAAAGTTTTGGGTGGTCTTGTCGGACTTTTTAACATCAAGCCAAGATTGGACGTGATTGAAGCCTTGATACCTTTTTGGGATCCGACTCGCAATGTGTTTCGCTTTTCTGATTTTGAGCTCACACCCACGCTAGAGGAAATTGCGGGTTACGCCGGCCTTAGCGGAAACTTTAGAAGTCGGTACCCGGTGTCACCGAGACCAATATATCCTCACAAGTTTCTGGATATGTTGAGTATTAGCCGGGATATTCAGGATGGGAATTTATCTGGAGGGTTTTGCACTTTCCAGTTCCTGTGCCAACGCTATGGAAATCCCCAAGGTTTCGAAGCACCGAATACTGGTCTGACCCATGCCGGCAATAAAGATAAATGGGAGGCAAGGTGGGGTTTGGTTTTTTTAGTAGCATTCTTGGGTGTTATAATATGTCCGCGAAAAGATGGCAACATAGAATTGGGCCTCGTGGGAATGGTTGATGTCGCAATCAAGAAAGCTAATGGGACATTAGTTCCCCTAATCTTATCTGAGATTTATCGAGCTTTGACCATCTGTCGAGAAAGGGGAAAATTCTTCCAAGGCTGCAACTTACTACTACAATTGTGAATACTAGAACATCTCTGCCACTGTGTCGGGTATATGAACTACGGCATGACCGGTTTGGATTGCATCGAAGAATTTGAAAGCCGAGTGGCGGGGGTTGAATTTCCAGAGGGTACCGAAGCTTGGTTTGCCCACTTGAGTTCTTTAACTTCGGATAAAATTGAGTGGACGTTCGGATGGCTCCCTGCCACCGAAGTCATACACATGTCAGCTAAAGTGTGCTACTTTCTCCTAATGGGCATCCGGAGCATCCAGCCATATACTCCTCACAGGGTTTTGTGCCAACTAGGAAGATTTCAAACTGTCCCCCATGATGAAGATTTGAGTGTATATGTCGTCGAATTGGGCCCAAAGGCTGTATTTCCAGAAGGAAGAGTTCGCCAAGTTTGGAATGAGTGCAGATTTCTCGGACCCAAGACTATGGTGCGGGATCTAGCTAGAGGTGAGGTGGACCCCAATTATATGGTTTGGTTTGGCAAAAGATTTCAAATTCCTCGATAGCCCGAGAGACCTGCTAAGAGATCTCATGTCCAACAATTCACTAATGACTCGCAGGAGCAGTGGGGCTGGTTGGCAAAAGAAGAAAGCTATAGGGCTAAGATAAGTAAATTAGAAGGACAAATCAGAGACCTCAAATTTGGCAACAGTATCCAAGCTAACGCAGATGAAGGGGAAAAGAAAAAGCTAACTCAGGAAAACGAAGCTCTCAAAGCTCAAATCCATAAAATGAGAATAGCTGCTAGAAACCCGGAAAGAAGCCGGGCAGATGAAAGGCTTATAAGCAGTCTGAGAAAGAAAGTACTTGAGTGTCAAGATGACCTAGAAAAATCTGAGGCTAGTCTAGCAAAAGTCCGAGCACAATTGGCAGAGAATGCAGAAGAGCGGGCAGAGTTTGTGCGACAAATGAAAAGAAAATATGAGGGGACAATCGCCAATTTAAAGAGAAAGCTAATCACCCTTGAGAGGCGGACAAACAGGCCAGGAATTTTAAAGCCGATAGGGAACATTGTTATGCTTTGATGGCCCAAATGGATGAAGATATGCAACAATTGCGAAATCAAAATCATCATGACACTCAAGTGTTGGAAGCCCGGAATCAGAAAATCGGGCGTTTACTTCAGGAAAAAGGTATTGTCCGAGAGAGGGTTAGAGCCATTGCCGACTACATCGTCATGAAATACCACGCATGTGAGGATATGACTCAGACCACTTTCTTCGCTGCTGTAATAACATTTGTCCGCCAGATAATGAGTGATTTGGAGCGGCTTCAAGGGGATCTCGCACGTAGTCCCGTGAGACCGAATGATGTCCCACGGGCCCCAAGAGTCGAAGCATTGATGTATTCATGATTTTTCACTAATTTAGTCTGTATTTTGGAAATTATTTTTTAGTCTGTTGGTAGTTTTAAAATTCCAAGAAAAGGAGTAGTTTGAAGTCTTTTGTAATAGAAAGTTTAGGAGTTTTATTAATGAAAATCTGAAAATTCCCAAAAAATTGTTTCTTTATTTTTTGCACTTATTTTTCTTGAACTACGTAATGATCTGATTCACGCGGCGTCGTGATACGTAGGCAATCCTCATCGGATCCGGTCACGATTTTTGTAAATAACTCAAATAAGAGAGGGGTGTGAAAAAGAGAGCCAAAGAAAAACCAAAAGAAAAACGAAAAAAAGGGCAAGGAAAGAGAGGAAAGAAAAGAGTGGAAAATGGGAATAAGAGGAGAAGTACAAAAGCCAAAAGTGGAAAGAAAAAGAAAATTGGGAAATAAGCAGAGCTGGGATGAAACATGCAGCCGTTGCGAAACATGTAGAAACGCATTTAATTGTATAGGTGCATCACACCCCAACGTGCGATTTCCTATGTGTTAATTGCTTCAAACTAACTGGTTTGTTGTCTACTATTGTAAAGGTTTTATAGTAAGGTGGTTGGTTTTGTGGTAGTCTGGCTTCACATTCATACTTCACAAGGTCAAAAGAAAGCGTTGAAATGTCTTCGGAAATTCCTCTGCCAACAGTCCTATTCCAGAGGATAGTCCGATCTCGGCCATCCCAACTTCTGAGTCAGCAACGGCTGAGGAAAATAGAATTTTGCGTCTCCGCATGATGGAAATATGGGACGCCTGGGCCAATGAAAAAGAACCGCCAAGTGCGATCCCTGGATTCCCTGAGCTTTATCCCAGGGAAAGTGAGACCTCCAACATCCCCATAAGTTATCCAAATACCCCACTGGGATATCCTACCATTTCAACCCACTTTGCTGGAACACCTTCTGAGTCTCGCCCCCAGGTGTTAGCTTCAATTGCGGCTTCAAACATATTCATTGTGCCACCTTGTTCAGCTACGACACAACCTGCTTTACCTAGGCCTAACTTTGATTCATCTTCCTTCACATTTCAAGCACCATCTTTCCTAGTGGAACCTCCTCAGTTTCCTACTTATACTTACCCTCAACCACCCCAATTTGAGTTCACTGCGGGGCAAGAAAAGACCACCAAAACTCCTGAGCAAGAAGAGATTGTGAGGAAGATGAGGAGTATGGAACAGAGTCTCAAAAGCATACAAGGCTTGAGTGGACAGAAAAGTGTATCCTATGCCGACTTATGCATGTTCCCTCATGTGCACCTACCATTGGGATTCAAAACCCCAAAGTTTGAGAAGTACGATGAGCATGGTGATCCTATTGCTCATCTCAAGAGATATTGCAATCAGCTGCGAGGAGCCGGTGGAAAGGATGAACTACTCATGGCCTATTTTGGAGAAAGTCTGGTTGTCATCGCATCTGAGTGGTACATGGACCAGGATATATCCCGCTGGTACATCTGGGATGATCTTGCTAGAGATTTCGTCTGGCAGTTCCAGTACAACATTGATATTGCTCCAGATAGGAACTCATTGACAAACTTGAAAAAAAAATCCTCAGAAAGCTTCCGAGAGTACGCAGTTAAATGGCGTGAGCAGGCATTCAGGGTAAAGCCTCCGATGGATGAGGTTGAAATGGTCACAGTTTTCCTTCAAGCTCAGGAAGCTGACTACTTCCAAAATATGATGTCCGCAATGGGTAAACTGTTCGCTGAAGCTATCAAGATTGGCGAAATGGTTGAAAATGGGCTGAAAACGGGTCGAATTCTAAGCCAATCCGCTATCATAGCTACCTTCCAAGCCATTCAGGGTGGGTTTGGAGGAATAGCAAAGGGAAAGAAAAAGGAAGAAATATCCATGGCAGTGTCGGGTGCAAGGAGAAACTATACTCCCAGATCCCTTTTCTCAGAAAGGACCCCGCAACACTATTACCCTCACCAAGACTTGGCCTATACTCCTCAGCCATACTCGGTCATGAATGCTTAGCCTTATGTCCAGTCACAACAACAAGCCAACAGAAATCAAAGTCCATTTCCCAGAAACCAACCTCCTTACCAAACCCACTACAACCCCCGTCCTCCACAAAATAATTTCCACCCTCATGAACCGCCCAAGAGGCCAAATTTCATATCAATTGGCGAAACCTACTCCAGCCTATTACCAAAGCTTGTTCAAATGGGTCTGCTACAGCCTGTTCCTCAAACCAGGCAAAACCCAGCATTACCCGCTTACAGAGCCGGTACCCGATGCGCCTATCACTCAGGGGCAGAAGGGCATGACACGGATGATTGCTGGACTCTGAAGAGAGCCGTGGAGAACTTGATAGAACAAAGGAAAATAGTGCTGAGGGATGAAGATGTTCCCAATGTGACCAACAACCCACTGCCAGCCCACAACAATGGACCGGTAATTGGAATGATTTGTGAGGATAAGGAATTTGACCCAGCATTAAAGGCCATCATTGCCATTGCTGACGAAGAAAAGAAACCAAAAACTGCCCCGAAGCAAGATAAAGGGGAGAAAAAGAAAAAAACCACCCCTCCAAAGTCAGAGAAGAAAATTGAAGTTGAGACCGGGGCAACGCCTCCCAAAGATGTTGTTATCTACGTCCCTCAAGGCCGTAAAGAAAAGCAGATGACATTGAGTCCTCCCAAGAGATTCGAGATGAACAAAACAACCCAGATGTATGCGCCCAAGGGGGCTTATGTGATGCGGGGGCCAATTAAGCCATCGAGGCTGAATGAGCCCGTGGTTATTGGACGCGCGCCACAGAAGCCCATGAAAGATCCTACTGTTGTGCCCTGGAACTACAACAAAACGGTGGTGACCTATAAAGGCAAAGAAATCCCAAGAGAAGTTCAAGAAAATAACCCTGTTAAAAAGTATTCTAATTTGGAAGAGGTGAACAACGCTACTAGAAAGCGCTTCCCACTTAAGAAGCCCGTGAGTGCCGAAGAAGCGGAGGCTTTCTATCAAAACATGAAAATGGCAGATTATGAGGTGATTGACCAGCTTCGAAAATTTCCCGAACAAGTCTCCTTGTTGGCTTTGTTGATGAACTCCGCTGAACATCAGAAGGTATTGATCAAGACACTTAACGAAGCATATGTGCCTGTTGACACTTCTGTAGAGCAGTTGGAGAGAATGGCGGAAAGATTTTTCGCAATCAACCAGATCACTTTCAGCAAAAATGATTTTCCCTCAGAAGGGGGCGCACATAACAAAGCCCTGCTCCTAACAGTCAAATGCAAAGGGCACTACGTGAAAAAGGTTATGTTGGACGGAGACTCTGGAGTAGACATTTGCCCACTTTCAACTCTACAACGCATGGAAATCGGGACCGAAATAATCCGACCCAACAATGTCTGTGTACGTGCCTTCGATGGCATCAAAAGGGACACAATTGGAGAGATCGATCTAATTCTGACCATCGGCCCAGTAGACTTTGAAGCAACCTTCCAGGTTCTAGACATGGACACATCCTACAACTTTTTTTTGGGAAGGCCATGGATTCATGCAGCGGGGGCTATACCCTCTACTCTTCATCAGATGGTGAAGTTCGAGCATGAGGATCAAGAGATCGTGGTCCACGGAGAAGATGAGCAATCAATTTATCGGGACCCATCAGTCCCATGTCTTGAAGTAAGAGAGGGGAGTGAGCACATAGTTTATCAGGCTTTTGAAATTGTGGTTGCAGGCCAGTACAAAGAAGGAAACCCTTGCCCCCAACCCTTCTTTTCTAATGCATCAATCATGGTGGCCAAAGAAATGATCTGACATGGCTTCAAACTGGGGAAGGGACTGCAAGGGATAGTTGAACTTATCACCCTGCCCACCAGTGAAAAGTTCTTCAGGGTAGGCTCCCGACCCACTCCAGCTGATATAAGATGGGCAGATGATAGAAAGAATGATGGTTGGGTCTTGCCTCAGCCAGTTCCGCATCTGTACAGAACATTTGTCAAGCCAAAATACCAGAAGAAAGAAGAAGATGAGGCCTTTACTGCCGAAGAGATTGAAGAGATCTGTGAGGCAATGAGGAAGATACTATATGAAACCCACATGGTCCAGCCAGGGGAGGGCTCAAGCACCGCTGAGGTGCTGTATATGGGATCCAATGCCAAGCTACAGAATTGGAAGGCTACGCCATTCCCAATCAGGCGAGAGTCCCGGTAGATCTGTCCTTCCACTTTTCTGCATCACGAGTTATTTCAGGGTGTAACTCGGATGTTTTTCTTTTAGTTTCCTGTCTTTAAATGCTAATGTAAACCCTGTTATCTTCAAAATTCAATGAAATGAAATTAATATTTCATCGTTCATCTCTCTTTATTCTTTCTGATTTTGTTACTTTTTCTTATTTCTTCTTTCAGTTCTAATAATGCGGCTTTAAATAACATGACATGCTTGCGGACTTCATGCCTAGATTCAAACATGCTGTCTAATTATGAAATAATGAATCAAGAAATGGAATATGATGAAGAAGAGGCTTTTAAGGAAATAAATCGAGAATTGGAACACTTTGAGAATAAACCTAAGCCGAACTTAAATGAAACCGAGCCGGTTAATCTGGGTAGCTCTGAAGAAGTCAAAGAAACCAAGATAAGCATTCACACAGATGAAAGAACCAGGGACGCATTGATCCAACTTTTGTTTGAATTCAAAGATGTGTTTGCTTGGTCATACGATGACATGCCAGGATTAAGTGTCGATTTAGTGGTCCATAAGTTGCCAACCTACCTCGATTATTCCCCTGTCCAGCAAAAACAGAGGAAGTTCAAAATTGATGTCAATGACAAGATTAAAGAAGAGGTCACAAAACAGTTAAAGGCGGGAGTGATCTGAGTGGTTCGATACACCACATGGCTGGCTAACATAGTTCCCGTGCCAAAGAAAGATGGGAAAATTCGGGTGTGCGTTGACTACCGAGATCTGAACAAAGCAAGCCCCAAGGACAATTTCCCTCTGCCAAACATCCACATCCTTGTTGATAACTGCGCCAAACATGAAATACAGTCTTTTGTGGATTGTTATGCAGGATATCACCAGGTGTTGATGGATGAAGAAGATGCGGAAAAGACAGCTTTCACCACACCCTAGGGCACCTACTGTTATAGCGTCATGCCTTTTGGTTTGAAAAATGCCGGGGAAACTTACATAAGGGCCATGACTGTCATATTTCATGACATGATGCATCAAGAGATAGAGGTGTATGTGGACAATGTGATCATCAAATCCAGAACCCAGGACGACCATGTTCGGGTCCTAAGAAAATTCTTTGAGCAGCTACGTAAATATGATTTGAAGCTAAATCCGGCGAAATGTGCATTCGGAGTTCCGTCTAGCCTAGAAACTTTGCTCCAAAGTTAGAAGTGCGGCCTAGAAACTTTGAAGTGGGGCAACGCGTCTTAAGGCGTATTCTCCACCATCATCAAGAAGCCAAAGGAAAATTTGCTCCTAATTGGAAAGGCCCATACATCATCAGAAAATTGTTGCCAAAAGGGGCATTGTATCTGGGAGACATTAAAGGAAATGACTCTGAAACAGCTATAAATACAGATACAGTCAAAAGGTACTATGTCTAATCGTTCTGCAGCAATAATATTATCCGATTGGGATGACGAAGTCTTTCATTCTCGCTACCCCAAACACTCCAATCCTTTGCTAACCCTTTGAGCCGTTTATTTTTCTTTCATTACCCTCTTTGGAACCTGAAAGTGTCATTAAAAAAAACAGAAAAACAAAAGAAAAATCAAAAACAAAGTTTCCTGAACTACGTTCGACTTGATTCCGAAAGGATACGTAGGCAGCCTCTCTATGGGGTTCAGTCACACCAAAATAAAAATCCAAATTCCCTCAAAAGTGAAACTGGGGCAGATGTTGTAATGGTCCTGCGATAATCCCGCTTGAATGGTTCCAAAGTTGTAATTCGATCCAAATCATTTTTACCCAAATCCTTTCAAGTCCTTCCGATCAATCAGTGAGAATGTTCAAGGATCAGAGAATACAGCTACTTGGATCCGATGCAATAAAAATGAGAGAAATAAATGAGAGAGTCTTATTGGTGAAAACCCACACGGGCACCATAAGGCGACGGTGAGCAGAAAAATTGAAGATGAGAGAGACTAGTTAGTGAAAACTCGTAAAGAATACTATCAGGCGACGGTGAGAAGAGAAATAAGAGAGGTCGATTGGCGAAAACCTGCAAAGGGCGCCGTCGATCGAAAAGAAGACACCCCCCACCACTGAAAGAGTCCTGGCCAGGTTTCTTGATTTGGAGATGTGGTTCACAATGAGTTGGATAGTTGTGCATATCGGGTATCCAGTCCAAGAAGCATGTCATGTCTATTGAAGTCTGCATGCACCCCAGATAAATCCTTCTTTCCCCCAAAAGGGACGCTTCTCCTTAAATTCATTTTTTCTTGTCCTTTCTTTACTTTTCCTTGAATCCCTTTCGGTCTAACTCTGTTCCAAAACTAATACAAAGAAAAGGTGGCAAGATTGGTTTTACAGGGTTTTGTTTAATAAAAGCCAAGTCCAAAGAAAAGTACTCAGCCTCAGTGGGTGCATCAAGTCGATCCCAACTGGCCATGATAGTCGATGCTCTGAAATTAGAGTTATTGAAAATGAAAAGAAATCCAAAGTCAAAAGCCCCTAGAAGCATATTAAAATGAAAGGGCCAAAGCCCTATACGGGTGAGCCGTCATGATAAATTTTGAAAAGTTGAGTTTCTCGGTTTTAGGAGAGAGACCAATCTTTAAGAAAAGCCAGCAAGCGGCAGAGGTTCTCGCCAAAAGAGTTGGGCCGAGATCAAGTGATCAAAAACATTGAAGGCTACAAAACCGACCACCGTTTCAAACTAACAATTGTTCTTTGTTTGAAAATTGAAACAGGTGCAATCCAAAGCAACAGTGCAAGAAGCAGGTGTAACCAAATGGAAAAAGAAACGTGCAAGCGCTAGAAATAGCTTAGCAACAATAATCAACCCAAAAGGGAAGTCTCCTCCAAATTCTTTCCTGCATTCTTTTACTAAAAATGAATTGAAAGAAAATAGATAAAAAGAAAATAAAAAAAATGTAGTTTAGAAGCCCCAAAATCAATCTTTTACCTTTTTGCCAACATTAGGGCTCCAATCCCTGAGTTGAGATTTTAGATATAGGGCCTTCGTTCCCTAGTCGCATTTTGCCAACGTTAGGGCTCCAATCCCTGAGTTGAGATTTTTAGACATAGGGCCTCCGTTCCCTAGTAGCATTTTGCCAACATTAGGGCTCCAATCCATGAGTTAAGATTTTTAGACATAGGGCCTCCGTTCCCTAGTCGCATTTTGCCAACATTAGAGCTCCAAACCCTGAGTTGAGATTTTTAGACATAGGGCCTCCATTCTCTAGTCGCCTTTTGCCAACATTAGGGCCCCAATCCCTAAGTTGAGATTTTAGACATAGGGCCTCCATTCCCTAGTCGTCTTTATTGCCAGCATTAGGGCTCTAATCCCTGAGTTGAGATTTTTAGACATAGGGCCTCCATTCCCTAGTCGCTTTTTGCCAACATTAGGGCTCCAATCCCTAAGTTGAGATTTTTTAGACATAGGGCCTCCATCCCCTAGTCGCCTTTTGCCAACGTTAGGGCTCCAATCCCTAAGTTGAGATTTTAGACATATGGCCTCCATTCCCTAGTCGTCTTTATTGCCAACATTAGGGCTCCAATCCCTGAGTTGAGATTTTTAGACATAGGGCCTCCATTCCCTAGTCGCCTTTTGCCAACTTTAGGGCTCCAATCCCTAGTTGAGATTTTAGACATAGGGCCTCCATTCCCTAGTCGTCTTTCTTTTCCAACATTAGGGCTCCAATCCCTGAGTTGAGATTTTTAGACATAGGGCCTCTATTCCCTAGTCGCCTTTTTGCCAACATAGGGTATCCACTCCCTAGTCGAGGTTATTTTAGATATAAGGCTCCATTCCCTAATCTCTTCCTCCTAAAGACACGCAATCCTTATTTTACTGCTTTAAAAAAAAATTAGATTTTAGTTACAAATAACTTACGAAATTTTCCTAGTGAAAACTGGGGCAGAAAAATTTCGTTCGTTTGTTTGTTTTGGTGTCTGAGCAGGTTTGGCCTCGAGGAACAAGGTCTGAGACAACCAAAAGAATGAGTCTCAATCCAAAATAAATAAAAGAAGAAAAGGAGCAAAAAGAAATGAACTCAAAGTGTTGATGTGGAGAAAGATGTGGACTGTTCAAGATATGATTGAAGTCACAAGCTTCGCATGTCCCGCCTTGATCCGAAAAGCTGAAGAAGAATGAACCAGCAGTTGCAGCTAACGAGCATCAAGATTCAGATCAGAGTCTGCAGGAAGAACCAGTCAAGATCAAGGACAAGTTTCACAAGACTCATAGATAGGAATCTTGTAACTCAAAGCTGATAGGCTTGTTTAGTTTCTCTTTGATTTTTGATATAATAACAGGATTGCAGACCGGAGCCTCAACGGAACCTCACTCGACTCCTCAACTCATCATTCCATCATTTTTCTTGAACTACACGCGACCTGATTCCCTTATAACCCGGGATATGTACGTTTTCCAAAACCAAGACTCGGTTGCACCCTTTCTCTTTTCTCTTATCCTTATTTCTTCTCTTTTGAATAAAGATATGTTCAAAAATTAGTCACATGGATCACCTTATCTTTGCTTGAAAACTCTTCATGTTTTCAAGCAAAGAGGGGCAGCTGTGAGCACCTAATTTTTGACAATATTTAAATTTTTTTGTCACTTCTTCTATGTAAATATTTTATGGGGTTTTAACATACAAATTTTTATCTTTGTTATACTTTTTATTATAGGTTAAAAATACAAAATTTTAGAAGGTGAATTATTAATATTAATATTATTTTATTTTTATTCTTATTTTTAAATAATAATAAAAAATCCAAAAAATATTAATTTTTTTTTAAAATTTTCGGGAGAGATTTAAAAAAATAAGAAAAAGGGAAGTATGGAATTAAAAAAAAAGTAAAAGTAGGTGGAATTCTCTTTTAAAAAAGTAAAAGAAAGTGAAAATTAAAAAAATAAAAGTAAAGTTTTGTGGAAATTTTTAAAAATAAAAAGTAAAAGAAAGTTGGAATTAAAAAATAATATAAAGGTAGCTGAAAATTTAAAAAAATTTAAATTAAAATAAAGTAGAATTTTTTAAAGAAAAGTAAAAGAAAGTGGATTGATTTTTTAAGAAAAGTAAAATAAGTGGAATTCTCTTTTAAAAAGGTAACAAAAGTGGGATTTTAAATAAGATAAAAGTAATTAAAGTTGGAATTTAAAAAATAAAAGTAAAGAAAGGTGGTAATTCTTTTTATAAAAAAAGAAAAGCAAAATGTAAGTGGGATTTCTTTTAAATAAAAAAATAAAAAAATCTGAATTTTTTGAAAATTCTCCTATAAATAGAAGAGAAATATTTGAAGAAAAGAAGAGAAAAAATAGGGGAGTAAATTGAGAGAAAACAAATTTTCTTCTTCTACACTAAAGAGAATTTCTACTAGTTTCATTCTTTCTTCCTATTTCTTTCACAAAAAAATATATAATCATTTATTACCTTGTTTAAGACCAAAAAATACCTCAAAAACAGGAGCTTAATCACGCCAAAAATCAAATCCAAAAGCTTCAAACTCAATTTAAAAGATAGCCTAAAATACTAGCCCGAAGAGGTCGAAGTCGAGTTTGGTTCGAAAGGTTTCACTCGTTGCCTTTGATTATGGTTCGTTTGCACATTAAATTTGAAGATTTTTTGCTCCATATGTATTGAATAAGATCTTCATCTATAAAAGGTTCATTCTTATCTTAACCAATATTTTCATTATTTTTTTTTCACCATATTTCCTTTTGATTTGTATATTATATTTTGGTATCTACCAACTTGAAAGATATGAACAAAAAATAAAGGAAGAGCGTCAAAAATAGAATTCGTGAGAGACAGAATGAGTTTCTTCAATGAGATTGTAGTTCATGGGGAAAGATAGGAAGATGTATTCAAAATGGAGAGAGAACGATGTAATAGCTTGGATCCAAATTAAAGGATGTTAAGTCAATAGCAAATTTGATACCGACATGGGTGAATAGGTCCATAATAACTCAAATCATATATTTCTTCAATAATAATTTCATATTCATAAATCATGACCTTACAATAATCTCAAAGTAGTTTTAGGAAGAAACAATCCAATCATGAACATCGTAGCTTGCTTTAGGCGCGATTAATAAATCATCACGGCTATGGGTACGGTTCCCGTGGCATAGTTGTGATATCTAATTCCCAAATGCGGGTGTGTATTTTATGTGACCTGATCATAATAACTTCGAACAATAATAAAATAAACATATCACGAATCGCGGGTGCATTTCATGTAGCGTGGTTCGCGGTGTGTTCCAAAACGGCAAGTGTACGACAATCGTAACTTGTTCAAGAAATAAATTCCATAAATCCTAAAAAGAAGTTAAAATAATTAAAAGCGGTTATAAAGTTAAAATGCACAATAGGTTTAAAATGTGTAGTAAATCAAATAATAGGCCTATTTATAATAGTTAAAGCGACAGTGCTAGAACCACGGAACCCGGGAATGCCTAACACCTTCTCCCGGGTTAATAGAATTCCTTACTTAGAATTTCTGGTTCGCTGACTTTTAAATAAAGTCGAAATTTCCTTGATTTGGGATTTTAAAATAAACCGGTGACTTGGGACACCAAATAAACTATTCCAAGTGGCGACTCTGATTCAAATAAATAATCTTTTTTTCGAATAATGTCACTTAAATTGGAAAAACTCCCTTATATACGCTCGGGTGTGTAAAAAGGAGGTGTGACAGCGTTAATACAAATTCAATACGCCAAAAATATACATAATTAACACAAATGAAAATTGAAGTTTACCACTCGTCTTGTGAATTATGGAAAGCAGGGTATAAATTATTTTCTCGCTGCTCATTCGCCGTCGGTGATAAGTTTAAATCAAGGAAAACTCTTTCATCCGAAACCTGTCCGGCAAAAACTGCTCCATAATAACCACCCGATGACTGGGGGTTATCTCTGCTATGCACAACCTCGTTTTTTGGAACGTCTTCGACCTTCACGTACATCTCCAACATTGTGATTACAAGAAATTCTCGGCATTCGTCCGGAGTCCTCGGAAAATCACTCAAAGTTTCATCATCGTCGATGTTAAACTCCGAGTAAAAAGCAACCCCTTGCGGAGTGACGAAATACGAATATCTTCTGGTTACTTTAAGTATCAATGAACGTTTCCTCACACTCAGTTTTTTGCATAACAACGATATCAATTTATCGTACTCTATTGTAAGTGGCAATTTAACATGACACTGAGCAGGTAAACTGTAGCCCACAGAGTTATTCTCCATCACAACCTCACCCCCCAATATAATGAAACTCTTATTCTACGCTCTTCAGACATAATGAAAAAATGCTGGAGAATTTAAGAACAATAAACGTTTCAACAAGAGGTAACAAAATTTTTGAATGAATTTTTATACAATCCTAACCTCTTTATATAGGAAATGGCTAGCCGAGAATTTTTTTTTATATAGGTATAGCGCCCAAAAGGTTGGCACTATACGCTTTTGAATTATTGAAGTCACGAATTATTGGTGGAGCTAGAAAAATCTATGTATAGCGCCACTATACCTGGCGTTATACATTAATGATGTATATATTGTGCCAGGTATTGTGGCGCTATACCTGGCCATGTCAGCTTTTACAGTATAGCGCCACAATACCTGGCGCTATACCTTAACGGTGCCGTTACTGTTAGTATATAGCGCTAGGTATTATGGCGCTATATATAAAAAGGTCATTTTTTTACCACCTATTTGTGTAGTTTGAGTCCAAAAGAACCACATTTTGGTTTCGGACTCATGCGTGGGTTAATTGTGGGCTAGGTAAACCAAAAAAAAGAGGAAAAACTAGCGCCTATTTATTTGTCTTGTTGCTTATAATCTATTTTAACGTCCGGATTAGTTTATCTTTAAGGACCGAAAATCATCCCTTCGTAAATATTAAACAAAAAGTAGACTTTAACGACTGGAAAAAATTTTGGTCGTTATAGATAAACTTTTAATTCATGTCCCTTCCTTAGAATTTTGTCGTTAAAAGTCAATATTCTTGTAGTGGTGTTTGTCCAGATTTTCTTACCATAATTGGTTTTCCTATCTCATGAAAGAAAGGACAACATACTTACCATACTTGGATTTTTCTTTTAATAGAAGGAAAATATAATTCTTCCATGTTTGGCTGGTTCCTTTTCTTGTAGGAAAAAGTTTGAAGTTCTATAAATTGAAGATATGTCCTTCTCATTCAGTATCATCCATAATTTAGCCATATGAAGTGTGAGAGTCGTGTTTAGGGGGAGAACTTTACGAGACAAATGTTAGTGTGTCACTTGTAAATGCCTCTTCGTGAGGTTGTTCTCTCGATATTTTGTACTCTCTTTTTATATAGCGGATTGTTTATCTCCGCTGTGGACATAGGTCAATTGACCAAAACACGTTAAATGTTTGTGTCTTTTTAATATATTTCTCTTTTGTTGTGTGGTTTATCGTCGCTCAAGGTTTGCGTTACTAATTTTCGCATGACACCTGATTTTTTGTTTGTGTCTTTTTAATATATTTCTCTTTTGTTGTGTGATTTATCGTCGCTCAAGGTTTGCGTTACTAATTTTCACATGACACCTGGTTTTTTCGATCCTAGCATATCTCTCCTCCTACAATTACTGTTTAAACTCCCAAACCTGCAAAGAAATGACGCAAATCTCATCACCAAAAAGTTGAGGTGGAGCTGAAAGATATTTTTATTTCCAAAAATAATAAAGAAAAGCAAAAAAAAAAAAAAAACCTATGTCTGCTTTCATGAATTCAAAAACATCATTAGTCACGTTTAATATACATTGTTAAAGCATGTCAAAAAGCACTTTTTAAAGCTTGATAAACATTTACCACACGGCATGATTTGATAATATCCCTGTCAAATCGATTATCAAATTCTAAATTTACTCCTTCCCATGTGTTGTACGTGTTTGGAACATTATATTATATTAATAATTGAGTGAAAAAGAGTAAAAAAAAAAATGATTAATTAATGAGCTCGTTTTCTTTTTAAATGATTTGGTTTATTACTTACTGTTTCTATGATGGACCCATCTTCGTGGATTTCGAATAAAATAAGGTTTCTGTTGCTTTTGAGGAACATGAATAAACGATTAACAAATAACATTAATATGTAAATATATGAAATTGTCAAACTGGTTTGAATAGTGAATCAAATATTTATTAAATCACATTGGATGCTTTTGTTTAACTACTTAACAATTAATTAGAACTAGCATCAGTACCCGCGCGATACGCAGACAAATCATTTCAAATTGCGATGTAGGTTGTTTGAATCATGAACAAATAACTTTAAAATATAAACCTCTCAGATAAAAATTATATAACATGAGAATTTAATTATGAAACATGATATGAAATTATTGTTCAAATCTCGTAGTGAACAACCAATCTTTTTAATATATATTTGCAACAACCTAACCCCTTGATTTTGGTACTTGTATTTCGTTCCGCTGTCGATATTAAAGAATACTAAACATCTCATATTGTGATCTATCTTGTTCGAGCATATTAGATCATATTATCTTAACAAAATTCTTATTATCACTTTATTTTTATCTGAAAGTGAAATATATCGTATTCATCACATCACTTTTACATAAATTCTTTTTTTTGTTCTTTTGTTATAATTATTGTATTATTTAATATTTAATCATAATATTTTAATTATTTAGATTTATCAGTAATATTTTAAATATAATTTAATTATTTTATTTTATCTATTTTTAAATTCATTTAAAGTATAAGTATCCTCACACTACCTCTATTTTTTATGCACATTCTCTTCCCTACTACAAATGTTAATTAGTTTTTATATTAATGTTTTACCTAGAGCCAAAATAATGTCATATTTTGTTTTAAATTGTAACCTTTAATTAGTCTAAAATATTAATACATAAGTTATTTGATTATCATGTTCCAAATGTATTGAGTTCTCTTATAATTAATTTTGTATTAGATATAGTTAAAATTTATTTCTTTTTTAGCTATAAGATAAAATTTAATTTTTAATTTTCATTAGTAAGATTACCAATATTAGAAATTTATTTTGTATTTTTAAAATTTTGTTTAATCATAGAAAAATATTTCTTAATTGTTTGAACACATTATTTCTAAATATTGTAGTAATATTTTTACTGTCATTTTAGTTCTTTACGTAATATTTTAAAAAATAAAAAAATAATCTCATCTCAAATTCAAATAATTCTTATCATTCTATTTTCTAAAATGGACCGCATTTTAAAAAAATTATGCTATGCATTCAAACTCATACTAACCGCACTCGATTCAGATATTAATCATAGAAAAATATTTTCTTAATTGTTTGAACATATTATATCTAAATGTTGTAATAAAATTTTCACTGTCATTTTATTTCTTTACATAAATTTTCTTTCTTTTTTAGTTTTAAGATTCAAATTTAATTTTTGTAAAATTACCTATATTAGAAATTTATTTTGTAATTTAAAATTTTTATTTTTTATTATTATTTTATTTTTCATAAGTAAGACTTCAATTTCGTGGTATTATCCATAATTTGAGCATTCACATCATAGTTTTAAGAACTTTCTAATCTCAAATTCAAATAATCTTTTCTTTTAATTTCTAATAGTAAATTTCTAATAATTTAACATAATTTTGCTATTTTTTTTAATCTAATATATAGTTTTATTACATTTTATGTGGCTTTTCGTTAACTTGTAAATTTATTTAATATCATTATCAACTACTTTTCTTTAATAATATAAGATAAATATATAATTTTTTTAATTATGAAATAAATATTTATTTTGTTTTAAAAACATTGCTCAAAAATTTTAAATTATTTAAAATTTAATAATATTTTAAAGTATTGTATATTTATTTTATTTTATTTTATTTTCTAAACTTATGATTTATGTAAGATCTTATTTTGCTGCTTGAAATTATTTAATTTTTAAACTCAATAAATCCTTAATATCTTAAGTAAATTTTAGTTTTATTTTATATTTTAACTTACTCCAAAGTATAAATAGTTATAGGTTATCTCAATTTACGTCTTTATATATTTTTATTTTTTTCTATTATAGTTTTAAATTAATTTTTTACCTCCATATTTCTAGATAATATTGAAAAAAATCTATGAGTAAATCAATATATAAATATAAATATAGATATAGATATAGATATAGATACAAATATACATATAAATTTAATTATAGATATATAGATTAGATTTGTCTAAGATCTATTTAGATTATGTATAAGATTCATTAAACTACTTTCATTAATTATGTTTCTATATATAATTTTTAGTTATTAATGTTGTCCTAAAATTACCAAGTGGTTTTATTTTAGCTTGCCACTTGGCTTAACCACAATGCATACTACTCTCCTTTTAATATAATATATATGCATACTACTCTCCTTTTAATATAATATAGATTTCTTAATTGTTCGAACACATTATATCTAAATGTTTTAGTAATATTTACGTATAAAATATTCGTTTGCACGATTTATCAGTATTAATATGAATTTATTATTCTTGTTATTAAAATATCTTTTGTTAATTATTTAATTTTTCTCTTACCTTATAAATAATTTGTATACTTTATGTAAGATTTTATTTGCTGCTTGAAATTATTTAATTTTTAAACTCAATAAATCCTTAATATCTTAAGTAAATTTTAGTTTTATTTTATATTTTAACTTACTCCAAAGTATAAATAGTTATAGGTTATCTCAATTTACGTCTTTATATATTTTTATTTATTTCTATTATAGTTTTTAATTAATTTTTCACCTTCATATTTCTAGTTAATATAGAAAAAAATCTATGAGTAGATCAATATATAAATATAAATATAAATATAAATATAAATACAAATATACATATAAATTTAATTATAGATAAATAGATTAGATTTGTCTAAGATCTATTTAGATTATGTATAAGATTCATTAAACTATTTCCATTAATTATGTTTCTATATATAATTTTTAGTTATTAATGTTGTCCTAAAATTGCCAAATGGCTTCATTTTAGCTTGCCATTTGGCTTAACCACAATGCATACTACTCTCCTTTTAATATAATATAGATACGGCAAGAAAAATGCCCCCCCCCCCTCTTTTTTGGTCAGAAAGATAACATATGTTAATAATTAGGTAATGCATACAGAGGGTTGGGGCCTAACTGGTTCCCTATCACAAACCATTGTTCTATTACAAAGTCGTAAGTTGCTACTAATATTTACAGTTGACATGGTCATCATATTGGAATTATCATCATGACAACTAATTACGCATGAGGATAGTTGATCCATATTGCCACTTTGATAGTTTGATTTTGCCAAGCAGTGTTTTGGCCTGATTGAGGTCCTCCCAAACATGCCTTGTCTTTTCCAAAAATTTGCGCAACAAAAGGAACAGCTTCAAAAACACTTGGCGAATATTCAGCTCCAAAATTGTGGCCTGCCTTTGCTAGTTGATCTGCTACCATGTTTTGCTCTCTGTACGCATGTTGGACTATAGGATTACCTAGCTAGCCTAGATAGCACCTGCAATCATTAATCATATTAGAGAATGCAATATTGTCAGTATATAATAGTATTAGGGGTGTTCATCGGTCGGTACGATACAGTATTTAAACATTTCGGTTCGGTAGTTTCGGTATTCGGTTTCTTAAAATCCTATACCAATACCATACCTAATTAAATTTGGTATGGTTCGGTTTTTCTTCTTTCGGTTTCGGTTTATTCGGTTCGGTAACTTCGATTTGTACGGTTTGAAAACTAACTAGTGCATAGAGCCATACACTCTAATGTTCTTAATTAAAGTACTCAAAAATACAAAACTGAAAATATTTAGTAAAAAATATAAGAAAGTAAAAAACCCATCAAAAAAATGTTTGTTAACAAAACTTTTGTCCAAAACTAGCAAATATTGACCCAAATAGAGAAAATTGTATATAAAAGAATATTTGATCATTAGAAATGTCTTGTTACTTGTTTAGAGTTAATTGATGAACTTTGAGAATAAAGGAAAGTAAAATTTTAGATTTTTATATTTATGTTATAATTGATAATATGTGTTTTGTGTAATATAATATATATTTCGGTATGGTATCGGTATTTCGGTATTTTATTTTAAAATACCAAATACCATACCTAATACTAGTTTTTTTTAAAAACTTATACCAAATACCAAAATTTTCGGTTTCGGTATGGTAATTCGGTATTTACCAAATTATGCCCAGCCCTAAATAGTATGGTAATTTCCTTTGCATCCACCTCCATTTCCAGTGGCCTTACGTTATTTTCATATGCCAGTTTCAAACCATGTGTCAATGCATAGAGCTCTGCAAAGGTGGATGATTCATGTGGTGCAGATCCTGCGAAACCCAATATCTATTCAGCTTTGGAATTTCTAATTAGTCCTCTTATCCTTGCAGTGTTGTCTGAATATGCTCCATCTGTATTGAGTTTATAGAAGTGTGTATTTGGTGGATTCCATTTAACATTTTTAGTCATTGTTGTTTTATGATTAGTCTTATGTGTAGAAGCAACCAAGTATGTATATTCCGCTACTTGTTGAGTTGTAGATTTAAGGAGAATGTTATCCCTAGTCATATTATTAAAAATATTATTTCGTGTAGTCCAAATATTCCATAAACTAATTGGTAAGTAGGTGTTAGGATTTATGTTGAAAGGTAGTTTGATGTTCTTATAAGTAATTAGTTTACGTACCCAAGTTTGTGTGGATGAAAAGTTGGTGATATGATTAATAAGGTGCATGAATCCTAATTCTTGCCAATATTTCATAGCATTTACATATTCAAGGAAAATATGTTTGATTGATTCATCCTCCCTTTGACAGTAAAAGCAAGTTGCATCCTGGATGATTTTAGTATTTTTTAAGTAAAGTCTCGTTGTTAACCTATTGTGGCATAGAAGCCAAATAAAACTTTACATTTTTGGATAGAAATTCCAAATCCACGAAAAAGTATTTAAATGTGTCGTAGATTGTTGTGCCTCTAATTCTAGTTTGGTATACATTGAATGAACTGTAAAATTGCATGTTTGCGTCAGACCATAGTAGATTTGATCTCCATGATTGTGTAATTGAGATACATATGTAGCTTTAATCAAAAGTTTAATATTATGGGGGTAAGTCAAAAGAGACTTTTTTCCAATTCCATCTCGTTTCATTTAGCAGTTTCGGAATTGTTAAATTGCTTTGTTCCAAAGTTAAGGGGACTTGGATCGTGCCTGGTTTTATCCAAGGGTCATCCCAAAATTTAATATGCTTACCATCTCATATCCTCCATTTAATACCCATTTGGCAGTGTTGCCATCCTCTTAGAATGTCATACCAAGTTTTTGAATTATTAATCACAATTCTTTTATGAAGGTATTTATTAATGAGAATCCTTGCCCACATTGCTTGTGGTGGTTTTAAAACTCTCCAAGCAAGTCATGCAAGTAAAGCCGTATTTTTTGGCCTAATTTTTGAATACCCAGGCCACCAATTTCTTTTGGGGTTGTTACAACATTCCATTTAATAAGGTGTATTTTTTTTCTTTATTGAGGTAGCTCCCAATAGAAAATTGCTAGTATGGCTCCATTTTATTAGTGATATGCTTTGAAATCTGAATATACTGCATAATATGGTTGGGTAGATTGTTCAAGGTAGATTTAATAAGAGTACTACGTCATGTCATAGTTAGAAAGTTTGTTTTCCATCCCGCTAATCTATTCTTGAAATTATCTAGAATGAATTGAAAGTCTTCATTTTTAGGTCGTGCCTGGAACATAGAAAATCCTAAATATTTATCAAACGATGTCCGTTCCTTAATAGAAAAAGAGTCAGTTACATAAGTCCGATCAGATTGAGTACTATTTTTTGAGAAATATATTTTAGATTTATCAAAGTTAATTTTTTTATCCTGAACAAAGTATAAAGTGATTTAGAACATCAATTATTGCATGACAACTCTTAGTTGTGATCTTTGAAAACAAAATAATGTCATCCGCAAATAACAACAACAACAACAACAACCCAGTGTAATCCCACAAGTGGGGTCTGGGGAGGGTAATATGTACGCAGACCTTACCTCTACCCCGAGGGGCAGAGAGGCTGTTTCCAGGAGACCCTCGGCAAATAAGAGATGTGAAATTTGTCATCCGCAAATAAGAGATGTGAAATTTGTGTCCCTTCTTTAGTTATGCAAATTGGTTGGGTAATCCATTGATAATGTAATACTTCGTGAGAGCATTTCCATACACATTATGAACAAGTAAGATGACAAAGGATCACCCTGACAAATTCCTCTTGAAGGTGTAAAATATTGAGTCCTAGTACCATTGATTAAAATAGAGGTGGAGGTCGTTGTAACACAGGACATAATTAATGTTATCATAGATGTAGGAATATTAAAATATATAAGTGTCCTCCGAATAAAAGACCATTCTAACCTATCAAACACTTTTTCCAAGTCTAATTTTAAAAGCATACAGGAGGACTTGTCATTCATTTTCCTAAAGTAATTTAAAGCTTCTTGTACTATTATAGCATTATCTGAAGCTCGTTTGCCTTGTTGGAAACTAGTTTGGGTAGGTCCTATTATTTTAGTAATGATTGGTTTTAGTCTATTGACAATTAGCTTAGTAACCAACTTATACAAGGTATTACATAAGCTTATAGGTCGATATTGCTGAATAGTAGCAGGGTTTTTTTTACCTTAGGAATAAGATAAATAAAGGTTTGATTTAATTCTTGAGGCATGGTCTTAGTATTAAAGATGTCATGACAAAATAGAGTGACCTTATTGCCGACATTTGACCAATATTTTTGGTAGAAGAAAGGATGAAGCCCGTCCAGACCTGGTGCTTTATAGGGTTTAAAACTAAATAGGGCACACTTAACCTCCTCTTGCCCAAGAGGCTCCTCCATATGATGATTTTCATATACAGATAGTCGATGAATATTCAAGTCATTATAACTTCTATTAGAACTTAACTTTTCAGCTGTGAACAGTGTTTGATAAAAGGCTAGAATATGTTGTTTTAGTTCAATTTGATCGAAAATCCAGTTACCAACCAAATCTCTTAAACCATAAATTCTATTTCTTCTACGTCTATGAATAGTAGACATATGGAAGAATTTTGTGTTCGCATCTCCTTCATTTAACCAATTGATGCGAGACTTTAATTTTCAAAATTCCTCCTCTAAGCGTAATGTATTACTGTATTTCATAGATAAAATTGTTTCCAAATTTTGTAGGAATGTACTTGTAGGATAATGAATTGAAGCTTGAATTCCTGCCAGCCTAGCTAATAATTTTTTTTTTGTTGGAAAATATTCCCAAAATGTTGTTTATTCCATAGGGTAACTACTGCCTGGAAATGTTTAATCGTTTGAAGCAAAGATTGATCACCAGACCAAACTTTACGAACTAATTTTGGGAACTGTGGGTGTGATACCCACATAGTTTCAAAACGAAATTTTTTTTGTTGTATCCTAGGAGTGGGTTCTAATGTAATTAAAAGGGGACAATGATCTGAATAAGTTCGGGGTAAATGCTTCATTACAGCTTCTGGATACAAGTTTATCCAGTCATAATTTGCTAAAAAGCGATCAAGTCTTTCTAAAATTATATTATCATGTCTACGTTTGTTAGTCCATGTGAAACGAATACCATGAAAACCTAGGTCTATTAATTTACAGTAATTTAGACAGTTAGCAAACTTATCTACTTTATTGTTACTAATATGTAGGCCACCAAATTTCTCCTTAGATTCTAAAACTTCATTAAAATCACCTCTTAATAGCCAAGGCATACCAACAATATTATGTAAATTAATCAAGTTGTCCCAAAGTATATTGTGTAAATAATAGTGATTACTAGCATATATGGCAGAGAACATCCAAGGTGGTTTAGTGGGACATACCTGGACCATGCAGTGTATCTCTTGATCAGAAATTCTCATCTCTGTCACCTTGATACCCTCCCCATTCCATAGTACCACTAATCCACCTATCAGACCATTAGCAGCTACTTGGGACATGTTAGTAAAATTGAAATCATCCGGAGTCTTGTATGGTCATTCATGTTTGTTTCAAGCAGAATTGCTAACACTGGTCTATGATTATCCAACAAAGACCTAAAGTGATGCCTAAACTCAGGATTATGTGATCCCCAACAATTCCAGACTAAGAAATTCATGTAGGAATTAGGATTGTGGATCTGCCCTATTGGAACTAGAGTGACAAGAGATGTCATCTGCTACAGACTCACTGACTGAGTAATCCGATGAAGTGTGGATATTATGACCATGACATATTTCTCCACTTCTGGATTTGTTGTTAGACAAAAGGTGAGGCTGCATGCTTCTAGATCTGGTGGACATTTCATAATAAAAAAAGTTTCGTACTATTCTTTTAGGACGTAAAGTAAAATCCCCTTTAGCCACCAAAATCCTGTTCTTGTTTCCCTCATCTCCGCTAATATTTCTGACAACTCTTACCTTGTTGGACTGTCTAGTATGTGTGGTGAGTGTGGTGGTGTTTGTGGCGGACTCTCCTATAAGTTGAAGCTGTCTAATGGACTCAGTGGGTTTGCATATGGAGAAAGTGGATTGAAAGAGTGGAGTGACTGAAACCAAGGAGCAAACACCTGACCCATATGGTGGGGAGGGTCATAGGGCATCATGTTGATTACTCGGTTCCCATGCAGATTCACTAGGTTCATAGGGCCCAGTGGTGTTGATTCGAAGTTGAGGCTTGATTCTCTAGCACTAGAGGTGTTTGGGTAGTAAACCACTGATTTTGAGTATAGGCTTTCATTCCTAGTCGCATTCCCTCTGTTACAATCTCTGCTAAGTGCGTAGGATTCTGAATGAGGAGAACAACCTCCTGATTGTTCATCTCCATAGTGAATATTAGCGCATATCCCTGTAATCCCATCTCCAACCAAGACTGAAGTGGCTGGTCCATTGTTATTGTTTGTGAAATGTAAATCATTGGGGGTGAGATGTATGGCATCTATGGACCTTACATAGTTAGCCTGGGTAGATGAAAGAACTGATTGTTGGTTTGGATGTTCTCCTGCAGAGACATATAATGGTTGGTGTTTGAAAAGGATGACCTCTGCATCATTGGTAATGTTAAGAGTATTCTGTGTGTGTTCCTATATTTGAGAAGGAGTATGATAGTTATCTAAAGAGGATTGAGTAGGAATAGATGGTGGAAGTTATCAGCGGGTGAGTAAGGTGAGTGGAGTCATGTAGGTCCTCACATGGTTTGTAATGATTATGTTTGCATGGAGATTGAGTGTGTTTTTGGTCTAGGATAGTTGAGGTTACTGTAGCATGCATGATCGTTTGGTCTTGGCTTATTACTGGTTGGGACGTGTCCATTAGGGGTGTAAACAAGATGGGTTTGTCTAATAAAGATTGGTCTTGGGCGGTGACTGTAATACCACGTGGAGGAGGCGGCTGATGTGTTGGTGTTGGGTTAAGTAACCTGTTAGGGATATTTAGGCATGGTAAAGAGTGGTGTATAAGTAGTAGTTTTTTGGGTAGCAACTTGCTTATTAGGTATTGAAGGTTGTGAGGCTATGGTTGGCATGGATTGGTCAGGTAAGTGTAGCAGCATTGGATTTGGTGTTAGCTGTGAAACACTTTCCATATTTTGGTCCTTATAGTTTGGGCTTGCACCAAATCTATCCGGCCCTCTCTTAGTTGGGTCCAAATCAGTTAGACAGTCAAACTTGTTTTGGATGTCCTTATTGGGCTTAGTGGGTATGTATTTATCCGTACTCATCCGACCCAAATGTGCCCTAGTAAGGTTAGGGTACGTACCTGGGCCAAGCTACTAATGTGGTTGTGCTGTTACTGCAACTGCCTTGTTGATGGAGGCTGTGGAGTTCCTGAAAGTGTAGTTAGATTTTCTTGTAAAGGTGACGATTTTCCAGTCACTTTCTTGTGTGCCATCATCATGAAGAGTAGGAGATGATGTTGTTGCCTCCATAGATGAAGCAGCAGCAAACAAACAGTTTTGTTTTGCATGTTCAAAACGTCCACAACTCATACATAGTAGGTTTAGGCCCTCATAGTGAATTGTTTGCCTATGGTGACCTATATTCACATGAGTTTTTAATGGCTTTTCTAGAGGTACTTCAATACATATTCGTGCATATCTTCCCTTAATAGTAGATGAAGTGCATGAATCTCTTTAGTAGTTTCCCCAGCTTCAACCCAACTCTTGGTAGAATTTCCAAATCGTAGAATTCAGTTGAAAGTTCAGAAAGTCTCACCCATATAGCCGAGTACGTAAGCTGTGTAGATGATGCTATGTATTTTGGTCCCATCGGCGAACAGACAGAAAATGGCTCAGTATGAACCATGGACCACCATGAAGAGCCTTCATCATATTCTCTTCCTTTTGATATTTTACAAGAAAGAAATCAGATCCTAAATCAATAATAGGAAGTTCCTCAGTTGGCTTCCATAGGTCTAGGAGCTTGTTTCTCAGAATATGATGGACAATCTTTCTTCCAAATAACTTTATTATAACCGAATATTTCCAAGGTACATATAAACGTGATCTGTCATTCACACTAATTGGAATAAAATTGTCCTCATCATCAGCGTGTAGGATGAGTTCATCAGCTAGGTCAATTGAAGGGATTGTGTTATTGTGATTTTCTAGACTTGGTGAAAGGTGCTTATCGTGTAGAAGGGTTTGAAGGAAGGTTTTTGTTTGAGTAGATGTATTGGTATCATCTATTTGCATAGATCCTATGTCAGTGGTTCAGTGCTTTATTGTTGATTTTGCAGTTGGGATTGCGGTGGATTCATGTTGAGCTTGGATTTTAGATGTGTAGAAAAGATGGTAGCTGGTGGTTTGATAAAACAGTGAAACAAACGGAAAGACGGAGTGTTTTTACATTCTTACTGCACTTAAGTTCCCGATGCCTTTGCAGAAGATAGCTATTGCCTGTACCAACTCTCTGTAAATTTTTACTAGTTTCATCACCTTTACTTTTGAGTTTAGTTGTCAATCTTCTCTATAGAAAAATGGCCCCTTAAGCTGACCGATTATCTAATTTTTGTCCCCTAGATAAAGTTAGAAAAGATATAATTGCCAAAAACGTTCAACTCAATATTTGACATTTTCCATCAAAGCTTAATTCTTGTGTCACACAAATTAGGCTAGTGTTCAAGTTTGCTTTTATTAGGTTTAATTTCATAGGACATATATAAGATTGTAGTATGGGCTCGAAATTCATAATAGGAAAGAGAATTGGATAAAGCTTTTAGATAAAAAAAATCACAAATCCCTATTAGTAATGTGTTATTAGGAGAAATCAACGAAAACAAAACGCCGAGACATTATTAACATACTTTTTAATTATCATTAAATCTATACTAGTGGACTTGCGACTTAAGCTAGCAGACTCAGCTTTAGCTTAAGCTTGACCGAGAACAAAACAATTCTCTCTTTTTTTAACTTCTTTTCTTGAGATAGAGCTCGCATTTGTGCATAGACGATCCACATATATGAAGCATACCTATAAAAATTATGAAAGAACTTGTTGAGAATTTTACTCAAGTTCACTTAGTTTGCCTTTCACGAAATGAAAAGTGAAAATCATTTTGGGATAATACCATAAAATAACCCCTTAACTAGGCTTTAACAAGGACATTTTTTGGTCAAAACTCATCCTCTTATTACATTATAATGAGCCACAAACTCAAATAGAGCTAAGGTAAAACTTAGCTAATATTCCACGAGAACCAAAATAGGATTTATTACACACGAATAGGACCAACAGTAGGAGCTTTCTCTATGCGCAACAATGGAACAATAAGGATACATAAGAAGTACATAAATAAGTGATGATCAGAAGGACCAGTTTTCTGGCGAGATTACAACATTAGCCTAACATTGTTAGGATGGAAATTTCACAACTATTGATTTTCTGATGTTTGATGAAGCAAAGAATTTTGACTTGTTGAAGAGTCACCTAGGAACTCTGATCTCAACTTCATCAGCAACCTTCCAAGATAGTTTAGGCCTTCTCCATCTCGACCTCCTCCCCAGAATAGATCATGTGGTGAACCCTCCACAAGAACAGAGCCCGCAGTTGAGAGCAACAAAGAGTTTAAATAGGGGTATGTCGTGAACTTGCATTTTAAGGCCTTATACATGGCATCAATCTTGACAGATTCCCAGTCTGGTCTTACCTGGAATACACAGGAAGAAAAGAAGGGAATGAATAGAAGTTAGAGCTTAACTGCATTATACACTACGGACCATTAATACAGGGATAAAATGTCCTATTGGGATGAAGCAAAAAAGAGTATGGTGCAAACCAATAGCCTAAATCGTAAAGACCAAGTATTTCTTGCGTACATCAGAAAGATTACGTTAAGATGGATGGTCCATGTCCAAATTTCTTAAACATGCTCAAAATAGAAAAGGGATTTAGAAACAAAACTCTTTAAAACAGCAGAATACCTAAAGACCCCCCTAAACTTGGCGTGTTTTATCCAAGTCCCCCTTAAACTTTATCTAGTCCTAATTACCCCCTTGTACTTGGTATTTTCATAGTCCATACCTCCTTAACTCATACCAAGCTTATAAGCGTGTAATCTGTCATGGGCTGCTTTCCAGACACGCCCCATGACCCCTTGGCCGCGCCCCATGGCGGCCTAGCAAGCCTCACAATGCCTAGCGCCATGGTCGGCCCCGTGGTCTTGGCTGCGCCAAGTGACAAGCGCGCATGCGCCTCTGTCGCCCCACCGATGCCTCTCGCCAGCGCCCAAGGGCTGGCCAATGACAACAGCGCCGCGCGCCCTGACAATGCCGCGCGCGCAGATCCTGATGCCTCGCCAGCGCCCAGCTGCAGGCCCATTCCAGCAGCGCCTCGCGCACAGACCCTGATGCCAAGCACCAGTGCCCAGCCTCAGGCCAGCACATCAAGTGTCGCGCGCGCCCACAGCAACGCGCGCGCAGACCCGCAAGACAAAGATGCTGCCATCGGACTTAGTTTTTCCTTGTAATAATCTAAGTCCTTTTCATTGTAATCATAGACTAGTTTTCATCATTTTCATTTCAGTGTGCTTCTACAGCTTTATTAGGACTAGTCTTGTAATGTTGGTTTATTTTTTTTAAGCATTATTAAGGGGGACCAAACAATCAAACATTTTCAAGCAAGCATTTTCTGGTGTCTCTCCCCCTCGACACCGCATCATTGTAATCATCATTTTCATTCAGCAATAAAATCATCATCATCATTCAAAACCCAATTCTCTCTCAGCTTCCGCAATTGCTCAGGACATTGATTTTCCCGCACGGCACTGACAATCTAGTCTAGCGTGCGGAGGGGACCTCATTGGCGGACAACAACCGCACTGACATCGGTTGCTTAGCCTTACGTTGCCCTTCCAAAGAACATCAGGAAGGCGTTGCGTAACAAATCACACGCCTACCAGATTGGAATAATAGCTGATGTGGCTGCCACATTGGCAAAAAAAAACCTTTTAATTACCTGAACTTAAATAATTTAGTCTGAAGTTCAAAAAATAAAAATAAAAATCCAAACTCAAAATAACAAAGCATTGATATTTTTCTCTTATATATGTTAGAGAAATTTTAGGGCTTTCCTCAGACGATTTCCCAAGCTCGTACTTCCAACCCATCTCTGTTGACTTTTGGATTGGGTTTAGGGAGTTAGAAAATCTGAGTTTCTCAAAAGTAAAAATTCCAATCAATTCATCACTGTAACTCTCTTTATAAACAATAGTAACCCACTAACAGAGGCAACCAATAAATAAGACTAACAAACAACAACAACAACAAACCCAGCTTAATTCCATACGTGGGGGTCTGGGGAGGGTAGTGTGTACGCAACCTTACCCCTACCCTATAAAAGCAGAGAGGTTGTTTCCGATAGACCCTCGGTTTAAGAACGGTAAAAATAAAGCAACAAGCAATAACAACAGTAATATAGTAAGTAATGGAAGCGAGTGACTAAAAAATATCTAATAAAGAAAGAAATGAAAAAAAAGAAAAACGAGAAAAGAAGAAAAATCAGTACTTTAGTGGAGGATGAAAGAAGTTATATTGAAGAATATAAAGAAATGGCCGTTGAAATGGTTGAAAAGTAAGGGAATGGTATTTTAATTTGTATTCTCCCAATTGAACAATAAATGTGGCTGTTATTTTTCATTCTCACGCGGTCAAAGGACATGTGAAATCACTTTCTCTGTCAGGTGGCCATTTGAGGGGGTAAAGATGATGGAAAAACCAAGTACAAGGGGGTAATTAGGACTAGGTAAAGTTTAAGGGGGGCCTGAACAAAACGTGCCAAGTTTAAGGGGGTCTTTAGGTATTCTGCCAAACTTTTTAAAGTGTGGAATCCCAAGGTATGTTTGCTACTGAACTACAACTCTTCGTTGCACACTGGCAATACTTCCAAGTTACAAATTGTCCTCTGCATAGTACTGCCACCACATATCAGCGTCACTACTTTTTTGAAGCATCTTTCTCCGGAATTTGACCTACTGCATCCTAGACCCTGGGATTGTGGATAGTACACCAGTACTACTGGGGATCTGCTGTCTGCCAGTGATCTTTCCAAAACTCCTTTTTTTATTTTATAACACTTCATTGTTTGAGTTAATTAGCTTTACCTCGTAATGAAAAACAAAACACTTTCTGTTGGGTTTAAATTTATTTATTTTGGCTCAGTAAGCCACTTTGGAGATACTATCAAATAGGGGGTAGGTAGCTTCTGACCTCACCCAATTTTGGGCCAAGTATTTACAATACAATTGATCATGTTGTTCCACCTAGTTTGAAGTGGCATGCTTATGCTTTCTGGAACACATGAGTAAAGCAGCCTAGAAAGAAAGAATTACGGGGAAAATCATAGTATATGGAGAAGCAATAGGAATATGTTGTAAGAAGAATGTAAAGAATACCAGATTAGGTTGCTGCCTCTGTATTCTCCTTCCTATTCGTGCTGCTTCCTCAGGGCTCTTTGCACATTGTATTTCTTCCATGCAGCTCTTAGCTACAGGATCAGATGCCCCAACAAACTTTTGTGCCTGCAATTAAAGAACTAGTTATCAAATGTCTGAAAGGTGCTGCAAATAATAAAGTCTTATCTTGATGTTTTTCAAGAAAATGACCTGGTAATAATGCTCTACACTGGACCAGGTGACAAGTTCTCCATTTTCATTAGGCATTTGAAATGGATGGAGAGAGAAGTTTGAGAAGCCACCATATGGATCCCATGTCTTGTAAAAGAATATGATGCTTGATTCATAAGGAGAAATGGTAGGATCAATGGCCGAAGTTTCTTCTACCGATGGAATAGTAGGTGTCAGATCAGGAACTGGCTGAAGAAACCCACTAACAAGTATGTCGGGTCCAATCTGGACATTCATACAGCTTCAGAATTTAAAATTTAACTACTAGTCATGTTGAAAGGTAAGGCGAAAGAGAAACACTTTTTTTTTTTTTGGGGGGGGGGGGGTTGGTTTGGGGTGTGGGGTGAGGGGGGAGAAAACTTTGCAAAGGCGGCAACAAGGTTTCAGTTTATCTTGTTTCAATTTTTGAAAATGTTGAATAGCGAACCCTACCTGCAGCTTCACCGAAGAAATAATACCAGAGAATTGACATTGAAAATCCATCAAAGTAGAGCAATTGAAAAGGCAACATAACTCTTAGCATTTACCATTTATCGCTTCATCGCTTTAATCAATAAGCCCTGGCTTCGCATAGCTTCATTGCGTTAAGTGATAAAGCGCTTAAAGTCATGGCTTTTAGAGCCTGTTTGGTCAAACTCCCAGAAATTGTTTATTTTGAGAAGCACTTTTGTCAAAATATGAGAAATATTGTTGCAAAGTAACAACTTGTGTTTGGCCAATTTATTCGAGAAGTACTTTGTTCAATATTTGATAAACATATTGTGTTTGACCAATCTTTTCAAATAAAGCTTTTGAGTGTCAAATTACAAAAGGAAGTATCAAGATTCATTTTACAACTAATACTATTTAATAAGAAAAATAATTTAAATATTATCATGAAAGACGTCAATTAAATCTTTATTTTATATAATTAAACTATAAAACATAAAATTAAAATATATATTGAAATTTTGAATCAATATAAATATAGTAAAACCAAAAAAAAAGGAGGAGATGGTTGTATTTATAATTTAGAGATAGATGGGCTAATATAATGAGGGATAGTTTGGTAAATATAAGTTTTTTATAAGGATATTTATCTTGAAAAAACTAATTTTCTACTTCTGCTTAAGAAGCAGAAATTTGTAGCTTCTTTCTCAAAGAAAGAGATTATTTATGCTGCTACCTAAAAATACTTTTTCTTGTTGGCCAAACACCTCAAATATGGCGGGGTGGGTTGAAAGTGTTTATTCAAAATCTAATGCGGGGCGGGGCGGGGCGGCTGCGGGTTTCCTTGCGGGTTTACACCATGGAAATTACTATAGACCGTACAAAATAAGGCAAGCAATAATATAGAGTGACTAGAGAATATGACTATGCAATTATTACGGTTAAATATACAAGACATTCACCTATACGTGCCAAGGACATTGTCCACTACTATTATATCATATTTCACTTAAAGTATCAGCAAACATATATGAGCTTACATATTATATTTAAAACTAGTTATAAAAAATTAATATTTCTTACATGGAAATTTATCAAGTATAAGTTACTACGTAAATTTAGGTATACGATATGCTGATGTTATTCTTTTCAATTCATTTATTTTCTAGTTTTTATGCTTTTCTATTCATTTAATTTTTTAGTTCTTACGCGTTTCAATTTATTTATTTTCTATTACAATCTCTGAAAATAGAAATATAATATTTGGATCCATATGAGGGATTTGAGAAACTGGAAAAAAATAAAATATTAAACTTGTGTTTTCTTAGCAAAAATAACAAAATGAAAGAAAGAAAAATGCGGGCCGGGGCGGGTTGAAATTTTGCGGGTTAAGCTCCAACTCGCACCGCACCTGCCCCATTGCCATTCCTGCCAGAAATTTGGACAAGGCCAAAACAAGGAAAATGCGCAGGCTGTAACTTGTGCGCAGTAGCACATGATACATAATTAAGGATTAAGCCAGACCAGACAGCATTACATGCATTTCCCTTATTTTTTTAATTTTTTTTTTGTGTGGGGGGTGGGGGGGTTGTGCGGATAAGTGACAGCAATACATGCATCTATTATGCGCATCATCAGAGATTTTAAAGGAGAAGAATATTGACCTGCTCATAGCAAACATCAATTAGTTCCAGAGCCTGGGTCATCTCTACCATTCCAAGTTCACCGACTGGAGACGGTGCATTCTTCCCACCTATAATTTTGGGAGCAACAAATGCATGTACCTGCAGTAAGTTTGAAATATATAACTGCAAAACAAAACTAAAAATTCCTATCCATATGCAAACTATCTGAACTTTCCTTAAGCAGAGCAGAAAAAAGTGCTTAATAACTCAGTCAACTAGAAGAGCTGCCAACAAACAGGACTGATGAATTATTAATAAGACGAAGACGACCTTAAAGGCTGAACTGTAAGCAAAACAAAGGAAGATACACAAACCGCTGGAGTTTGATAGACTATGCTCTGAGCATTGACAGAAACTTTTGATAGTACAATGAATAATAAAAAATGAACCAAAAGGAATCCATGCACTAGACAAGTCACACTGACACTCTTATTTAGTTAAAACACAATGAGATATATCCTTGCATTGGCTCATCTGAAGCAAAAAGCCCCTGAATCAGGCAGCTCGCTGTCATTCACTGGTGTAAAAGAACAAAAACTTCTAAAACGGTTTAAATAGAAAATCAAAATTAGCCTTTCAGTTGTATACTCTCCATTTAAGAATTAAAGAGGCTAAATCAAATATCTTCCTTACAAGTAATAAAAGCTCAGCAGGAGAGTAAAAAATATGAGAGCAAACCTTGTGTATGACCCCAGAAGAAATAGCAGATGCAGCCAGTGTCCCTCCACACTCCCACAGAATTGAGAGGTAACCACGATCATATAAATACCCCATAACATCTCTAGGATCTAAAATATCAAATTCAACCACTTCAACGCCTTTGGATGCAAGCAATTTTTGAAAACTCCTCCTTGCACCTCTTTGTGTAGCAACTATAGTGGGGACCTCAGAAACATTCCAAATATGTGCTTCTTCTGGAAGATCAAGAGTTTGAGATAATACAATACGTCGGGGAAGATGGCTGCCACCATGTCTAACCGTCAAACGTGGATCTGGAAACCAAAATCAAAAGTATAGTAACAGTAAAATATCTGGGGCATCTCATCAAAGTTAAGCAGCATAAAGCCATTTTCAGTATCTCTACTAAAGCTGACAGTATATTAACAACATTCGGACATTTATATAGGACTGGGAAGAGTCATACTGTCTCTGCGCACAGTATTTCCTCCAACAATAACAGCATCACTTCTACCCCTCATTTCAAAAACACGAGTTCTTGACTTTTTGCTACTGATCCATGATGCATGACCACTACTAGCAGAAATTTTCCCTGTATACACCATAATGTGACAACGGGTGATTTTTCAATTTGTTAATGAAAATTGTGATTTGTTACCATAACAGTGCTGCAACATAGGCTCTGCGCTCACCATCAAGTGTCATTGCATACTTGAGAACAGAGAACGGTACTTGACACGCAGCTCTATAGAGCAAAGGAGCATTGACAAAAAGGCAGGATTTCACAGCGTCCTGAAAATTATAGACCGTAAGTGTTAACTCTACACAGAGCAGAAATTAAAGAATGTATGAATTAGCTCTAAAAGGCGAAAAACTCCCATGATTTATTAAAGCAGCATCTATAGTGTATTGGGTTTACGTTTCGTCTTTTTTCTTTTTTGAGTCTTAAAAAACAAATACTCATTTATCTTCAACAAAGATCTAGAACTGATCATACTAATGCAAATACTAAACCATTTGTTGTGTCTTGAAATTAGTGGTTTTATAGCCTGTTTGGCCAAGCTTCTCAAGAGGCCAAAAGTGTTTTTTTTCCCAAAAGCACTTTTTTTTCCTAACTTGAGGTGTTTGGCCAAGCTTATTTGGGGTAAAAAAGTACTTTTGGGAAGAAGCAGAAGCAGTTTCAGAGAAGCACAAAAAAGTAGCTTCTTTCCAAAAGCAGAAGCAGTTTTGGCTTTTCTTCTTACCTAAAATGCCCTTAACAAAATATAGTATATACCAAAATAATCCTTAAACCTAATATTTAGGATATTAATTTATAAATATTTCTTCTTATTTTTAGGAAAACTTTCTAATATATAGTGAGGGGTTGCTCTGATGGTAAGCAACCCCCACTTCCAACCGAGAGGTTGTGAGTTCGAGTCTCCCCAAGAGCAAGGTGGGAAGTTCTTGGAGGGAAGGATGCTGGGGGTCTATTTGGAAACAGTCTCTCTACCCTAGGGTAGGGGTAAGGTCTGCGTACACACTACCCTCCCCAGACCCCACTAAGTGAGATTATACTGGGTTGTTGTTGTTGTTGTTGTTGTTTCTAATATATAGTGACTTTAGGGGTGAATGCTTTTATATTTGTTTAAGGAATTTTAATATATTTAACTTATATTAAAAGAATTAAGTACTTTTTAATTTTATTTTCATATTTTACTTAAATAAAATGATTTGTTTTAATTATTGCATGTAATAACAAAATTTTGAGATTATTTATTTCCTTATAATATTAATTATTAAGTAAATCTATTCATGTCCCTATTCGTAATTTGACACTTAAAAGCGCTTTCTAAAAAGCTTGGCCAAACACAAATTATTTCTCAAAAGTGCTTTTCAGACTAATTAACGAAACACAAACTGCTTCTCTCCAAAAGTACTTTTTTCAGAAGCATTTTTGAAAAAAGCACTTCTCAAAATAAGCTGATTTCTCCAGCTTGGCCATACATGCTATTAGTTTCTAATGTTATTTCAAATATTATGCATCTAAACAAGGGTTAAATTACAAAAGATTTCCCCCAAAGTTTATCCACATAGCAGTCACCTTCTTCGAAGCTTTGAAAGTGATAAAACCTATTTTTCTCAGTAAGCAATCAAACTCAGTTTATTTATCTGATCAACTTTCCCTTCAGGATATCATATTTTGAAGCGTCTCTAGAATAAAAATAAAGCTTTAAACACTTCATAGCGATGCGCACACACAACTTTTTGAGAAACTACTACTCCGTCCGTTCCGGTTTATGTGAGCCTATTTCCTTTTTGGTCCGTTCCAAAAAGAATGAACCCTTTCTAAATTTGGAAATAATTTAGTATAAACTTACAACTCTACCCTTAATGAGAAGCTTTTATACCCACACAAATACTCTGGGCCCCTTTTTAACTTGTTTAGGACCACAAATTCCAAAAGTCTTCATTTTTTCTTAAACTCCGTGGCCAGTCAAACAGGTTCACATAAATTGAAACGGAGGGAGTATTATATTATAAAGGGCAAGCATGATGATCAACATACAAAAACAAGTTTGGGTACTCAAAACCTAAAATAAGGAAGGTTACTGTAATATATAAAAACTACAGGAGAGGTGAAGGTTATAGAAAGAAGCCTCAGGCGAAAATACTGCTCACGACTTATATTTTTTAGATATATGTCTGAAGATTAATGCATCTGAAAGTCGACCAATATCAAACAGCCACAAGTAATTTTGAGCAAAAAAAAAAGGAACAAGTTTCCAATCCCCCAACCTCCAATACAGACGTCAGGAAGACAGCAGACTACCAGGTTTCTGATGATCCTCTGTAATAAAGCTTGGACCAATCCAATTAAACACTTTAGCCTGTTGTGGAAGATGGCAAGGAAAACAGAGGCATTGGCATGTATCTTGGGATCCAAAGTAGGAGCATCTTGGTTTGCTAAGTGTCAGAATTTTGTCACATGATTGTAAAAGAAATTTGTAGTGCTCTTACTTTGCATTCCAGGACGCTGGCCAATGCCTGTATGTTCCTGCCTTCATTCACCAAAAACAGGAAGCTCTTAGACAGATCAGTAATCCAAAAAAAGCCTCAAATATTAGTAGCATTCTCTCAGATACATGATTTGCTGCTTCTCTGCCCCATATAGAGGCAATGTGTTATCTGCGTAGAAAATGTGAGATATCTTCACCTTCTAATTGTTCCCTTCTAGCACAGTGAACCCTTTTAACCATCCCCTGTCCATGGCATTATTTAGCATTCAATTGAAAGCTTCCATAACTATACGGAAGAGAAAAGGAGAAAGAGGATTTCCCTGCCTCAAACCACCTCTACTGAATAGAAAAGGCACCTCATTCCTCTAGGGGATGGAAAGAATCACTATGGACTACCCTTTACTGACTGAAAAGTAGGCTATGGAAATATAAGCTTTTATCCAGTTCATCCATTTAATGCCAATCTCCATAATTTTAGTGCCTCTAGTAAAAATTGGCAGTTCACATGATCATACATCTTTTCCAAGTCCACCTTACAAACAATTCCAGCTTCTTTCTTCCTCATTCTGGAGTCAAGGCACTCATAAGCAATGAGGGAAGCATCCGCTATTTGTCTTCCTAGGATGAAAGCCATTTGAGATTGTGCCTCCAACTGATCCATAACTGTTCTAAGTTTGTTAGCGAGTAACTCAGAAAGCACCTTGTAAAAAGTAACAATTAGACTTATTGGCCGAAACCCCTTAACTCCGTAGCACCATTCTCCTTAGGGATTAGGACAACGTAAGAAGCATTAAAACTTTTCTCAAACCTATCACGAGTGTGAAAATGGTTGACGGCCATGATAAGAACAGACTTGATGATGCCCCAGCATTTCTTGTAAAATTCCATTGTAAAATCATCCAGGCAGGTGCCTTATAATCTCTTCATCAAAGGGTCTTTGCATCAGCTGATTTTTTTATCTGAAATGGTTGGAGTGTTGTCTTATACCATGAAAGCCTTCAATGGATTGAGGATTTGTATAGAGGCTCATAGAAATTCAATATTTCACCGCTTATGTGCTCTTCATCTTCCACTAACATCCCATTTGATTCTAATCGATTATTGTGATTGTATATCCAATGAGCACTCACCATCTTGTGAAAACTGTATTTTTGTCTCCTAATTCAAGGTAGAACCGCATAAGCACCTGGACATTTGTCTCCATGACATTTCCTCTAATCTTGCACTTCCCTCCAACTCCATGGAAGATTCATCTTTGAGGAGTTTTTCATCTTCAGTGAGTTTCCTGGTTTGCTTCCTTGCCAAACCACTGCACCTTTCTCAAAATTTCAGATTTCCTATGTTCCAACCTTCCAAAGATGTGATGATTCCACTCCTTTAGCTTTGCTTTTAGTTGCTGCAAATTTTTAGCAAAAATGAAGTCCGGGCTGCCATAAATGTAAAAGTAATTCCACCATTGTTTCACCAATTCCTCAAAAACTTCATATTTCAAACCAAGTGAATTGACCACCAGTGAGTACCCATGGCTAAAGTCACCACAAATTACCCATGGCTCGGTGATGAGGCCCTTAACTGCAGATAACTCAAGCCAAGTTTTAGACCTTCAGTTCTGTTTGTGGGGGCTTAAATCACTGAAAGCACCCATTCAAAACAAGTGAAGAGATTCCTGAGGTGCACTGAGATAGAATGTTGGCCTCCAAGAGCTTTTGTTCCTTCCCAAGCTTCTTTATCCCAGATAATCCAAACCTTTGACGCTGATATTTCCACAATTGAAGAAGGTATAAACTTAGGGGGATGAAAAGCTTATGCAATTTGCTAAATTTCGGGTGTGACCTATGTTACACAGTGAAGACTGACGAGAATTATTTTACTTAAATTAATTCTTCGCCATATTTAAATATCTTAGTTTGTTTTGCAATTTTAATGTGAAAATTCTTGGTAAGGAGGAGTCTGAATCGGAGAGGTGGAATTTAGTATATAACTGAGTATGGTGATTGAATATAAATGCTAATAATCTGACGTGAACATGATGTGTGATTCTTTTCGAAGACGATATCCTGCAATGCATGCCTCCACTTCTGAGAATTACCATGAATATTTGAATTCTGGGGAACCATAAGTAATTTGTCAAAAGATTTCTTCTACAGGTAGCAAACTGAGTATATGGTCTGATTTTACAAAAACATTTAGCATCATACCATTAATGAGGTACTCTCTTTTTTTCTTTTCTAGAGACTTCTAATCTCATCAAAATGTGAAAAGTAGACAGATATTCCCCATAACTGCGAGGTAAAAAAAACAAGGACACATATGATGAATAAAATCAGAAGTGCAGTTAGTGCTGTGGTTTCCTTGTATCATGTAGTATGTTTTAATTACTCCAGAAACTAAGAATTGAGAGCTAACAAAGAATTAAATTGCCATACAGAAGCTCATCAAGTGCATTGTCCTGGATGTACTACATATTAAATTTTACCTCAATAATCTTATTCTGTGTATCTTCCCCAAGCACATCAACTTGAAGGCCTTCACTTCTCAACGCGTGAATGGCATTGCCACGAAGGTGTTGCAACGGATTCCGTATTCCAATAACAACTCTACTAATTCCTGCCTAACAAAAATGTATCAATCGCATTTCCAGCTAAACTTTAACACAAAAGCATGTATATGATCAACTTTTGCAATCAGTCTTCCTGGCTAATAAGGTGGTAATAAACAGATGAACTTTTAAGTGTTACATGAACTTCTCCTCTCAGCAACTTTGCATTTACCGTACCATGCTCCTTAAAGCTATAAAAAGTGAAAAGGTTAACGCCAGCTGGATGCATTCCAATTAAAACACAAGTTGTTAACAGCAGAATTAACTATTGACTAGTAGTTGCAGAGCCAAGGATTTATACAAAGGGATTAAAAACAATAGAATGTCACACCTAGGATTCGAAGCTGCGGCCTAAAACAATTTTTGAGTCCACTAGATTTTTCCCTTATATCAAGGGGATTCAATTGCTTATACATAACCATAAAAATACTTTTTACCCTATTTTCACAGTATAATTTGAATCCCTTTTCCATTATTTAGCTCCACCACTGTTGGCTGGGCGGACAAGCATGGACTTCCGTAGAAGCCAAGAATTGAACTATTATCTATTCATCATAGCATCATGGTCCATTTTCCATTAAAAACGGAGGTGCAGTCAGTCAAGCAGCAAAATGATGAGAATCTGGACAGTCCCAAATGCATGAAACACGTATGTTCCGAAAAGTAAGAGACGCGACCAGGATCAATTGAAGTAATCTATTGCTTTCTCAATCTTATGTAGCAAAAACAGAGGCGGATGTAGTGTGTTAGTTATGGGTTCAATTGAACCAATAACTTTCGACGCGGAGTAGAAATTTATGTGTAAAAATTCATTAAAATTGTAAAAATAATAGATTTGAACCCATAACTTTAAAAATATAATGGGTTCAATGTTAAAAATCTTAAAAGTTGAACCATAGAGTTTAAATACTGGATCCGCCTCTGAGCAAAAATACAGCAAACTAATCTAGTAACTGTCTTATATGTGTAAGGAAATATCATTTGCGATACCCTTCTTCTATATGCTGTCACTATTTGAGTAAAGATATAGATTATATTGAAGGAGAGAAAGTCAACTAAGTAAATATACCTTGATCAGGGCAGAGACTGCACTGCTATTGCTGTGACAGTCTCCAGGTTCCATATTGAGATAAGCAGTGGCACCTCGACACCGCTCGACGGCGGCTTCAACAGCCTGCACCTCCGCCGGAATTGTCCCTTCGGCGTATAAGTAACCTTCTCCGACCACCGTACCTCCACCATTATTGGGATGGGCGATTACGCAGCCGAAGTTAGGATGAGGAGCGGTGAATCCCGCCGATTTGTCAGCTAGCTCGGCAGCACGTTTGATGTACAGAGAATCAAGCGCGTGGAGAGAGGAAGCGGAAGCGGAAGCGGAAGTGTAATTGTTGTTGAAAGAAGAAGAAGCATTAATGGGTTTGCAGAGAAAGGGAGTAGCTAATCCTCCTAGTAAATGAGCCATAGATTTTGCAGAAATGGGTTTGTGATCACTCTGAATATAATTTGCAGAAAAGGATATATGGAATATTGAGGATGGAGTAACCTCAGCTTAGATAACTGGAGTTAGCTGTTGACTAAAAAATGTGATTAGTTGAGTAACTAATTAGTGTAAAGTAACAATAACAACAAAAGTCTCACAAGTGGGATAACAAGTGGGATGAGAAGTAGCGTGTATGCACAACTTACTCGTACCCTATAAAGATAGAGAAGTTATTTTCAAAAGATATCGGCTCGAAAAAAGGAATAGAAACAAGTAAATATTAACAATAAAGGCCAGAAAAATGATACCAACAATGTATGAACCGGAAAAATAGATGGAAGAAAGCAATAGCAACAAACAATAACAACGATAAGGTACTAAAAAATCAAAGCGGAAGATAGTACGAAAACAGACATAATACTACCAATCTAAGAACAACGACAAGATACTAACAGACTGGCCCTAATAAACCCGAGAAAAATATACAGCGATCTATTACCCTTCTACTCTAATCCTCGACCTTCATACCCTCCTATCAAGGGTCATGTCCTCGGTAAGCTGAAGTCGCGCCATGTCCTGCCTAATTAACTCTATATAATACTTCTTAGGGCGCCCTCTAGCTCTTCTCATACCCGCCAGAGCCAACCGTTCACACCTCCTTACTAGAGCATCTAAGCTTCTGCTTCTCACATGCCCGAACCATCGAAGCCTCGCTTCTCGCATTTTATCCTCCATGGGGGACACGTGCACCTTCTCTTGAATATCCTCATTCATAATCTTATCCAACCTAGTGTTCCTGCACATCCATCTCAACATCCTCATTTCATCTACATTCATCTTCTGGATATAGGATTTCTTGACTCGCCAACACACTGCCCCATACAACATGGTCGGTCTAACCACTAATTCGTAGAACTGACCTTTAAGTTATGGCGGTACACTCTTGTCACACAGGTCGCCAGATGTTTATTTGATCCACCTTGCCCTTATGCGGTGTGTGACATCCTCCTCAATCTCCCTATTCTCTTGGATAACTGACCCAAGATACTTGAAACTTCCTTTCTTGGAGATGACTTGCGAGTCAAGCCTCACGTCCATGTCCGCTCCCCCTGTCTCGCCGCTGAACTTGCACTCCAAGTACTCTGTCTTAGCCATGCTCAACTTGAAACCTTTAGATTCTAAGGTCTATCTCCAATCCTCCAACTTCTTGTTGACACAGCTTTGTGTCTCATCAATCAGTACGATATCATCAGCGAATAACATACACCGTGGAATATCCCCTTGAATATGTACGTCAGTGTGTCCATCGTTAGTACAAATAAGAACGGGTTGAGCGCAGATCCTTGGTGTAACCCCATCTTAACCAAAATCCGAGTCTCCCCCCGCTGTCCTCACCCGAGTGATAACTCCATCATACATGGCCTTAATAACTCTAATGTATGCTATAGGAACACATTTAGCCTCCAAGCATCTCCAATGGACCTCCTTAGGGACCTTGTCGTATGCTTTCTCTAGGTCAATAAATACTATATAAAAATCCTTATTCCTATCTCTTTACTGTCCCAATAATATCCTAACAAGATGGATGGCTTCCGTATTCGAATGTTCCGGCATGAAACCGAACTGATTCTCGAAAATAGACACAGTCATCCTTACTCTCGCTTCTACCACCCTCTCCCAAACATTCATAGTATGATTAATCAACTTGATACCCTTATATTTCTTATAATTTTAGATATTACCTTTGTTCTTGTACAATGGGATTATTATACTCACTTCTGCTCCTCGGGCATCTACTTTGTCCTAAAAATAATGTTAAACAACCCAATCAACCATTCCAAGCCAGCCTTACCCACGTACCTCCAAAATTCAACCTAGATCTTATCTGGCCCGGTCGCTCTGCCCCTGCTTATCTTACGTACAACATTAGTGACATCCTCAATACTAAAGCGCCTACAATATCGAAAATCATGACGACTCTCTAAGTGCTCCAAATCGCCCAGCACAATATTCTTGTCCCCACTTCATTCAGGAGTTAATGAAAGTAAGTTTGCCATATTCACTTGATTTGTGCCACTTCCATTAAAACTCTACCTTCCCCGTCTTTGATGTACCTCACTTGGTCCAGATCACGAGCCTTCCTTTCTATCACTTTGTCTACCCGAAACACCTTTTTGTCCTCTAGTTCATTATATAGACGAGCAAATGTTGTAGTCTTAGCCTCTATGACCGCTAGCTTCACCTCCTTCTTATATTTTTTATACCTTCTCTGTTGGTCCTCATCTCCTCCTCGTTCATGCTCTCTACTAGCTTCAAATATGCCACTTTCTTAGCTTTTACATTCCTTTGGACATCCTCATTCCATCACCAGTCCCAGTAGTGGCCGCCAGCACAACCCTTCAAAACCCCTAACACCTATCTCGAAGACTCCCTAGTGCAGTTCGCCATCATCATCTACATACCACTCCTGTCCCCACTACTCCTACAAGCCCACATAGCCATCAACTTCTCCTACAATTCCTGAGCCTTGTCCTTAGTCAAGACTCCCCACATGATCTTCGATCGACCCACCAAACTCGCTTCTTACTCATTATCACATTGTTTAAGTCCATTACCAAAAGCTTATACTGGGTCGCGAGATTCTCACTCGGGATAACCTTGCAATTTGTGCAGAGGCCTTTATCACACCTCCTAAGAAGGAGATCATCAATTTAAGTCCTGGTCATTGTACTCTGGAAGGTAACCAAGTGCTCTTCCCTCTTCTGAAAACTCAAGTTCGCTATCATCAAATCGAATGCCTTAGCGAAATCTAGTAGCGAAGTACCACCTCCGTTTCTATCCCTAAAATCAAAGCCATCGTGCACTTCGTTATAACCATCAACAGTCTTCCCGGTACGCCCATTAAAATCCCTCCTACGAATATTCTCTCAGTGGGTAAAATACCATGCATAACCTGATCCAAACCCTCCCAAAAGCGCCTTTTAACCTCCTCATCCATGCCCACTTGGGATGCATAAGTGCTAATAACATTCAAAGTACGCCCTCTAATTGCTAACTTAATAGTCATCCACCTATCATTCACTCGCCTAACCTCTACCACTAGCTCCCTGAGTTCCCTTCCACCAAGATGCCAACTCCGTTTTTACCCCTCATGCCACATGAGTACCACAGTTTAAACTCGTCCGCCTCCCGCGCATTAGTCCCTACCCACCTAGTCTCCTGGACACAAGCTATATTGACTCTCATCTTCCGGAGAAACTTAGTCAATTCAATAGACTTCCCCATCAAAGTTCCTATGTTCCAAGATCGAATTTTCAACACAATGGCTCCCTTGTACCCCTTACCATCCTTGCCCCGTGCCAGGCTGTCATGCCCCCTGCACCCATCCCCCACCCAAGGACATGTCCTTAGTCTACAATCATCAACCACAACCACTATAACCTATGGTATACTAAGGGCCAAAATGTAAGAAAAGAAGTTGCTACTACAAGACCGTAATCAAGCTAACTATTACGCAACGCCTTCCTGATGATCTTTGGAAGGGCAACGTAAGGCTAAGCAACCGATGTCAGTGCGGTTGCTGGTCCGCCAATGAGGTCCTCGCCGCACGCTAGACTAGATTGTCAGTGCCGTGCGGGAAAACCAATGTCGTGAGCAATTGCGGAAGTTGAGAGAGAATTGGGTTTTGAATGCTGATGATGATTTTATTGATGACTGAAAATGATGATTACAATGATGTGGTGTCGAGGGGGAGAGACACCAGAAAATGCTGATTGAAATGTTTGATTGTTTGGTCCCCCTTAATAATGCTTAAAAAAAATAAACCAACATTACAAGACTAGTCCTAATAAAGCTGTAGAAGCACACTGAAATGAAAATGATGTAAACTAGCCTATGATTACAATGAAAAGGACTTAGATTATTACAAGGAAAAACTAAGTCCGATGGCAGCATCTTTGTCTTGCGGGTCAGGGTCTGCGCGCGCGTTGCTGTGGGCGCGCGCGACACTTGATGTGCTGGCCTGAGGCTGGGCACTGGTGCTTGGCATCAGGGTCTGTGCGCGAGGCGCTGTTGGAATGGGCCTGCAGCTGGGCGCTGGCGAGGCATCAGGATCTGCGCGCGCGGCATTGTCAGGGTGCGCGGTGCTGTTGTCAATGGCCAGCCCTTGGGCGCTGGCGAGAGGCATCGGTGGGGCGACAGAGGCACATGCGCGCTTGTCACTTGGCGTAGCCAAGACCACGGGGCCGACCATGGCGCTAGGCATTGTGAGGCTTGCTAGGCCGCCATGGGGCGCGGCCAAGGGGTTCATGGGGCATGTCTGGGAAGCAGCCCATGACATTCTCCCCCACCTGAGTTGGCGCCGTCCTCGGAGCCTTATGATGATGATGATGTTTCTGATGGTTGTTGGATGGGAGGTCTGCGCCCCTCTGTTCTTTGAGCTTGCTGTTGTAGCGAAGCAATGATTGCATGCGGCTGACATGGAAGACTGGATGGATCTTCCACCAGGATGGAGTTTTGACCTGGTATGTGGACTTCCCAATGCGTTTTGCAATGGGCAGGGGCCCAATGTATTTTTGTTGCAGCCGAGGGTCATGGGTCCTTTCTGCAAACAAGTACCGCTTTGGGATGCATAGCATTACTTTGTCCCCTGGTTGATGTTGGGCAAAGCAAAGATTTTGTTCGGTGAACCTTTTTGCCCGCTCTTGGGCCCTGATGAGATAGCTCCGCACTATCTCCATGTTGCGCTCCCATTCGCTCGAGAAGTTGGCAGCTCGAGGAGATTTCGGCATGGTTGATGCATTCACCGTTTGCGGGAGAAGCGGTTGCTGTCCGGTAACAATTTCAAAAGGGCTCTTGTTTGTATGATGGCTCTTTTGAGAATTGAAACACAGTTGAGCAGCATCCAGGAGCTTCACCCAATGCTTCTGTGATCCGGTTGCGAAGTTGCGGAGATATTCCTCCAGCATGTCATCGAACCGGTCTGTCTGGCCATCCGATGGTGGATGGATGTCTGTGTTGTGACTCAATGTTGACCCAAAGCACCTGAAGAGATGGGTCCAAAAGTTGCTAGTGAAGCGTGAGTCGCGCCTACTAACAATGTTTTTGGGCAGGCCCCAATGTTTGACAATGTGCGAGAAGAAGAGTCGAGCTGTATCTTCTGCTGAGATGTTTTGCGGGGCTGCTATGAAAGTTGCATAGTCTGAGAACTGATCTATGACAACCATGATGGATGCAAGATTGCCGACTTGGGGCAATCCCGTGATGAATCTGAGGGAAACACTTTCCCATGGTCTCTGAGGGACATGTGATGGCTGCGAGGGTCCCGGCTGTGATGAGTGATCCGACTTGTCCTTGTGGCATGGCTGACAAGTCTTCACACGATGATGAGCGTCACCAGTCTTTTGAGGCCGATGACATGATGGCTGATTGTTGCTGCGAAGGGTAGCCTGAACCTGAGGTTCATGTCTGTTGACTACCTTCTCCAACTGCATGGCCGAGATGTTTTCAGCGGCCATCTTTATGGGAAAGCATGGTATGGTGCAGGGCTTGGCCCCGTTTTCTCCCATCATCAGGAGCATGTTGGCAAATGGTACCGGAATGGTGTTGGTTTGCCTCATGAACTCTAAACCCACTATGATGTCGAAGTCATCTATGATTGCGATGCGCAGGTCGATGCTTCCTTTGTATGGGCCAAGTTTCACTGGGACATTTGTAGCTGTTCCACCCAATGTCTGAGGTGGTGAGTTGATAGCCTTGACGCGGCCTTTGCTCTTTTGTACCACAAGACCTAGGCGCTCTACTTGCGTTGATGACAAGTAGTTATGGGTGGCACCCGTGTCTATCAATGCGTGAAGGGGCTTGCCGTTCACTTTCAATTCGACGAACATTAGGGTCCTCGCTTGCTTAGGAGGTCCTTCGTCCATCTTTTCTTTCCCTTTCCTGGTGATCGGGACTGATGTTTTCTTAGGAGGACATGCACTGGTCCCCGCTAAGGCATGAGGGATAGAGCCAACAATTGCATTGAAGGCGCCTACCTGGTCGTCGTCTGATGAGTCTGATGTGTCTAACTCATCCTCGACCGTCTGATGAGCATTGACCTTGATGTTTGGGCATTCATTGTTCCAATGTGCCCCGCCGCAATGACGGCATTCTGAGGGAGGCTTTCTCCCCTGATTGTTGTTGATGGATGCAGCACTGTTGCTGTTGGAGGGAGGAGTCTTAGTTTTGGATGCACTCCGATCTCCCCCACTTTTGCTTGGGCCACCATTGCTGGGATGGTGCCCGTTGAATCCCCCTCGGACAGACGGCTGGGGCCTGTCGTTCTGAGTTCCCAAATGATAATCGCCAAGGCATTCTGCAGCTTGAATGGCCTTGGGCAGGGTGTCTACCCGTTGTCGCTGTAGTTCCATACGGGCATGAGGTTTCAAACCTTCTATGAATGCGAAGAGTTTGTCTTTGTCCCCCATGTCGCGTATGTTTAGCATGAGTGCGGAGAATTCGCGCACGTACTCCCTCACTGATCTGGTGTGGCGGAGGTCCCGTAGCTTTCTCCTTGCATTGTATTCCACATTTTCGGGAAAGAACTGCAGGCGTATGGCTACCTTCAATTCGTCCCATGTCTGAAGAGTATCTTCACCGGCCTTGATGGCTTCGTATTTGACCCGCCACCAAAGTTTGGCATCGCCCTGAAGATACATGGCAGCAGTCGCTACCTTTTTGGATTCCTCCAAATGGCCCACGGCATCGAAGTATTGTTCGATGTCGAAGATGAAGTTTTCCACTTCTTTAGCATCCCGGGATCCGTCGTATGGCTTTGGCTCCGGTATCTTAAGCTTTTGTGGAATGGGGGTGAGGTTTGCTGCACCCCTGATGTGATGGTCGCCTTCTCGAAGTAGGCTCTGTAAGGCAGCATTGACAACGTTGAGCTTGTCAGTCAAGTCGTTTATGGTTTGCTGCATGGCAGTTAGTCTGTCTGCCTCATGTTGCTGATGGGCTAAATCGTCGGCACGCTCCTGTTGGAGGTCCTCAAATTTGCCATGAATATTGGCAGTTTCAATGGCTGCCGTTTGTCGGTCCTCGTCGGAGTCACGACTGATGTTTGCAATGTCATTTTCGGCCTGCCGCATTCGGCGGTCCAGGTCGTCCAACCTTTGCACTAGGTTGTTGCTTTGATCAGGCACCGTTTCTACGATGGGTCGTAATCGGTCAACCGTCTCTTCTAGGGATGCTAGACGCTCCCCATGATTCACCATGGTCAGAAATGGTGATGATGGCAAATGTTCCCTCGTCCGATGTCGAGCCTAGGCTCTGATACCAACTGTTACGCAACGCCTTCCTGATGATCTTTGGAAGGGCAACGTAAGGCTAAGCAACCGATGTCAGTGCGGTTGCTGTCCGCCAATGAGGTCCTCGCCGCACGCTAGACTAGATTGTCAGTGCCGTGCGGGAAAACCAATGTCGTGAGCAATTGCGGAAGCTGAGAGAGAATTGGGTTTTGAATGCTGATGATGATTTTATTGATGACTGAAAATGATGATTACAATGATGTGGTGTCGAGGGGGAGAGACACCAGAAAATGCTGATTGAAATGTTTGATTGTTTGGTCCCCCTTAATAATGCTTAAAAAAAATAAACCAACATTACAAGACTAGTCCTAATAAAGCTGTAGAAGCACACTGAAATGAAAATGATGTAAACTAGCCTATGATTACAATGAAAAGGACTTAGATTATTACAAGGAAAAACTAAGTCCGATGGCAGCATCTTTGTCTTGCGGGTCAGGGTCTGCGCGCGCGTTGCTGTGGGCGCGCGCGACACTTGATGTGCTGGCCTGAGGCTGGGCACTGGTGCTTGGCATCAGGGTCTGTGCGCGAGGCGCTGTTGGAATGGGCCTGCAGCTGGGCGCTGGCGAGGCATCAGGATCTGCGCGCGCGGCATTGTCAGGGTGCGCGGCGCTGTTGTCAATGGCCAGCCCTTGGGCGCTGGCGAGAGGCATCGGTGGGGCGACAGAGGCACATGCGCGCTTGTCACTTGGCGCAGCCAAGACCACGGGGCCGACCATGGCGCTAGGCATTGCGAGGCTTGCTAGGCCGCCATGGGGCGCGGCCAAGGGGTCATGGGGCATGTCTGGAAAGCAGCCCATGACATGCTAACAAATAAACACGCTAGTAGAATGCCTAAACTAACACTGTCACGATCCGAAATTCCCACCCTCGGGACCGTGATAGAGCCTAACATTTCTCCTGCTAGGCAAGCCAACGTTAGATGTAATTATTAAATATTTTATCAATTACATTCAAAAAGAAAAATAATAAGCTGAATAAACTGAAATAAGATAGATAAATATGATAAACACTGATATCCAAATACAAATTGCAGAACTGGTGTCACGAAGACACGAGCGTCTAGAGTACTACAAATAATATTCTTAATGAAAGCATAACCGTCTGAATTGAAATAAATAGCTAGAGTAATGTAGAAAGGGACTTCAGGGCTGCAAACGTTGTGCAGCTGTATCTAAAATCTCCGTCAAGCACTAGATTCGAGCAATCTACTGACCGCCGCTAGGACCGACTCAAAAATCTACACAAAAGTATAGAATATAGTATGACTACACCGACCCCATGTACTATGTAAGTGTCGAGCCTAACCTTGACGAAATAGTGACGAGGCTAAGGCGGTCCACTTACAATAACTTGTGTGCTGTAATGGTAATAATAACAAGGAAGGAAATAGGAAAGGACGGTAAAGCAGTTAAGTTATGAAAATGAGCTCAATCCTCGCAACCAGAGAACCCAGAATATGAGACCTCAAAATATCACATAAAAAGGCTGAAAACTAACATAACAACACAATGAGTACAACATATACAATTCGTTACGGTGCACAACCCGATCCCACTGTACATACACAATCCTCCCTTATTCCACCATAATTTCTTTTGTCAATGCCAAGAATAACAAATAAAATCTGTTGTGGCGCGCAACCCAATCCCACCATATCATCATAATCAATGTCATATTCCACCCTCATTTCACTCTATCATAATTTATCAATATCAAGTATCTATTCACAATTGTTACGGCGCGCAACCCGATCCCGCCATATCATTATAATCAATATCAAAATCCTCCTTTATTCCTCCATACCACAACCGTTGTATCATACAACTCGATCCACAAATTTTGCCAATAAAAGCAATTAATTCAATAGCTCAATTTACAAGAACCTCTATAATTAAAGAATATGAAAGCAAAATAATAAAGGAACCCCGTACTAATCAAAAGAATGCTACAATTAATACAAAAGCAACAACAAGTCAAGTACATGACAGTTAAGGTGTGCAAGTAAGACAATTAAGGCAAGTAGTAGTTAATCACATAGTCATGGAAGGAATGAAAAATGTAATACAAGAATAATTAATGACAAGTAAACAATTATGGCATAAAAGGCAATTAAAACATGTAACAGTTAAGGCATAGAATGAAATAATTCATGAAATACGAGAAAGACATGGAAACAATTATTTTGATGGCATATATACACTCGTCACCTCACATATACACCGCTACGCACATAATTCACATAGCATATAATCAAGAGTTGCTAATTCCCTCAAATCAAGGTTAAACCCAACACTAACTCACTCCGCAACTCAAGCAATCAATCAACCACGGCCTTGCCTTTTGAACAAGTCTCCAAACTAACCAAATCTAGAAAATTATTAACAAATGATTCAAAATAAACTTTAGAAACTACCCACAAATGAAAGAGGTTCAATTTAGATCATTTTTTAAAAAGTCAACCCCCGGCCTGCTTGGTCAAAATTGAGATTCGGACCAAAACCCGACTACACATTTACCTCCAAGCCCGGTTATGTGATTTTTTTTAAAATCCGACCTTAATTCGGGGTCTAAATCTCAATTTTTACAAAAATCCCCAATTCTACCCAAATCCCTAATTTCTACCATGAAAATCCTAAATTTGATGTTAAAATATCATGAAATGTAATGGGTAATTGTAAAGAAATGGATTAAAGTCACTTACCAATGAATTTAGGAAGAAAAGTCTCTTGGAAAATTACCTCTAGGGTGTTTAGGGTTGAGAGTTTGTGATAAATGAGCTAAATCTCATTTTTCCTCTTTTACCCAACTGCGAATGTCGCAATTGCAATATCATGTTCGCAATTGCGAACATCGCAAATACGAGAAAGTGGTCGCAAATGCGAAATTTGTCTGAGAAGAACACTCGTCGCAAATGCGACATTTTGGTCGCAATTGCGAAAATAGATCCCTCGCAAATGCGACCAAACTCCTCGCAAAAGCGAAGCAGTCAACAGTGGTCAATGATCGCAATTGCGACCACCTCCTTCACAAATGCGAAGGTCCACAGTATGCAAATGCGAACAAAATCTCGCAAATGCGAGTTTCACACAATCCAACCCATGCTCGCAAATGCGAATCATTGTTCACAAAAGCGAGGCTCGCATTTGCAAGTTAGACCTCGCAAATGCGAGATCTACAGTAGAGCACCAGCACCAGATATCCTAACCTTAACCAAACGCATCTGAAACACGTCCGAAACTCACCCAAGCCCCTCAAACTCCAAGACAAATATGCACACAAGTGTAATAACATCATATGAACTTTCTCGCGTAATCAAATCACTAAAATAAAATTTAAATTTATTGCAGAAAAATTGCAGCAGGTTAGTTCTTGTTTCCTTCTTCGCGTTCGCGGGTGGGATCTCACGTTCGCGAAGAGGAGCTGGGGCTGGTGGAAGTTTAATGCTTCGCATTCACGAAGGTGTTCCCGCATTTGCGAGGATGTGAAGTCTTATACCTATGCGTTCGCGAAAATGGTCCCTCGTTCGCGTAGGAGGGGGAAGATGGTCACTGCATTCGCAACAAGTTCATCACAATTGCGATGAAGGAAAACTAGACTAGGCGAAGTTGTGATTCGCGAATGCGAGGGTCCTGCCGCGTTCGTGAAGAAGGATTTAGCCATTTTATCAAAGTCGAGGGTTTAGCCATTTTTATCAAAACTAGAGCTTGGGAGCTCGAATTTGAGCGAGATTTTGAGGGATTTTCAAAGATTTTGATTTGATAATGATTCTTAACTCCTAATCAATCCTCAAAGTGAATGAACTTTCAAAGTGAAACTCAAGAATACTAGACTCATGTTTAAGTGTCCGAATCATGTCAAACCAATTTCGAATTGGACCAAATTTGGTAGGCAAGTTTCAAATAGAAATACGAAACTATTCTTAACATCAAAATTCGAACCTGTTAGCTAAGAAGTCAACTTTACAGTCAAACTTAGTAATTCTTCAACTTTCAAAAATGCTAGTTTTCAGCAAAATGAGTCAAAACAAGTTAGGGACTTTCGAATTTAATTTCGCGCATATGCCCAAATCCCAAATCACGATAATATTAATCTTGGTCTGTTTACACAAAATGTTGACCGTAGTTAACTCAAGTCATTTTAAAGACAACAATTCACATTTTCTTAAAATTTTACGTAAATTTTTTTTGAAAAAAGATCGGAATGCGCACGCAAGTCTAGGAATGCCAAACGAAGCTAATTGAGGTCTCGAAATATGGAAATAGAAGCTAATCTCAAAATGACCTATCGGTTCATCACAAACACGAAAACAATTTAACTAATACAAAAGAAAGGAGTGTGTCTTCAGGATGTACCAACTCCCGAGAATAGAACCTAGATTGGAGTCTTGGTGTACACGACATTGTTGCGCCACTTGACGCGTTTACTTCCAGCTTCCCATCGGTCCTTGTTGGCTCCCACTTGAGTTGCTCTGCTATGTTTGTGTGTGCGCCTCCCCCTTCAGTTAGTGAATATCTGTTATACCCATTACTAATTATTGTAAAGTTAGTTAATGAATATTTGTTTGACCTATTAATGACAATTATAGCCTATTTGGTCAAGCTTTTAAAATTAATTTTTATTTAAATTTTTTTTTTCCGAAAAAGTACCTTTGGAGAAAAACAGTTTGTGTTTCACAAATTTTAAAAATACTTTTGACTAGCAATATATGTTTGGTCAAGCTTTTTAAAAATTATTTTTAAGTATCAATTTTCGATCAAAGACAATAAAAATTTACTTGTAGTTAATATTAACTAAGTAGATAAAATAATTTCAAATATTTATTATAAAAACGATCAACATGATCTTCGGGAGGAGCGAGATTAATTGTGTGACATTTTCGGCAGCAAAAAAGACAAAGGTGTCAATAACCCATAGTAAGAGACTCCGAGAAGTCGCCGAGGACGACATTACTTTCATGGATGAAGACGCAGATGGACTGCTGCTACCACATAATGATGTCTTGGTAATCTTTCTAAATATCTTAGATTTTAAAATTAAACGTGTTCTGATAGAACCAGGAAGTTCGAAAAATATTATCCAGTAGAGAGTGTTGGAGCAATCCAAGCTCACCGAAAGTATCAGTCCGGCCACAAAACTCCTCGCCGAGTTGAATCTAGCAAGCGTTACAACCTGGGGAGAGATCCTGCTGCCGACAGATGTTGAGGAGGTGATAAAGACGACCCTTTTTGAGGTGGTGGACGACAATATGGCTTATAATATTATCATGTGGAGACCATGGTTGCACGAGATGAAGGTTGTGCCATTAAAATATCATCAGTTGCTGAAATTCCCAACTCCCGAGGAAATTAAACAAATAAGAGGTGACCAATCTGCAGCAAGGGTGTCACGACCCAAACCGATGGGCCGCGACGGGCACCCGGTACCTTACTCAACCAAATACCATCATAACGTATCTTTTCATGTCATACTTTCACAGATAACTGAGCCGGAAGGCTGCCATGAGATAATAGAATACAAAATGTGATACCAACTTATACATAAGACATATGGGCCTATAAGACCAAGATAACCACTTGTATACTGAACATAGGCCGACAAGGCCATACAGTCTTTTACATACATGACATCTGTCTACAAGCCTCTAAGAATACATAATTTTCATAAAGGTCGGGACAGAGTCCCTCCATACCAAACAACACACGTCTATATTATACTAACCCAACAACCAACTCTGAAGAAAATGGAGTGCACCAACATCTTCCGCTGAGCTGATAGCCTATATGGAGGGCTCTCGACCTGTCTATCGGGACCTACGGGCATGAAACGCAGTGTCGCCAGACAAAAAAGATGTCAGTACAAATAATGTACTGAGTATGTAAGGCACATAGATAAGTACATAACAGACATGGAAGAAATATAGAGTAAATGACTCAACCTGCAAGTCTGGATAACTCTGTAAGTCATGAAATACTTATAGTGTCATGCATATGCGTATGAATGTCATGTCGTGCATAGGTACATATTTCATAAGATCATCAGGCCTCTGAGGGCATCCCATCATTTCATCTCGACCACTGTGGGCAACATCATCAACGTATACCAGCTGATCAAGTGGTGGTGCGTATATAATGCCGTAACCTTTTCCCATATCCCATATACATACATACATATACATATATATATATATATATATACGCGTATATAACACCGTCTGGTCATATGTCAATATACATGTATAAATGAATGCAATGCATGAGAAGTATGTCAATAAAAATTTTCGGAGTGTCATAAGACCATTGTGCCTCTGATTAATATCATAAAATCATTTTACGTATTTTCTGAGACCCATGAACAGATGATAGAATAATAAGACATATGGAATTCAAAAACATAGACATCTCTAATACTTCTATGAATAGAGTCATTTATGGAATTTTTGCATTTGCTTATTTCGTTCATGTCATATAGATCATGCCAAAAAGAAAGAAGGGATAGACTTAACATTTCTGGATCAATTCTCTTGACAATTCTTCTAACATACGTCTTTTGTGATAAAACACGTAACAACAGATTGGAGTAAGGGAAATCCATATGATATTCTTGAGAAAGATTGCACCGTACTCCCTTAGAAACGCAAATCCCATGTTGCTATAGTATTAAGTAATCTTTGTATGAAAGATTGAAGCATTTATGTTGATAAAGCAAGTTCTTATCTTTGATGAAACCTTTCATGTTACCAAATAGTTGTAAGCCTTAAATTTTGTGAATTAGAAAGACTTTTAAATCTGGTGGTGTGGGACCCACCTTGTAGACTTGGTGTCACTAAACTTCACAAATTGTGCCACCTTGAAAGGTGGCTTAATGAGTCACAAATTTAGAATTTGTGGGCTGCCACATTAGGGCCCTTTAGCCTTATCCAAAATCTTAATTCTTAGTTAATTTTCCCACCAAAATAATTAATTAATTCAAATATTCACATAATTAAAAATTACCTCAAATTATTTAAAATACTACTCACTTTCAACACACTTTATACATCTTACTATCATGGTCATGTGGCACCTTGTATGGCACTAGTCCATAAATATCCGGTATTATATCTCGGACCGTATTTATCTCAAAATGTCAAACTTTGACGAAATTCACTTTCTCCGATTCGCTTACCCTTTCACCTTTACGAATTTACTTGTCGCTTGTTTGAAATAGCATAATACTTATAATCTCAAAATAATCTCATTCCCGAACTTACATCGATTAACTTACGATAAAACTTTAACATATGAAAATGCGAGATGTAACATCTCATTTCCGAGCTTCCATCAATTTACTTATGGCGTACTTTCATGTACGAAATCGTGGGGTGTAACATAATTTCCCCCCTTTGGAACATTCTTCCTCGAATGTTGACTGATGTACTTATCATTCTCATAGTCCATAGCTCTTGCGAATACTTTAGTACTTTCCTTGCCATCTAGGCAACTGTTCTATGAATGAATCCCAAAGGCCAAGGCTTTCCCCCCTTAGGCCTCTTTCTCACACCACGACTTGTGGTCGGAATCTTTCCAATCTCGTAACTATGCTACCTTCTATCGTGCAGCCTATACGACACTGACCTTGTATGTGCGCCTATGCAACTCTTCTCTCCTTTTTGCTCCAGCTTCTGGCCAATCTCTAGGCCTCACTTTGCAAACATATACAGAGCTTGATAAAATGTCCCTCTGGGCATCTATAGGTATACTGAAGTTCTTCGCTCGGTACTTTACGAATATTGCTATACCTTATTTCATATATTCGTTTATCCATCCTTATGACGTTACTGCATCTAGGTAGGTCATACTTTACCATAACTCTTACTTTGATTTATCGTTAATGAGGTCTGCTACCAAACTCCAGGTTACTCTCATTGCTTATCCTTAAGACTAGTGGCCTAATCTCATTTCATACTTTGTAACTTTTATCCATCCATTGTTGATTCACCTCAATATTGATCTGCAATCTACCACTGGTAACTTGAGACTTCTTACGTAATCATTAGGGCTGACATCTCATCGGGAAACATCTGAAATAATTAGGCTAATCCATTTAGGGGTGATACCATGCTTCCATAACTGTGTTTCATAGCATCCTAATGTGACTTACCTTACGCAAGTATTTTAATTACCTACAATTTATGAGTCTCTTCTTTTCCTTTTTCTCTTCAAATCATTACTCAATCGAAGGCCCAAACATCATCCTTTAACTACCACAATTACACCCTTATTCTACTATCAGGGCAACATTCCATCTCTTTTAAATGCTATTTATGATGAGTAACTCCTTTGAGTTAATTCAGGCTGTACAGAGCTTTCTATAACTTCGAGAAATCATCAACTCTCTTGTTTTCACGGGCTTAATCCCGAGAACTTATCTGTTTCTCGTCACTTTCTTACTCGCCCTTTCTTGTCCTTATTCTTGTCTTCCTAAAACCTGTCACTTTACCATACTTTAGCTTGCGACCTATACATATCTATTTATACTACTCGCAACCTCCCTTCAACTTGCTTGCACCATAGATTTCCTTATGTTATTCTGGAAAATCAAGCGCGACATCACCTCGTCTCTAACTCTTCTTTACTCTCTTGGCTAGATCTCTCGATACTTAGAAACCATAGGCTAGAAGGTGCGCCACTGACGACGCTGCTATCATTCCTGGATATTGAATCCTAGTACTTCTAGCCTTCTATCTGAAGCATGGACTATTCACGATCTTCTGGCCTTGAGTATCTTATACATTGTTCACCTTTACCTTACTTACCTTAAAATCTCGAATCATATCTTTTATCTCTTTCATGACCTCCCTTCCACATAGGTATAATTCACGTCCATAACTTGAAGCTCTATTATAATACTTGCACCTCTGGTGCCTATACAATCCGGTGGGAGCTCCATACTGAATTCTTATGAGGCTGGTATTTTTTAACTGGCTTTATCGTAGAGCCATTGTAGAATATGGTTGTTGTGCTATCCCTTTGGTACCTCTAATATTAAGAGTGATCCTATAATGTTCTCAATCATGATTTCTATAATTTTCGGGGTCCAATAATCAGATTCCCGATTTACTTCATTGATGCATCTCCTTAGTTTCCTCCTTTTTCTGACCAACCTTTATGTAGGATTAAGCTACCTCCCGATCCATGGTATTAGTTATTACGTTTAGCGTTTCATGGGCACTGAGGAATATCCATGATATATTCCTTTAATAATTCAATCCTTCGTTTATGACCTGCGCTCAATTCTTTCTTTTAACTTATACCGGAATCTTCTACGGCTGTATATGCTGCATATATAGAACTCCAAACTCTTAAGTGCATTCATAACGTAACTAACTCTGGATCATGAATTGAATAATTCTTTTTGTTCCATCTCAGCTTTCTTCAAACGTAAGCAATTACTTTTCTTGGTCTTTCTGCCCCTTCTTGCGTGCATACTTAGCTTATCTTGGTGCCCACGCATATTGGAATTCCATACAACTCATATGATCTTGAATATCACTTCTGATTTTACTTCGCGTTCATTAGCCACAATAGGTGTCATTTTCTTATGGAGTGCATACAATGTTGTTGTGAGACTGTTGTTATAAGACCATTTCCTCCTTAGGTTGCCCAGTTTAGGTTGAAGCCTTCTTCCTTATTTCCTTAGCTTGTCTTTTGTTGTAGTACATAGGGAGAACCCTTGACTTTTGTAAAGCTGTGAGCTTATTATGGACCTTTTGATGTCCTTCCTTGCCTATAATTATCCGTAGTTGCTTACCTCCATGCTTTTGTGCTTGTAGGGTTGCTTTTAAATTGATATTTTGACTGTTTTCCCAGTGGCTTTCTCTTTTATTTCAGTAACACTCATATGGTACCTTTAACTACCCCGACTCCTATATGAATATATCTCAAGTATTACAATGACATTACTGCGAGGCTGAATTCACTATATTGGGTTTTACTATGCTTATCTTGCACGATTTATTGATTTATCTGTGTCCTCTTGTCTAGCCATTAGCTAGGCTCTTCCTGAATCAACTACTAACTACTCATTGGCCTATTCTCATATTAATATTTCGCGTAATCTTCCTTGGGTTATTTCCTTTATATTAACTTATGTCTCCTACTGGCTCTTTATTTATCAATAACATCTCAGGCAGGAACCCTTACTTCCTCTCCTTGATGTCGTGTTTGCATAATATTCTAGAATCATAGCACATATGTAGGCTCTGAATAAGTGCAATCTTGTCCCTTTATCATTTTTTTATCGCATTCTTCCTTTACCATTCCATAATTACTAGAATCCCTTAATTCTGACTTAATGCCACATCATTCCATATTCCCCCTTTAGGGGAGTACTATGGAGCTACGACGACCTGCCTATAGATGTTTTTCCTTTTTATCTTTGGCGTCTTTTCACATCATCGATAACCCTTACTCACCTTGCGGTAGGCTACAGTCCGAGATCAAACACGCGCTCATCAAGGATGAGGTATCTAAACTCCTAAAAATAGGCTCCATCCGTGAAGTTAAATACCCGGATTTGGTTAACTAACGTAGTGGTAGTACCTATAAAAGGAAAGAAACTGATATGTAGATTATAAGGATCTAAACAAGGCATATCTAAAGGATTCTATCTTTTTGCCTAACATCGATCGAATGATTAACACGACGATCGGACACGAGATACTCAGTTTTCTTGATGCCTACTCCGGGTACAGTAAAACTCAGATAGACTCGAACGATCAAGAAAAGACTTCTTTCATAACCAAGTTCGGCACCTACTGCTATAACATAACACCGTTTGGATTAATGAATGAGGGTGCCATATACCAACGCCTAGTAAACTGGATGTTCAAATAACAAATAAGAAAATCAATGAAAATTTATATTGACGATATGTTGGTCAAGTCCCTACAAGCAGAGGACCATTTGAAACATTTGCAGGAAAACTTCAACATATTAAGTAAGTATAACATGAAGCTAAACCCAGAGAAGAGTGCGTTTGGGGTCAGTTCGGGCAAGTTTCTTGAGTTCATGGTATCTAATCAGTGAACAGATATCAACCCCAACAAAATAAAGGCCATAAAGGATATTACCATAGTCAACAACATCAATGCAGTTCAAAGACTGACCCGGTGGATAGCCACATTGGGCCTGTTCCTCTCGAGATCATCGAATAAGAGCCATCGGTTCTTCTCACTATTAAAAAGAAGAACAATTTTTCTTGGACTCCGGAATGCCAACAAGCTTTGGAAGAACTCAAAGATACCTATCGAGCCCTCTTTTGCTGCACACTTTGAAGGCGGACGAACAGTTGTACCTCTACTTGGAGGTTTCTGAGGTGGCAGTAAGTGGTGTCCTAGTTCGGGAGGAAGAAGGTACACAATTTCCTATTTATTATGTTAGTAGAACCCTAGGTGATACCGAAACTAGGTATCCTCACCTAGAAAAGTTAGCGCTCCCCTTACTAAGTGCTTTCATGAAACTAAAATCGTACTTTCAGTGCCACCCCATATGTGTCGTGACCTCTTGCCCGCTAAGGAATGTCATGCATATGCCCGAGATCTCGATCCGATTGGCCAAATGGGCTGTAGAGATCAATGGGTACGATATTGAGTATAAATCTCGGCTGCCATAAAGTTTCAGATTTTGGCAGACTTTGTGGACGACTTTACACCGGCCTTGATACCCGAGGTCGAAAAAGAATTGCTCCTCACTTCGGCGGATAATTTAGGGATCTGGACCTTATTCAGGGACGATGCCTCTAATGCGAAAGGGTTTGAGCTCGGTATTGTTTTAAAACCACCTGCGGGTAGCAAAATTAGACAGTCCATTAGAACTGTAAAATTGACTAACATTGAAGCCGAGTATGAAGCTATGATTCTAGGTTTAGAACTGGCTAAGAGCCTCATGGCCGAAGTGATCGAAGCCAAATATGACTCCGCCCTCATCGTAAATCAAGTCAACAGAATGTTCGAAGTAAAAGAGGAATGGATGTGGAGGTACTTGGAAAATTACAGGTAACCCTACACCAATTCAAGGAATGGACTCTGCAGCATGTACCTCGAGATCAAAACAGTGAGGCTGATGCACTGGCCAACTTGGGGTTGTCCATCGACTATGATGAATTCAACTTGGGGGCAGTGGTGCAGTTGATAAATTCGATGGTAGAAGAAAGTCACACCGAAGTAAACTCGATAAGGTTGACTTGGTATTGGAGAAACAAATACATAGACTACCTGAAGACAAAAAAATTACCATCAGATCCAAATGAATCGAAAGCTCTGTGCACAAAAGCTTCCAGGTTTATCTTTATCGAAGGGAAAATGTTCAGAAGGCTCTTCTTCGGCCCACTGGTAAGATGATTAGGTTTGGGAGATATCGAATACACCACGAGAGAAGTCCACAATGGCACTTGCAAGAACCATTCGGGGGAAGAATCCTTGGTTCGGAAGCTAATCAGAGCCGTCTATTAGTGGAATGAAATGGAGAAGAATGTGAAAGACTTCATATGAAAATGCAATGAGTGTCAAAGTCACGGGCCGACGATTTATCTACCAGGAGAGATGCTTCACTAGGTCCTTTCGCCATGACCATTTTTGAAGTGGGGAATGGATATCATTGGTCCCTTCCATGGGCTCCCGGTAAGTTATAATATATACTACTCATGACCGACTATTTTTCCAAATAGGTTGAGGCTCAGGCGCTCAAGAAGGTCCAAGAGAAAGAAGTCATCTACTTCATCTGGGATCACATAATATGTCGGTTTGGAAAACAAAAAATAATTCGTCGGCAGCAAGGTAAGTAAGTTTTTCGAAGACCACAAGATCAAGAAGATATTACCAACGTCTTACTACCCTAGTGGGAACGGGCAAGCGGAATCAACGAAAAAAACTATACTCTAAAACCTAAAAAAAATATTGGCCGATTCAAACGGAAAGTGGAAGGATATCTTGCCCCAGTCTTGTGGGCATACCATACGACTTCGAAGTGGAATACCAGAGCGTTCCCATTCTCTCTAGTTTATAGAGCAGAGGCCTTAATACCAGTCGAGGTAGGAGAATCGAGCATCACGTTCTAGTATACTACAAAAATGTCAAACGGCAAGGCCATGACCACGAGCCTGGAATTATTGGACGAAAGGCAGAAAACAGCCCTAGTCTGGTTGGCCGCCCAGAAGCAGTGAGTAGGGAGGTACTACAACTGAAGAGCCAACCTTCGATATTTTCAAGTGGGGGACTTGGTGTTGATAAAAGTAACGCTACACACCAGGAACCCAAATAATGGGAAACTGGGCCCGAACTGTGAAGGGACATATAGAATTGCCAGAATAACCGACAAAGGCTCGTATAAACTCGAGTCAGGAAACGGTGTACAACTACTGAACAACTAGAATATGTCACACTTGGTGCTACTGATAAGGTACAAATTCAATTCCCTTTTTAATTTCGTTATATTACAGAACAACTTATGCAGATACTCGGCCAAGGGAAAATGTGACTATTAGGTCTGAAAGAACATGTTGTACTCTTTTTCCCTTGAACCGGTTTGCCCCAATTGAATATTTTGGAAAGGTTTTTAACAAGGCAATAGTAAAACGTGCTACCTTAGTCATGAAGACTGGCCTTAAACCGGAATTGTAGATCATTTGCACCAAACCAATAATATTCGAGCCCTCACAAATTCGGCCTCAAATGTTGGGGGAAATTACCCCTAGGTCCAGGCTCATAAAGTTCCCTTGCCTCGGCCTCAAACCTCTTGGATTCTTCAATCTCGACCGAAAGATCAAATTCTCGGGCATGAATTTCCTCGAGGGTCTCCCTCCGGGACAACCTCTTTACATACTCGGTTTTTATCCTTAAATGGGCCTCGGCTATGTCCACATCAGCCTTATATTGGGCCATCAGTTCCTCAACTTTGGAGGAATCAATCGAGGATTCTTCTAATTTGGACTTCAGCATAGTATATTCCTGGCCAATGGAATCCCGTTCCGAGGCAGCTGAATTTAGTTGTGCCCGGAATTTTAGCCGTGACCATTAGTCGGCCTTGTCCTTTGCCACCCCGAGCTGATCCTTGAATGATACAAGCTCCTATTTTGTAGTCTCCTTTTCCGAAGCTAACAAGTCTATCCTACCCTTCAACGCCTCGGTCATGGTCTTGATCTCATCCATCTCGGCCCGAAGCTGGTCAATCAAAATCTATCTTCTCTTGGACGTGCGAGGTTACATCTTTAGTCATCATGAATAGCTTCTCGTTTTTAGCCTCAAAGATACTTACCTTCTCAACCATATCGGCATGCTCCTGTTTCACAGATGAGGCCTCATTTTGTGCCTTTTCCAGCTCGGCTCATAGAATTAGGAGGTTCTTGAGAGCCTCGTCTTGTTGTTCACTAAGAGCCCTATATATGTCCTTCTTCCGGACCTGCTCCTTGAGCTCGAACTCAAGCTGGATAACTTATATTCAAGACCAGAGGAAGCTTTCATGGTGGAGTACCGAAGACTGAAAAACAAACTAACAAGGTCGTTAGAACATGCTTAAACTAAGCAAGATTCGCAAAGGGTGCAAGGAATAGGAAGCTTACCCGGTTCAATGCCTCGTTGAAGAGGCTCGATGTGCCTGCTTTATTTTTTTATTCCTGGCCCTCCTCAGTCACTAGGCAATGAAGATAGCTGACCATACCCACTGGAGCAAACAACATCCAGGTGTCCACTGGGATAGTAAGCACAACCGTTATTTTATGGTCGGGATCAAAACTCGGAGCAGGGAACTGCCTCACCATCTTTGGACTCGAGCTCGGCTCGCCTGCTCCTGATAGCATGTCCTTCTTCGGGACATCCAAGTGACCAAGCCTGGAGTAACCTCCAATGCTCTCACGTTCATGCCATCAAAAAACATGTTAAGGGCCTCATCTGCATCCCGTGCCATCTCATTTGATTTCTCTTTGCTGGTTTGAGCCTCATCGAACATAGACTCTATGTGAGATAGAGACTCTGTAATGTCGATGACACCGACTATTTTCCTCATAGCAGGGATAGTCTCTCGAGAGGCTGTAGCCTCTGGTTCTCCATTCGTTTCCAGAGATGAAGAAGGATCGGCCCCTCCTACTGTAGCCGCATTTCCTCCTCATCGTTGATCATCCCATGGATGACGAATTACAGGTCGTCATGTTTAGGTTAATCCTTGATCCAGAAGAGAGATTCAGAGCTCGGTACCCTTGCTCGGGTACTGCTCTTGGTGCTTTTCCGAACCTGGATCACTACCCTCTTCTTCTTGACCTTGGCGTTCGGGGAGCCAAAGTATTTATTCTTTTTCTTTTTCACTTCCCGTGCACTAGATCCGGGATGTCCCGAAGCATAGGTTTCAGCAAGTGAGGAAGGAGACGCATCCCCATCTAATGGCCGAAGATCAGTGGTCTTGTGCAAACCTAAAAAAAGAAGAGACTTAGCAGGAACAATGGAACGGGCCTACCACTTGCCCTTTGAAACACTGCACCATTCGCGCTCAAAATATGACATTTGTTTGCAGATCTCGTTGATACACTCGTGGGGGACTTCTTTAGGAACTCGGGCGACCGCTGCACAACGATAGGCACAGACAATGAGAAAAAGAACGAAGAAAGTCCCAAAATACTCAGTAACGAAAAAAAATTTAAGGTCTAAGTTCCACTTTTTAGGGAACGATAAAAATTTGGGGGGAATGAGGTCTTCGGTCTTCACCCGAATGAACCTCCCCTGCAAACCACGATCTCAATCTTCATCGATGCTCGAGAATGGTGCTTTGCCTTCTCGATGGACGACCTTAATCAACCCCCCTTGGAATACTCGGGGACTATAGAGACGAAGCAAGTGGTCAAGGGTAAATCGAGGTGCTTCAGTGTTGTTGATGAAATGACGGAGGAGGAATACGATCCTCCAAAAGAATGGGCGAATTTATCCAAGGCAAACTTCGTACCTTTTGTAGAGGCTAAGTATTACAGGGTCCACCGGGGCAATCGTAAAAGGGTAAGTGTAAACACGTAAATACCCCTCCATGTGGGTAGTAATATCCTCATTTGGCCTAAGGATAACCACATCCTTGCCCTCCGAGTATATATTCGGTCTTGCTATGGGGAGTATATCTTCTGTAATGGAGGATATGTACCTCCAAACCCCCTATCCTCGGTCTTGCTTATTGGAGGCTTTCTCGACTTTGAATTCGTTCTTGGTAGAATAGCCCCCGGGGATAGAACTCTTCAAAGGAGGCTCTGGGGCCATCTTAGGAATAGACACCTCAGCATCTGATTTGAAGTTTTTAGCCATCGGATTCTAAATATTAAGAAGGTTTGAAGGCTTGAAAATGAGGATGAAGATTTGAAGGTAGAGATGAAGGTATGAAGGTTTGACTTGAAGATTTAAAGAAAGTGTATGAGGATTTGAAGATGAAGATATGAAGATTTGGAAAACAATATATGAAAATTTGGAGAGATTAGAGTTAAGTGAGGAATTCGAGAGTAAATCAATGAGCTCTAGGATCGGAAAGTAAAAAGGTGAAAAAGAGGTTGGAGCTTTTATAGAGAAATGGTAATCAATGCATGACGTTTCACATTCAGGGACAGTTAACCAGCGGCTGACACGTATCCGAAGTAAGAATGACGTGACTGATAGGACGTTTCACTGACCCGTCAACTAGGTTGAAGCGCACGAAAGAAGGAACCAGAGGTTAAATGATCGCTTTCCATCGCTTTGATAAATCTACCCTTCGGGAAATGAAGGGACTATCTGTACACAGGTAAAATCGGGGGAAGAGCTTTCCCCGATTAGGAAACAAAGTGGAACCACGGCTCGGCGTGATCACAATTCAGGCCCTGAAACTACTCATATTGAAACCTAGGGGGAGTGACGGTGCCATTGAGACTGGGCATGGTGGGATAAAGGACTCAAACCGAGTATAGCTCGGGACCTCGGGAAACACAGAGAACGATTATGCATCGTGAGTAGAGGACCGTAATGCTCGGCCCCAACCGAATATCACGGCACGAATCCCATTCAATATCAACCGTGGATCGAGATTTATCAGAAAAAGAATTTTTTTTTACCTTATTTAGACTTGTATTAGGATTGAAATTCTATTAATATATAAATTAAAGGGTAAGGTCATCTTTATTTTGACAGATGGTTACACACAAATCAAAGCAATAAAAGTTTGTTTTTGTCTTCTAGCTATTGTTCAAAGCATTGTTCATTTGTTCTTTACTTCGCCCGCGACTGAGCTTGTACCGGGGGTCCAATTGAGGACGAATTCCATTATTCAATCTAAGATCAGGCTTGGTTACTATATTGGTATTGGTTTGATAATTTATTTTATTATTAACTCATTTAATGGTTGTTCTTGATTAATAGTATTGAATCAAACCACATATCCTTTAAACCGTATATAAATTCAATTGTTACTAATTTTTGGGATAAACAATCTATATGAAATATAAGAACATAAACCTGATATATACTCCACGTACACCAGAAATACACTCATATATACCTAATATACAGTTTACATACAATGGACATACACTTATTCGACAATCAATAACAAACACACATAAGATACAAATAATATATACTCGATATATGATTATTCTACCACTAGAAGAATTATTATATTCATCACCAAGAACCATTATAATCATCATTCCTCCCACCATATCAATACAAACACCATTTATTTACCCAAAAAAGAGTTTTGCTAGAGCTAGATTCGTCTAGATCCGATTCACCTGAGCTATTTCGTCATGGCATCGGAGGTAAGATTTTTTTGTCAGAGTTGAATCTATCCACTAGGGCGACACCACCATGTGAAGTACTAGACAAAGTCATTGCCGAGTTACAAGGATGAAGTTGGCAGTTACCAAAGTTCAGTGGCGATTGGAGTAGAGGGAGAGGATGTGACGTCGACTAAAGAGCTTAGACATCATGTGTAGGGTTAGGTGGTAGGGAGAGATTTAATATGTAAGCCTAAATTTAAGGGACCCCCTATTTCCTTAAGTTGTTATAAATGGTAAAATCTTGTTATGTTAGGTAATTAGGTGAGAATGTTTATAATAGTGGTAATTAGGAGCCTAATTTTGATAACTAGAGTAAAATTTCATGTCGCTAATTTTAGTTAACCTCTCATCCGAACTATATTAGGCAAATCGCAGAAAGTAAATTAGTCAATTATGTTTAAAAGCTAGCACCACTCTAGCTCAAATATATGCTTAGGAAGAAGCACCAATGAAGGAGAACCTTTATTATTTTGTTACATATCCTCTTTGAACCGATCAAAAGAAAGGCAATTTCTCTTATACACGAATATAGAGATCCTAGACTAAGGTTATTTTAGAGGTGTTCAATTAAATTTCTAGAATAATAATAAGTGATTCTCACTAATAGCTGAAGCGATTTTTCATTGTAGTTTTTTCTTACAAGAAAAAACTATAAACTATTTTTTTTAAGAATAAATTATCCTTATGAAAAATACACATATATCAAACTATCTCTTCTTAATTGAATCTTTTTGTCTCTTATATTATCCTATACTTCTAATTTTAACTTTATTTTTATATTTTAATTAAACAAAATAAACACTCTCTCGCAATAATACTTAAAACTATTTATCCAGTTAAATAATTAAATTGAATTGTTCATGTCCTCTTTCTTGTATTTTTTATACCTAAAAGCTATTTTCCGAAAAAATTGGATAAATATAATTTTTTCTCTAATAATGACAAGAGTGTTTCTCAAATAGTTTGACCAAGCCCGAAGTAATCCTCCAATGCGCTCACGTCCATGCTATCTAAAAACATGTTGAGGGCCTCATCCGCGTCCCGTGTCATCTCATTTGATTTCTCTTTGCCGGCTTGAGCCTCATCGAACATGACTTCGTGTGAGACGGAGACTCTGCAATGTCGATGACACCGACTATTTCTCTCAGAGCAGGGATAGCCTCTCAGGAGGTTATAGCTTCTGGTTCTCCATCCGGTTCTCGGGCTGAAGAAGGATCGTCCCCTCGGTCGCTATCTATGGTAGCCGCATGTTCCTCCTCATTGTTGATCAGCCCATGGATGATGAATTCCAGGTCATCATTTTCAGGGTAATCCTTGAGCCGGAAGAGAGATTCAGATCCCGGTGCCCTTGCCCGGGTACTCCTCTTGGTGCTTTTTCAATCCTGGATCGCTACCCTCTTCTTCTTGACTTCGGCGTCCGAGGAGCCAGAGGATATAATCTTTTTCTTTTTAAACTCACATGCACCAGCTCCGGGATGTCCCGAAGAAGAGGGTTCAACAAGTGAGGATGGAGCCGCATCCCTATCCAATGGTCGAAGCTTAGTGGTATTGGGCAAACCTAAAAAAAGAAGAGACTTAGTAGGAACAATGGAATGGGTCTCCCACTTGCCCTTTGAAAGACTGTGCCATTCATGCTCAAAATATGGCATTTGTTAGAAGATCCCCTCGACACACTTCTTGAAGCAGGGGACTGCTTTAGGAACTCGGGCGACTGCTGCACAATGATAGGCACAAGCAATGAGAAAAAGAACGAAGAAAGCGCCAAAATACTCAAAAACGAAAGAAAATTTTCGGGCTAAGTTCCATTTTTCAGGGAACGCTAAAAATTCGGGGGGAACGAGATCTTCGGTATTCACCCGAACGAACCTCCCTTGCAAACCCCAATCTCAATCTTCATCGATGCTCGAGAATGGATCTTTCCCTTCTCAATGGACGACGTTGATCAACCCCCCTGGAAAACTTGGGGACTATAGAAACGAAGCGAGTGGTCGAAGGTAAACCGAGGTGCTTCAGTGTTGTTGATGAAATGACGGAGGAGGATTACGATCCTCCAAAAGAATGGGTGAATTTGTCCAAGGCAGACCTCGTACCTTTTTCAAGGGCTGGGGATTACAGGGTCCATCGGGGCAAACATGAAGGGGTAAGTGTAAACACTTAGATACCCCTCCACGTGTGTAGTAATATCCTCATTAGGCCTAAGGACAACCACATCCTTGCCCTTCTAATTGGAGTCCAATCGGACTGTGGGGAGTGTATCTTCAGTAATGGAGGATATGTACCCCCATACCCCCTCGCCTCGGTCATGCTTATTGGAGGCTTTCTCGACTTTGAATTCGTTCTCGATAGAACAGCCCCCGAGAATAAAGATCTTCAAAGGAGGCTCTGGGGCCATCTTAGGAACAGCTACCGCGATATCTGATTTGAAGTTTTTTCCGTCGGATTCTAAAAAATATAAAGGTTCAAGGTTTGAAAATAAGGATGAAGATTTGAAGATAGGGATGTATGTATGAAGGTCTGACTTGAAGATTTAAAGAAAGGGTATGAAGATTTAAAGAAAGGGTATGAGGATTTGAAGATGAAGATATGAATATTTGAAAAAATATATATGAAGATTTGGAGAGATTAGAGTTAAGTGAGGAATTCAAGGGTAAATTAATGAGCTCTAGAATCGGAACGTAGAAAAGTGAAAAAGAGGTTGGTTATGGAGAAATGGTAATCAATACATGAAGTTTCACATTCAGGGATGGTTAACCGGCGGCTGACACATATCCGAAGTCAGAATGACGTGACTGATAGGACGTTTCACTGACCCGTCAACTCAATTGAAGTGTACGGAAGAAGGAACCAAGGGATAAATTATTGTTTTCCATCGCTTCGATAAATCTATCCTTCGGGAAATGAGGGGACTATTTGTACATGGGTAAAATCGGAGGAAGAGCTTTCCCCCATTAGGAAACAAAGTGGAAGCACGGGCTCGACGTGATCATAATCCAGGCTCTGGAACTTCTCATATCGAAACCTGGGGGGAGTGAAGGCGCCATTGAGACCGGGCATGGTGGGATAAAGGACTAGATCGAGTATAGGTTCGGGACCTCAGGAAACACGCAGAACGATTATGCATGGCGAGTAGAGGACTGTAATGCTCGACCTCAACCGGATATCACAGCGTGAATTCCGTCCAATATCAACCGCGGATCGAGATTTATCAAAAAAGAAGTTTTTTTTGCCTTATTTAGACTTGTATTAGGATTGAAATTCCTCTATTATAGGAACTAAAGGGTAAAGTTTTCTTTATTCTGACTGATGGTTACACACAAATAAAAGCAATAAAAGTTTGCTTTTGTCTTCTAGCTATTGTTCAAAGTATTGCTCATTTGTTCTTTACTTCCCCCGTGGCCGAGTTGTACCGGGGGTCCAATCGAGGAAGAATTCCATTATTCAATCTAATTCAGGCTTGGTTACTATATCGGGATTGATTCGATATTTTATTTTATCTTTAACTCATTTAATCGTTGTTCTTGATTAATCGTATTGAATCAAACCACATATCCTTTAAACCGCGCATAAATTCAATTGTTACTAACTTTTGGGATAAACAATCCATATGAAATATAAGAACATACACCTGATATATACTCCACGTACACCAGAAATACACCCATATATACCGAATATACAATGTACATACAATTGACATACACTTATTCCACAATCAATAACATATGCACATAACATACAAATAATATATACTCGATATATGATTATTCTACCACTAGAAAAATTATCATATTCATCACCAAGAACCATTATAATCATCATTCCTCCCACCATATCAATACAAACACCATTTACCTACCAAAAAAAAAAAGAGTTTCGCCAGAGCTAGATCCGTCTAGATCCGATTCACCTGAGCTATTTCGTCATGGCATCAGAGGTAAGATTTTTTTTTTGTCAGAGTTCAATCTGTCCTCTAGGGAGACGCCACCATGTGAAGTACTGGACAGAGTCATTGCCGAGTTACAAGGATGATGTCGGCAATTACCAAAGTTCAGTGGCGATTGGAGTAGAGGGAGAGGATGTGACGTCGACTAAAGAGCTTAGACATCATGTGTAGGGTTAGGTGGTAGGGAGAGATTTAATATGTAAGCCTAAATTTAAGAGACCCCATATTTCTTTAAGTTGTTATAAATGGTAAACTCTTGTTATGTTAGTTAGGTAATTAGGTGAGAATGTTTATAATAGTGGTAATTAGGAGCCTAATTTCGATAACTAGAGTAAAATTTCATGTCGCATAATTTTAGTTAACCTCTCATCCGAACTATATTAGGTCAATCGTAGAGAGTAAATTAGTCAATTATGTTTAAAAGTTAGCACCACTCTCACTCATATATATGCGTAGGAAGAAGCACCAATGAAGGAGAGCCTTTATTATTTTATTACATATCCTCTTTGAACCGATCAAAAGAAAGGCAATTTCTCTTATATACGATTATAGAGATCCTAGACTAAGGTTAGTTTAGAGGTATTCAATTAAATTTCTAGAAAAATAATATATAATTCTGACCAATAGCTGAATCGATTTTTCATTGTATATTTTTTCTTGTAAGAAGAAACTATAAACTATTTTTTTTAAGAATAAATTGTCCTTATGAAAAATATACATATACCAAACTATGTCTTCTTAATTGAATCTTTGTGTCTCTTATATTATCCTATACTTCTAATTTTAATTTTATTTTTATATTTTAATTAAATAAAATAAACACCCTCTCGCAATAAATACTTAAAACTATTTATCCAGTTAAATAATACAATAAGTAAATTGAATTGTTCATGTCCTCTTTCTTGTATTTTTTATACCTAAAAGCTATTTTCCGAAAAAATTGGATAAATATAATTTTTTCTCTAATAATGACAAGAGTGTTTCTCAAATAGTTTGACAAAAATCAAACTGCCAATCTCTCAAAATATCTTTATTTTGAACTTTTTGTTGAAAAGAAGTAATATCAGAATAAACAGATTTGAAGTTTAGACAAATAAGACTTAATTTTTGGGATCTTTGTAAATTTTGTCGGTCAACATTGTGGTATTGTTTAGTGGCACCAATGGATATTTAAAAATCGATTAAACTGATCCAACCGTACGGTATCAATAATTAGGGTATGTTTTTAATTTTATAAAAGTAAACCAAAAAATACCGAACCGTACCAAATAAATTTATATGTGAAAAATATATTTATATATTAAGCTTAAAAATAATAAAGCATTAAATTTTACCCCGCGCCTTGGAATTATGAAAATGGTAACAAGTCAACAAGTAATTAAAACTCAGATATCCTTATTCCTAAACTTATTATACTACTCCTATTGAAACCAACTTATTTCCAACATATTCACTAGCAAGACACAAGGTATTCTAGCGATTATGAGCATCAAACTACAATGTATCGAATATGTTTTATTTCGTATGATTTAAATTTATCTTTTTGAATATTTATAGCCTGTTTGACCAAGCTTCTTTTTGGCCAAAAATTGAGGTGTTTGGTCAAGCTTTTGGAAGGAAAAAAATGCTTTTGAGGAGAAACAGAAGCAGTTTTGGAGAAGCAGAAAAAAATAGCTTATCTCCAAAAATACTTTTTTGAGAAGCACTTTTGAGAAAAATACACTTAGAAGCAGTTTTTTAAAGCTTGGCCAAACACTAATTGCTGCTCAGAAGTATTTTTCAAACTAATTAGCCAAACACAAAATGCTTCTCACCAAAAGTACTTTTGAGAAAAGCACTTTTGAAAAAAAGCACTTCTCAAAATAAGCTGATTTTTACAGCTTGACAAAACGGGCTATTAATCTTTTATAGACATTAGTCTTGGGTTCCAACTTGGTTAATATGTTCAACTCGTGTGATTTATATTTTTTTTCTGTCTTTGCTTAATTTCTTTTATGTTGCTGTAGAATAGTTGATGGATCTATACTCTGGCCATATTTTACGTTTTCTTAATTCATCACCATTTAAATAGTAAAAATGTTGAGAGTATTTTGCTAAGTCCCATAAAAGTACGTATGTTTTTGCATTTTACTTCTGCTAGTGACTTTTACATTATATTTAAAATAAATTACCGACAATTAACTGAACTGTACCAATACCGAAAAGAAAATAACATGATTGGACAATTTCGAAAAGTCTAATTTTGATTATACATAATAAAATAACCGAAAAATTTATATGAATCAAATTTTATAAAATAATCGGCCGAACCGAACCGAAGCATTAATACTATTACTATCGCATAACGGAAAAATACCATTCACATTTATTAGCCCAAGAAATGCATCTTCAAGCCTTCATCGACTAATTACATCACTCCTGAAATCAAAGACCAACACATTAGCTCTCTTTTGGTCACAATTGATATCTCATTTTGTGATCCATATCAATACCACCAATCATCTGCATTTGACAATCTTAGGTCCCAGTCCAAGTGATTCTTGTCACAATCCAAAATTCACTATAAGTTGTGATGGAGCCCAACGTTGTCCTTAGGTAAGTTAACAGAGTGCTATCAAATTTGTTATTCATTTTATTATTTTTGAAATTATGAATTTTTATTTAATGGATAAACTAAGTATAAAAGATCATGAGGAAATAACGCAAAATAAGACATAAAAGTGAAACGGTAATAATCTCAAGCAAAAAACATAAACATCTACTAGAAATTTCCAAAATTGGGTGTCACAAGTGCACAAACAATCTAGTAGAATATACAAATCACTACAACTAGTGTCTGAAATGAAATAGACAGAAAAATAAAATATAACACAAAGGATACTCCGAGCGTTGCGGATAGGAGCATAGGGGAGCAACTTACCACTAAGCCCTCGGATAATGTGGATACATGCCTGAATAGATACCAGATGTACCGCCCTCAGTACCTATACAATTTGTGCAGAAGTGTAGCATGAGTACATAATCAATGTGTACCTAGTAAGTATCTAATCTAGCCTCAAAGATATAGTGACGAGGGGTCGACATCAGCACTTACTAGTGGTTAATAAATTATAAATAGACATAAAATATAACAATGACAGTGAAATAAGAATAACAAGTAACGTGATCCTTTAACAAACTATCAATTTAAAATTTCCAAATATAACATTCCATCTCAACAAATAAAAATCATCAAGTAAATATCAAACCTCAAGTCATGAAGGAAATATCAGGTATATTCGGACTCCTAATGATTTTACGCACGAGTTATTGTAACAACCCGATCGGATATTTTGAGAATTAGCATTTTCATTCGGTGGCTTAAGATCTCAAGTAGCTTTGTATTGTGTATTATGACTTATGTGTGTGGCCGAATTCAATTTTTGGATGATTCGGGATTGATTTGGAAGAATGATTCTTGTTTTAGAAGCTTAAGTGGCAAGAGTTCGGAGTTTGACTTTTGTGTAGACAACTCCAGAATAGTATTTAAATGATTCCTATAGCTTTGTATAGTGATTTTGGACTTAGGCGTATGCGGGATTTGGATTTGGAGGCCCGTATGTTGATTTGTTGCATTTTGGCGAAAGTTGGAAAGTTGAAGGTATGGAAGGTTGAGAGGTTTGATCGGGAGTTGACTTTGTTGATATCGGTTTTGTATTGCGATTTTGGGAGTTGGAATAGCTCTGTTGTGTTATTTGGGACTTGCATGCAAAAATTAACGTCATTCCGGGTTGATTTAATATGATTCAATGCGAGTTGTAGAAGTTAAAAGTTCATAGTTCATTAAGCTTGAATTGAGGTGCGATTTGTGGTTTTGATGTTATGTTTCAGGATTTGAGGCCTCGAGTATGTTCATGATATATTATGGGACTTGTTGGTATGAATTGACTGGGTCCCAAAGGGCTTGGATGTATTTTGAATCATTGGTTGAGAAAATAGTTAAGTTAAGAAATTTGGAGTTTGACCATAGTCAATATCGGGTCAAGAAGGCCTCTTTTCAATGTTTTGAATGCGCGAGCAGCTCCCTAGTATATTTTATGATTGAAATTCATGTATGGTTTGTGTCCTAGATGTTCCGTATGAGTTTCAGGGTGGTTTCAGATCATTTCAGTGAAGTTTGGGATTGCTGGTGCTGGTACTTCGCAATTGCGAACTACTGCAATTATGAACTTTTCGTCGCAATATCGAACCTTGTTCGCAACTGAAAATATGTGATCTCAATAGTGAACATCCGCAATTGTGAACCTTTGGTCGCAAATGCGAACATCCACAATTGCGAACTTTTGGTCGCAAATACGACAACTACAGGTAGGTTAAGAGTTGGAATTTTAGCTCATTCTTTCATATTTTGAACCCTAGCCTCAGTAGGAGGAGATTTGGAGAGGGTACCTTTATCTACAATCATTGTGTAAGTGATTTTGATCAATTTCTAACTATTTTACATGATTATATATGAGATTTAACATCAAAATTATGAGAATCAAAGAGAAATTTTGAGAAACTTTGTCTATGTTTTGAAAAACAAAAATTTGAGATTTGAGAGTCGAATTGGACTCAACTTTTGAAATAAATTACATGTATAGACTCGTAGGATTATGGGTAGTCAGAATCTACCCTTGGACCCGGGTTACCAAGCGAGCACGGGGTTGACTTTGTTGACTTTTGAGAAATTGTGTAAAGATCATATATTTATTTATTGGAATTAATTTCTCTTGAATTATTTGATGTTATTATGTTGCTTTTTGTTAGATTTGAGCCAAACGGAGGTGAATTATAAAGGAAAAGCTATTTTAGAGTATTGATTGAGGGCTTTTGAGGTAAGTATCTTGCCTAACTTTTTGGGGAAGGAACTACCCCATAGGAATTAGGTTGTTTGCACTATTTGAACTATGTGAAAGACATGTACATAAGATGACGAGTGTGTACACAACTTATATGTAGAAATTTGACAATTTTAGACTCTTAGATTTCTTGTGCACATTAAAATAAAGTTGCCTTATTGATGTCATGTGATAATTCCATATATTTTGACGTTATTTACCCTATTTTCTTGTTGCTTGGATGCTAATTTATGCAACAATTACGCTTAGTAGAACTTATTTCACGTGTAGAAATGTTTGGACATGAATTGGACAAAAGTTGCACGAAATGGTATCTTAGAGCTACAAAATGGATCAATAAAAGAAAACATGCAACGCAATGAAAAGTCTTGGCCATAGATAGTGCAAGGCCTTGTCCAAAGCTTTGTCATTGGAGCCCCAAAAAGTGCCTCGCGTAGAAACAATGGCGCCTCAAACAGTGCCTCGTACAGAAATATTGGTGCCCCAGACAGTGCCTCGCGTCAACGATGCTATCTGAGAAAATTTTAATTCCTCACTAGTTTTGGACATGTAGACTTCGGACCCTACCCTATAAATACCTCTTAAAGTTAGTTTTTGAAGGGGGATACATCATTAGAGGGGCAAGAGGCTACAAAACACCTTGGAAGCATGAATCACTCAAGTTTTTCTCTCTACTTTCTTTTAATTTGTAGTTCAATGCTTTTAATATTACTATGATTATTTACAAAGTTACGAGTAGCTAAACCTGTCATATAGGGTTGATGGAACTAATTGTTGGATGAAGTCTTGATTTCCTTTTGATATAGTTGAGTCATTCTTACTCTTTATATGTTTAACTATGTGTTTATTGTGATTAATTGAAGGGTCCTTGATTAATCGTGTCTAGTTATCTTGTGTTACTTGAGAAAGAACACTTGATTAAATTGTTATTGAACAACGCCACTTTCAAATAAGTTAAGAGATTAATTACTTGAATTTAAAAGCGGGATTAGAGATAACAAAGCTTTGGCGCGATATTTATGAGTTGTACGAATTGTCAACTAGAGTAGTTCGAGAGAATACTTCTAGTAAATTATCGTAAGTGATTGAGAGATAATTGTGGTAAGCAAGAACTCATCATATTTAGAGAGTGTTGCAGCGAGATTATAACTAACGTGTTAGGAATTAATTCGACAATTGAGAAAATCGTAACCTAGATCATTTTATCCTTGATTCAACCTCATTTTGTTAATTGATAGTTTTATTGTCATTTTTCCTTAGTCAAGTAATTGTTTTAATTCACAAATCAATTCTTGAACTTTGAAAGTTGTCTAAGCTTATCATTAGTAATACTTAAAAGTAGTAGCAAATAGGTTAGTTCCATGTGGGATTCGACTTCGGACTCTTGAACCGAATTATTTTTGCAGCGACCACTTAGTCATTTTTATAAGGCATAGTTGAGCGTGATCAAATTTTGGTGTTGTTTCCTGGGGAACTAACGGTGTTATTCGTTACAACTTAAAAGAATTGCTAGGATTTTTAGTTTAGATCAATTTTCTATGGTGCTAAAAATATTTCTATTGAAATTCTCATGTTTGAATTCTTTTGTGCCTTAGATGCATGCCTAGAAGCTCCTTGAGAACTGTTGAACTATTTGAAGGTCTAACAAATCCTGAGAGAGCAGTCAGGATATTGAATCGGGCTAACAAGAAGGGCAAACAGATAAAACAAAATGAACAAATCAAAATTGAAATGGGTGACGTCGAGAACGTAAACGGGAACAATATAAATAATCAAGTTGACCCAAATATTAGAGTGGTATCACCTCTGGTACCGGAGGCTGCTATATATGATTGGGCGCCACCAACTGCTGACAATCTGACTACTGCAATTGTAGTCCCTTCAATACAAGCGGATACATTTCAAATTACAAACAACACTATGCACTTGTTGCAGAATAAATGGTTGTTCTCCAGGTCGTACATCGAAGACCCATAGCAACATATGAAGAATTTCCTATCAATTTGTGTTACTCAAAGACAGTCGAATGTGACATTCGAAGCAATCAGATTGTTACTGTTTCTATTCTCAGTGACTGGGGAGGCTCAAACTTGGCTGGATTTTCTCCCAATAAACTCTATTCCTACATGGGAGGAACTAGTCAAGCAGTTCTTAAACAAGTTCTATCTACCTAATAAGACTGCGAGGCAAATTGATGAGATATTACAGTTCAGGCAGAAACCAACTAAAACTTTGCAAGAAACTAGGAGAGGTTTAAGGGCCTGTTGGCGAAGTGTCCACACCATGGCATCCCGGATCATATGCTAGGACATAGATTTTATATGGGTTTGGCTGACAGTCTAAAGGCCAATGTAGATGCTTCAGTTGGGGTGTATTGTTGAGAAAATTATTCACATAGTGTAAAATTCTTCTTGACAAGATGGCTCAAAATTCAGGTTGGATTATGAGGGATACAACACTCACTCTAATAGTGCATTCTGTTGTTCTTGACCCGAACCATATAAATGCAGAAAACATAGCCACCCTCATGACCTAGATGAGCTTGTTGACAAAGAAAATTGATGAAATGGGCACGGAATAGGTTCATATTTTTGACACAACAAATGGAGGCCTATGCACTCCCTGTATCAACCAGTCGTATGTTTGCTCATTGAGTGGAGAAATGATAACTAGGGCTTCAGAGAAGACATGAACTATGTAAATAATTTTGGGGGTCAAAGGAAAGGTGGACAATAATGGGGACCATAGAATCAGCAGTACAGACCAACCCAGCAACAGTGCAATACTAATCCTGGAGAGCACGACCACAAGGCCAAGTTATGCCCTATCAAAGGCAGCAGGGTTACAATCAGCAGCACCAATAACAATTGGCTTACCAACAGCCTCATCAATAGCATGTGGCCAGATAGGATGACAGTAATATAATATAAATCAAGGGCATGTTGCAACAAATCATTGGGACAAATGGGAAGGATGGAAGAAAAGTTAGTCGTAAATGACTTGGCTATTAAAGGCATTGAAACTCGGTTAGGCCAGTTGTCCATGGCTTTGAACAATCGCCCACAACGTTACATGCAGACACAAATATCAATCCAAAAGAGTAAAACCTGAATCAGTTAATGGTAGTGAGTCTCAGGAGAGGAAGGGATTTGGATAGAGAGCAAAACATTTCTCAATCTAATAGAAATGTAGTTCCACTTACTCTAGTGCCATTTGAGATCGATGAGTTGACGGAGCTCATAGATGTTGTAATTGAACAAGCACAAGTTGACAAAGGTAAGGAGAAAGAAAGTGAACAGTTACCAAAATAGGTAGTGGAAAAGACACAAAGTAGTAGGCAACATCTACTTCCAGCCCATTTCCCTTAAAGGTTGGAAAAGCAAAAGAAAGATGATCAATATAGGAAATTCATGGAAATGCTCAGACAGATTCAATTGAATATCCCGTTAATGGATTCTTTGAGGGAAATGCTAAGCTATGCGAAAATGATGAAGGATTTGATGTCTCAGAAGTTTTGACTTCCAGGACCTATCTACTGTAACTCTGACTCAAACTTGTAGTGCGGTAGTGACAAGACGTATGGCTCAAAAGTTGTCTGATCCCGGCAGTTTCACTATCCTATGCACAATTGAAAATTATGCTTTTGCTAAAGCATTGTGTGACTTGGGAGCCAACATTAACTTGATGCTCTTGGCAATCTACATAAATTTAGGCATTGACAGAGCTAGACCAACCTCAATGTTGCTGCAACTAGCTGATCGCACAGTGAAAAGTCCAATAGGAATTCTAGATGATGTGCTCGTCCAAGTGGGGAAGTTTGTATTTCCTGCTAATTTTGTTATACTTGACTTCCAGGTTGATGGAGAAATACCCATAATTTTGGGTAGGTCGCTCTTAGCCGCTGGGAGAGCGTTGATTGACTGTGAAACCGGAGAGTTGAAAATGAGGTTGAATAATAAAGAAATAATATTCAATGTTCAACAATTTATGAGGAGGCCAAACAAATTTGCAAATTGTCGCCAGTGGAGGCAGTTGATGTGATACTACAAGAGGAGGATGAGACTCTTAATGTCAGAGACCCATTAGAAGCTTGTTTGATGAATTTGTGAGAAGTGGATAGTGAAGAGTTGGCAAAGTAGGTTATTGCTCTCTAAGGCCAAGGGTTCTGGAAAAGGGAACCCTAATTCGAGCCACTACACTTAGAAGAAAGAGAAACACCACTTGTGATGCTGTCAATAAAAGAGCAACTAGTTGGACCTGAAACGCTTCCAACTCACCTCAGGTATGTTTTCTTAGGGCCTAACTCTACTTTACATGTTATTATCTCATCTGGTTTATTAATTGTGCAGGTAGAACAACTCCTACATGTGTTACAGAAATGTAAGACTGATATTGGTTGGACCATGCAGACATTAAGGGTATCAACCCGATCTTTTGCATGCACAAGATTCTCTTGGAAGAGGGGCACAAACCTTCTAGGGAATATCAAAGAAGATGGAACCCGAATATGAAGGAAGTGGTAAAGAAGGAAGTGATTAAGTGGTTGGATACGGGAATCATCTTTCCAATTTTAGATAGCGTCTAGGTAAGCCCAGTCCAATGTGTTTCGAAGAAAAGTGTCATGCCTGTTGTACAGAATGAGAATAATGAGTTGATGTCTACTCGTACAGTCACAGGTTGGCGAATTTGCATGGATTACAAAAAATTGAACACTACCACCTAGAAAGACCATTTTCCCCTGCCGTTCATTAACCAAAGGTTGGATAGATTGGCAGGGAGGTCTCAAATCACAATAGCACCTGAGGATAGAGAGAAAACATCATTTACTTGTCCATATGGCATCTTTTCCTTTCAAAGAATGTCGTTTGGCCTATGCAATGCACCGGCCACCTTCCAAAGGTGTATGTTAGCCATTTTCACTAATATAGTTGAAGATGTTATGGAAGTCTTTATAGATGATTTCTCAGTGGTGGGGAATTCATTCGATGATTGTCTTCACAATTTGAGAATAGTGTTGAAAAGGTGTGTGGAGACAAACCTGGCGCTGAACTAGAAAAAGTGCCATTTTATGGTACAAGAAGGTATAGTTTTGGGGCATCAAGTGTCAAGTAAGGGTATTAAGGTTGACATGATTGAGAAGTTTCCACTGCCCATTTCGGTCAAGGCAGTAAGAAGTTTCCTTGGGCACACCGGTTTCTACAGGCGATTCATAAAGGATTTCTCTAAAATTGCTAATCACTTATGTAAACTGCTTGAAAAGGATCACCCCTTTGTGTTTTCTGAGGATTGCAGGTTAGCATTTGAGGAGCTGAAGAAGATACTGGTGACTGCACCAATCATCGTTGCACTCAACTGGGAGCTGCCATTTGAGCTCATGTGTGATGCAAGTGACTATGCTATAAGAGTAGTTTTGGGGAAGCGAAAGGACAAAATGGTGCACCCAATTTACTATGCAAGTAGAACGTTAAGCGGTGCACAACTCAATTATACCGTGACTGAGAAAGTGATGTTGTCTATGGTGTTTGCATTCGACAAATTTAGGTCTTATTTTATAGGTTCAAAAATGATTGTTTATACTGATCATGCAACACTAGAGTACTTGATAGCAAAGAAAGATTCAAAGCCACACTTGATCTATCGGGTTCTTTTGCTACAAGAATTGGATTTGGATATCTACGATAGGAAAGGAACGAAGAACCAAGTGGCAGACCACTTTTCAAAGTTGGAGGGAGCTGAAAAGAAAGTAGAGGTCAAAGATATAACAGAGACATTCCCAGATGAACAATTACTAGCAGTGGAAATAGAGGAGACGCCTTGGTCTGCTGATATTGCTAACGATTTGGCAAGTGGTATTGTACCTTATGAACACTCTTCAATTCAAAAGAAAAATTTCTTTCGTGATTGTCGGTCTTATTACTAGGATTAACCTTTACTTTTTAAAATATGTGTGGATAACATGATCCAGAGGTGTATCCCCGAGATAGATCAATATTTTGTTTTGCAGGCTTGCCACACTTCACCATATGGTGGGCACTTTAGGGAATTCGGATAGCGGCGAAGGTGTTGGAGTAGGATTTATATTGGCCGACTCTATTCAAGGATTACCATGCCTGGGTGAAAAGTTGTGATGAGTACCAAAGAACTGGCAGCATATCTTGCTGTCATGAGATGCCAATGCCTACAATTCAAGAGGTGGAAGTGTTTGACATGTGGGGGATCAATTTTATAGGACCATTTGTCAGCTCGCATGGTAACAAGTACATATTGGCAGCAATTGACTATGTCTCCAAATGGGTTGAAGCGGTGGCTCTTCCAACAAATGATGCCAAAAGAGTGATAGGATTTCTAAGAAAAAATATTTTCACACGGTTTGGCACTCCGAGAGCTATAATCAGTGATGGTGGAACTCATTTCTGCAATAAAGCATTTGCAAGGCTGTTAGAAAAAGTATGGAGTTCGCAATAAGGTTGCCACACCTTACCACCCACAAACGAGTGGGTAAGTGGAAGTGTCCAATAGGAAAATTAAAAGTGTCCTAACCAAGACAGTAATGCGACTCGGACTGATTGGACAAGGAAGTTGGATGATGCATTATGGACTTACTGAACAATATTTAAAACTCCAATTGGTATGTCTCCGTACAAGTTGGTGTTTGGAGAAGCATACCATCTTCCGATGGAGCTTGAGCGTAAAGCCTTACGGGCACTGTGGCAGTTGAATTTGGATATGGAAACCGCGTGCACACGTAGAGTTATAGAGTTACATGAACTCGAGGAGTTCCAGTTCCAGATATTCGAGAGTACGAGATTGTATAAAAGAAGGATGAAGATGATGCATGATAAGCACATTCTAGATAGGAACTTCACACCCGGAGATCTAGTATTGTTATACAACTTGAGATTGAGATTATTTTCGGGTAAGTTGAAATCTAGATGGTCAGGACCATTTAGAGTTATGCAAGTGTTGCCAAGTGAGGTAGTAGAAATTGAGTTCGAAGATAGAACGAACATGTTTAAAGTGAATGGGCAAAGATTGGAACACTACCTTGAAATGATTAAAGAAAAAAGGGGAGAAAGATGTGATGTACTTGGAAGAGCCCCAATATGTGAGCGAAGTGTAATCTTGAAAGCCTGTGTCGTGACGCGACTTTAAACCAGGCGCTTCTTGGGAGACAACCCATGGTCGTGTTGTATATGGCATGCCATAACGTTAAATAAGGAGCTTATTGGGAGGCAACCCAATTCATAGCGTAAATTTCATTTAGTTTTAGTTTTTGTTTGATATTGAGGCAGACTAACAAGTGATTTTTCTGTGGATTTGTCATGTTTTATAGGTAGTGGAGCTAGGTGGAAGGAAGATGTGCTCGGGTGTCCTAAACAAGCTAAAAGGGTGCAAAACAAACAAGAAAACATCGAGCCATCGCAGGGCAAAGTCCAAATGGTAAGTTTTGCACGCCTCATGTTGCCTAGCGAGACACCGCCCCAGACCCCGCCCCGCACTATATTTTCAGTGCCCCTCACATAGTGAGGCAGTGTCCAGTGCCCTAAGGCCAGCGCGCCTGCCAGCACGCCGTGTGACCTCACTACCGCTACTCATTTTACCTTGCTTAGTCCAGCTACTGCTCCTCACGTCGCCTTGTGCCAAGGCCTAGGTAAGTCATAAATTTTTTATTTAACCCACCACAACCTAATTAAAATAACACCAACATTAAAACCCAACCCCCACTCCCTAGCATCTAAAACACAAAGAAAGAAACCCCCTCTCCCTAACTCCCAGCCCCACTGCCCCGTTCCTAGAGAGAGAGAATCCAAGTTTCTCAAGTTGCATTCCCACCCCACTGTCTCATCTCTCACTCAAGCAATGGGTATGATTTTCTCTTTCTCGCTCCTCTATTCTCTCTTTTTCTATGTAAATGCTAATGTTGGGTAATATGCTCTACAAGGTACAACAATGGTGCAATGTGCTAAAAAAATTCCAAGCCCAAATACCCCTTGTAGTGAGTGTTTCACACTCAATTCCCAAGCCAATTTGGGAGGGTGGATCAATCCTTCACCCACAAAGCAACTCACACACAAATAATGCATACAAGGTGTTCGATAAATTGCCTCATTGGCAATTTTAGTCCCAATTGGAGCCCGAGTCTTCGGGATTTGTTGTTTTGTGTTAGAAGATCATAATTGATATAAAAACATAAGTGTGGGATGACTCTAGAGAGTCGAGGTGGATTGATAAAGTGTATTTACAATGACATACGAGCTATGTTGTGAATTTAGTTTAATGCTGCTAAAGTCGCCCATGTTCTTGTATGGGCTCAATCAGTGAATCCCCTATCTTCAGCTTATGATTTTTTCTTTGAAAGGCTTGGGCTCCCTTTGGGCCTGAAACTTAAGGCTATTGTGAAACAAGGAGACTTGTAACATTGCCACCCCATTAAGCTTGTGCTCGACCCCTTTGCCTTCTGCATTAATGTGGAAGTTTTCAATAACTATTGGGCCGGCTGCCAGGCCCAGGCCTTTGAATAAATATAGAGAGGATCTCCTTTAACACTAGCTTTTTTTGATTAATGAGTCGAGTTTGAACATTAGCTGTTAAAAAATAATAATTCGAATCCCTTTAGGCTTTCTTGAGTTAATTAACTCCTTTTAAAATTAGATCCGAGGCGTGCCATATTAAGTGAGCTATAATTTATGGCCCTCAAAACCAAGTTCAGAAACCATTTAATAGAAAATTCGAGGCATGCCATGCCAAATAAAATCTCAAAACCCATGGCCCTCCATTAATTATTTTAACTCTTTAGAAATCGAGGTGTGCCGTTAGTCGAATCTTCCATGGCCCTCGCAAATCTTATCATTGTGTAGTTGCTTTAGGCGCGTAATTTAAAATAATTTCCTTAAACTCGGGTGTGCATTTCATGTGACTCAACTCCAATTCTCAACAATGTTAAATAAAATGTTTCATGAATCGTGGGTGCATTTCATGTGGTGTGGTTCAAGGCGTGTTTTAAATAACGTTGAATCTTTCCTAAAATAATTAAAAGCGGTTAATAAGTTAAAATATACCATAGCCTAAAACATGTATTAAAAAAAGATATAGGCCAATTATAATAGTTTATGCGACTGTGCTAGAACCACAGAACCCGGGATGCCTAACACCTTCTCCCGGGTTAACAGAATTCCTTACTTAGAATTTCTGGTTCGCAGACTTCAAAAATGAAAGTCGATTTTCCTCGATTTGGGATTTTAAAATAAACAGGTGACTTGGGACACCAATTAAAATATTCCAAGTGGCGACTCTGAAGAATTAAATAAATAATCCCATTTCGAATAATGTCACTTTAATTGGAAAAACTCCCCTTATCTCCCTCGGGTGGGTAAAAAGGAGGTGTGACAGCTCTGACGACTCTGCTGGGGATAACCAACCCAGAATCTCTGGTTCATGGTTCAGAATTCGAGCTTAGAATAGCTGTTATACTTGGCTTTATTTATTATCTAATTTTACATGTTTGAGCTTAATATGCTAAATGCCGCTTTTCACCGCTTTGATATTGTTTTGACTGTATATAAACTGTTACGAAACCCTTCTTCTCCCTGATTCTTTTAAATCATCTGGGAGTGTGCACTTTGTTTGACTTCTTTTCTGTTAGAGTCTTATCCCAATTTTCGAACGAGGTTCGGACAAATTGCAAAGCCGGTGAAGCTTCTGTATTCCCGATACGCTGCTCCCCCCCGGCTCGAGCTGTCCGCTCGGGTAAGCCAGGTCTAGAACAATACACCCAGGTTTTAAACCTAGTATAACAAAGCTTCATGTTGGATCCCTAGTAGGAACGTTTGTTTGCATCACGTGCATTTAACTTTGGAGACTCAACACAAGGGTTGGGTCTGTCTAGGACAGGTGTACCCGAAATGAAAAGACCTTCCAGATGCATTCTACTTGCTACTTATGTATTTATTTGCTTCGGATTTGCATGTTGACCGGCTTATGAATGATTGAGAAAAGTTGGGAAAAAAGAAAAATCGATGTGAGGGCTAAGAGAGATAATTACCCGTTTTTTTTAAAAAAATCAAAAAAAATATACCAAAACTCTGCCAAAATTTTGAAAAAAAGGAGAAAAAGAAAATCTTGTTTTTTTAAAAAAAATAAAAATATAGTTAGTGTTGTTTTATTTTGTCAAATCTGCCCGAACTACGCTAGTTTGATTCTTACTAGATGTGGGATACGGGCAACCCCCATCGGGTCCAACTTCATTTTTGCAAAAATAGCCCAAAAAGTACAAAAAAATTTATTATTTTGTCATAAATAAGTAAGGTGATGCCATTCTTGTCTAAAATAGTCGAATGTCCCCAAAAGGGCACCGGAAGGCTATTTTTGCAAGAACAACCACCTATGATCTCTTTTTCAAATTTTTTTGCCGGTTAGCAAACGCAGCCCTAAAATCTTCTTCCCCGAAGTGCTGAAGGGCCGGATTTTTATTTTTGAAATGAATTTTTTTGAAAAAATGGTGATAATTTTTTCTTGAGTCAAAATGAATCATGATCCTTTAACTAAATCACCCTAATAAATGTGCAGGATGAGCACAAATGAAAATGAACCCTTCACAGCTCTTGAGAAAATCCCCTTACAACTCCACATGTGGTGGAACGATTTAGGAAAAGGCAGTAGAGGGACCGTGGTAAAAGTTTTGGGTGGTCTCGTGGGACTTTTGAAAATCAAACCAAGATTGGATGTGATTGAAGCCTTGACATCTTTCTGGGACCCGACTCACAATGTGTTTCGCTTTTTTGATTTTGAGCTCACCCCCACGTTGGAGGAAATTGCGGGCTATGCCGGCCTTAGCAAAAACCATAGAAGTCGGTACCCGGTGTCACCAAGAACAATGTCTCCTCACAAGTTTCTATATATGTTGAGTATTAGCCGGGAGGTTCAGGATGGGAATTTATCCAAAGGGTTTTGCACTTTCCAATTCTTGTACCAGCGCTATACCAATCCCCAAGGTTTTGAAGTGTCGAATACTAGTCTGACCCATGCAGGAAACAAAGATAAATGGGAGGCACGACGGGGATTGGCCTTTATAGTAGCATTCTTGGGTGTCATTATTTGTCCGAGAAAAGGCGGCAACATAGAATTGGGTCGTGGTAATAGTTGATGTCATGATCAAGAAAGCTAATGGCACCCTGGTTCCAATGATCTTATCTAAGATTTACCGAGCTTTGGCCATCTACCGAGAAGGGAGAAAATTCTTCCAGGGCTGTAACCTACTCCTACAATTGTGGATACAAGAACATCTCTGTCACCGAGTCGAGTATATGAACTACGACATGACTGGTTTGAATTACATCGAAGAGTTTGAAAACCAAGTGGTGGGTGTTGAATTTCCAGAGGGTACAGAGGCTTGGTTTGCGCACTAGATTTTTTTAACTTCGGACAAAATTGAGTGGACTTTCGGATGGCTCCCTGTCATTGAAGTCATATACATGTCAGCCGAAATATGTTATCTTCTCCTAATGGGTCTCCGGAGCATTCAGCCATATGCTCCTCACCGGGTTTTGCGCCAACTGGGCAGGTTTCAAACTATTCCCCATGATGAAGATCTGAGCCGACAAGTCATTGAATTGGGCCCAAAGGCTGTATTTCCAGAAGGAAGAGTTCGTCAAGTTTTGAATGAGTACAGATTTCTAGAACCTAAGACTCTGGTGCGGGATCTAGCTAAGGGTGAGGTAGACCCTAATTACATAAATTGGTTTGGTAAAAGGTTTCAAATCCCTCGAGAGCCCGAAAGGCCTACTAAAATACCTCACGTCTAGCAATTCACTGACGACTCCCGGGAGCAATGGGACTGGTTGATGAAAGAAGCAAGCTATAGGGCCAAAATAAGTAAATTAGAGGGACAAATCAGGAACCTCAAGTTTGACAATATTGTCCAAGCTGCTGTAGATGAAAGAGAAAAGAAGAAGCTGGCTCAGGAAAACGAAGCCCTCAAAGCTCAGATTTAGAAAATGAGAATAGTTGCCAATAACCAGGAAAGGAGCCGAGCAGATGAAATGCTTATAAATGGTCTCAGAAATAAAGTAATCGAGTGTCAAGATGATTTAGAAAAATCTGAGGCTAGTCTAGCAAGAGTCCGAGCACAACTAGCAAAGAATGCAGAAGGGTGGGCAGAGTTTGTGCAGCAAATGAAAAGAAAATATGAGGGAACAATCATAGACTTGAAGAGAAAGCTAACTACCCTTGAAAATGAGGTGGCCAAACAGGATAGGAACTTTAAAGTCGAAAGGGAACATTGCTATGCTTTGATGGCCCAGATGGAGGAGGATAAGCAACAGTTGCAGAATCAAAATCATCATGACACCCAAGTGTTGGAAGCTCGGAATCAGCAAATCGGGCGTTTGCACCAAGAAAGGGGTATTATCCGAAAGAGGGTTAGAGCAATTGTTGACTACATCATCATGAAATGCCACGAATGTGAGGACACGACTCAATCAACTTTCTTTGCTACAGTAATGACATTTGTCTGCCAAATAATGAGTGATCTGGAGCAGCTTCTTATATTTTTAATTTCTAGCTTCTTATTTTCTTTATTGATAGTTTCTTGTTTTATTATTTTAGGATACTTTAGAATAGTATTGGATAGTGTAGTAGTTTTTGTTTTTATTTTAATTTAATAAATGGACTTTTTCCGATGATGGATCTCCTTGTTACGACCATAATTTCGGATCCGGTCGTGATGGTGCCTCTCGTGAAGACAAGGCCAGCCGACACAATCCCCCAATTTAGTTAAACAATTATAATAATTCAATTTAAGTCATTAATAAGAAATAAATCCCAAAAATTAAGTGAAATAGAACAAGTGCGGAAATAGATACAGCCCGACATCGGGGTGTCACCAGTCATGAGCATCTAACAATCGCTTAAAAGTAGGAAGGGTCTACATAGTCTGTTATAGAACTAATACAAGGAAAATAAGATAAGAGGGAAAAGCACTGGGCTGCGAACGTCGAGCAACTATCTAGTGAACTATGAACCGCCTGCTGGAAGCAATCAGCACTCGCTAGCGGGACCCGAGGTTCCTGAATCTGCACACAGGGTGCAGGGAGTAATGTGAGTACTCCGACTCAGTGAGTAATAAAAGTAAAAGCAGCTGAGAGATAAGAAAACACATAAAACACATCAATATGCTACAATGATGCAGTCTAAAACCAATACAATGCAATAAAATAGTGAAAACTGATAAAACACCTTGGTTCAGTGAAAACCTTTTTAAAACATCTTTTAGCAGTTTAAACGAGTGAATGAAAAATAGTGAGAAGAGATAAACACATAAAACCAGCCCCTCGAGCAAAGTACCAATAGAATCAGCCCCTCGGGCTATCTCACAATCACTCGTATCAGCCCCTCGGGAAATAACATGGAACAACATGAGCCCCTCGGGCTATATCACATATCATACTGGGTACCCGCACTAACTGGGGGTGTACAGACTCAGGGAGGGTCCCCTTACGGTCCAAGCGCAATATCAAGCCATCTCGTGGCATAATCAATAGGCTCTCAGCCTTATATCAAGCCACCTTGTGGCGTACAACTCAGGCCATCGACCTCATAATCTTGAATTAGCTCAGTACCGTTGTGGCGCGTAGCCCGCTCCCATAATAACCTTACAACACAGTCCCTCAGCCATACTCAGTCAGAAATCTCTAAAAGCAACTTGGGCACAATAAAATATTATGCTCAGCTCAAAATATCATTTAAGATGTTAAAACAGAGTAAACATGGCTGAGTTATGAAAACAGTAGAATATAGCATGACTGAGTACAAGTATAAAGTCAAAACAGTGAGAAATAATAGTAAAAATCCCCTAAGGGTTCAATCAGTTAGCACGAGGCTCAAATATGGTATTTAGCCCAAAACATGATGATACCAAACAATTCTCAATCAAATACGCAGTAAAATAGTCATACGGGACGGACTAAGTCACAATCCCCAACGGTGCACGACCCCACGCTCGTCATCTAACGTGTGTGTCACCTCATAATAGCACAACAATGAGAAGTCCGGGGTTTCATACCCTCAGGACAGCATTTACAATCATTACTCACCTCTATCTGGTTCAAGCTCTACCCCGCGATGCCTTTGCTTCTCGAATCGGCCTCCAGATGCTCCAAATCAATCCAAAATCAGTACATAACCATCAAAATATGCTAAGGGAACAAATCCCACTTGAAAGAAATCAAATTACAACATGAATCCCGAAATTAACCAAAACTCGACCTCCGGGCCCACATCATCCGACAAAATTTACATCAATGAAATCCTTATCACTCCACGAGTTCATTTATATCAAAAGTCCCAAATCCAGTCACAAATGATCCCTCAAACCCTCACTCAAAGGTCTCTAACACCAAGCCCTAATTCCCACTTTTTAACCCTTAATTTCCATTAATTTTAAGCCAAATCAGTGAAATAATGCCGTAGAAACGAGTTTAGGGTCCAAAAACCTTACCTCTATGAAATCCCTATTCAAAATCTCCCAAAAAGCTCCAAGGCCGACTTAAAAATGGTGGAATAACAAAATATTCGCGAAGCAAATCTTTTGTACTTTCTGGCCTAGGGTTTTCGCACCTGCGGCCCTTTTCCCGCTCCTGCGGTCCCGCTTCTGCGTCCTAGCCCACCGCACCTGCGGTTTTCACTTAAAGTCCAAGTCCCGCATCTGCAATGAAAATCCCGCACCTGCGATAGCGCAGGTGCGCTTCCTTAACTGCTTCTGTGGTTCCAGCTGATGCCCTCCATGGCCGCTTTTGCGGCTTGCTTCCGCATCTTCAGAGGGTCGCACCTGCAGCCTCCCAACCGCAGATGCGGTTATGATAGCAGTCCTAAAACTTCAGCTGCAAAAATCCCCCCAACTCAAATCTTCCGTTAACCGTCCGAAATCACCCCGAGGCCCCCGGGATCTCAACCAAAAGCATAAACAAGACATATACCACTATACAAACTTGTACCAATCTTCAAAACACCTCAAACAACCTCGAATTAACCAAATCACATCGAATTCAAGCCTAAGGTTCCAAAATCTTCCGAATTCTGCTTTCGATCAAAACGTTTATCAAACCATGTCCGAATGACCTGAAATTTTGCACACACATCCTAAATGACACAACAGACATATTGCAACTTCTGCAATTCCATTCCGACCCCTATATCAAAATCTCACCTATCAACCGAAAAACGCCGAAATTCTAATTTCACCAATTCAAGCCTAAATCTACTTCGGACTTCCAAAACACATTCCGATCACATTACTAAGTCCCAAATCATCTCGCGAAGCTATCCGAACCTTCGTAATTCACATCCAAGCCCTTTATCATATAAGTTAACATCTAGTTGACTTTTCTAACTTAAGCTTACTCAAAAGAGACTAAGTGTCTCAAACCTTACCAAAAGCTCTCCGAACCCGAGCCAACCAACCCGATAACACATAATACCAATAAACACAACAATAAAAAGAAAAATGGGGGAAACAGAGCGATAACTCATGAGATGACTAGCCGGGTCGTCACATCCTCCCCCTCTTAAACAAACGTTCATCCTCGAAAGAGTCAAGAAACATACCTGAAGCCTCAAATAGGTGAGGATATCTACCCCGCATCTCCCACTCGGTCTCCCAGATAGCCTCCTCCATGGGCCAACCTCTCTACTGCACTTTCACTAAAGCTATATCCTTTGACCTCAACTTTCGAACCTGATGCTCCAAAATAGCTACTGGCCACATCATAAGTCATATCATCATCCAACTAAACCGTGCTGAAATTCAAAACATGAGACGGATCACCAATATACTTTCAGAGCATAAAAATATGAAATATCGGATGCACACTCGACAAGCTGGGTGGAAAAGCAAGCTCGTAAGCCACCTCCCCAATCCTCTGAAGCACCTCAAAAGGCCCAATGAACCGAGGACTCAATTTACCCTTCTTCCTGAATCTCATAACACCCTTCGTGGGTGAAACCTTCAATAGAACCTTCTAACCAACCATGTAGGACACATCCCGAACCTTCTTGTCAGCATAACTCTTTTTCCTTGACTGCGCTGTACGAAGCCTCTCCTGAATCACCTTCACCTTATCCAAAGCATCCTGCACCAAGTTTGTACCCAATAGCCTGACCTTGCCCGACTCAAACAACCAACTAAAGATCTACACCGCCTCTCATACAAACCTCATATGGAGCTATTTGAATACTCGACTGGTAGCTCTTACTATAAGCAAACTCTGCAAGCGGTAGAAATTGGTCCCATGACCCTCCAAAACAAGCACGCAACATATCCTTCAATATTTGAATAGTGTGCTCGGACTGCCCGTCCATCTGAGGGTGAAAAACTGTGCTTAACTCAACCTGAGTACCCAACTCTCTCTGCACGGCCCTTGAAAACTACAAAGTAAACTGAGTACCTCTATCTGAAATGATGGAAACTAGAACACCATGCAGACGAACAATCTCTCGGATATAGATCCCTACCAACCACTCTGAAGAATAGGTAGTACATACCGGAATGAAGTGCGCGGACTTGGTCAGCCGATCCACAATCGCCCAAATAGCGTCAAACTTCTTCAAAGTCCGTGGGATCCCACCTATAAAGTTCATGGTGATCTGCTCCCACTTCCACTCTGGAATATCCATCTGTTGAAGCAAGGCACCCGGTCTTTGATGCTTATATTTCACCAGCTGACAATTGAGACACCAAGTTACAAATCCCACAATGTCCTTCTTTATTCTCCTCCACCAATAATACTGTCTCAGATCTTGATATATCTTCGCGGCTCCCGGATGAATGGAATACCGCGATCTATGGGCCTCCTCCAGAATCAACTCCCGAAGTCCATCTACATTGGGCACACATATCCGGCCCTGCATCCTCAACACCCCATCATCACCAATAGTCACATCTCTGGCATCATTGTGCTAAACTCTGTCCTTAAGGACAAGCAAATGAGGATTATCATACTGGTGCTCTCTGATGCGATCATATAAGGAAGACCGAGAAATCACACAAGCAAATACCTGACTGGGCTCCGAAATATCTAACCTCACGAACCGATTGGCCAAGGCTTAAACATCAACTACAAGAGGTCTCTCCCCAACTGGAATATATGCCAAACTCCCAATACTCGCCGCCTTCCTACTCAAGGCATCGGCCACCACATTGGCCTTTCCCAGATAGTACAAAATAGTAATATCATAATCCTTTAGCAACTCCAACCATCTCCGCTGCCTCAAATTGAGATCCTTCTATTTGAACAAGTGTTGGAGGCTACGATGATCAGTAAACACCTCACCATACATGTGAGCATGTGATTTTTGCCTCACATGAATTACTCCTACAGAATTCCAAAGAACTAGATTCTTCTTTTAATTAATTGTTATTTTAGGAATTATTGTTGAATTTTTCTGATTATTTGCATTTTTGTGTGCATGTTTAATTTTATTTAATTCAGGAAAAATACAAAAATACATTGCATTTGCATTTAGATTAATTAATAAATTAGTTGTTTTATAAAAATGGAAAAAATCACAAAAAATAGCTCTTTTTGGCATTTTAACTCTTTGATTTTGAATTTTATAAGTTCTTCTTTAAATTTAGGACTTAATTAATTGTTGAAAATATTATGTTGAGTATTTAATATAATTTGATAGGTTAAGAATTAATTTCGATTTTTATTTTTAATTTGGAAAAGAAAACAAATTAGAAAGAAAAAAAGAAAAGGAAATAAAAGAAGGTCTGGTTTTGGGCCATTCTAGTTAAATACCCCAGGCCCAAATGAATTGTACCCAAGCCCGTCTCAAAATCCGGCCCAGACCACCCTATACCCGGTACGCCCCTTGAATTGACCAAACGACGCCGTTTTCAATCCCTAATCGAAGCCGTTGATCTCTCTTGATCAAACGGTCAAGAACTGGCTCGTTTGACAATATATAATTGTCTGAATGGATCGACCCCCACCCCCCCCCCATTTCCATCTCTCTCACTCATCTTCTCTTCAGAAACCTTCAAAGAAACCCTAGCACCACCATTAAAATCCCCAACCCTCTCCGGTGCCGGCGGCGCCTCAAATCGGCCCAAAATTTACACCACATAGCCCTTCATCTTTCCATAACCCAAAAACACATCCTTCGAAGCCCTCTACATCTCGTCGAATTTCAAATCTGAGGTGGAAACCCTAAATCCCAAATCTTCCAAATTGGTAGTTTCAGCGAAGGATTTGAGGCTGAAGTTGATTTTATTCGTGCGTTTTCATTGAGAACCCACAATTAATGTCCATTTCGGCCAAAATCAAGAGTTCCAGGAATCGTTCAAGATCTTGTCTGCCTGGGTTTAGGTATTTCAATTTCTCTTTTTTTTCATTTTTCTTTTCGTTTTCATTCCTATTCCTTCATCTTCTTCTGTTTCTTTTCCTTTTCTTTCCTTTTTATTTTAAAATCTTTTCTGCATGTCGATAATTCTAACCAGTATATTTTGTTTCTTTTGTTTTAGTTCTCGCTTAAATTTGCCTCCTGTTTGTTTTGCTTTATTTGGAATCTTTAGTTCCACTAGTTCACATAACTCCGAGTTTCCTTTTCTTGAATCTCTCTATTGGTTTTCGATTGAATTGGGCTCTGTTAATTAGAGGCCCAAAGAAAAGGGGATTAGCTCGGGTTTGGTAAACCCAAGTATGGTTAGTCTTGGGTCCAAATTGACCCATATCTATGTTGGGGTAATTAACAGGGGTTACAAGGGTAATTCAGGGTTTTAAGGTTAGAGAATCTCTCATAACTGATTGGGAAACTTCTAGGAAGATGGGGTTTGGGACTGTTTTAAAAAACAGAATTTAAATGTAGGGACTAACTAGCAAAAATGAGAATTTAAAAAGGAGTAAAGGGCAATAACTTGACTCATTTCTGCTGCCCTAAAGCTTTCCTATAAAAGGGTGTAACTTCTTAATCAAGAGAGAATGATTAGAGACTGATATACTGAAAATTTTAGAAGCAGCTGAGTCTGAAGTTATTAATTTTTTTTTACAATTTTGGTGAAGAATCTGGTTTTGGTTTCCTATTTCTTTCTCAAATCTCCATAGTGGAACTTTCCTCAATAACGGTTGTTCATTATGGGTTCAAAATTTTAAAAGTTTGGTTTGTTGCTGTTTGATTTTGCTGGAGCTATTGTTTCCCCTCTTGTTGAGTTACTATTGTTACTTCTTCATAACCTCAGGCTGTTGTGTTGTTTATTTGATGTACTCAGGTACATATCTTTGATTCTGAACATGTATGAATGGCTCGTTTGGCTTGAAGAAATGAAGATCTCCACATTTACTCGATGCTTTCTCTTTTCTTTTCATTCAACTTGTTAATTCATTTATTTTGTTTTAGCATGCTAAAAAGTGATATTATGCCATGAACATTTGAGACTTATGCTGAGGGTTGTATTTGGACTCTTATTTGTGCTCGTAATTTCAGCTTGTTTTGAATACATTCTCCTGAATTTTGGATAGTTATACAGTCATGCATGAGCTCAATGTGAGATAGTTAATACCACTTTAGGTTTTCTTTAGAGTAAGATGTTGCATTCTTAGTGATATTCGATTTCAGGTTATTCTTCACAAATGACTAAGTAAATGATTTAGTCTGTTTCGAGCTCATGTTGAAGGGTTTACTTTTTTTTTTCTTTTTTTTTTGAATAATATATGACCTGGAGGTTTAGTATATTTAATAATGCAGTCTTTAACGTGTATGTTGGGATTGATAGAAGTTTAATAGTTTGTTACATGTCACAATATTAATTTTAGATGATTTAAGGTTGGTCGTGGCATGTTTTGAATGTTATATTGCCTTACGTGAAGGCTGATTGCCTATGGCTTATTGTGAATTTAGTTTAATGCTGTTAAAGTCGCCCATGTTCTTGTATGGGCTCGATCAGTGAATCCCCTATCTTCAGCTTACGATTTTTTCTTTGAAAGGCTTGGGCTCCCTTTGGGCCTGAAACTTAAGGCTATTGTGAAACAAGGAGACTTGTAACCTTGCCACCCCGTTAAGCTTGTGCTCGACCCCTTTGCCTTCTGCATTAATGTGGAAGTTTTCAATAACTATTAGGCCGGCTGCGAGGCCCAGGCCTTTGAATAAATATAGAGCGGATCTCCTTTAACACTAGCTTTTTTTTGATTAATGAGTCGAGTTTGAACTTTAGCTGTTAAAAAATAATAATTCGAATCCCTTTAGGCTTTCTTGAGTTAATTAACTCCTTTTAAAATTAGATCCGAGGCGTGCCATATTAAGTGAGCTATAATTTATGGCCCTCAAAACCAAGTTCAGAAACCATTTAATAGAAAATTCGAGGCATGCCATGCCAAATAAAATCTCAAAACCCATGGCCCTCCATTAATTATTTTAACTCTTTAGAAATCGAGGTGTGCCGTTAGTCGAATCCTCCATGGCCCTCGCAAACCTTATCATTGTGTAGTTGCTTTAGGCGCGTAATTTAAAATAATTTCCTTAAACTCGGGTGTGCATTTCATATGACTCAACTCCAATTCTCAACAATGTTAAATAAAATGTTTCATGAATCGTGGGTGCATTTCATGTGGCGTGGTTCAAGGCGTGTTTTAAATAACGTTGAATCTTTCCTTAAATAATTAAAAGCGGTTAATAAGTTAAAATATACCATAGGCTAAAACATGTATTAAAAAAAGATATAGGCCAATTATAATAGTTTATGCGACTGTGCTAGAACCACAGAACCCGGGATGCCTAACACCTTCTCCCAGGTTAACAGAATTCCTTACTTAAAATTTCTGGTTCGCAGACTTCAAAAATGAAAGCCGATTTTCCTCGATTTGGGATTTTAAAATAAACCGGTGACTTGGGACACCAATTAAAATCTTCCAAGTGGCGACTCTGAAGAATTAAATAAATAATCCCATTTCGAATAATGTCACTTTAATTGAAAAAACTCCCCTTATCTCCCTCGGGTGGGTAAAAAGGAGGTGTGACAGCTCTGACGACTCTGCTGGGGATAACCAACCCAGAATCTCTGGTTCAGGGTTCAGAATACGAGCTTAGAATAACTGTTATACTTGGCTTTATTTATTATCTAATTTTACATGTTTGAGCTTAATATGCTAAATGCCGCTTTTCACCGCTTTGATATTGTTTTGACTGTATATAAACTGTTACGAAACCCTTCTTCTCCCTGATTCTTTTAAATCATCTGGGAGTGTGCACTTTGTTTGACTTCTTTTCTGTTAGAGTCTTATCCCAATTTTAGAACGAGGTTCGGACAAATTGCAAAGCCGGTGAAGCTTCTGTATTCCCGATACGCTGCTCCCCCCGGCTCGAGCTGTCCGCTCGGGTAAGCCAGGTCTAGAACAATACACCCAGGTTTTAAACCTAGTATAACAAAGCTTCATGTTGGATCCCTAGTAGGAACGTTTGTTTTTATCACGTGCATTTAACTTTGGAGACTCAACACAAGGGTTGGGTCTGTCTAGGACAGGTGTACCCGAAATGAAAAGACCATCCTGATGCATTCTACTTGCTACTTATGTATTTATTTGATTCGGATTTGCATGTTGAACGGCTTATGAATGATTGAGAAAAGTTGGGAAAAAAGAAAAATCGATGTGAGGGCTAAGAGAGATAATTACCCGATTTTTTTAAAAAAATCAAAAAAAAAATATACCAAAACTCTGCCCAAATTTTGAAAAAAGGGAGAAAAAGAAAATCTTGTTTTTAAAATAAAAATAAAAATATAGTTAGTGTTGTTTTATTTTGTCAAATCTGCCCGAACTACGCTAGTTTGATTCTTACCAGATGTGGGATACGGGCAACCCCCATCGGGTCCAACTTCATTTTTGCAAAAATAGCCCAAAAAGAACAAAAAAATTTATTGTTTTGTCATAAATAAGTAAGGTGATGTCATTCTTGTCAAAAATAGTCGAATGTCCCCAAAAGGGCACCAGAAGGCTGTTTTTGCAAGAACAACCACCTATGATCTCTTTTTCAAATTTTTTTGCCGGTTAGCAAACACAGCCCTAAAATCTTCTTCCCCGAAGTGCTGAAGGGCCGGATTTTTATTTTTGAAATGAAATTTTTTGAAAAAATGGTGATAATTTTTTCTTGAGTCAAAATGAATCATGATCCTTTAACTAAATCACCCTAATAAATGTGCAGGATGAGCACAAATGAAAATGAACCCTTCACAGCTCTTGAGAAAATCCCCTTACAACTCCACATGTGGTGGAACGATTTAGGAAAAGGCAGTAGAGGGACAGTGGTAAAAGTTTTGGGTGGTCTCGTGGGACTTTTGAAAATCAAACCAAGATTGGATGTGATTGAAGCCTTGACAGCTTTCTGGGACCCGACTCACAATGTGTTTCGCTTTTTTGATTTTGAGCTCACCCCCACGTTGGAGGAAATTGCGGGCTATGCCGGCCTTAGTAAAAACCATAGAAGTCGGTACCCGGTGTCACCAAGAACAGTGTCTCCTCACAAGTTTCTATATATGTTGAGTATTAGCCGGGAGGTTCAGGATGGGAATTTATCCAAAGGGTTTTGCACTTTCCAATTCTTGTACCAGCGCTATGCCAATCCCCAAGGTTTTGAAGTGCCGAATACTAGTCTGACCCATGCAGGAAACAAAGATAAATGGGAGGCACGACGGGGCTTGGCCTTTATAGTAGCATTCTTGGGTGTCATTATTTGTCCGAGAAAAGGCGGCAACATAGAATTGGGTCGTGGTAATAGTTGATGTCATGATCAAGAAAGCTAATGGAACCCTGGTTCCAATGATCTTATCTAAGATTTACCGAGCTTTGGCCATCTACCGAGAAGGGAGAAAATTCTTCCAGGGCTGTAACCTACTCCTACAATTGTGGATACAAGAACATCTCTGTCACCGAGTCGAGTATATGAACTACGACATGACTGGTTTGAATTACATCGAAGAGTTTGAAAACCAAGTGGTGGGTGTTGAATTTCCAGAGGGTACAGAAGCTTGGTTTGCGCACTAGAATTTTTTAACTTCGGACAAAATTGAGTGGACTTTCGGATGGCTCCCTGTCATTGAAGTCATATACATGTCAGCCGAAATGTGCTATCTTCTCCTAATGGGTCTCCGGAGCATTCAGCCATATGCTCCTCACCGGGTTCTGCACCAACTGGGCAAGTTTCAAACTATTCCCCATGATGAAGATCTGAGCCGACAAGTCGTTGAATTGGGCCCAAAGGCTGTATTTCCAGAAGGAAGAGTTCGTCAAGTTTTGAATGAGTACAGATTTCTAGAACCTAAGACTCTGGTGCGGGATCTAGCTAAGGGTGAGGTAGACCCTAATTACATAAATTGGTTTGGTAAAAGGTTTCAAATCCCTCGAGAGCCCGAAAGGCCTACTAAAATACCTCACGTCTAGCAATTCACTGACGACTCCCGGGAGCAATGGGACTGGTTGATGAAAGAAGGAAGCTATAAAGCCAAAATAAGTAAATTAGAGGGACAAATCAGGAACCTCAAGTTTGACAATATTGTCCAAGCTGCTGTAGATGAATGAGAAAAGAAGAAGCTGGCTCAGGAAAACGAAGCCCTCAAAGCTCAGATTCAGAAAATGAGAATAGTTGCCAATAACCAGGAAAGGAGCCGAGCAGATGAAATGCTTATAAATGGTCTCAGAAATAAAGTAATCGAGTGTCAAGATGATTTAGAAAAATCTGAGGCTAGTCTAGTAAGAGTCCGAGCACAACTAGCAAAGAATGCAGAAGGGTGGGCAGAGTTTGTGCAGCAAATGAAAAGAAAATATGAGGTAACAATCATAGACTTGAAGAGAAAGCTAACTACCCTTGAAAATGAGGTGGCCAAACAGGCTAGGAACTTTAAAGTCGAAAGGGAACATTGCTATGCTTTGATGGCCCAGATGGAGGAGGATAAGCAACAGTTGCAGAATCAAAATCATCATGACACCCAAGTGTTGGAAGCTCGGAATCAGCAAATCGGGCGTTTGCACCAAGAAAAGGGTATTATCCGAGAGAGGGTTAGAGCAATTGTCGACTACATCGTCATGAAATGCCACGAATGTGAGGACACGACTTAAACCACTTTCTTTGCTACAGTAATGACATTTGTCTGCCAAATAATGAGTGATATGGAGCGACTTCAAGGGCATCTTGCACATAGGCCCGTGGCAAGACTGAATGATGTCCCACGAGCCCCAGGAGTCGAAGCACTTATGTACTTTTGATTTTTCATTTATCGAGTCTGTATTTCAGTTTTTAGTTTTCTTTTGAGTTTGTTTGTAGTTTTTAAAATTTCAAGAAATGAGTATGATGGAGTCTTTTGTAATATAAAAGTTTAGGAGTTTTTATTAATGAAAATTGAAAATTCCCAGAAATTGTATCCTTATTTTTCATACACATTCCTTGAACTACGTAATGATCAAATTTATGCGGTGTCGTGATACGTAGGTAATCCTCATCGGATTCGGTCATAATATTTGTAAATAACTCAAATAAAAGAGGGATGTGGAAGGAAAGAACCAAAAGAAAAACCAAAAAGAAAGAAAAGAGCCAAAGGAAAACCAAGAGAAAAACGAAAAAAGAAGAAGAAGAAAGCAAGGAAAGAAAAGGAAATAGGAATGAGAGGAGAGGAATCAAAGAGGCAAAGTGGAAAGAAAAGAAAATTGGGGAATAAGCAAAGCCGGGATGGAACATGCAACTATTGCGAAACATGTAGAAACACATTTAACTGTATAGGTGCATCACACCCCAACGTGCGATTATCTATGTGTTAATTGCTTCAAACTGACTGGTTTGTTGTCTACTGTTAAGTACAGGTTTTATATTAAGGTGATTGGTTTTGTGGTAATCTGGCTTCACATCTGTACTTCACAAGGTCGAAAGGAAGTGTTGAAATGTCTTCGGAAAGTCAGCTGCCGATAATCCCTATGCCAGAGGATAGCCCGATCTCGGCCATCCCAACTTCTGAGTCAGTGACTGCTGAGGAAAATAGAATTCTGTGTCTCTGCATGATGGAAATGTGGGACGCCTGGGCCAATGGCCGAGAACCACCAAGTGCGATACCTAGATTACCTGAGCTATTTCCCAGGGCGAGTGGGACTTCCAACATCCCCATAAGTTATCCAAATACCCCACTGGGATATCCTACCATCTCAGCCCACTTTGCTGGAACACCTTATGAGGCTCGCCCCCAGGTGTTAATGTTAGGTGCGACCTCAAACATATTCACTGCGCCACCTTGTTCAGCTACGGCACAACCCACTCTACCCAGGCCTAGCTTCGATCTGTCTTCCTTCACCTTTCAAGCACCATATTTCCCAATGGAACCAACCCAGTTTACAACTATTGCTTACCCTCAGCTGCCCCAGTACGAGTTTACTGCGGGGCGGGAGAAAACCACAACAAACCCTGAATAAGAGGAGATTACCAGAAAGATGAGGAGCATGGAGTAGAGTCTCAAAAATATACAGGGTTTGAGCGAGCAAAAGAGTGTATCCTATGTTGACCTGTGTATGTTCCCACACGTACATTTACCCTTGGGTTTCAAAACCTCGAAGTTTGAAAAGTATGACAGTCATGGGGATTCTATAGCCCACCTTAAAAGGTACTGCAGCCAATTGCGGGGAGCAGGCGGAAAAAAGGAGCTTTTCATGGCTTATTTTGTAGAGAACCTAGTCGGCATTGATTTTGAATGGTACATGGATCAGGATATATCTCGGTGTCATATTTGGGACGACCTGGCTTGGGACTTTGTCAGGCAATTTCAATACAACATCGACATTACCCCTAACAGGAATTCATTGTCAAATTTAAAGAAGAAGTCCTCGGAAAGCTTCCGAGAGTATGCTATCAAATGGTGCGAACAAGCGGCCAGAGTCAAACCTCCAATGGGCGAAACAAAGATGGTTAGTGTTTTTCTTCAAGCCCAAGAGGCTGATTATTATCAGAACATGATGTCTGTGATGGGGAATCCATTTGCCGAAGCCATAAAAATCGGTGAAATGGTTGTGAATGGGTTGAAGATAGGGCGCATCTTGAGTCAGCCTGCTATAAGTTCTACCTCCCAAGCAATTCAAGGCGAGTCTGGAGGTGTAGCAAACCGAAAGAAGAAGGAAGAAACAGCAATGGCAACTTCAAGTGTAAGAAAGCCCTGTTCACCCAGACCTTATTTTCTTGAAAGAACCCCACAACATTACTATCTCCATCAGGATGTGGCTTATGCTATGGTTCCTTAGCCATACATAGTGATGAATTTCCAACCCTACGTTAGGCCACAACAACAATTCAATTAAAACCGAGCTCCATTTCCTAGAAATCAATTTCCTCCCAAGCTCAGTATAATCCCCGACCTCCACAGAACAACTTCCCCTACAATTCATGTGCCCGGGAACCACCCAAGATGGCAAACTTCACACCCATTGGCGAGTCATATTCCAGCCTTTTCCCTAAATTTGTCTAGATGGGTTTGTTGCAGCCTGTACCCCAAACCAGCCAGAACCTAGCGTCGCCCGCTTACAGAGCCGGTACTCGATGTGCTTACCACTCGGGGGTGGAAGAGCATGATACAAATGACTATTGGACCCTGAAAAGGGCTGTGAAAAACCTCATAAAACAAAAGAGGATAGCGCTGAAGGACGAAGACGTTCCTAATATAACCAACAATCCATTACCGGCTCATAACAACGGGCCAGTTATTGGAATGATTTGTGAAGATAGAGAGTTTGACCCAGCTCTAAAAGCCATCATTGCCATAGCCGATGTGGAAAAGAAGCGAAAGGTTGTCGCAAAACAAGACAAGGGGGAGAAGAAGAGTAAACTCACCCCTCAGAATACAGAAAAGAAAGTGGAAGCCGAAACTGGGGCAGCACCCTCAAAAGATGTCGTTCTCTATGTTCCCCGGGGCAACAAGAAAGAACAAATGTCATTGAGCCCTCTAAGAAGGTTTGAGCTAAACAAGGGGTCTAAAATGTATGTGCCTAAAGGGACCTACGTGGTGCAAGGGCCAGTAATTTCACTAAGGCTGAATGAGCCCGTGGTTATTGGCCGCACGTCGCAGAGGCCCATGACAGATCCCACTGCCTTTCCATGGAATTACAACAAGGTGGTATTAACTTACAGGGGTAAAGAGATCTTGAGAGAAGTTAAGGAAAATAACCCGGCTGAGAAATACCTCAATCTAGAGGAAGTGAATAATGCCACGAAGAAGCGTTTCCTACTCAAGAAGCCAGTGAGTGCTGAAGAAGCAGAAGAGTTCTTCCAAAAAATGAAAATGGCGGACTACGAGATAATTGACAAACTCCGGAAGTCTCCTACTCAAGTCTCTTTGTTGTCTCTGCTAATGAATTCAACTAAACATCAAAAAGTGTTGATCAAAAGTCTCAATGAAGCATATTGTCACACCCTACAATTTTAGGGTCATGTCATCCATGAGTTCTGCGCGCTACAGTGCGCCAGGACGAATGTCAGTCGCATAGGCGACGTGTGCTGACAAAGCATTGTGAAGGAACATCCGGCAGAGGGACTATGTATGAGGCAGCAACCATCAAGATATGTTGTGTTGCATGTCCTAAGGGTGCCAAGAGAACTTAGTGGGAATCTAGAGATCTCGGCTGTAGGCCTTGTTCCTAGTATGCCCTTATAAATGCGCGAAGGAAGGCCATTCTGATTCTCTGACCAGAACTGGACGATTACTGAATCTTGGGCTTTTTAATTTTAAGCATATATAAGGGGGTATAGGTGTTGAATCTCAGCCAGCCTCCCCTGTGTGTGCTGCCATCAAGCCGCACCAAGTGAGCTACCTTAGGGGAGAACCTCAAGGGCCTGCCTGGACATCTCAAAGGAGTGTCTAAGGTATCCATACGAGTTTGGGAACTCTATGGACGGCGCGACGCCTTAGGGCCAGCGTTGGGCACCAAACGGGCACTGGAGGCTTGACATGAGGGATGGTTATGCCCTGCGGGCTATCAAAATGATGGATGAAGACCTCCGTGCCGATTGGATACTTAAAGCACCTTTCTTAGGGGCCTCATGTGTCGACTTGTGAGCTTAGCTTGGGTTCAGCTAGGCGAGCAAGGGTCCGTTGGCCTAGATGTGCAGTTGTGGGGCGACACTGCACTATGTGGGATGGAAGTATGTCGCGAGGGCTATATTTGGCCATGCCTTAAGATAAGGATGGGCATGCTACGAAAGACGCACATGACAAAGGCCAAGGACTAAAGGTTGCCCTACTCGGGCGAAGCACAAGCCGGGTACGGATGCACGAGGCGAGTGTCAAGCTTGAGGATTGGGATGTGCACGCGAGAGCGATGCTCAGTGCTAGGCGAAGGACGTACGTGTCCCTAGCCGACCTCGGGTGTGCGCATGGATGATGATCCAGCAGATGAGAAGCGCCATAGCTAGTCAAGACTATGAGCCTAGACATCATATTTGGGCGGCACAGTTGGAGTGAGCCTTTTGAGCAAGCTCCACCATAGGCACAAGATCGTGCTAGAAAACCTGGGATAGGGAAGGGCTGGCCTGTAGTACGGGGTGACTACAGGCGCCGCACGGGCATTTTGGTGCCGCTAGCATCGGTGAATAGCTAGGCCCGTGACACGTGGTATCAGAGCAATGTTAGGCTATATTCTGCCATGACAAATGATATCTAAGCAGAAGTGAGATGGCGAGTGCATTTTGGATGTCAGTGTGGAGATCATATCAAAGCAGAGATTGATGTTCATATGCCACCAGAGATCGAGAACCCGATACTACTGGTCCAAAAGGAAGGGATGGGTTGCGTGAGTTATGGCTAGAATGTGCATTGGCAGCCATGAACTTCAACCTACAGAATCAGACCATGTCACAGTCGTTGTTTCCGATCGTCTTGTGTCTTGGGAGATGATTTTGGGGCATCCTAGTTTGATTGAGATATCGTAAGGGATGTCTTCCATGCAGTGGGTGCTGTTTTCAGAGGGATACTATATAGGCACAGTTGGTTTGCAAAGAGAGCCATTGTGCGATGCTGTTGGGATAATTCCACAAGAAGGGGCAGACGGTTAGCAGAAGCTCAATTGTCTTGATTGTGATGATCCGGTAGTGTGTCAGAAACTCTGTCAACAGTTGGTTAGCAGCTTTGCTAAGCAAGGCATGGTAAGGAATGTCAAACGGACTGAGAGTGTTCCTTGCGCGGGTTGAATACCGTTTGAACCATGAGGGTTCAGTAGCATTTGGAGCTCGTCAGGTTGAGGCGTTTTGTTCATGTTAAGCAACAAGTTGGAGCTGTTGGCCGTTTGATGAAGGAAATGGACAACCCCAGTTTCTTTCATAAGTCTATGCTCCAGTTGGATGTGATGATATGCCGATGAGTCGGGTGGTCAAGAAAAGGCCATGTTTGCGAGGTCGTGCAGCCATATTTCCAAGAGGGTAAGTCATGGACTATAAACAAAGGGCATGATCGTGAAGAGATCCTGCCAAGGATGTGAGAAGCGCATCAGTTGAGTGTCTTTCCTGTGGGTTAGACTTATGGACTGCCTAAGGGCGTTGAGATGTACCTAGCCATCTCAAGGGTTGCGATGAATGGCAGGAGAGTCCCTTGAGAACCGCAAAGAAGGACCTATGTCAGGATTCTTAGCGGGAGTGCATGAGTGTCACAATGGGGTGGAGTCAGCCACCAAGGTTGTGAAAAAGAGCCAAACCATTTGACGGAGAGGCATTGTGCTGAATTACTAAGGTGAGGGGACGAAATTGAAGGAAATACCGAAGCTCCAGAATTGAGCGGGATTCCAAGTTAGAAGGTGTCATTCTAGAAAGGGGTACGCCAAGTGATCGGGGACCATTAAGATGGGGCTATGTGCGTGGAACACCGAACCGGGAAGCCATGCTAGCAGAACCAAGAGGGTTCTTGTCTATAGGGCGAGTACAGAGGTACTACCGGGAGCATTAGGTACTTGCTGAGGAAGTGACAGTTGGAAAACAAAGAGCTTTGTTCTTGAATGCGGCGAAGCTATAACTTTGAGAATACAATACTCACCGAGGGTACATCCCAAAGAGCGAGATGGTTACCAATAGGGGACAGGTACATTGAGAAGTATCCTCCACATTGAGTGTGGGAGGATCCGCCTATGCAAAGGCGATGGTACAAAATTGTGAGTCCTGAAGTAAGCTAAACTTTCCAAGGCAATGAGGGCGAGTAAAGGGCTACGAGAGTTGCTGAACTGCGTGAGCTACGCCTAGGCACGCTGAGGTGCTTTTTCCATTGAGGGAAGAACTTCGGACGTATGAAGGCCGTGAGGGTCATGGTGTGGTCGACTAGTGTTAGTCGCCACAAAGTTAGACACCAGAGGGTGCAAGTGCGGAGGCACTTTCCAAGCGAACACCGATAGGAGGTGCAGTACAGAAGGCATGCTTGGAAGATACTTGGGAGGAGAAGTGCAAGGAGCACGACTCCATTTTGAGCTGGACTTTGAGAAAGTCCGACCCACAAGGATTAAGGGAGCCAGTGCGCATCCCTGAGGGGGCAGACTCCGGGTTGTCGTGGGCATTGTTGTGTCATCGGGGATGATGACAGGTTGAGTGTGGGAGGATGTCACACCCTACAATTTTAGGGTCATGTCATCCATGAGTTCTGTGCGCTACAGTGCGCCAGGACGAATGTCAGTCGCGTAGGCGACGTGTGCTGACAAAGCATTGTGAAGGAACATCCGGCAGAAGGACTATGTATGAGGCAACAACCATCAAGATATGTTGTGTTGCATGTCCTAAGGGTGCCAAGAGAACTTAGTGGGAATCTAGAGATCTCGGCCGTAGGCCTTGTTCCTAGTATGCCCTTATATATGCACGAAGGAAGGCCATTCTGATTCTCTGACCAGAACTGGACGATTACTGAATCTTGGGCTTTTTAATTTTAAGCATATATAAGGGGGGTATAGGTGTTGAAGCTCAGCCAGCCTCCCCCGTGCGTGCTGCCATCAAGCCGCACCAAGTGAGCTACCTTGGGGGAGAACCTCAAGGGCCTACCTGGACATCTCAAAGGAGTGTCTAAGGTATCCATACGAGTTTGGGAACTCTATGGACGGCGCGACGCCTTAGGGCCAGCGTTGGGCACCAAACGGGCACTGGAGGCTTGACATGAGGGATGGTTATGCCCTGCGGGCTATCGAAATGATGGATGAAGACCTCCATGCCGATTGGATACTTGAAGCACCTTTCTTGGGGGCCTCATGTGTCGACTTGTGAGCTTAGCTTGGGTTCAGCTAGGCGAGCAAGGATCCGTTGGCCTAGACGTACAGTTGTGGGGAGACACTGCACTATGTGGGATGGAAGTATGTCGCGAGGGCTATATTTGGCCATGCCTTAAGATAAGGATGGGCATGCTACGAAAGACGCACATGACAAAGGCCAAGGACTAAAGGTTTCCCTACTCGGGCGAAGCACAAGCCGGGTGCGGATGCACGAGGCGAGTGTCAAGCTTGAGGATTAGGTTGTGCACGCGAGAGCAATGCTCAGTGCTAGGCGAAGGACGTACGTGTCCCTAGCCGACCCCGGGTGTGCGCATGGATGATGATCCAGCAAATGAGAAGCGCCATAGCTAATCAAGGCTATGAGCCTAGACATCATATTTGGGCGGCACAGTTGGAGTGAGCCTTTTGAGCAAGCTCCACCACAGGCACAGGATCGTGCTAGAAAACCTGGGATAAGGAAGGGCTGGCCTGTAGTGCGGGGTGACTACAGGCACCGCACGGGCATTTTGGTGCCGCTAGCGTCGGTGAATAGCTAGGCCCGTGACAATATGTACCCATTAAAACCACTATGGAACAGTTGGAGAGGATGGCCGAAAGGTTTTTTGCAGTCAATCAAATCTCTTTCAGCAAGAATGATTTGCCCGGAAGGGTCCACCCACAACAAAGCCTTTCTCTCAAATGCGTCAATTATGGTTGCCAAGGAAATGATCAGGCATGGTTATAAACCCGGGAAGGGGCTCAGAACGTGGGGTAGGTTTCCAACCCACCCCAGCTGATGAAAAATGGGCAGCTAAACGAAAGAACAATGGTTGGGTCTTGCCTCAGCCGGTTCCGCATATTTATAGAACATTTGTCAGGCCTAAGTACAATGAGGAAGAGGAAGATGAGGCCTTCACGACCGAGGAAATTGAAGAAATCTATGGGGCTATGAGGCAGATACTGTATGAAACCCACATGGTCTAACCGGGAGAAGGCTCAAGCACCGCTGAGGTGCTGTATATGGGGTCCAATACCAAATTGCAAAATTGGAAAGCTACTCCATTCCCAAACAAGTGGGATTCCCGGCAGTCCATCCCTACTACCTTTTCTACATCATGAGTTATCTCATGGTGTAACTCGGATGTTTTTTTCCTGTCTTTAATTTCCAATGTAAACCCTGTTATCTTCAAAATTCAAAGAAATGAAATCAATATTTCATCGTTCATCCCTCTTTATCCTTTCTGATTTTTGTTACTTTTTCTTATTTCTTCTTTAAGTTCTAATAATGCGGCTTTAAATAATATGACTTGCTTGCGGACTTTATGCCCAGATCCAAACACACTGTCTAATTGTGAAATAATAAACCAAGAACCAGAATATGATGAAGAAGAGGCCTTTAGGGAAATAAATCGAGAATTGGAACAATTTGAGAATAAACCTAAGCCGAACTTAAATGATACCAAGCCGGTTAATTTGGGTAGTTCTGAAGAAGTCAAAGAAACCAAGACAAGTATTCACACAGATGAAACAACCTGGGCCGCATTGATCCAACTTTTGTTTGAATTCAAAGATGTGTTTGCTTGGTCATACGATGACATGCCAGGACTAAGTGTCGATTTGGTGGTTCACAAGTTGCCAACCTACCCCGATTATCCCCATGTCCAGCAAAAGCAAAGAAAGTTCAAAACTAATATCAGTGACAAGATTAAAGAAGAGTTCACAAAACAGTTGAAAGCGGGGGTGATCCAAGTGGTTCGATACACCACATGGTTAGCCAATGTAGTTCCAGTGCCAAAGAAAGATGGGAAAAATCGAGTGTGTGTGGACTATAGAGATCTGAACAAAGCATGTCCCAAGGATAATTTCCCTTTGCCGAACATCCACATCCTTGTTGATAACTGCGCCAAACATGAGATACAGTCCTTCGTGGATTGTTATGCAGGATATCACCAAGTGTTGATGGATGAAGAGGATGCGGAAAAAACAGCTTTCACCACACCCTGTGGCACCTATTGTTACAGGGTCATGCCTTTTGGTCTGAAGAACGTCGTGGCAACCTATATGAGGGCCATGACTGCCCTTTTTCATGACATGATGCACCAAGAAATTGAGGTGTATATAGATGATGTGATCATTAAATCCAAGACCCAGAAGCCAATGCCCATAGGGAGGTTAGCAAAGTGGCAGATTCTACTCATTGAATTAGACATAGTCTACGTCACTCGCACGACAATGAAAGCCCAAGCTTTAGCAGATCACCTGACTGAAAACCCTGTTGACAACAAATACCAGCCTTTGAGCACCTACTTCCCGGATGAAGAGGTAAATTCAGTTGAGATAACATCAGAAGACACCAATGCTTGGAAAATGTTCTTTGATGGAGCTGTAAACGCAAAGGGCATTGGAATTGGGGAAATCTTAATCTCACCCACCGGTCAGCATTATCTGGCCACAGCCCGACTTTAGTTTTTCTGCACAAACAACACTGCTGAGTATGAGCCTACATTATATGCATGAACATGGTAATCGACCAAGATGTCGAAGAATTGTTGATCATAGGAGATTCAGATTTGATTATCCGACAAGATCAAGGAGAATAGGAAACTCGAGATGTCAAACTTATTCCATAGAGGCAACATGTGGAAGATCATAGCAGGCGGTTCAAGTTAGTTGAGTTCAGGTACATTTCTCGTTTTCACAATGAGTTATCCAATGCTCTCGCTACTTTGGCATCGATGCTGCCATACCCAAGCCATGCCCACATTGACCAGTTAGAAATCCAAATCCGGGAAAGGCACGGTTACTGCAATATAGTTGAGGCAGAACCAAATATTCAGCTATGGTATCATGATATCAAGATATTTCTAAAAACTAAAGAATATCCCGAGCAAGCAAGTAGAGACCAAAAGAGAACCATTAGACGGCTCGCAAGTGGTTTCTTCTTGAGCGATTATGTCTTGTACAAAAGGACTCTGGATCTCAACTTATTAAGATGTGTAGATGCCGAAGAGGCCGGAAGAATCATGTATGAAGTGCACACAGAAGTGTGCGGACCCCATATGAACGGGTATGTTTTCGCAAAGAAGATTCTTCGAGCAGGCTATTATTGATGACTATGGAAAATGATTGCTTCAGTTTTGTCCGAAAATGTCATCAGTGTCAGGTGCACGGTGATCTGATTCATGCACCACCTACAGAACTGCATCCCATGTCATCACCTTGGCCATTTGTTGCATGGGGTATGGACGTTATTGGGCCAATCGAGCTAAAAGCTTCAAATGGGCATAGATTCATATTGGTCGCTATCGACTACTTCACAAAGGGGGTTGAAGCAATTACTCTCAAATCTGTCACCAAGAAAGTCATGGTAGACTTCGTGCATTCCAATCTCATCTGCCGTTTTGGTATCCATGCGACTATCATTACGGATAATGCTGCGAACTTGAATAGTCATTTGATGAGGGAGATATGCGAACAATTCAAGATAACACATCAAAACTCCACCTCTTATCGGCCCAAAGCCAATGGTGTCGTCGAAGCAGCAAACAAGAACATCAAAAAGATTTTGAGAAAGATGATTCAAAGTTCCAGGCAGTGGCATGAAAAGTTGCCATTTGTATTGTTGGGATATCGCACTACTGTGAGCACGTCAGTAGGAGCAACCTCGTATCTTTTGGTTTATGGCACTGAAGCCGTAATACCCGCAGAAGTTGAAATCCCTTCTCTTCGGATCATTGTTGAAGCTGAAATTGAAGACAGTGAGTGGGTCAAAACCCGTCTGGAATAGTTAACCCTGATCGATGAAAAGTGAATGGCCGCAGTTTGCCACTGGCAGTTGTATCAACAAAGAATGGCCCGTGCATACAACAAGAAAGTGCGGCCTAGAAACTTTGAAGTGGGGAAACTCATTTTAAGGCGCATTCTCCCCCATCATCAGGAAGCAAAAGGAAAGTTTGCTCCTAACTGGAAAGGACCATACATTATTAGAAAATTGTTGCTAAAAGGGGCGTTATACCTAGGAAACATCGAAGGGAATGACCCCGAAACAGCTATAAATGCAGACGCATTCAAAAGATACTATGTCTAATCCTTCTGCAGCAATAATATTATCCGATTAGGATGATGAAGGCTTTCATTATCGCTACCCTAAACACTCCAATCCTTTGCTAACCCTTTAGCCGGTTACCTTTCTTTCATTACCCTCTTTGGAACTTGAAGACGTTTGTAAAAAAAGAGAGAAAAAGAAAAAAAAAGAAAAAGAAAAATAACAAAACAACAAAAAACAAAATGTTTCCCTGAACTACGTTCGACTTGATTCCGAAAGGATACGTAGGTAGCCTCTCTCTAGGGTTCAGTCAGACAAAAAAAATCCAATTTCCCCCCAAAAAGTGAAACTGGGCAGATGTTATAATGGTTCGGCGATGATCCCGCCTGAACGGTTCCAAAGTTGCAATTCGATCCAAGTTCTTTTTACCCAAACCTTGTTCAAGTCCTTCCGATCAATCGATGAAAGGTGTTCAAAATCGGAGAACGCAGTTGTTTGGATTCGATGCAATCAAGATGAGAAAAATAAACTGAGAGAGTTTTATTGGTGAAAACCTACGGGCACCGTAAGGGGATAGCGAGCAGAGAAACTGAAAATGAGAGAGTCTTATTAGTGAAAACTCATAAAGAGCACTATAAGGCGATGGTGAGAAGAGAAATGAGAGAGGTCGATTGGCGAAAGCCCGCAAAGGGCGCCGTTGATCGAAAAGAAGAAATCCCTCAGCACCATTGGCACCGAAAGAGTCCTGGCAAGGTTTCTCGGTTTTAAAACACGGGTTGCAATGGGTTTATGAGAAGTTGGATAGTTGTGCAGATCGGGTATCCAGTCCAAGAAGCATGCCATGTCTATTGAAGTCTGCACGCACTCCATATAAGTCCTTTTTTCCTCCCCGAAAGGGACACTTCTCCTTAAATTCACTTTCTTGTCCTTTGTTTACTTTTCATTGAATCCCTTTTAGTCTAACTCTGTTCCTAAACTAATACAAAGAAAAGGTGGCAAGATTGGTTTTACAGGGTTCTGCTTAATAAAAATCAAGTCCAAAGAAAAGTACCCAGCCTCAGCAGGTGCATCAAGTCGATCCCGACTGGCCATGATGGCCGATGCTCTGAAATCAAAGTTATTGAAAATGAAAAAAAATCCAAAGTCAAAAGCCCCTAGAGGCAGAATAAGGTGAAAGGACCAAAGCCCCACACGAGTGAACTGTCATCTAGAAAGTTTGGAAATTTGAGTTCCTCGATTTTAGGAGAGAGATCAATCTTCAGAAAAGCCAGCAAGCAGCAGAGGTTCTCACCAAAAGAGTTGGGCCGAGATCGAGTGATAAAAAACAATCAAGGCCACAAAACCAACCACCGTTTCAAACTAACAATTGTTCTTTGTTTGAAAATTTGAAACAGGTGCAACCCAAAACAACCGTGCAAGAAGCAGGTGCAACCAAAAAGGAAAAAGAAATGTGCAAGTGCTAGAAAAAGCCTTGGAGCAACAATCCATAAAAAGGGAAGTCCCCTCTAATTTTTCTTTCCCGCATTTACTCATTCCTTGAAATAAAAAAAGAAGAGAAAGGAAGACAATTTGAAAAAAAAAGGCAAGAAAAAAATTCAAAAGATGGTAGTTTAGAATCCTCAATCTCAATCTTTTACGCTTTTCCAACATAGGGTCCCCAACCCCTAGTTGAGATTTTTTAGACATAGGGTCTCCGTCCCCTAGTCGCCTTTTGCCAACATAGAGTCTCCAACCCCTTGTTGAGATTTTTAGACATAGGGTCTCCATTCCATAGTCGTCTTTTGCCAACATAGGGTCTCCAACCCCTAATTGAGATTTTTTAGACATAGGGTCTCCATCCCCTAGTCGCCCTTTTGCCAGCATAGAGTCTCTAACCCCTAGTTGAGATTTTTAGACATAGGGTCTCCATCCCCTAGTTGCCTTTTGCCAACATAGGGTCTCCAACCCCTAGTTGAGATTTTTAGACATAGGGTATCCATCCCCTAGTGTCCTTTTGCCAACACAGGGTCTCCATCCCCTAGTTGCATTTTGCCAACATAGGATCTCCAACCCCTAGTTGAGATTTTTATACATAAGATCTCCATCTCCTAGTCGCCTTTTGCCAACATAAGGTCTCCAACCCCTAGTTGAGATTTTTTAGACATAGGGTCTCCATCCCCTAGTTGCCTTTTTCCAACATAGGGTCTCCAACCCCTAGTTGAGATTTTTAGACATAGGGGTTGAGATTTTTAGACATAGGGTCTCCATCCCCTAGTCGCATTTTGCCAACATAGGGTCTCCAACCCCTAGTTGAGATTTTTAGACAAAAGGGTCTCCATGCCCTAGTCACCTTTTGCCAACATAGGGTCTCCAAACCCTAGTTGAGATTTTTAGACATAGGGTCTCCATCCCCTAGTCGCCTTTTGCCAACATAGGGTCTCCAACCCCTAGTTGAGATTTTAGACATAGTGTCTCCATCCCCTAGTCGCCTTTTGCTAACATAGGGTCTCCAACCCCTAGTTGAGATTTTTAGACATAGGGTCTCCATCCCCTAGTCGTCTCTCGCCAACATAGGGTCTCCAACCCCTAGTTGAGATTTTTTAGACATTGGGTCTCCATCCCCTAGTCTCCTTTCGCCAACATAGGGTCTCCAACCCCTAGTTGAGATTTTTAGACATAGGGTCTCCATTCCCTAGTCGTCTTTTGCCAACATAGGGTCTCCAACCCCTAGTTGAGATTTTAGACATAGGGTCTCCATCCCATAGTCACCTTTTGCCAACATAGGGTCTCCAACTCCTAGTTGAGATTTTTTAGACATAGGGTCTCCATCTCCTAGTCGCCCTTTTGCCAACATAGGGTCTCCAACCCCTAGTTGAGATTTTTAGAGATAGGGTCTCCATCCCCTAGTCGCCTTTTGCCAACACAGGGTCTCCAACCCCTAGTTGAGATTTTAAACATAGGGTCTCCATCCCCTAGTAGCTTTTTGCCAACATAGGGTCTCCAACCCCTAGTTGAGATTTTTTAGACATAGGGTCTCCATCACCTAGTTGCCTTTTGCCAACATAGGGTCTCCAATCCTTAGTTGAGATTTTAGACATAGGGTCTCCATCCCCTAGTCGCCTTTTTCCAACATAGGGTCTCCAAACCCTAGTTGAGATTTTTATACATAGGGTCTCCATCCTCTAGTCGCCTTTTTGCCAACATAGGGTCTCCAATACCTAGTTGAGATTTTAGACATAGGGCCTCCACCCCCTAGTCGCCTTTTTGCCAACATAGGGTCTCCAATCTCTAGTTGAGATTTTAGACATAGGGCCTCCACCCCCTAGTCGCATTTTCCAACACAGGGTATCCACTCCCTATTTTAGTTTTTATAGATATAGGGCTCCACTCCCTAATCTCTTTCTTCTAAAGACACATGATCCTTATTTTATTGCTTTCAGTAGAGAGATATTATAGGGTTTTTGTTACAATAACTCACGAAATTTTCCTAGTGAAAACTAGGGCAAAATTTTTTTGTTCATTTATTTGTTTTGGTGTCAAAGCAGGTTTGACCTCAAGACACAGGGTTCGAGATGACCAAAAGAATGAGTCTCAATCCAAAATAAAGAAAAGAAGAAAAAGAGCAAAAAGAAATGAACTCAAAGTGCTGAAGTGGAGAAGGATGCGGATCGCTCAAGATATGATTGAAGTCACGAGATTCGCGTGTCCCATGTTGATCCAAAGCTGAAGAAGGAACCAGCGGTTTATAGCTAATGAGCATCAAGATTCAGATCATAGTCTACAGTAAGAACCAGCCAAGACTCAAGATCAGGCTTCAGAAGATTTATAGATAGGAATCTTGTAACTCGCAGTCGATAGGCTTAGCTAGTTTAGTATTTATTTTTCATTTTGGTGTAATAAGGAGTTCAGCAAGCAGTAGCAGCAACAACAACAGTGAAATCATAGCTTCCTGGTAGTCCTAGCTACCAAAACTTCCAGAACTACACCGACCTAATTCCTTTATATCCAAGGATATGCAGGCAACCTCTGAAGCAGGGTTCGGTCAAGGCTCTTTTTGAAAATGCTTCTCATGGAGTTTCAAACGGGCAAAAATCCCTCATAATTGCTCATTTTATCTTTGTTTTCTCCAAGCAAAGAGGGGCAGATGTGAGCACGCGATTTTTGCCTCACAGGAATTACTCCTACAGAATTCCAAAAACTAGATTCTTCTTTTAATTATTTGTTATTTTAGGAATTATTGTAGAATTTTTCAGATTATTTGCATTTTTGTGTGCATGTTTAATTTTATTTAATTCATGCAAAATACAAAATATATTGCAATTGCATTTAGGATTTAATTTTGCATTTAGATTAATCAGCAAATTAGTTGTTTTATAAAAATGAAAAAAAAACACAAAAAACAGCTCATTTTTGGCATTTTAACTCTTTGATTTTGAATTTTATAAGTTCTTCTTTAAATTTAGGACTTACTTAATTGTTGTAAATATTATGTTGAGTATTTAATATAATTTGATAGGTTAAGAATTAATTTTGGTTTTTATTTTTAATTTGGAAAAGAAAAGAAAATTAGAAATTGAAAGAAAAAAATAAAAGGAAATAAAGGAAGGTCTGGTTTTGGGCCATTCTAGTTAAATACCCCAAGCCCAAATGAATTGTACCCAAACCCGTCTCAAAATCCAGCCCAGACCACCCATACCCGGTCCGCCCCTTCAATTGACCAAACAACGCCGTTTTCAATCCCTAATCAGAGTCGTTGATCTCTCTTGATCAAACGGTCGAGAACCGGCTCGTTTTACAATATATAATTGTCTGAATGGATCGACCCCCCTTTCTATCTCTCTCACTCATCTCCTCTTCAGAAACCTCCAAAGAAACCCTAGCATCGCCATTAAAATCCCCAACCCTCTCCGGTGGCGGCGCCGCCTCAAATCGGCCCCAAATTTACACCACATAGCCCTTAGCCCATCCTCTTTCCATAACCCAAAAACACATTCTTCTAAGCCCTCTACATCTCGTCGAATTTCAAATCTGAGGTGGAAACCCTAAATCCCAAATCTTCCAAATTGGTAGTTTCAACGAAGGATTTGAGGCTGAAGTTGATTTTATTCGTGCGTTTTCATTGAGAACACACGATTAATGTCCATTTCATCAAAATCGAGAGATGCAGGAATCATTCAAGATCTTGTTTGCCTGGGTTTAGGTATTTCAGTTTCTCTTTCTTTCATTTTTCTTTTCATTTTCATCCCTAGTTCTTCATCTTCTTCTGTTTCTTTTCCTTCTCTTTCCTTTTTATTTTAAATTTTTTTCTGCATGTCTGTAATTCTAACCAGTATATTTTGTTTCTTTTGTTTTAGTTCTCGCTTAAATTTCCCTCCTGTTTGTTTTGCTTTATTTGGAATCTTTAGTTCCAGGAGTTCACATAACTCCAAGTTGTTCCTTTTCTTGAATCTCTCTGTTGGATTTCGATTGAATTGGGCTATGTTAATTAGAGGCCCAGAAAAAGGGGATTAGCTCTAGTTTGGTAAACCCATGTTTGGTTAGTCTTGGGTCCAAATTGACCCATATTTATGCTGGGGTAATTAATAGGGGTTACAAGGGTAATTCAGGATTTTTAGGTTAGAGAATCTCTCATAATTAATTGGGAAACTTCTAGGAAGATAGGGTTTGGGACTGTTTTAAAAAATAGAATTTAAATGTAAGGACTAACTAGCAAAAATGAGAATTTAAAAAGGAGTAAAGGGCAATAACTTGACTCATTTCTGGTGCCCTAAAGCGTTTCTATAAAAGGGTGTAACTTCTTAATCAAGAGAGAATGATTAGAGATTGAAAAATACTGAAAATTTTAGAAGTAGCTGAGTCAGAAATTATTAAAAAATTCTTACAATTTTGGTGAAGAATCTGGTTCTGGTTTCCTATTTTTTTCTCAAATCTCTATAGTCGAACTTTCCTCAATAATGGTTGTTCATTCTGGGTTCAAAATGGTTTAAAGTTTGGTTTGTTGCTGTTTGGTTTTGCTGGAGTTACTGTTGTCGTTTCCCCTCTTGTTGAGTTACTACTGCTGCTTTTTCATAACCTCATGTTGTTGTGTTGTTTATTTTCCGTACTCAGGTACATATCTCTGATTCTGAACATGTAAGAATGGCTCGTTTGGCTTGAAGAAATGAAGATCTCCTCATTTACTCGATGCTTTCTCTTATCCTTTCATTCAACTTGTTAATTCATTTCTTCTGTTTTAGCATGCTAAAAAGTGATGTTATGCCATGAACATTTGAGACTTATGCCGAGGGTTGTATTTGGACTCTTATTTGTGCTCGTAATTTTAGCTTGTTTTGAATACTTTCTCCTGAATTTTGGATAGTTATACAGTCATGCATGAGCTCAATGTGAGATAGTTAATACCACTTTAGGTTTTCTTTTGAGTAAGATGTTGCATTCTTAGTGATATTCGATTTCAGGTCATTCTTCACAAATGACCAAGTAAATGATTTAGACTGTTTCAAGCTCATGTTGAAAGGTTTATTCTTTTTTTTCTTTTTGTTTGAATAATATATGAACTGGATGTTTAGTATGTTTAATAATACAGTCTTTAACATGTATGTTGGGATTGATAGAAGTTTAATAGTTTGTTACATGTCGCAATATTAATTTTAGATGATTTAAGGTTGGTCGTGGCATGTTTTAAATGTTATATTACCTTACATGAAGGTTGATTGCCTATGGCTTATTGTGAATTCAGTTTAATGCTGTTAAAATTAAAAATGTCACCCATGTTCTTATATGGGCTTGATCTATGAATCCCTTATCTTTAGCTTACGAGTTTTTCTTTGTAAGGCTTGAGCTCCCTTTGGGCCTGAACCTTAAGGCTATTGTGAAACATGGAGACTTGTAACCTTGCCACCCCGTTAAGCTTGTGCTCGACCCTTTGCCTTCTGCATTAATATGGAAGTTTTCAATAACTATTGGGCCGGCCGGCAGGCCCAGGCCTTTGAATAAATATAGAGCGAATCTCCTTTAACACTAGCTTTTTCTGATTAATGAGTCGAGTTTGAACATTAGCTGTTAAAAAATAATAATTCAAATCCCTTTAGGCTTTCGTGAGTTAATTAACTCCTTTTAAAATTAGATCCGAGGCATGCCATATTAAGTGAGTTATAATTTATGGCCCTCAAAACCAAGTTCAGAAACCTTTTAACAGAAAAGTTCGAGGCGTGCCATGCCAAATAAAATCTCAAAACTCATGGCCCTCCATTAATTATTTTAACTCTTTAGAAACCGAGGTGTGTCGTTAGTCGAATATTTCATAGCCCTCGCAGACCTTATCAATGCATAGTTGCTTTAGACGCATTATTTAAAATAATTTCCTTAAACCTGGGTATGCATTTCATGTGACCCAGCTCCAATTTTCAACAACGTTAAATAAAATGTGTCGTGGACCGCGGGTGCATTTCATGTGGCATAGTTCAAGGCGTATTTTAAATAACGTTGAATCTTTCCTGAAATAATTAAAAGCGGTTAATAAGTTAAAATATACCATAGGCTAAAACATGTATTAAAATCAGATATAGGCCAATTATAATAGTTTAAGCGATCGTGCTAGAACCATGGAACCCGAGAATGCCTAACACCTTTTTCCGGGTTAACAGAATTCCTTACTTAGAATTTCTGGTTCACAGACTTCAAAAATGAAAGTCGATTTTCCTTGATTTGGGATTTTAAAATAAACCCGTGACTTGGGACACCAATTAAAATATTCCAAGTGGCGACTCTGAAGAATTAAATAAATAATCTCATTTCGAATAATGTCACTTTAATTGGAAAAACTCCCATTATCCCCCTCGGATGGGTAAAAAGGAGGTGTGACAAGACACACCATATAAATAATGCCTCCAAATCTTTAATGCGTGAACAATGGCAGCCAACTCCAAATCATGAACAGGGTAGTTCTTCTCATGGGGCTTCAACTAACGAGAAGCATAAGCAATAACTCTACCCTCCTATATCAACACACACCCAAAACCAACTCTCGAAGCATCACAATATACTGTATATGAACCTTAAGCTGATAGTAAAACTAACACTAGAGTTGTGGTCAAGGCAGTCTTGAGCTTCTGATAACTCTCCTCACACTCGTCCGACCACATGAATGGAGCACGATTCTGAGTCAACTTGGTTAAGGGCGATGCGATAGATGAGAATCCCTAAACAAATCGGCGGTAATAACCCGCCAAACCAAGAAAGTTGCGAATCTCTATGGTTGAGGACGATATGGGCCAACTCTGAACTGCCTCTATCTTCTTCGGATCAACCTGAATACCCTTGCTGGACACCACGTATCCCAAGAAAGCCACTGAACTGAGCCAAAACTCGCACTTGGAGAACTTTGCATAAAGCTTCTCTTCCCTCAATCTCTACAACACAACTATCAAATGCTCTACGTGCTCCCCCTGACTACGCGAATACACCAGAATATCATCAATGAAGACTATGGCAAACAAGTCGAGATAAGGCTGAAACACGTTGTTCATCAAATGCATGAACGCTGTTGGGGCATTGGTCAGCCCAAAAGACATCACCAAGAACTCATAATGACCATATCGGGTCTTGAAAGTCGTCTTAAGAATATCCGAGTCCCTGATCTTCAATTGGTGATAACCTGAATGGAGATCAATCTTGGAGAACACTCCCGCTCCCTGAAGTTGGTCAAACAAATCATCGATACGAGGCAAAGGATACTTGTTCTTTATTGTTACTTTGTTCAACTGCCTGTAATCAATACACATCCTCATCGTTCCATCCTTCTTCTTCACAAATAAAACAAGCGCACCCCAAGGCGACACACTATGCCGAATGAACCCCTTATCAAGGAGTTCCTAAATCTGCTCCTTCAACACTTTCAACTCCGTTGGTGCCATACGATACGATGGAATAGAAATGGGTTGAGTGTCCGGCACCAAATCAATACCAAAATCAATATCCCTGTCTGGTGGCATGCCCCGCAAGTCTGTAGGAAATACATCAAGAAAATCCCTTACAATATGAACAAAATCAATACTTGAAGTCTCTGCACCGACATCCCTCACAAAGGCTAAATATGAAAGACAACCCTTCCCAACCATATGTTGGGCCTTCAAGAATGAAATCACCCTACTGGGGACAAAATCAGTCAAACCTCGCCACTCAATCTGTGGCACACCCGACATAGCCAAAGTGACTGTCTTAGAATGACAGTCCAAAATAGCAGGACACAGAGATACCAATCCATGTCCAATATCATATCAAAGTCCACCATACATAGTAATAACAGATCCACTCGGGTCTCCAGACCCTCAATAGTCACTACACACGACCAGTAAACACGGTCCACAACAATAGTATTGCCCACCGGAGTAGATACACAAATAAATGAAACAAAAGACTCACGGGGCGTATCCAAATAACGAGCAAAATATGATGACACATAAGAAAAAGTGGAATCGGGATCAAATAATATAAAGGCATCTCTGTGGCAGACTGAGACAATACCTGTAATTACAGCATCTGAAGTAATAGCATCGGGTCTAGCTGGGAGTGCATAGAAATGGGCCTGACCACCACCTGACCGACCTCCCTCTCTAGGGAGGCCCCTAGTTGACTGTCCTCCACCCCTAGCTGGCTGGGTGGGTGATGGTGAAGTAACTGGCGCTGAAGTCGATGGTTGACTCCTCTATTGAGATGAACCCCCAAGACGACGAGGACACTGCCTCCACATATGACCCAACTCTCCACACTCATAGTAACTCCCGGGTGCTGGAGAAGGGGACTGAAGGGAACCCCTAGCACTGGAATGACTAGCAGATGCACCTGGTATAGAAGAGCCCTAAACTGATGAAGCACGGGATAAACTCTGAGCTAGAAGGGCACTAAGTGATGAATGACCCTGATGAGAACTATGAGAACCATGACACGATGATGCCTCATGATAACCTGGGCTAGCTGACTAAGCATGCCTAAATGGACGACCTCTACCGTGCTGAAATTGACCTCTTGAAAGAGCATCACCATAACTACCAGATCCCCGAGGCCTCTTGGCCTCCCTCTTATCTCGCTCCTGACGACGAACTGACTCAATCTCACGAAGCAATGTCTACAACCTCCTCAAAAGTATCACCAGACACCCTCTCCCCAATCATGAGAATACGAAGCTAATATGTGAGGCCATCAACGAACCTTCTAATCCTCTCTCTCTCTCTCCATAGGAACCAACCAAATAGCATGACGTGCTAAATCCGAGAACCTCATCTCATACTGCGTCACAGTCACCTCTCTCTGACGCAACCACTCAAACTGCCACCATAGCTCCTCTCTACGAGACTGTGGTACATACTTCTCCAAAAAGAGAACGGAGAACTGCTGCCAGGTAAGGGGTGCTACACCAATAGGCCTACGCCTCTCATAAGCCTCCCACCAAGTGAAGGCAGCTCCAGAAAACTGAAAAGTAGTGAAAGCGACCCCGCTGGTCTCCAGAATACCTGTTGTACGAAGAATCCTCTGACACTTGTCTAACTCGCCCTTTGCACCACTGAAAGTCTGAGGCTGAAGTCTACCAAACCTCTCTAACTTATGTTGCTCGTCCTCTGGCATAGCAGGAGCTACATAGTCCTGAAAAATTGCAACCGGCTGGGCTGGAGGTGCCCCCGATGTCTAAAGTCCCTGCACGACCTGCTCAGGTGTGCGAGCGGTGGGAGTCTGAGTGTGATAACAACAAGGTCGGGAATCCAAATTAGAGTAAAAATTTGAGAAGTAAATGCGGAAGCAATAACAACAAGGAATTGAACAACTAGAATTAAAGAGATGAAAATAAAGGATATGGGAAGAATTCAAGGAAAGAATTCCAAGAACTTCCAAGAACGCAAGTTCTATAGCCTTGACAAGATCAAAGTAACAACGTCTTGATTTATGGAAGAAATCAAACGCCTTTACTTAAAAAGCAAATCAAAACAATAGATTCGGATCTTGACCACTTTACGAGTAACTTGAGACAACAATTAATAACTAGTATTAATCGCCTTCTAAGAATACCACAAAGGAATCAAAGATATCATAAAAGAGAAGTAATCTTACTACCTTGAACTAAGAACTAGTAAAGGTTGAAAGATAAATCTCAAAGCACAAGTAACAAAGGTTCAAAAGAACTCTCAAAGTATGATATACTTAATCAATAAATGTTGTGTCTTATGAATGAGAAGAACTCCTTATTTATAGGAGTTAAAAGCACTTAAAATAATGTAGGGGGTTGCTAAAAAGTCATCTAAATTAGGTAGGGGGCTGCTAGGGGTCACAATAGCCATCAAACTTAGGTAGGTGGCTCCTAAGGGGTAACAAAAGCCATCAAAATTAAGTGGGGGGCGGCCAAATCCTTTTGGGGCAGATTTGGGCCTTAAAACTATTAGTTTGGGCCATTGGTTTGGACTCCAATTGGGCTCCTTTTGAAACACCCCCTTTTGGACCTCTTTTAAGGTCATTTTGAGCCCTATTGGTGGACTTCAAGGGCTGATTTGGTAACCCAATCTTCCTCCTCTTGGACTTCAATTTGGACTACCAAATAATTGTAAAACTTGGACAATTCATCTCCTTTGGGCTTGAGCTCTTCCTCTACAATTAAAAGCTTCTTTATTTGCCATTGAAGTCTAGCAACCTTAGTTTGCAACTCTTTAGCTTGAGATCTTGTATATGGCCTTGGAGCTTCCAAAACTCTATCCTTGTCCTTGATGCTATCACCTAGCCAATTCACATCCTTTATCCTTGAGCTCTTCCTCCCAATTAATAACTTCTTCATTTGCACTTGAAGTCTAATGATCTTGTTTTGTAATTCTTTAGCTTGAACTCTTATTAAAGGCCATCTTTGAGATTCAAAAGCTTCATCCATGTCCTTGAATAGAGTTGAGCTTCCTAGGATGCTATCATTCCCCTCTTCTTGAAGAAAATTCGTCCTCGAATTTTGACCTTGCAAGAAAAAGAAAACACGCACTAGTAAATGGTATCCACTAATCTGAAAAAATAGTAGAAATAAAATAAGATAGTGACAATGTGTCCATTTAACCCAATCAATCCTAATAGGTATAAACACTCCCTTATAAAGCATATGGACATCAACAACAACAACAACAACGACCCAGTATAATCCCACAAGTGGGGTCTGGGGAGAGTAATATGTACGCAGACCTTACCCCTAGCCCGAAGGGTAGAGAGGCTGTTTCCAGGAGACCCTCGGCTCAAAAAAAGCAACAGGAGCCGATATATTAGTACCATAAAAATGCATAATAAAATAACAGCAATATAAGAGATATGAAATACAGAATACGAAATACGAAATAGATGGCTGGTATAGTAAAACTAGCAGGTAAAGCCCTGCATCAATAGACGACCAATGACATTCTTAGTCTAACTCCTAACTGGCTAGTCTCACTCTATTGTGCTGTAGAAATATTCACAACTTTCCCCTAACCTACAACCTTAATGCTCGACCTCCATAATTCCCTGTCAAGGGCCATGTCCTCAGTAATCCTAAGTCGCGCCATGTCCTGTCTGATCACCTCTCCCCAATACTTCTTAGGTCGCCCTCTACCTCTCCGCGTGCCCACTACAGCCAGTCGCTCACACCTCCTCACCGGTGCATCAGTGCTCCTCCTCTGAATGTGCCCGAACCATCTGAGTCTTACTTCCCGCATCTTGTCCTCCATATGGACGTCATCATCCCAATAAAATTTATGTCTACCTAGATTAATACAATAAAAACCTCTCTTAGATGCACCATGCAATGGAACTTGCAATTCGATCTTGTCGGTACGGCAGTCCATGAGTATACATGACAAAGAAATTATAAAAGATTGACTACACATCCATTTAATATAAGTACCTTTACCACATTTATCAAACAATATACATTCATGACATAGACTAGTAACTACAATTACAAATCTCATGGATTCCTCTATATGAAAGAGTATTTGATCACCAGTATTACAACAATCATGCATATCCTCTATACTAGAAACAAATACTTTTACAAGCTTACAATGAACATGACTTGAAGAATGACTCCCCATCACATAACAAAGATCACATTCTTTAGCACATGAAAACTCATTAGCCACTTGAATAAGATAAGAAGAAATATTTAACTCATTTGCAAGCCTCTTCACAGAAATTCCATGCCTCTTTCCACCAAGTTGGAATAAGTAATCATCTATGTCATACACAATTTCAAAAGGAAGCGAATTACTCTTACACATTAACTTAGATATTATAGTTAATGACTTGATGTGCATCAAAATATCATCATCTACAAAAATTATAAAGTCACCAATATAAGAAATAAGAGTGTAATTCATTACCTCCAAAAATACCTTAGGTGTTCTAGAAAGACCAAGAATGCAAATAAACCAATTATACATACCATACTTGGACTTATTTACCAATGGAACATCATCACCTTGTATTCTTTTATGCAATGGCTCCACCTTAGCAATGCTTTTAGGCAACTCCATGTCATAACCCTGTAAATAAGAATCGAAATAGTCAAAAGGTTTAATAACAAAGAATTTAATCAAGCTTTTGTCTTCCACCATCCAACAAGAATTGATATTGCCGAATTTATGTTGGAATCCAATTGGATCTTTTGCCACCATCTCTTGCGCCTCACCACTCCTTTCAAAAGGTATTTCATCATGTGGCTGCACAAAATCACAAGAACTAAAACAAGAAAGAGTTAATGGGTTAGGAAGTAAAGAAACTTTTTTCTTACTTACACTCTCTTTGGCTTTTATCGCAAGACTAATGTTTTCCTCACCCTTAGCCTCTTTTCTCTCACTAAAGAGTTCTTTTCCTTCACTCAATCTCTCTTGTTTTTCTCTCTCTACCTCACAGACTTTGTTTCTCTTATTGCTTTCTCTCTTTTCTTTTTTCTCAAGATCATTTTTTACATCACTTGACATCCCACTCTTTTTACTCAAGACAACCTCTCCTTTTTCCTCTCTTGGAATGTCAACATGCACTACCTTACTCCTTTCATTCTTTTCTCTCTTGTATTTTTCCATATTCTCTTTAACAATCTTTTCATCTGCACAAATTTGTGAGGGAGTCAAAGGTCCAAGACTGAGTTTCTTCCCATTAACCTCAAAAGAGTATCTATTTTTTTCGATACTATATGAAGCACTTCTATAGATATTCCATGGCCTTCCCAACAAGATATGAAAACGATTCATGGGAATGACATCACACCAAATCACATCCTCATACCTTCCAATAGAGAATGGTAATAACACTCTTTTATCTACCTTTACTCCTTTCAACATGTAGGGATCAATATGTTCAACACAAGGCAAGTTCAATTTCTCAACCATATAAGTGCTAATTAAGTTATAGTTAAATGCTTTGTCAATTCTAAGGGTATAAATTGTAGACATCACTTTAGCTCTTGTTTGAAAAATAACTTTACCATTGTCTTCTTTCCATTCGATATATTGTAATATCGACCTTTCAAGTTGTTGAGTCATAGATCTACTCCTTCCACTGCAACTACCTATTTGAGATATCTTGACATAGATTAAAGGAACTATGTATCTCTCAAATTTGGCTTCTTTGTTTTTTTTTCAATTGTTCTCTCACACACTTTACCCTTTTTTTTCTCTCGAAATAACCTTTGAACAAAATACTTTGTAAATTTATAGTTAAACCAACTCGTACGAAGTTCTTAGTAGTAAAATTCAGATTTTTGGGGAACTAATGAAAGAAAAACCAAATCCTAGAACTATTAGGCTCGGTTGAAATATGACGCGAACAAATAGGAAAGGATTATATGTTTAGATTAGAAAGAGTAAGAAAATCTAGGATCCGCTCTTCTTGTTTCCTTTGTTAATTTTTGGTAACAAATTAGATACAAAAGAAATATCCCGGAGAGCACGCAATTCTATTTTTTGTTCTAAAAACTGATTTTCGTTTTTTTCTAATTTTTTTTTCTTTTCTTTTCTTTACTCTTAGTATTCAAGAAATCCCAAGACTTACCAAGAACGAAATCTTGATAAAATCGCTCTGATACCACTTGATAACAACTAGGTCGGGAATCCAAATTAGAGTAAAAATTTGAGAAGTAAATGCGGAAGCAATAACAACAAGGAATTGAACAACTAGAATTAAAGAGATGAAAATAAAGGATATGGGAAGAATTCAAGGAAAGAATTCCAAGAACTTCCAAGAATGCAAGTTCTATAGCCTTGACAAGATCAAAGTAACAACGTCTTGATTTATGGAAGAAATCAAAAGCCTTTACTTAAAAAGCAAATCAAAACAATAGATTCGGATCTTGACCACTTTACGAGTAACTTGAGACAACAATTAATAACTAGTATTAATCGCCTTCTAAGAATACCACAAAGGAATCAAAGATATCATAAAAGAGAAGTAATCTTACTACCTTGAACTAAGAACTAGTAAAGGTTGAAAGATAAATCTCAAAGCACAAGTAACAAAGGTTCAAAAGAACTCTCAAAGTATGATATACTTAATCAATAAATGTTGTGTCTTATGAATGAGAAGAACTCCTTATTTATAAGAGTTAAAAGCACTTAAAATAATGTAGGGGGTTGCTAAAAAGTCATCTAAATTAGGTAGGGGGCTGCTAGGGGTCACAATAGCCATCAAACTTAGGTAGGTGGCTCCTAAGGGGTAACAAAAGCCATCAAAATTAAGTGGGGGGCGGCCAAATCCTTTTGGGGCAGATTTGGGCCTTAAAACTATTAGTTTGGGCCATTGGTTTGGACTCCAATTGGGCTCCTTTTGAAACACCCCCTTTTGGACCTCTTTTAAGGTCATTTTGAGCCCTATTGGTGGACTTCAAGGGCTGATTTGGTAACCCAATCTTCCTCCTCTTGGACTTCAATTTGGACTACCAAATAATTGTAAAACTTGGACAATTCATCTCCTTTGGGCTTGAGCTCTTCCTCTACAATTAAAAGCTTCTTTATTTGCCATTGAAGTCTAGCAACCTTAGTTTGCAACTCTTTAGCTTGAGATCTTGTATATGGCCTTGGAGCTTCCAAAACTCTATCCTTGTCCTTGATGCTATCACCTAGCCAATTCACATCCTTTATCCTTGAGCTCTTCCTCCCAATTAATAACTTCTTCATTTGCACTTGAAGTCTAATGATCTTGTTTTGTAATTCTTTAGCTTGAACTCTTATTAAAGGCCATCTTTGAGATTCAAAAGCTTCATCCATGTCCTTGAATAGAGTTGAGCTTCCTAGGATGCTATCATTCCCCTCTTCTTGAAGAAAATTCGTCCTCGAATTTTGACCTTGCAAGAAAAAGAAAACACGCACTAGTAAATGGTATCCACTAATCTGAAAAAATAGTAGGAATAAAATAAGATAGTGACAATGTGTCCATTTAACCCAATCAATCCTAATAGGTATAAATACTCCCTTATAAAGAATATGGACATCATCATCCCAATAAAATTTATGTCTACCTAGATTAATACAATAAAAACCTCTCTTAGATGCACCATGCAATGGAACTTGCAATTCGATCTTGTCGGTACGGCAGTCCATGAGTATACATGATAAAGAAATTATAAGAGAGTAACTACACATCCATTTAATATAAGTACCTTTACCACATTTAACAAACAAGATACATTCATGATATAGACTACTAACTACAATTACAAATCTCATGGATTCCTCTACATGAAAGAGTATTTGATCACCAGTATTACAACAATCATGCATATCCTCTTGGGATGGCGCCTCTCGTGAAGACAAGGACAGCCGACACAAACCCCCAATTTAGTTAAACAATTTTAATAATTCAATTTAAGTCATTAATAAGAAATAAATCCCAAAAATTAAGTGAAATAAAACAAGTGCGGAAATAGATACAGCCTGACATTGGGGTGTCACCAGTCATGAGCATCTAACAACCGTTTAAAAGTAGAAAGGGTCTACATAGTCTATTACAGAACTAATATAAGGAAAATAAGATAAGATAGAGAAGCACGGGGCTGCGAATGCCGAGCAGCTACCTAGTGAACTTCGAACTACCTGCTGGAAGCAATCAACACTTGCTAGTAGGACTTGGGGTCCCTGAATCTGCACACAGGGTGCATGGAGTAATGTGAGTACTCCGACTCAGTGAGTAATTAAAGTAAAAGCAGCTGAGAGATAAGAAAACACGTAAAACACAGCAATATGCTACAACGAGGCAGTCTAAAACCAATACAATGCAATAAAATAGTGAAAACTGGTAAAACACCTTGGTTCAGTGAAAACCTTTTTAAAACATCTTTTGGCAATTTAAACGAGTGAATGAAAAATAGTGAGAAGAGATAAACACATAAAACTAGCCACTTGTCACACCTCCTTTTTCACCTGCACCACCGCAAAGGGGCGTAGAGGGAGTTTTTCCAATTAAAGGACAATCGAAATGGGATTTTATTTAAAGATTCAGAGTCACCACTTGGGAGATTTACGGTGTCCCAAGTCACCGGTTGAATCCCGAATCGAGGAAAAGATTGACTCTGTATTACAGTCCGCGAACCAGAAATCCGAGTAAGGAATTCTGTTAACCCGGGAGAAGGTGTTAGGCATTCCCGAGTTCCGTGGTTCTAGCACGGTCACTCAACTGTCATATTCGGCTTAATTATCTGATTTTTATACAATTATGAACCTATGTGCAAATTTTAAATTTTAACCACTTTTATTATTATCATTATTATTTTAACAGAGAATTGCAACGTCGTGAAAACGTATCTCGAACCACGTCACATCAATGTACCCGTGTTTATCGACACATTTCGACTCCGTTGAGATTTGGATTTGGGTCACATAAATGTGCACCCGAGTTTAAGAAAGTAAATTATTAAAGGCGCGCCTAAAGCGACTAGCGTATCATCATTTTGGGGAAGGCTGTGAACTTTTGATAAACGGCCCATCCCAAAGTCTAAGGAAATTTTTATAAATACTTAATGAGGGCCCCGCAGCTTATGTATTTCGTCGTCGAGGCTCGTCTCATTCATTATTAAAAAAGAATTGCAACGTCATGGAAATGCATCTCGAACCACGTCATAATCAATGTACCCGTGATTATCGACATATTTCGACTTCGTTGAGATTGGGATTTGGGTCACATAAATGTGCACCCGGGTTTAAGAAGGTAATGTTATTAAAGTACGCGCCTAACAGTGACTAACGCGTTATTACTTTGGGGAAGGCCATGAAATCTGCTAAACGGCCCATCCCGAATTCTATGTATTCATGCTATTCCTTTATTGAGGGCCCCGCAGCTTGTGTGTTTTATTTGGCGAGGCTCATCTCCTTTTTTATTTTTAAAAAAGTAAGCCTAAAGCAACTATAATTTGCTATTTTTATTGTCTCTAAAGTAAAAAAGAAGTCCTAATTAATTTGTTTTAAGAGCTACTTCCCCTTTAAGAAAGAAACTTATAATTAATCCGCATCGGGCCTCCAAGGCCTACCCGTGGGACAGCCGGCTTTCATCTCCAAATCCAAGCACAACTTTCCTAATCAGTTAACTAATTAACAATGGTTACAATTATTAGTTTAATAACACATTACCATTAATTTCCAATCTCGTGTTAACTATTGACCATTGTCTATTACTATCAAATTGAAAACGTGTACCATAACATTATTATTACAACTAAAATATATTACTTGTCTAAACTATGACGATACAAGTTTACGCATTACAAAATATTCTCTAAAACTTGTCTAAAGTCACTAATGGCAATATTGTCTAAAACTTACATAAATATACGCATTATAAAATATATATAAAAAAAGAATTTTACGAGAATACATAGATACAAGTTTAATTCTTAACAAAATATGAATAACGGATGCACTCTTAATTAATAACCATATTTAAACTCATACTTGCTGATTTCAGCTCAATTTTATTAGTGCAGGCGAAATGCGTGAATTCGAAAAACACTTTCCTGTTTCAGCTTGCAGCTTGCTTCTTATTTCAAAATTATACTACAAAACAACACAAAACCAATATGACTATTACATAATCATATTCCAAAATCCAAACAGTCCCAGAATCAAGCAGCCCAACAATTTATAAATAGTCCTAATTATACAGTCGTCTATTATTCATGTAATATAAACAGTCCTAGTTCAAATCTGTGCAGTCCATATCATATCAACAAGCCAACTAGTAAAAAAACTAAATAAATACAACCTTTAACGAACTATAACTACAAGTATTCAAATGAACTCGACTCTGGCATAAAACTACATTTTTCACTCCAAGGTTGAACTTACATCAAGGGAATTCGAAGCATGTACCTGGTATTGACAATACAAGAATAGGAAGAAGAGGATCAGCAGCAGCAGTAGTAACAAACAACAGTTGCAACAGCAGTGCAACAACAAATAACCAGCAGCTATAAACGACTCCAAGTATAGAGCAGAAGTAAAAGGAAGAAAGGTTCTAGCTATTTCAGATCCTAAGCGAGGCAATGAAAACAGTAGCTATTCTTTTTCAACTACCCCAAGCTCTCCAAAAATCAATCTCCTCCTCAGTCCTAATCCTCATCCTATTTATCCAGACCTGCTCTTTCTTTTAAAACTTAACTACCTGACCCCCTTCCCCACTAAAAATCTGCATTTTTTCACTTAAAACCCCACTAAGGAAAGTTTTTTCCTTATTTTCAGCCCCCATTCCCTCTTGTTCCCCACTACCTTATTAATTTAAGGACATTTAATACCCCACTAACAAGTCACTAACACTAAAATATTTCCCTAACTGTTCCATTCCCAAATCACCCCTGAAACCCCTTAATATTACTGCCCCAATACAATATATTCATCTGCATTAAAACCTTTAAACTCTAAAATCTGTTCAAGCTAACAATTATCTAAAACTAATTCTGATTAACAGCTATAACCAACTTACTTCTGACAACTGAATGACTGAGGTTAAATTTCAATTGAAACAAATGAACTGAAATTAAATCAAAACCAAACTAACACAACACAGAACTCAACAGAATCCTTAAAGCTGAAACTGAAAATTGAATCAAAATCAACATGAACGCAGGATCATTGTCAGCCTATTGACAATACCCTGAAGCTAAGTGTCCACAGATCATCACACACAATAACCATTTGACGAACTTATTGGTCCTCAAACAAGAACGAATTAATCGACGAAAACTAATTAACCGATTGCCTACAACAATTGACAGCAATCAATCAGAAATAGATAATCAGGCAATTCAAGCAGTATTGACAAGAACAGGGATTTGTAATAAGACTTAACTAATCGTCGAAACTTATTCGAATCGATTAAATAGCCTATAATTATACACAACAACGAGCATAAACAAATTCGACCAAATAGAAAGGTCTGAGGGAGAAGAACAGAACAATCGACAAAAATTAAAAAAATAATAATATAACAATACTAAACAAATAAACAGACGTTTAAAACATCAAAATAGAATAAAAGGAAAGAAGGAAAAATACCTTAAACGGAACAGACAACAAACTGACTTGAATCGACTCGGACTTGAACTTTTTGAGGTCAAACGGACCTTAATCGAGTGTTCTCAACTGAGAACACTTCGACTAAGGTCAGTTAAACACCCAAATCCCCTTAAACTTCGGATAGAAACCAGTTTTGGTTTTCTAGGGTTCTTATGTTTCGATTTGGGGTTCGAGTGTTTCTAGCCAGATTCGAACCAAACCAACAGTGGTTTGGTCATGAGGGAGGTCAAGGGGTTCCAGGGTGTGAGTTCAGGGCGAATTGGGGTAGGTCCAGGTTTTGCTCGAATCTTCAAATGAAGATTCGAGAAGTTTGAGGATGATTCGAAGCAAATGGGTACTGGATTTGGATTGGGAGTGGTTAGGAGGTTCACATGTGTTATTTTGGCGGTCATCGGAGACGGAGCTGCTGGGTTTCAGGCGAAGGAGTGGAGGGGCGGCTAAGGTTTCGGAGAAGGAGCTTCGTCTCTGAGAAACGATGATGAACAGGGTTTTGGCTTGGGGGGCTGGGTATGAGACTGCATTTATATAGTGGGGGGGTTGTTTGATCTTGGTCGTTCGATCAAGAGAGATCGAGGGTCCAGATCATTTCACTTAGCTCAAACGGTGTTGTTTGGTCTTATTAAGAGATCGGGTTGACCTGGGTTGAAATGGACCGGGTTATGGGGAAAGGTTGGGACCGTTAGATCACTGGGAACGGACGGCTTGGATCAATTGGCCTGATACGGTGTCGTTTCGGTTAGTCTGAGGGCAGGCTGGACCGTTTGATCTTGGGAGATCAATGGTTCAGATTTTGCACAACAAAACGACGTCGTTTGGGTGGTCTTGGTGATAGACCAAATTGGACCGGGTGAGGGGTGTTGAATTGGGCCTGATTTTGGGTTGTTTTGGACGATTTTGTGTTTAGGCTGGGGATTTTTGGCCCAGATCTTGTTTCCTCTCTTTTATTAATTCTCTCTTTATTTTCTTCCTATTTCTTTTATTCTTTTCATTCATTTTGATTTCTAAATTATTTTCTAAAATCATAAACCAAGTTAACTTAATAAAAAATACTAACTATCTTTTAATAACATTTATCACATACAATTAAATGCCAATTAACAATAAAATCATACAATTCAACATTAAATGCTAAAAATGCAAAGTACATGATTTTTTATGATTTTCATTTTCCTAAAACAAATCACTGGTTAATTAATCCTAAATTGTAAATGCAAATGCAACACATATATTTTTGTATTTTTCAGTAGTAAAAATAGAATAAACATACACAGACAAATACAAATAAATCACAAGCAACACACAACTATTTTATTTTGAATTTTTGAGGGAGTAGTTCTTGTAGGGCAAAATCACGTGCTCACAGTTGTCCCTCTTTGTCCGGAAACATGAAGAGTTTCCGTACAAAGCTAAAGTGAGCGGATACGAGCGATTTTTGCCCGTTAGGCTACTCTGTGTGAAGCATTTTCGAAAGATTTGACCGAACCTCTGCTTCAAAGGTTTCCTACATATCCCTGGCTAAAAGGGAATCAGGTCAATGTAGTTCGGGAAGTATTGGTAGCTGGGACTACCATGGGACTGCGATGTTGCTATTACTGTTGTTGCATGCTGTTACCACTGCTTTTCGACCTCCTTATTACACCATTGCTAGAAAGTAAACAAAAGCTATACTAAACTAATGATTACAGAATCTTATCTATCTTCGACTTGCTCTTGTAGTCTTCTCTCTGATCTCTAAAATGGGATTCGTGTTGGGGGTATTTTTGTTGTGACCCTCCGCATTATTGACTTCTGACTTGCTTTTGGAATGTATTCCTCTGTTCTGCAGGCGGGCTCCTGACTTCATCAACTTCAAATATAACAACCTCCGTTCTAACAGGCGGGCTCCTGACTCCTTCAACTTAAAATTTAACAACCTCTATTCTACAGGTGGGCTCCTGACTCCAACAACAACTTAAAAATAATTCAGCCTCCATTCTCCAGGCGGGCTCCTGACTTCATCAGCAACTTTGAAAAATAAATCAGCCTCCATTCTACAGGCGGGCTCGTGACTCCAACAACAACTTAAAAATAATTCAGTCTCCATTCTCTAGGCGGGCTCCTGACTCTACAACTTCTTAAACATACAACACCTCCATTCTCCAGGCGGGCTCCTGACCTCAACAACTTCTTAAAATGTAACACCTCCATTCTCCAGGCGGGCTCCTGACCTCAACAACTTCTTAAAATGTAACACCTCCATTCTCTAGGTGGGCTCCTGACTCCAACTTGACTTTAAAACACATCACCTTCATTCTCCAGGCGGGTTCCTGACTTCAACTTCAACTTGAAATGACAACAACATCCATTCTCCAGGCGGGCTCCTGACTTCAACTACAACTCAACAATATAACACCTCCATTTTTCAGGCGGACTCCTGACTTCGACTTGAAATTGTAACAACCTCCGTTTTCCAAGCGGGCTCCTGGCTCCTTTAACTTGAATCATCTTCTTTCAGAACTGCTTCCCTCAAAACTGATGTTTTATTCCTCTGAAAATTGATGGGGATAACACCAATATTTTATTCACAAATATGTTATTTTCCTTCTTCAAAGACTACTTCCTTTAAAGCTGGTGCTTTCACTTCCGTGAAACCTGCTAGGAATAACACCGCTGGGGAATTATCTTCCTTCTTTAAGACTAGTTACTTTCCTCCTTTTAACAATGGTGGGGATGATACTGATTCAAAGGCCACTACCTTTAAAACTTTGGGTTATCTTGCTTCTTCCAAGATTGCTTTCTTTAAAACTTGTATTGCCTTTTCTTGTATATTGCTAGGGATTTTACTTCCTTCAAAACTTGTGTTATCTTCCCTCTTCTCCAAGTGGCTATCTGATCTCAAGAAAATTTTTGCAATGAGAGAAAATTTTCTGTCCCAGTTTGATAATCTTCTTTGTGGCCATGTCTTCCTGCTGTCAGTAATATTTCCTTTCCCTGCTTCAAATCAAAGAAAATTTTGTTAGTTTAAAACGTGGTGAGTGGTCGTGCCTCTTCTGCTGGGGATGGTTTTTCCCTATTTCCTTTCCCTGTTTTATTACAAAACTTGTTGGGAATAATATTATTTGCTGGGGATGATATTCCTGCTGGGGATGGTTTTTCTTTTCTCTTCCTTCCCTGCTCTGTGTTGTCCAACCATCGCGGAACTTGGTTGATAATCCGTTAGAGTTGTTCCTGCATCTCGCAAATCTGCTGGGGATCCTCTTGGAATTTGATTCATAACTTCTCAATTGTTGTTTTTCTGTTTTTCTCCAACTTCCCCTAGAATTTTGGTCCTCTTGGAATCTAGACCCATTTATCATTTGGTCTTGCGACAAACTTCTTTTCGCTTTGTCGCCTTATCTTTGGCATGTCCTATTCGCATTTTACTTTGCACCATTTTGGCAACTGGTATTAAGCTCTGAAAATCCTTTTCAAAAACAAACTTCCTGGAGATAGAGTCTTTAGACCAAGAAATGACAAAGTGATGATTTCAAAAGATAGAAAAAGAAGAAATCTTGCTCAACAAATACTGGGGAAAAGGAAAGAAAAGAACTTATCTGAATGATATAACCGATCCCAACGATCATGTCGTGCATTCCGGATTAATCAACCCAGTGTATTTGTATCAATCAATCTTTCGGACGGCCTCATCTTGCTGTGGATAAACATGCACTCAACTCTTTGCCAAATGCGGGTCCTTTACGCCAATCTGGTCTTGTCACCTCATAGCGCCCTTCGAGGGGTTTTCACTAATAAGACTCTCTCATTTCTCTCAACTTGCGTCGCCTTATGGTGCCTATGGAGGTTTTCACCGATAAGACTCTCTCATTTTATTTTATTTTTTTCAGCTGGGGATTGGAGTGCTACCGATATGACTCTCTCTGCTGGGGATTTTTTCGGCTATCAATTCATTTCCAGCTTATGATCCTCTTCTTTGTTGGGGATCAGAGTGTTATTCCCGACTTCCGTTTGCGTGACTTGGTGCTTCTCGGATACTGATCGGGAGGTCTTTTCTGGACATCAATATGGGTTTTTGTGTATGGCTAAAAGAAAAAGGGTAAAAGGTTCAAAATAATTTTGATGGGTAAAACATTACAACCCTTGGAATCAACTTTCTTTTCCCAAAATTATAAACACAACTTCTGCCCCAGTTTTCTTGCTTGGGGATTTTTATTTTTTGTTACATTATGGCCGAGCCGTGAGGCGCCTACGTATCCTTCTTTGAGGAATCAGGTCAAACGTAGTTCCCAATTCCTTTGTTTTTCTTGTGACTTTTCTTTTGTCTTTATTATCATTATTTTTCTCTTCTCTTTTTCTTTCATTTTCATTACTGATTCCAAAAGAGGGGTATGAAAGAATAAATAAGGCTCAAAGGGGGAAGCAAAGGTTAAAGTGTTTGGGATAGAAGAAAGAATTGCCTCCGTCATTCCATTCTCCGATAAATTCCAAGTACAAACAAACAACAATTACAATAAAAAGAAATCATACATAATATCTTTTAACTGCATCCGAATTGATAGCCATGTCAACGCATTTCCCTTCGATATCTGTTAAACATAAAGCACCATAGGACAACACTCTAGTTACAATGAATGGCCCTTGCCAATTCGGGACGAACTTGCCTTTGGCTTCGGCCTGATGTGGCAGGATTCGTTTCAACACCTGTTTCCCCACTTCAAATTTTTATGGGGCACACCTTCTTGTTGTAGGCTCTTGCCATTCTCCTTTGATACAGTTGGCCATGACATACTGCTGCCAATCTTTTTTCATCAATCAAGCTCAACTGCTCCAATCGGGCTTTGACCCACTCATCGTCATCAATCCCAACCTCAGCGACAATCCGAAGGGACGTGATTTCAACTTCCGCTGGTATTACTGCTTCAGTTCCATATACCAACAAATAAGGAGTTTCCCCTACCGAGGTACAAATAGTAGTGCGATAACCCAACAATGCAAATGGTAATTTTTCATGCCATTGCCTCGAACCTTCTACCATCTTCCGAAGTATTATCTTTATGTTTTTGTTGGCTGCCTCAACTGCTCCATTCGCCTTGGGACGATATGGGGTGGAATTGTGGTGTGCAATCTTGAACTATTGACATACCTATTTCATCAAACCGCTGTTAAGATTAGCACCATTGTCCGTGATGATCACTTTCGGAATCCCAAATCTACAGATGATATGGGAATGAACAAAATCTACCACTGCCTTCTTGGTTACCGACTTGAAAGTCTTAGCTTCAACCCACTTAGTAAAGTAATCGATGGTCACCAGAATGAACCTATGACCGTTGGTAGCTGCTGGCTCAATAGGTCCAATGACATCCATGCCCCAGGCAACAAATAGTCAGGGTGATAACATTGTATGCAATTCTATCGGCGGAGAATAAATCAAATCTCCGTGTATCTGACACTGATGGCATTTTCGCACAAAATTGATACAATCACGCTCCATAGTGAGCCAGTAATACCCTGCTCGAAGAATCTTCTTTGTCAATACATATTCGCTCATATGTGGCCCACAAACTCCTGCATGTACCTCTGTCATCACTGTCGTGGCTTGACCAGCATCTATACATCTCAGCAATCCCAAATCTGGTGTTCTTTTGTATAACACTCCTCCACTGAGGAAAAATCCATTTGCCAATCGCCGAATGGCTCTCTTTTGATCTCCGGTGGCCTACTCCGGGTATATCCCTATCCTGAGGTATTCCTTGACATCATAAAACCATGGTTTGCCATCCATTTCTTCCTTTATCATGTTGCAATAGGCATGCTGATCACGAACCTGAATATGCAATGGGTCAATATGAATTTTGTCTGGGTGGTGCAACATTGATGCTAAAGTGGCCACTGATCGAAATCGCTTGCTCAGATCGTGCAAACATTGTCGATATGGTATGAGCTTCAAATCCCTTGTTTCCCATTCACCCTGAATCTGATGCACTAGGAGGTCCGAGTCTCCCAAGACCAAGACGTCCTGGACATTCATGTCCGCAGCTAACCTAAAACCCAAAATGCATTCCTCATATTCAGCCATGTTATTGGTACAATAGAAACGTAACTATGCCGTAATAGGATAATGATGTCCTGTTTTAGAAATAATTACCGCTCCTATTCCAACTCCTTTTGCATTTGTGGCTCCATCAAAGAAGAGCTTCCAACATGGTTCCTCAGATAATTCCAACTCATCTATATGCATTACTTCTTCATCAGGAAAATACGTCCTCAAGGGCTCGTATTCTTCATCAACAGGATTCTCGGCCAAGTGATCAGCCAATGCTTGGGCCTTCATGGCCATCCTCGTCACATAGACGATGTCGAACTCCGTGAGCAATATTTGCCATTTCGCTAACCTCCCTGTGGGCATAGGCTTCTGGAAAATATACTTCAGTGGATCCAAGCGTGAAATGAGATAAGTAGTATATGATGATAGATAATGCTTCAATTTCTGGGCCACCCAAGTTAGGGCGCAACATGTCTTATCGAGTTGAGTGTACTTAACCTCATAGCCTGTAAACTTCTTGCTGAGATAATAGATGGCTTGCTCCTTCCTTCCTATAATGTCGTGTTGCCCCAGTACGCAGTCAAACGAGTTCTCCAGGACCGTTAGATAAAGAATTAACAGTCTTCCTGGCTCAGGTGGAACCAACACAGGTGGATCTGATAAGTATCCCTTGATTTGGTCGAATGCTTCCTGACATTCTGCCGCCCATTCTACCGCAACATCTTTCTTCAGTAGCCGAAAAATGGGCTCACAAGTTGTCGTGAGTTGCGCAATAAACCTGCTGATATAATTCAACCTTCCCAACACACTCATTACTTCTGTATTGTTCTTCGGCGGTGGCAAATCTTGGATGGATTTGATCTTTGACGGGTCCAACTCAATGCCTCGCCGACTGACGATGAATCCCAATAGCTTTCCAGATGGAACGCCAAATGCACATTTGGCCGGGTTGAGCTTAATATCGTACCTTCGAAGTCTTTGGAAAATCTTTCTTAGGTCTGCTACGTGGTCTTCCTGATGCTTGGATTTTATGATCACATCGTCCATGCATACCTCAATCTCTTTGTGTATCATGTCATGAAACACAATAGTCATTGCTCTCATGTACGTTGCCCCAGCGTTCTTTAAGCCAAAAAGCATTACCCGGTAGCAATAAGTCCCCTATGGCGTAATGAACGTTGTCTTTTCCGCATCTTCTTCATCCATCAGAATCTTATGATACCCAGCATAGCAATCTACAAAAGACCCGATCTCACGTCTGGCACAATTATCGATCAAGATATGGATGTTGGGTAATGGAAAGTTGTCCTTGGGGCTTGCCCTGTTCAAATTGCGGTAATCGACACACACTCTGATCTTCCCATCTTTCTTCGGCACTGGCACCACATTAGCCAACCAATCAGGATATCGAGTGACCCGAATAACCTTTGCTTGTAGCTGCTTGGTTACTTCTTCTTTAATCTTCACACTCATATCTATCTTGAACTTCCTCAATTTCTACTTGACGGGAGGGCACGTCGGGTCAGTGGGAAATTTGTGAACCACTAAATTCGTGCTTAACCCTGGCATGTCATCATACGACCATGCAAAAACGTCTTTGAACTCAATAAGTGCTTTGATTAGTTCTTCCCTGATATTCGGTGCAATGTGGATGCTTATTTTAGTTTCCCTGATATCATCTGCATCCCCTAAATTGATGGCTTCTGTGTCATTTAAGTTGGGCTTGGATTTCTCTTCAAACTGGCTTAACTCTCTGTTTATCTCTTCGAAGGCTTCATCCTCATCGTATTCCGATTCATTATCATAATCGACCTCTTGTACAATTAGTTCGGAATCAGATTGATTTTTTAGACTAGGTTGAAGATCCTTTGTGCATGCCATGTCATTCGAACCAATATAAAGAGAACTGTTCAGAAAGAGAAAAGAAGAAAACAAAGTTAAAACAAAATAAGAAGAAAAAGCTTTCACTTTATTAAAATACGGGATAACAGAGTTTCACACTTTGCCGAATACAAAACAAAACTGGATTACAACCCTGGAATAATCCAAAAACAAGAAAGAAAAATCAGAGCCCACTACCAAGACTCCCTCCGGGTAGGAAGGGGAGTAGCCATCCAATTGTTGATATTGGCCCTAGGCCCCACAAACTGTATGTCTGCCTTACTGGAACCTTCTCCAGCTTCTATTATATTGACATAAGCGAACAGCCTTTCAAAACCTTCATTCAAATCTCCATCTGTCCCAATCAGTGGTCCGAGAACTTTCGGGACCGACAACTTTCTGGTACCTGCTCTGACAAATGATCTGGATAGGCGCGGGATTGGCTTGGGAAGGACCCAGAATCTTTTCTTCAACTTGCGGGCCTGTCTCACATCCGCCGATGTAGGCTTGAACCCCAACCCAAAGGTATCCAGATTTTTGGGCAAAGAAACCGGCTGAACAATACCCTGAAGATCAGCCCCTAAACCTTTGCCTGGCACAAACCCGTTCTTCAACATCTCCGAGGCTACCATGATAGTTGCAGCTATGATCTTGGGAAGTGGAAGGTCCTCGCCTTCATAAATTTTATCCACTGAAACCGTATCAAAAACCTGGTAAACCCACGGTCCCTTATCATCATCAGTCTCTATGAAGGGCACGATGGCATCACTTACGGCGTTTGCATTGTCTTCCCCATGTACTATGATCTCTTGCCTATCCCACTCGAATTTGACCATCTGATGTAATGTAGAAGGCACTGCTTTGGCGGCATGGATCCAAGGTCGCCCCAACAGAAGATTATATGACACTGCCACGTCTAACACTTGAAACTCCATGGTAAACTCGACTGGACCAATTTTTAATTCAAGTATGATGTCACCCACTGTGTCTGTACCACCACCATCAAACCCTCGAACATAGATGCTATTCTTGTGAATCTTGTCACCATCGACCTTTAGTTTTTTCAATGTGGCCAAAGGACAGATATTGGTACTGGACCCATTATCGATCAGTACTCAAGTGACTACCGAGTCTTCGCACTTCACAGTCAGATAAAGGGCTCTATTATGTTCTGTGCCCTCCACGGGCAACTCGTCGTCTGAAAAGGTGACCCTGTTGACCTCGAAAATCTTGTTTGCTATTTTCTCTAGATGGTTCACAGAGATCTTATCCGGAACATGGGCTTCATTCAGAATTTTCATTAATACCCGACAATGATCGCTTGAATAGATCAACAAGGATAGCAACGAAATTTGGGTCGGGGTCTTCCTAAACTATTCTATAATGGAGTAGTCATGTGCCTTCATCTTCTTCAAAAACTCCTCTGCTTCTTCCTCCGTCACTGGCTTCTTTATTGTTATAGGATTGGCCCTTCTCAATTCTGCGAGAGCAAAACACCTTCCCGAACGAGTTAACCCCTGGGCCTCGCATACTTCTTCCACAACCTCCTTCCCCTTATGCATCACCGTCACTTGACTGTAGCTCCAGGGCACAACTTTCTTACTTGTTATCGGCAACTGCATTACTGGCGTGATAACAACTGGTTCTACATGGGCCCCCTTCACAACTAACACTGGTATGCTTGGTACTCCCTGCAGCACTACCTTGATCGGCCCTGGCTTCTTGGCAACAACAGACGAACCTTTCCCCATTACCACAATTGGCTTGTCATCTACCCTTCCCAACTGTACCACTGCCTTTCCACTGATCGGCTTTTCGTTTGAACTGGCACGAATCATCATTACCGTTTGTGAGGGTTTCTTGGGCTCCCCTCCTTCGTGCACTAGTTCGATCATGTGGGCCTCATGGTGCACCGGCAATGGGTTCTCATTGATGTTGGGTGCCTCTGGTGCCTGAACCTCGATCCAATTTGTGTCAATAAGATCTTGTACGGCAGTCTTCAACTTCCAACACTTCTCAGTATCATGCCCGGGAGCCCTCAAACAATATTCACAGCTTACCGAGTGGTCCAGATTTTTGGGAAGGGGATTTGGCAATTTGGGCTCAACAGGACTCAATAGGCCTAATTGCCTCAATTTGTGGAATAGAGTAGTATAGGTTTCTCCCAGCGGAGTGAATGTTCTTTGCATGTGCACCCTTTCATTCTTGAAAGCCTAATTTTCGCGGAAGCTTGGCCCTGAAGGATTCCTGTAGGCCCTTGGTGGTGGATATGTGCTTTGCGGAGGTGGGTATGTGTTTTGTGGAGGTGGATATGTATTCTGTTAAACGGCGCATGCCATTGTGGGCGAGCCGAAGGCTGGGTGTAAGTTTGGGCGTGATGGACGGAGAAATGTGGCTCTTGTGGTAGATAATAGGGCTGTGGAGGGTCGTATGGAGTGTGTAGGTAATTTGGGTTATGGGGTCTGGGTTGGTACTGAGGGGAAGGACCTCTGGATATGGACCAAGTACCTGCTTCGACTGTTGCGACCTCCTCTCTCTTCTTTTTCCCGAGCGCACCTCCCGTGCCGCTTTGGATAGCCTGAGTTGTGGCATTGATTGCCGAATAGCTCATTATCTTGTTGGACCTGAGTCCCTCTTCAACCATACCGCCCATTTTTACTACTTCGTTGAAAGATTTACCAACTGACGTCACTAGGTGACCAAAGTAAGTTGGCTCCAAAGTTTGTAAGAAGTAGTCCACCATTTCACCTTCCCTCATTGGTGGATCGACTCTTGCTGCTTGTTCTCTCCAACGAAATCCGAATTCCCTGAAGCTCTCTCTAGGCTTTTTCTCAAGTTTCAACAGTGTGAGACGGTCAGGGACGATCTCAAGGTTATACTGGAAGTGACCTGCAAATACTTGTGCTAGATCGTCCCAGGTATACCACCTGCTAGGATCCTGCCTCGTGTACCATTCCAGTGCGGACCCGCTTAAACTTTGAACAAAATAAGCTATCAGCTGCTCATCCTTTCCACCTTCCCCTCTCATTTTACTACAGAAACCTCGTAGATGTGCCATGGGATCACAATGTCCCTCATATAGATCAAACTTTGACATCTTAAAACCTGCCGGCAATTGAACATCGGGGAAGGGACACAGATCTTTATAGGCCACACTAACGTGGCTGCCCAATCCATGCATATTCTTGAAGGACTGCTCCAGGCTTTTCACTTTACGAAGCACTTCGTCCTGGTCCGGATTCTTAGTCGGCCTGTCAGTTTCCGCCGGGAGCTGAAGGTGAGGGGTGTAAGTGTATGGCTCGGGTGCTTTGAAGGTGAGTTCGGGAGGATAGTATTGGTTGTCGTGAACCTGAAACACTGGTTCATCGGATGATTTTTGCAATGTGGCGGGTGGAGGTGCCACGAAAACAGGAACAGTTGGTGGAGGACGGTTTTGTTTAGGTGGTGGAGCTTGGGGATTATAGGAAGTTTCCCCCTGATAGTATTGGGCAATGGGGAAGCTCGTTGATGGACCAGTGGGAGGGTGTTCCGGAGTCCGAGCCGGTGAGAGGGTAGGAGTAGGGAGAGGTATTGGTGATGTTTGTCCCCTAGCCCAAGCTAGGTGCATCCCAGCTATCTCTTGTCTCAACCTATCTACTTCCTCCTTCATCATTTGCATCTCCATTTTTTCCTCCTCAACACTTTTGTCCGAACCAGACATACTTTTCAGAATGGGCCCTTTAGATCTTGTGTGGTAATGGTAATCTGCCAGAACGTTCTAATGAGCTAACTGTTTCGAAATCTCTGGATCAATAACAAACTTGTTAGCGTTAGAGTTTAACACATATTGCAATTTCACGTTGGGGATGCAATGCTCCTAAGTAGTTTAACCATTTCTATCATGTCTTTGTTCTGACTCCATGCGTCATTCCGACTTCTTTTAAGTGCCTCCAAACCCTTTTTTTTTAGTGGTGGTCGAATCTTATGTGGATTGCCTACGTATCATGTCCCCGCATGAATCAGACCGTGTGTAGTTCTGACACATAAATGCGAAAGCAAATTTTGGGAATTTTCCATTTTCTTTACTGAAACATTATAATACAAACTAGACATTTTTTGGAAAGTAGAACAAACCCGAAGTAAAACCAATTACGGACTAAAAAAAACTACTGACATATTTTGATGCAAAAGAGAATATACAGACAGACAACAGACTCTAAAAACAAAACACTGACTCGAACTATGAATACATTAAAGCTCCAAAAGTTGGTGCCTGCGAGGCATCGTTCGGCCTTGCCACGGGCTTAGGTGCGAGATCCCTTTCAAGTTGCTCCAGTTCGCACATTGTCCGCTTGACAAAAATCATTACTGCTGACATGAAGGTAGTGCGGGTCATGTCTTCACACATTCGGCATCTCCTAATGATGGCATGGGCAATAGTCCCAATCTTGTTCCTGGTTCGAACGTTTTCTATGAGCAGGCGCCTTATCTGATCACTACAGCCCCCCAAAACCTGAGAATCATGGAGATGCTGCCTTTGCAGCTGCCGTATTTCATCTTCCATTCGAGCCAGTAAATCGTAATAGTGTCCACTTTTGATTTCATAAGCTTCAGCTTGCTTAGCTGCATTGTCCTTGAGGGTGGTCATTTTTCCCTTTAGTTTGGCGATGGTTTTTTTATATTCTTTCTTCACCTGCTGCAAGTACTGTGTGCGCTCTTTTGTTATTTTTACCCATTGTGCCTGGAGCTGTGCTACGACACCCTTGGATTTCTTCAGGTCCTCCTGGCGCTCAATGATTTCCTTCTTTAGTCTGTTAATCAATCTTTCATCCGACCGACTCCTTTGCTAGTTGTCAGCATCTATCCTTATTTGTCGGATCTGAGCCTTGAGAGCCTCATTTTCTTGGGCTAATTTGTTATTCTCTCCTTCATCGGCAGCAACTTGCACCCTGTTCTCAAATTTCAGATCCTTAATCTGTTGTTTCAGCTTACCTACTTCGGCCCAGTATTCGCGCTCTTTGGCCAACCAGTCCCATGGTTCTTGTGACGCCTCAACGAACTCTTGAATGTGAGGTTTTTTGGTTGGTTGTTCTGGCTCATCTCTTACGATGTCTCTCTTTCTGTACCAGGCGATATAAGCAGGTGAGACTTTGCCTCTGGATAGGTCGTGCACTCGAGTGTTTACCGTTAAATATTGGCATTCATTCCATATAGAATGAACGGTTTCTTCATGAAATTGGTCGTTGGTGCTAACCACGATTGCATAAACACTGAGATCTTCATCTGGGTGTACCACCTAACACCTCCCTAACTGCCTCATCACCCGGTAAGGCGCATAAGGCTGAATGCCTCGGAGTCCTATTAAGAGGAAGTAAGGACCCGTGGCGGGCATGTTCACAACTTCTTCAACAGGAAGCCAACCCAATGTCCATCCTATTTGTGCTGCAGTGATGGCGCGAAGGCAAGATACCTAGTCTTCAGACCCTTCTAGCAATTTGAGACCTGAAACCCTCGTGTTATATCCTTCAATGCAACCTTCGTTTGTAGATCTATAGCTCATATACTGAGGATGATGACACAAGTGCTCGATCATCCACATCTGCAATAACAAATTGCATCCTTCGAAAAAATTTGCCCCGACTTTACAGGCTGTGAGAGCTCGGTATATCTCGGACACTATCATAGGGGCAACCGTGCTTTTGTTGTTGGTAATTAGGACCTTGACGACTCCAGCCACCTTTAAATCAACATTTCTGTCTTTCCGAGGAAACACCACAATGCCCAAGAATGCTACCATGAAGGCGAACCGCCTATGTTCATTCCATTTTGTCTGATTCCTCTGCTACAAACCCCGCTTTCCAGATCGTCGAACCCTCCTATGTGCCCATACCTCTGGTATATGAACTGCAGAGTAGAAAAACCTCTATCCAACTCAGAGTACGGGACTCCCTTGCTTATCTTCAGTAGATCCATGAACTTGTGTGAATTGACGGCTCTTGGAGCAATCAGATATTTGTGCCTTAGCCCCTCAGTAATGTCCATATAACCTGCTACTTTTTCTAAGGTTGGAGTAAGTTCAAAATTTGAGAAGTGGAATACACTGTGGGCTGGGTCCCAAAATGTAACCAAAGCCTTTATGATGTCACATCTGGGTCTGACGTTCAACAAACTGGTGAGACCTCCCAGATGTAGTTTGATCTTATCTTGCTTTGACTTTTCCAAATCCTCCCACCACAAGCGCAACTCCAAAGGGATCTTGCTCCTAACTGTTACCGACAAACTTGGACCCGGGCTCATTCTGTATGTTTGTTTGGGATGATTAACACTCATTGGACTCAAAGAAAGAATAAACTAAAATTGACACACATTTAAATAAAACTCCGATCTTGTCAATACGGCCTTTCAGCACTTCGAAGAAGATTTAAAGGTTGTGTTTTACCAACCGGACAAAACCTTGAAAATGACCAAAAGTGGCTATTTTCGCAAAAATAGCCTTCCGACGTCTTTTTAGGGACATTCGGCTATTTTTACAAGAATGGAATCACCCGACTTATTTATGATGAGAGATTAAAAATTTTGACATTTTTTGGCTATTTTTGCAAAAAGGGGAGGTTGAACCCGATGAGGGCTGCCTACGTATCTCACATCCTGTGAGAATCAAACCAGCGTAGTTCGGGTAACGACAATAAACTAATTCTGACAACAAGACTTGTTTAAATAAATTACACTAAAAACATTTTTTTCATTTTCACAAAATTTTGGCAGAGTTCGCCGGTAACTCAGAATTATCTCTCTACACTGTTATTTTCTTTTTTTCTTTTTTTTTCAATATTCCAGTATTTTCAGAAGCCGGTCAGCATGCAAGTCTGCAGCAAATAAATGCGTAAAACAAACAGGATGCAGCAGGATGGTCTTTTTCATTTCAGGTCGCTTGTCCTAGACGGACCCAACCCCTGTGTGAGTCCCCTAAGTCAAGTGCACATGATGCAAATAAGAGTTCCTACTAGGGATCCGGCATGAGGTTTTGTTATACTAGGTTTATCCTGGGTGTTTGTTCTAGACCTGGCTTACCCGAGCGGACAACTCGAGCCGAGGATGGGAACTGCGTACCGGTAACCAAAAGATCATCCGGTTTTGCAACTCCTCCGAATCCTCGTTCTATTTTGGGATATGACAGTAATAGAAAGAAGTCAAGACCACCGTGCACTCCTCAAGAGAGAGAAGAGGGATTCCGTAGCAGTTTATATATACAGTTCAGATAATATCAAAGCGGTAAAAGCAACATTTAGCACATTAAGACAAAACATGTAATAAAATCAGATAATAAATAAAGCCGAATATAACAATTTATCTAAGCTCGAATTCTGAACCTTGAACCAGAGATTCTGGGTTCGTTCCCCAGCAGAGTCGCCAGAGCTGTCACACCTCCTTTTTCACCTATACCACCGCAAAAGGGCGTAGAGGGAGTTTTTCCAATTAAAGGACAATCGAAATGGGATTTTATTTAAAGATTCAGAGTCGCCACTTGGGAGATTTATGGTGTCCCAAGTCACCGGTTGAATCCCGAATCGAGTAAAAGATTGACTCTGTATTACAGTCCGCGAACCAGAAATCCGAGTAAGGAATTCTGTTAACCCGGGAGAAGGTGTTAGGCATTCCCGAGTTCCGTGGTTCTAGCACGGTCGCTCAACTGTCATATTCGGCTTAATTATCTGATTTTTATACAATTAGGAACCTATGTGCAAATTTTAACTTCTAACCGCTTTTATTATTATCATTATTATTTTAACAGAGAATTGCAACGTCGTGAAAACGTATCTCGAACCACGTCACATCAATGTACCCGTGGTTATCGACACATTTCGACTCCGTTGAGATTTGGATTTGGGTCACATAAATGTGCACCCGAGTTTAAGAAAGTAAATTATTAAAGGTGCACCTAAAGCGACTAGCTTATCATCATTTTGGGGAAGGCCGTGAACTTTTGCTAAACGGCTCATCCCGAAGTCTAAGGAAATTTTAACAAATACTTAATGAGGGCCCCGCAGCTTATGTATTTCATCGTCGAGGCTCGTCTCATTCATTATTAAAAAAAGAATTGCAACGTCATGGAAATGCATCTCGAACCACGTCACAATCAATGTACCTGTGATTGTCGACATATTTCGACTTCGTTGAGATTGGGATTTGGGTCACATAAATGTGCACCCGGGTTTAAGAAGGTAATGTTATTAAAGTACACGCCTAACAGTGACTAATGCATTATTACTTTGGGGAAGGCCGTGAAATCTGCTAAACGGCCCATCCCGAATTCTATGTATTCATGATATTCCTTTATTGAGGGCCCCGCAGCTTGTGCGTTTTATTTGGCGAGGCTCGTCTCCTTTTTTATTTTTAAAAAAGTAAGCCTAAAGCAACTATAATTTGCTATTTTTATTGTCTCTTAAGGAAAAAAGAACTCCTAATTAATTCGTTTTAAGAGCTACTTCCCCTTTAAGAAAGAAACTTATAATTAATCCGCATCGGGCCTCCAAGGCCTACCCGTGGGATAGCCGGCTTTCATCTCCAAATCCAAGCACAACTTTCCTAATCAGTTAACTAATTAACAATGGTTACAATTATTAGCTTAATAACACATTACCATTAATTTCCAATCTCGTGTTAACTATTGACCATTGTCTATTACTATCAGATTGAAAACGTGTACCATAACATTATTATTACAACTAAAATATATTACTTGTCTAAACTATGACGATACAAGTTTACGCATTACAAAATATTGTCTAAAACTTGTCTAAACTCACTAATGGCAATATTGTCTAAAACTTACATAAATATACGCATTATAAAATATATATAAAAAAAAGAATTTTACGAGAATACATAGATACAAGTTTAATTCTTAACAAAATATGAAAAATGGATGCGCTCTTAATTAATAACCACATTTAAACCCATACTTGCTGATTTCAGCTCAATTTTATTAGTGCAGGCGAAATACATGAATTCGAAAAATACTTTCCTGTTTCAGCTTGCAGCTTGCTTCTTATTTCAAAATTATACTACAAAACAATACAAAACCAATATGACTATTACATAATCATATTCCAAAATCCAAACAGTCCCGGAATCAAGCAGCCAAAACAACTTATAAATAGTCCTAATTATACAGTCATCTATTATTCATGTAATATAAACAGTCCTAGTTCAAATCCGTGCAGTCCATATCATATCAACAAGCCAACTAGTAAAAAAACTAAATAAGTACAACCTTTAACGAACTATAACTACAAGTATTTAAATGAACTCGACTCTGGCATAAAACTACATTTTTCACTCCAAGGTTGAACTTACATCAAGGGAATTCGAAGCATGTACCTGGTATTGACAATACAAGAAGAGGAAGAAGAGGATCAGCAGCAGCAGTAGTAACAAACAACAGTTGCAACAGCAGTGCAACAACAAATAACCAGCAGCTATAAACGACTCCAAGTATAGAGCAGAAGTAAAAGGAAGAAAGGTTCTAGCTATTTCAGATCCTAAGTGAGGCAATGAAAACAGTAGCTATTCTTTTTCAACTCCCCTAAGCTCTCCAAAAATCAATCTCCTCCTCCGTCCTAATCCTCCTCCTATTTATCCAGACCTGCCCTCTCTTTAAAACTTAACTACCCGACCCCCTTCCCCACTAAAAATCTGCATTTTTCCACTTAAAACCCCACTAAGGAAAGCTTTTTCCTTATTTTCAGCCCCCATTCCCTCTTGTTCCCCACTACCTTATTAATTTAAGGACATTTAATACCCCACTAACAAGTCACTAACACTAAAATATTACCCTAACTGTTCCATTCCCAAATCACCCCTGAAACCCCTTAATATTACTGCCCCAATACAATCTATTCATCTGCATTAAAACCTTTAAACTCTAAAATCTGTTCAAGCTAACAATTATCTAAAACTAATTCTGATTAACAGCTATAACCAACTTACTTCTGACAACTGAATGACTGAGGTTAAATTTCAATTGAAACAAATGAACTGAAATTAAATCAAAACCAAACTAACACAACACAGAACTCAACAGAATCCTTAAAGCTGAAACTAAAAATTGAATCAAAATCAACATGAACGCAGGATCATTGTCAGCCTATTGACAATGCTCTGAAGCTAAGTGTCCACATATCAGCACACACAACAACCATTTGACGAACTTATTGGTCTACAAACAAGAACGAATTAATCGACGAAAACTAATTAACTGATTGCCTACAACAATTGACAGCAATCAATCAGAAATAGATAATCAGGCAATTCAAGCAGCATTGACAAGAACAGGGATTTGCAATAAGACTTAACTAATCGTTGAAACTTATTCGAATCGATTAAATAGCCTATAATTATACACAACAACGAGCAGAAACAAATTCGACCAAATAGAAAGGTCTGAGGGAGAAGAACAGAACAATCGACAAAAATTAAAAAAAAAATAATATAACAATACCAAACAAATAAACAGACGTTTAAAACATCAAAATAGAATAAAAGGAAAGAAGGAAAAATACCTTAAATGGAACAGAGAACAAACGGACTTGAATCGACTCGGACTTGAACTTTTTGAGGTCAAACGGACCTTAATCGAGTGTTCTCAACTGAGAACACTTCGACTAAGGTCAGTTAAACACCCGAATCCCCTTAAACTTCGGATAGAAACCAGTTTTGGTTTTCTAGGGTTCTTATGTTTCGATTTGGGGTTCGAGTGTTTCTAGCCAGATTCGAACCAAACCAACGGTGGTTTGGTCATGAGGGAGGTCAAGGGGTGCCAGGGTGTGAGTTCAGGGCGGATTGGGGTAGGTCCGGGTTTTGCTCGAATTTTCAAATGAAGATTCGAGAAGTTTGAGGATGATTCGAAGCAAACGGGTACTGGATTTGGATTGGGGGTGGTTAGGAGGTTCAGGGGTGTTATTTTGGCGGTCATCGGAGCTGGAGCCGCCGGGTTTCAGGCGAAGGAGTGGAGGGGCAGCTAGGGTTTCAGAGAAGGAGCTTCGCCTCTGAGAGACGATGATGAACATGGTTTTGGCTTGGGGGGCTGGGTATGAGACTGCATTTATATAGTGGGGGTGGTTTGATCTTGGCCGTTCGATCAAGAGAGATCGAGGGTCCATATCAGTTCACTTAACTCAAACGGTGTCGTTTGGTCTTATTAATAGATCGGGTTGACCTGGGTTGAAATGGACCGGGTTATGGAGAAAGGCTGGGACCGTTAGATCACTGGGAACGGATGGCTTGGATCAGTTGGCCTGATACGGCGTCGTTTCGGTTAGTCTGAGGGCAGGCTGGACCGTTTGATCTTGGGAGATCAATGGTTCTGATTTTGCACAATAAAACGACGTCGTTTGGGTGGTCTTGGTGACAGACCAGATTGGACCGGGTGAGGGGTGTTGAATTGGGCCTAGTTTTGGATTGTTTTGGACGATTTTGTGTTTGGGCTGGGGATTTTTGGCCCAGATCTTGTTTCCTCTCTTTTATTAATTCTCTCTTTATTTTCTTCCTATTTCTTTTATTCTTTTCATTCATTTTGATTTCTAAATTATTCTCTAAAATCATAAACCAAGTTAACTTACTAAAAATACTAATTATATTTTAATAACATTTATCACATACAATTAAATGCCAATTAATAATAAAATCACACAATTCAACATTAAATGCTAAAAATGCAAAGTACATTATTTTTTATGATTTTCATTTTCCTAAAACAAATCACTAGTTCATTAATCCTAAATTGTAAATGCAAATGCAACACATATATTTTTGTACTTTTCAGTAGTAAAAATAGAATAAACATACGCAGACAAATACAAATAAATCACAAGCAACACACAACTATTTTATTTTGAATTTTTGTGGGAGTAGTTCTTGTAGGGCAAATCACGTGCTCACACCCCTCGGGCAAAGTACCAACAGAATCAGCCCCTCGGGCTATCTCACAATCACTCGTATCAGCCCCTCGGGAAATAACATGGAACAACATGAGCCCCTCGGGCTATATCACATATCATACTGGGTCCCCGCACTCACTGGGGTGTACAGACTCTGGAAGGGGCCCCTTACGGCCCAAGCGCAATATCAAGCCATCTCGTGGCATAATCAACAGGCTCTCGACCTCATATCAAGCCACCTTGTGGCGTACAACTCAGTCCATCGGCCTCATAATCATGAATAAGCTCAGTACCGCTGCGCCGTGTAGCCCGATCCCATAATAACCTTACAACACAGGCCCCTGGTCCTACTCAGTCAGAAATCTCTAAAAGCCACTCGGGCACAGTAAAATATGATGCTCAACTCAAAATATCATTTAAGATGTCAAAATAGAGTAAACATAGCTGAGTTATGAAAATAGTAGAATATAGCATGACTGAGTACAAGTATAAAGTCAGAACAGTGAAGAATAGTAGTAAAAATCCCCTAAGGGTTCAAATAGTTGGCACGAGGCCCAAATATGGCATTCAGCCCAAAACATGATGATAACAAAGAGTTCTCAATCAAATACGCAGTAAAATAGTCATGCGGGACGGACTAAGTCACAATCCCCAATGGTGCGCGACCCCACTCTCGTTATCTAGCATGTGTGTCACTTCATAATGGCACAATGATGAGAAGTCTGGGGTTGCATACCCTCAGGATAATATTTACAATCATTACTCACCTTTATCCAGTCCAAGCTCTAGCCCGCGATGCCTTTGCCTCTTGACTTGGCCTCCGGATGCTCCAAATCTATCCAAAATCAGTACATAACCATCAAAATATGCTAAGGGAACAAAGACCACTCAAAAGAAATCAAATTACAACACGAATCCCGAAATTAACCAAAACCCGACCCCTGGGCCCACGTCTCAGAATCCGACAAAATTTACATCAATGGAATCCTTATCACTCCACGAGTTCATTCATATCAAAAGTCCCAAATCCAGTCACAAATGATCCCTCAAACCCTCACTCAAAGGTCTCCAACACCAAGCCCTAATTCTCAATTTTTAACCCTTAATTTCCATTAATTTCAAGCCAAATCAGTGAAATAATGCCATAGAAATGAGTTTTGGGTCCAAAAACCTTACCTCTATGAAATCCCCTTGAAATCCCTCTTCATAATCTCCCAAAAAGCTCCAAGGCCGACTTAGAAATGGCGGAATAACCAAAAATTCGCGAAGGAAATATTTTATACTTTCTGGCCCAGGGTTTTCGCACCTGCGGCCCATTCCCACTCCTGCGGTCCCGCTTCTGCGTCCTAGCCCACCGCACATGTGGTTTTCACTTAAAGTCCAAGTCCTACATCTGTGATGCAAATCCCGCACCTGTGATAGCACATGTGCGTATCCTTAACCGATTCAACGGTTCCAGCTAATGCCCTCCTTGGCTGCTTCTGCGGCTTGCTTCTGCATCTGCGGGGGGTCGCACCTGCGGCCTCCCAACCGTAGATGCAGTTATGACAGCAGTCCTAAAACTTCAGCTGTAAAAAAAATCCAACTCCAATCTTCCGTCAACCATCTGAAATCACCCCGAGGCACCTGGGACCTAAACAAAAAGCACACACAAGTCAGATCCACTATCCAAACTTGTACCAATCTTCAAAACACCTCAAACAACATCGAATTAACCAAATCACATCGAATTCAAGCCTAAGGTTCCAAAATCTTCTGAATTTCGCTTTCGATCAAAAGGTCTATCAAACCACGTCTGAATGACCTAAAATTTTGCACACACATCCCAAATGACACAACGGACCTACTGCAACTCCCGGAATTCCATTCTGACCCCTATATCAAAATCTCACCTATCAACCGGAAAACGCCAAAATTCCAATTTCGCCAATTCAAGCCTAAATCTACTCCGGACCTCCAAAACACATTCTGATCATGCTCCTAAGTCCCAAATCATCTCCTGAAGCTATCAGAACCATCAAAATTCACATCCGAGCCCTTTATCACATAAGTCAACATCCGATTGACTTTTCTAACTTAAGCTTACTCAAAAGAGACTAAGTGTTTCAAACCTTACCAAAACCTTTCCGAACCCGAGCCAACCAACCCGATAACACATAAAACTGATAAACACAGCAATAAAAAGCAGAAATGGGGGAAATAGAGCAATAACTTATGAGACAACTGGCCAGATCGTCACACTCCTAGATAGTTTTCTTGAGGGATTTAAATCTAAACAAAAATACAAAAACATGTCTTTTATTTTTCTTAGGTAGTAATAAACCCCTGTTTTTGTTCTTCGTGCATCAGTTCTTTTTCATGGGATGTAACTTGAACGGGGCAGTAGATTTATTTATTTTATATTACTTTTAGAGTAGTATGTAGGAAATGAAGGAGAAGAACTTATGTGATTTGCACCTTTTGACTTGTTTGATGGTTGCATACTTAGGTTCTGGCATGTGTTTCACCTTCCCTTAGTTTTAAATATATGATGATGCCTTGGTAAAAATGAATAGCATGTGGTATAACTCCTATATCTCGGTTGTTTGACTTGTGTTCACTTTATGCTTTATGCTTAATATATCTCTTGGCTTTGTGAATACTTGTTTGATAGAGAGTCCGAATGAAACCGTCCTTAGTGAGTCATGTGCCATGTGTGAAGTGAGTTCTTTGTATAGTCCATATTATTGCCTTTGAGTCTAGTACTTGCTTGGAATGTGAATTGACTCGAAATCCTAGGTGTTGCTCGGTTTGAAAAGTGACGTTAGGATTTCTTTGATCTTTTTGAACTTTGTTGCCGATGACAAATAAAATCTTCCCTAGTTACCCTTTTGAGCCGAGTAGCCTTTCTGTTGGCAACCACATTACAATCCTATCCCATGTTGTTCTTAATTGAATTATTTTAATCCGTGTACCTCTTAAAGCACTTGAATTGTAAAGAGAGTGCTAGAAAGAAGTAATGAGGAAACTTGTGGTAGCTTTTGAGTGGAACCAATAGAAGAGAAAAAGGTACACTTGTGCTTTAAATAAAAATCCACCAGTGGCAAGGCAAGAAAAAAAGAAGAGAATAAATGAATAAATAAAAGTTTCTTATTTTTTCTAGTGGATTTGATCTGAAACAGTGCGTAAAGAAGAAGGATAAATATTCTGGAGTGAGCTATCTTATGATGATTGAAGTGAATTGAAGGAATGTGTCACTTAAAGTTGAATACGTGATGTGTTAAAGTGATTATAAGGATTAACCACTATTTCCTAAATATATCCTACCCGCCTTAACCTATCCTAGTTGATTTCAGACCGAGCGGGCTTGCATTAGTAGAGGTGCATAATGGGCAAGCCTATGGTACCTTTTGCGTGCATGTGACTTCTTTGAGAGAGAGAGTGATCTTTCTTCATATGTGTGAGTCCTTAAAATATATTCAATCATGTGATTTGGATGTACGGACTGCTTACCCTTTGTTTTATTGTAAGGGCACATGGTTTCACAAAGGATAGGTAACATTATTAGACCTCTCTGTTAGATTAAGTATTCAATCCTCGAGTGCATTGTGACATTGAGTTAGTTTTCGAGGTTATGATTATTATAATCACGTTGTTCCTGTTTTGGATGTTTTAAAATTGGGCATAAGTATGGGAAGTGTATTTTGATAGCATATACTAGAGCTTAATTATTGCTATTAACCATGGTCATAGGTGTAGTGTATTGTAAATATGTGACTTGTTGGGTCCTTGAAGAGGAAGTGTTTCGTTGGTTGACTCGAGGGAGAGCAACATTTAAATGTGAGGTGTTGATGTCATGCGATAATTCCATATATTTTGACGTTATTTACCCTACTCGCTTGTTGTTTGGATGTTAATTTGTGCGACAATTGCGCTTAATAGAGCTTATTTCATGTGTAGGAATGCTTGGACATCAATTGGAGAAAAGTTGCATGAAATGGTACCTCAAATGTTACACCCCATATTTTCGTACATGAAAGTACACCATGAGTAAATTGATATAAGCTCGGGAATGAGATTATTTTTGAGGTTATAAGTATTATGTTATTTCAAACAAGTGATAAGTAAATTCATGAAGATGAGAGGGTAAACAAATCGATAAAATAAATTTCATCAAAGTTTGACATTTTGGAATAAAATACGGTCCGAGCTATAATACCCGATATTTATGGACTAGTTACATACAAGGTACTACATGGCCATGATAGTAAGGTGTACAAGGTATGTTAAAAGTGAGTAGTATTTTAAGTAAGTTGATATAACTCTTAATTATGTGGGTAATTGGTTAATTATTGGATAATGGGATACTACCTAATTAATTAAGCATATATTGGATAGGGATTAAAATGGATTATGTGACAGCCCCAACTTCACATTAAGTGACTCATGCATTTGGTTGAAAGGTGGAAAACTAAGAGGTTAAGTACACGACACTAAATATCTTCCTGTGTGTAAGACAAATGATTAGCATTTGGACTTTAAATATTTAAGGGAATGATTTTATGATACTTTCCTATTGCAAAGATTACAAAGCCTACGGTTAGAATATATAAATAGAATTCATAACATTCCAACCAATTCCTATAAGGATGATTATGCATAAGTTAAGAGAAAATTTCATAAGCTTAAAAAAACTTACAGATGAATTCTTCAGCAAAAGTCACGCACAATATTATGATCAAATTCAAAGGAAAGATTCAGCAACTACTTAAAATATTAGCAACGAGATTTTGTGATAATAATGGAGTACGGTACAATCTTTCTCAAGAATATCATACGGATTTTTCCCTACTCTGATCTTGCCATTACGTGTTGTCGCAATTGACGTGTGTTACAGGGATTATCAAAAGAATTGACTCAGGTATGTTAAGGCTATCATTTCTTTCTTTATGGCATGATCTATACGACACGAACGAAACAAGCAAATGCACAAATTCTATAAATGACTTTATTCATAGATGTATTAGAGATGTTTATGTTCTTGAATTCCCATATGTCTTATTATTCTATCGTCTGTTCATGAGTCTTAGAAAATACATAATTTGATAAAGTTTGTTTCATGATATTAATCAGAGGTATAATGGTCTTATGACGTTCCGAGAGATTTTATTGATGTATTTCTCATGCATTGCATTGATTTATACATATACATTGACCCATAACCAGACGGCATTATATACGATATATATATGTGTGTGTGTATGTATGGGGTATGGAAAAAGGTTATGGAGTTATACACGTACCACTACCTGATCAGCTAGTATACGTTGATGATTTTGTCCATAGTAGCCGAGATGATATGATGGGATGCCCTCAGAGGCTTGATGATATTATGAACACATGTACCTCTGCACGATATGACATTCATAGGCATATTCATGACACTATAAGTATTTCATGATTTACAGAGTTATCCAGACTTATAGGTTGAGTCATTTACTCTATATTTCATCTACGTCTTTTATGTACTTATTTATGTGCCTTACATACTCGGTACATTATTCATACTGACTTCCTTTTATTGGGGATGCTGCATTCATGCTTGTAGGTATAGATAATCAGTTTGACGAGCCCTCATAGTAAACGAGGTTAGCATTCAACGAAGAATTGGTAAGACACCACCTCATTCGGAGTGCAACCGAGTCTATGAGTCATCGTGTCAGAGTTTTACTACATACTTATGGGTCAGCCGGTACCCTATCCCATTTGATGTCAGATAATCTTAGAGGCTTTGTAGACACAGGTTCATTTTGTACAGTATGTTAGAGGCCTTGATAGCCCATATGTATTCAAGTTTTATGAAATATGGTTCATTGATATAACATTTGCCCACTTATAATTGTACATTACGAGTTGTGGCCATGTTGGCCTATGATAGTCACACAAAAAAGTTGTAGAGTGGTTCGCTCAGGCCAGTGCAGCACCGGGTGCCAGCCACGCCTCCCCATGATTGGGGCGTGACATTAGAGCTACAAAATAGAGATATAAAAGAAGACGTGCAAGGCAATGAAAAGTCATGGCCATAGACAGTGCAAGGCTTGTCCAGGGCACTGTCATTGGCGCCCTAGGCAGTGCCTCACGCAGGAACAGTTGCGCCCCAAACAGTGACTCGCGCAAAAATATTGGTGCCCCAGAGAATGCCTCGCGCCGACCATGTTATTCGAGCAAATTTTAATTCCTCACTAGTTTTGGACATGTAGACTTCGGCCCCTACCCTATAAATACTTCTTAAAGTTAGTTTTTGAAGGGTTAGACATTATTAGAGAGGAAAGAGGTCACAGAACACTTTGGAAGCACGAATTACTCGAGTTTTTCTCTCTGCTTTCCTTTAATTTGTAGTTCAATACTTTTAGATATTAGTATGATTATTTACACAGTTATGAGTAGCTAAAAAAGTCATCTAAGGTTGATGGAACCAATTGTTGGATGAAGACTTGATTGCCTTTTGATATAATTGAGTCGTTCTTACTCTTTAATTGTTCAACTATATGTTTCTTGTGATTAATCATGTCTAGTCATCATGTATTGCTTTAGAACACTTGATTAGTGTGAGGTCATCACTTGATTTAAAAGTCAATTCTGTGTTCTAAGACCTTAAAAACCTCCTTTTGTCTCACCTAGATTTGCGTGCACAGTCCGAGCGTATATCCGGAAAGCCCTTATGTGAAAAATTTGAGAAAATGCTAAATTTTGCATATAAAATTGAATTAAGTTGACTTCGATCAACATTATAGGTAAACGGATTTGGACCCATGATTTGATGGTCCAGGAAGGTCCGTAGAAAAATATAGGACTTGGGCGTACGCCTGGAATTGAATTCTGAGGTCCCTAACCCAAGAAATGAATTTTTGAAGAAACTTGTTTAACTAAAAAATATAGGAAGTTTGGAAATTGAATAATGCTTGAATGTGATGATATCGGGCTCGTATGTTGGCTCCGGAGCCTAGTACAGGTCAAAAATAGTGTTTAAGTCTAATCTATGAAATTTGGTAGGAAACGGACTTGAATTGATATAAATTGGACCATTTGTTGTGAAAATAGTAATTTAGGTGTTCTTGAGAATTTCATTGATTTTGAGGATAAATTTATAGTTGTTGATGTTAATTTGATAATTTGAGCGCACGAGCAAGTTCGTATGATGTTTTTGGACTTGCGTGCATGTTTGGTTTGGAGCCCGAGGGCTCTGGTGAGTTTTGAATAGGCCACAGAGTGTTTTGAACTTAGGAGCAGCAACTGGTGTATTGCAAGTCTGTAGGCTTCGCATTTGCGAAGTCTGGCTCGCAAATGTGAGCTCGTATTTGCGAATAAACATCATATTTGCGATGACTAAGCAAGGGGTCCATGGCATTTGCGAAGCTACATGTGGCAACTACGACTCCAACAGTAATCGCAATTGCGAATGATGGTTCGCATTTGCGAAGAAATCAGGCCAGACCAACCTTCGTAATTGCGAACCTTGGCCGCATTTGCGAGTTTTCATTTGCAAACCTGGCATCGCAAATACGATAACTGCACCTGGGTAAATTGAACTTAGACGAGATTTTCCTCATTTTTCAAACTCTTTCAAACCCTAAGCTCTCTTGGGATCAATTCAAGTCCGTTTCCTACCAAGTCCAATTTATATCAATCTACTTCATCTTTTTACAAGATGAAGTATATTGAAAGAAATAAGTTAAACTCTTTCAATCTACTTCATCTTTTTACAAGATTTCATCACAAAATCTAGGGATTTTCATGGGAATTTGGGTGTTTTGGCTAAAAATTGGGAATTTCGAAATTTGGGGATTTAGACCTTAATTTGTTCAGTTCCAGGCATACGCCGGTTTGTGGAGGGGTTTTCATCTATTGCAGCTCCGATGACCCGGTTGACCCAGAAGGGTACCCAATTCAGGTGGTCGGACAAGTGTTAGGCGAGTTTTCAGAAGCTCAAGATAGCTTTGATTACGGCGCCGGTGTTGGTTTTGCCCACAGGTTCAGGGCCATATATAGTATATTGTGACACATCTCATATTGGACTCGGTGCGGTGTTGATGTAGAATGGCAAAGTTATTGCATATGCTTTGCGACAGTTGAAGATTCACGAGAAGAATTATCCAGCTCAAGATTTGGAGCTAGCAGCCATTATTCACGCGCTGAAGATTTGGAGGCATTACTTATATGGCGTGTGATGTGAGGTGTTCACGGATCACAAGAGTTTGCAATACTTGTTCAAGCATAAGGAGCTAAATTTGAGGCAGAGGAGGTGGTTGGAGCTGTTGAAAGACTATGATATCACCATCTTGTATCATTTGGGGAAGGCCAATGTAGTGGTCATGCTTTGAGTAGGAAGTCAGTCAGTATGGGCAGCCTTGCATATATTTCGGTTGGTGAGAGACCGCTTGTTTTGGATGTTCAGGCGTTAGCCAATCAGTTTGTGAGGTTGGATGTTTCTGAGTCCAGCCGTGTTCTAGCTTGCACAGTCGCTCGTTCTTCACTATTTGAGCGTATTCGAGATCGGCAGTATGATGATCTTCATTTGCTTGTCCTTAGAGACACAGTGCAGCACGGAGGTGCCAAGCAGGTTACAGTCGGAGATGATTGAGTTTTGAGGATGCAAGGTCGTGTTTGTGTGCCTAATATGGATGGACTTCGTGATTTGATTCTTTAGGAGGCCCATAGTTCCCGGTATTCCATTCATCCAGGCGCCGCTAAGATGTATCAGGACTTGCGGCAGCATTATTGGTGGAGGAGAATGAAGAAGGATATTGTTGCGTATGTAGCTTGGTGTTTGAATTGTCAGCAGGTAAAGTACGAGCATCAAAAACCTGATGGTTTGTTTTAGAAGATTGGTATTCCTTTGTGGAAGTGGGAGCGTATCACCATGGACTTCGTTGTTGGACTCCCACGGACTTAGAGGAAGTTCGACGTAGTGTGGGTTATTGTGGATAGGATGACTAAGTCAGCGCATTTTATTCCTGTGGCAGTTTCCTATTCTTCTGAGCGGCTGGCAGAGATTTATATCCGGGAGATCGTTCGCCTTCATGGTGTGCCCGTGTCTATCATTTCTGATCGGGGTATGCAGTTTACCTCACATTTTTTGAGAGCAGTTCAGCGTGAGTTGGGTACGCAGGTCGAGTTGAGCACAACATTTCATCCTCAGATGGACGGACAGTCCGAGCGTACTATTCAGATTTTAGAGGATATGCTCCGAGCATGTGTTATTGACTTTGGAGGTTCTTGGGATCAGTTCTTGCCATTAGCAGAGTTTGCCTACAACAACAGTTATCAGTAGAGCATCCATATGGCTCCCTATGAGGCATTATATGGTAGGCGGTGTCAGTCGCTGGTTGGGTGGTTTGAGCCGGCAGAGGCTCGGTTGTTGGGTACAGATTTAGTTCAGGATACCTTGAGTAAGGTTAAGGTCATTCAAGATAGACTTCGTACAGCTCAGTCCGGGCAGAAGAGTTATGCCAACCGTAAGGTTCGTGATGTGGCATTCATGGTCGGAGAGCGAGTGTTGCTTTGGATGTTGCCCATGAAGGGCGTGATGAGATTTGGGAAGAATGGCAAGCTAAGCCCTAGATTCATTGGTCCTTTTGAGATTCTTGATCGAGTGGGAGAGGTGGCTTGCAGACTTGTGTTGTCGCCGAGTTTATCAGCCGTGCATCCAGTATTTCATGTGTCCATACTTCAGAAGTACCATGGCGATCCATCCCACGTGTTAGACTTCAAAACTGTCCAGTTGGACAAGGACTTGACCTATGAGGAGGAGCCGGTGGCCATTCTAGACCGGCAGGTCTGTCAGTTGAGATTGAAGAATTTCCTTCACTTAGTATGCAGTGGAGAGGTCATCCTGTTAAGGCAGCGACCTGGGAGTCCGAGTCCGATATGCGGAGCTGTTATCCTCATCGTTTCACCGACTCAAGTACTTCTTTTCTATGTCAGTTCGAGGACGAATGGTTATTTTAGAGGTGGAAGATGTGATGATCTTTTTCTTGATTTAAAATTCAATTCTGTGTTCTGGGACTTAAAAACCTCCTTTTGTCTCACCTCAATTTGCATGCACATTCCGGACGTATATGCGGAAAGCCCTTAGGTGAAAAATTTGAGAAAATGCTAAATTTTGCCTTTAAAATTAAATTAAGTTGGCTTTGGTCAACATTAGGTAAATATTTTAGCTAAACGGACCCGGACTCGTGATTTGACGGTCCCGGAAGGTCCGTAGAAAAATATGGGACTTGGGCGTATGCCCGAAATTGAATTCTGAGGTCCCTAGCCCGAGAAATGAACTTTTGAAGAAAATTGTTTAACTGAAAAATATAGGAAGTTTGGAAATTGAATAATGCTTGAATGTGATAATATCGGGCCCGTTTGTTGGTTCCGGAGCCTAGTACAAGTCAAAAATAATGTTTAAGTCTAATCTGTGAAATTTGGTAGGAAACGGACTTGAATTGATATAAATTGGACCCTCAGTTGTGAAAATAGTAATTTTAGGTGTTCTTGAAAAATTCATTGATTTTGAGGCTAAATTCATAGTTGTTGATGTTAATTTGATGATTTGAGCACACGAGCAAGTCTGTATGATGTTTTTGAACTTGCGTGCATGTTTGGTTTGGAGCCCCGAGGGTTTGGGTGAGTTTTAGATAGGCCGCGGAGTGTTTGACTTAGGAGCAGTAGCTGGTGTGTTGCAGGTCTGCAGGCTTTGAATTTATGAAGCCTGGCTCGCAAATGCGAGCTCGCATTTGAGAATGAACATCGCATTTGCGATGACCGGGTGGGGGGGGTTTGCATTTGCGAAGCTCCATGTCGCAAATGCGACTCCAACAGTAATCGCAATTGCGAACGATGGTTCGCATTTGCAAAGAAATCAGGCCAGGCCAACCTTTGTAATTGCGAAGCCTTGGCCGCATTTGCCAAACTGGCATCGCAAATGTGATAACTGCGCCCGGGTAAATTGAACTTAAACAGCATTTTTCAAACTTTTTCAAACCCTAAGCTCTCTTGGGCGATTTTTCAAAGAAAAGTTCTTCCCCAAATCATAGGTAAACAACTTTTAACTGATTTCTTTCAATCTACTTCATCTTTTTACAAGATTTTATCATAAAATCTAGGGATTTTCATGGGAATTTGGGTGTTTTTGGGTGAAATTTGAGAATTTTGAAATTTGGGGATTTAGACCTCAATTGAGGTCGGATTCCAAAACCAATTGCATATCCGGGCTCGGGGATGAATGGGTAATCGGGTTTTGGTCCGAACCTTGAGTTTTGAGAAAGCGGGCCAGGGGTCGATTTTTGGGTTTTTGGGGAAAATGTTGGGAAAGCTATAATTAAGCATTGGGTGTGAGTTCTTTAGCACTTATTGATGTTATTAAACTAATTATGACTAGATACAAGTGAATTGGAGATGAATTCTAGAGGGAAAGAGATAGTTGGGGCTTGATTTGTGTCCGTGGAATCGAGGTAAGTGTTTGGTCTAACCTTAGCTTGAGGGAATAGGTGTTGTGTCTTATTTGCTATGTGCTAGTATAGTGTATGATGTATAGGTGTGGTGACGAGTATCAATACGTTGGTGTCAAGCATGTCCGTGAGTCTTAAATTGTGTTCGATGTGATTCTTGATGAGTACTATAAATGCCTAAATTGTTGACTACCCATGTTGAGTAAGACTTATGATCATTTTTTGTAGTATTTGTCTATTGTTGAGCATTGGCTCTAGTTGAGGTTCATTTGTGGAGTTAATTGTTGGGACAAGATTGGTTATAGTTGATTCACTTGTTGGGACGTATTTAATTCTTATTGTTGATTTCCTTGTCGGGATGTATTTATTCTTATTGTTGATTCTCTTGCTAGGATGTTGTTGTTTCCATTGTTTGGGTGAGGAAAGAGTGATAAAGCACGAAGGGTGATGCCGTGCACATTCATACTTTTGGATTTGGTGAGGAAAGAGTGATAAAACACGAAGGGTGATGCCGTGCACATTTACATTGATATTGATGCATATGGTGAGGAAGAGAGATAAAGCACGAAGGGTGATGTCGTGCACATTTCTAATATACATTTGGTGAGGAAGAGCGATAAAGCACGAATGGTGATGTCGTACACATTTCTTTATTGATTGCATAGTGAGGATTGAGAGTAAAAGTACGAAGGGTGATGTCGTGCATTCTTTGCCTACTTGTTGTGATTTCTTGTTGCTATTGATTCAAGCGACGTAATTGTTTCATTCCATTATTTCCATGTTCCCTTATGTTGTTATCCCCTAAAGCATGTTGCCCCTTCCCGTTACTTTTGATTTGATTCTATTACTATTATTCTGTTAGATATTGTTTAACTGTAGGTTATGTTGTTTGTTGTGTCCTAGCCTCGTCACTACTTTGCCGAGGTTAGGCTCGACACTTACTCAGTACATGGGGTCGATTGTACTGATACTATACTATGTACTCTTTTGTGCAGATCCCGATACTGGAGCATACGGACCTTAGTTAGGGGTTGCTGCCTTCAGTCCATCGGAGACTCGAGGTCGTCCTGCAGGCGTTCGCAGGCCTTGGCTTCCCCTTCCTATCTAGTTTCTTTCTGTTCTTTTCTATTTCAGAGACAAACATGTATTTTCTTTGTTCAGACCCTATTTGTAGTATTCGTAGATAGTCTGTGAGATTGTGACACCAGTTCTGGGTGAAGTATTAGAATGGGTTTTGTATTGGTATTAGTTAAACTGTTAAAATTTTGTTCTTACGCATTTCTATTTCCGCTATTTACTTGAATTAACTTGGTAAATTGATAAAGATAAAGACAAAAAGGTAGAATAATCAATAACATTGGCTTGCCTAGCGAGTTCAATGTTAGGCGCCATCACGGTCCCGTCGGTGGGTAAATCGGTTCGTGACAATTAGATTGTTGTTGAACAATGCCACTTTAAAGTAAGTTAAGAGATTAATTACTTGAATTTAAAAGCGGCATTAGAGATAATGAAACTTTAGCGCGATATTTATGAGTTGTACGAATTGTCAATTACAGTAGTTTAAGAGAATACTTCTAGTAAATTATCGTAATTGATTGAGAGATAATTGTGGTAAGCAAGAACTCATCATCTTTAGAGAGTGTTGCGGCGAGATTATAGCTAACGTGTAAGGAATTAATCCGACAATTGGAAAATCGTAAACCCTAGATCTTTTCCTTGTTCATTCTTGCTAATTGATAGTTTTTATTATTTTTTCCTTAGTTAAGTAATTTTGTTAATTCACAAATCAATTCTTGAACTCTGAAAGTTGTCTGAGCTTATCATTAGTGATATGAAAAGTTGTAGCAAATAGGTTAGTTCCCTGTGGGATTCGACTCCAGACTCTTGAACCGGATTATTTTTGCAGCGACCGCTTAGTTCTTTTCATAAGGCATAGTTGGGCGTGATCACTTATCATGTTATATCCTCCATTGCTAAATTTACCCTTACATGCCTTATTTGAAGTTGATTGGTTCATGGTTTACCCTTTGTTGCCAAATATACTCATATATGCTTTAATTGGAGTTGTTGCCTCTTTTATTACATGTTATCTCTTCCATTGTGATTTATCCTTACTTGAAATTGTTGTTACATGTTGCCTCTCTTATTATTGGGTTATTCTTATTTGAAATCATTGTTACATGTTATCTATCCTATTGTTGAGTTATTCTTATTTGATATCGTTGTTACACATTATCTCTCTTATTGTTGAGTTATTCTTATTTGAAATTATTGTTACATGTTATCTCTCCTATTTTTGAGTTATTCTTATTTGATATCATTGATACATATTATCTCTCCTATTGTTGAATTATTCTTATTTGAAGCCATTATTACTTGTCATGTCTTTATTGTGATCTTGATCTTCCATTTCATTGTGCTTTTGTAATTCTTTTGTTGATTTACTTGTCGTACTCCGGGGATATTGTTGTTGTTGTGGTACTCAGTGTTGTTGAGGCTGAGGGCTATGTGTGGCTATGGTAGTGAAATTATTTTTAAGGAAATGTGGTGGCATATGGTCACATATGGTGCGAGTTGTTATATTATTTTATGTTTTTGGCACACGTGGTATTGTTGAGAGGATTGTCGGGGTTTTCGCACATGAGTTGTCCATTACGACTGCACTTCAATCTTCTGCGGCCGCACAATTCATGTGTGGTCAGCACTTCAGACAAGGCTTAAGTCTTGGTCATTTTTCACACTCTCTTAACTTTTTAAATTCTTGTTAGTGCGACCAGGTTGTGCGGCCGCACATATTGTGTGCGGTCTGCACTTCTTCTTCAATTACTTCTGGACTTCTTCATCAGATTTGTAGCCGCAGAGAGAATTCTGTGGTCCGCGCTTGCTTTTGCGGACCGCACTTGTGGTCTGCTGTGCTTCTTTCTGTCTTGTGAGTAGGATTTCTTCATAAGAGCCCAAATCTCTAACATTCCTGCAATTTTCACACTTTCATTAGTTTTGGGAACATAAACCAACACTTTCAGACTAAAATAAAAGTAAAAGCTACTAATAAGTGGTCAAAATCCACACTTATCATTCGTGATATTATTATTATTGATATTTACACATATGGCGTGACAAGGCGGGCTATATATGTGGGTTTGTGCATGTGACGAGATAAGGTGGGAATATTATTATGCGCGTGTGGCGAGACAAGGCGGGCATTTGCTTTATTGTTGCGCACGCGGCAAGACAAGAGGGGTTATGCCGGGGATGATTTGTGATGGCCTAGGGGCATTGTTATTGATGATATTTGTGTAGTGATATGCCTACCTTGTGCAAGTCATACATATTACGGTTTTGTTGTGTTGTTTCCTATGTTCCATTCGTTGTCTCTGATATTACTTGTTGACTCGAACTATGATAGAATACTTGCACAAGCATACACCGTAATTGGTCACTCATACCAGTCTAAGAAGATGAACCCTAAGTTTTATTAATCATTTACATGCATTCTTGTATACATGCCTTCTATGTGTGAGTTGTACTATTGGCACGTGAGTTATCCATGCAGATACGAGGTATTAATGGTATTGGCATGTGCATTGTCCATGCAGCACGTGAGTTGTTCGTGTAGATGTGATTTGTAACATGGGCACAAGATGCCAAGTGATTAGGGTTCGTGATTTGGAACTTGTGATTGTGATATGAGGTGTAGTACCTCGGGAAAATTCTTGTATAAACTTTGTGTGAGCAGTTTTTCTATTGGGTTGTTACATGTTTTCCCTTACTTGGTTTTACCGAACTTTAACTATATTCTGCTTACTTACGACGTTATTACATAAACAACATGTGCCCAGTAAGTATTCAGTCTAACCTCGAAGAAGTAGTGACGATGGGTCGAGATCGACACTTACTACGAGCCAATAATAAAAGTACAGAAATTCTAAATAGGCATGAAATACATGAACAATAATAATAACACAATAATAAATGGTTCTCCAGCTGATATTCAATTTAAAAATCTCCAATAAATACATGCTAACATCAACAATTCTAGGGAATTAAATAAATTATAACCTCTCGAGTCATACAAAAATATCAAGTATATTTGGGCTCCAAGCATTATCATGCACGATTTATGTCGAGATCGTACGGCCCGATCCAGAATAACGTGTACGCTACCGAGGGTCGAGCGGAACGAACCATAGATGCATCTATTATACTGCCGAGGCATTCGGCCCGCTCCACAAGAAGAGAGAATACTATATGAATATCCGATTTAAGGGACAATTTCTATTAACGATCAAGTAATCCGCCAAACCTCAAAGTAAGTGAAGTTCGGCCTTTATGAATTCTTTATCAAGTTTCAATATAGTTTAGGCACTTAAATTAACAAGTAGAGTGCAAACAATACAAGTAATTCATGATTTGGGTCCTAAAACTACCTGGACTTAGCATGATTAGTAGCTACACACGGACTCTCATCACCTCGTACGTATGTAGCCCCCACAATAGAAACAAATAGTAATTTAAAACACCTATGGGGTAAATTCCCTCTTACAAAGATTAGGCAAGAGACTTACCTTGTTTTAAAGCTTACTTTCGGCACACAAATTCATTCTAAAGTCTCAACTCAGTGCCGAATAATCTGAAACTAGTCAAATATTATATAAATTAATCAATACATGCTCAAAAGTTCATAATTTAACTATTAGAGTGATTACCCAACCCAAATTGGAAGATTCCTAAAATTCACCCCAAGCCTACGTGCCCGGACTTCGAAAATTTTCGAAGATAAATGTTATCCATAATCTCACGAACTCAAATATATAATTTTTGCCTAATTTCATAATCATTTTCGTGGTTAAATCCCATGTTTATCAAAACCTAAGTTTTTCAACTAAACTCATAATTTTCACAAATTTACATGTTAAAATTTGCCCACAATCTATGTATTAAACTTACATTTGGTAAGAATTACTTACCTTCAATAGATAGGTGAAAAACCCTCTTCAAAGAGCTCCAAAATCGGCCAAGGAAATGAAAAATGAGATAAAATGGCCTAAGTCCTGTTTTTAAAACAAGCTCTGCCCAGGTATTCCTTTTTCGCGATCGCGGAAGAGGCCTCGCGATCGTGAAGGCAAATGGTCCAGGCCCAGAAAGTTTGACCATCGCGAACGCGACCAAGGCCTCGCAAACGTGGAGGCTAGCCTGGCCTGCCCTACGCAAACGCGAAGACCAATAGTGCCACCCAACCAGCTCGCCTTACCCTTCGCGAATGCGGACCCCATCACGCGAACGTGAAGGTTAGTGAGCTCAGAGCTTCGGGATCGTGAGCTCCCTTGCACGAACGCGTAGCACAAAACCTCCCAGCTCAATTCCTTTATCGGGAACGTGTGGCCTTCTCCGCGTTCGCGAAGAAGGAAATCAGAACAACAGATAGCAGACTTTTTTTTAATTCAACTCCGGGTGGTTTGAAACTCACCCGAGCCACCCGGGACCTTGTCCAACTGTACCAACAAGTCCATAAATATAATACAAACCTGCTCAAACTCTCGGAACGCGTAAAACAACATTAAAACTAAGAATCACACCCTAAAATCAAATTAAATCAAATTATGAACTTCAAGTTTTCAATTTGCTCCGAACGCGCCGATTCATATTTAGACTACTCGGAATGGCACCAAATTTTGCATGCAAGTCTTAAACCACCATACGGAATTATTTCCAGGCTTGGAATCACAATTGGACCTCGATAACATCAAATCCTACTTCAAACCAAATTTAAAGAACTTGAAAACCTTCAATGCGCCAACTTCCAATATTAAGCGCCGAAACGCTCCCGCATCATCCGAAACCCGATCCGAACATATGTCCAAGTCCAAGATGATCATGCGAACCTATTGGGACCATCAAATTCCGATTCCGGGGGTATTTACTCAAAACGTTGACTCAAGTCAAACTTAACTATTTTAAGCCAATATTAAGGAACTAAGTATTCTGATTTCAACCGAACTCTTCCAAACCCGAATTAACCAGCCCCGCAAGTCATAAAACAATAAAAGTACATACGGGGAGTCTAATTTAGGGGAACGAAAATCTAAAAAATAAAACGACCGGTCGAGTCGTTACAATAATTGCAATAATTTTTCCCTTAGATACAACAAAAGCAAAATAAGGTGGGCATAAATGAATAATTTTACAAAATTCAAGGACAAATTTAAACTTTTCTCTCTCTCTCTCTCTTTTTCTTCATGTGTTTCACTTATACAACAATTTAATAAGGCAGATAAAAAGGAGAAAGTTTGCCTTTGAATTATATGACATTGAACAGCTTTGGCCCGATTAGACTTTTGATGTTATGTTATCCCTAGCTATTAGCAAAACATTATATTTTTACCCTTGACCCTTATTGTAACTCTAACCTAACGATAATATGAAATAAACCAAGAGTTTGAGGAGTAAATTTTAACCTTCTTGAAGAATAGGACACATGAAGTCGACACATATTACGCTACGCTGGAGCTCTATTAATTGTTAGGATAAATATGAAATAAATTGCTAATGGTAGGATATGAATGTGTCGAAAGTAGAATGAAAGGTAAAATTTTATAATTTTGGTTACGTTTGAATCTTGAATCTTTTCCTTAAATCATGTAGGTTAAAAACGAAGGACTATACGATACATTCGGACAACAATGATATTTTTTCTTGAAACAAAACTTTTCATGGTGGGCGTGAATAACCATTTCACAAAGTGCAAGGGTAGTTTTAAACTTTTTTATCGTTTTTTTTTCCCCTCTTGGAGTAATAATTTGTTCGGTATACTTCAGTTCATACCAATTCTTTCCAAGAAAAAAGAAAAGAAAAAAGAATCCATCTTTTTTGCCCTTTATACATCCCCCTTCCAATACAAAGTAGGATCCACCTAGGGTTTTCTCTCCCAAAATTTCCTTCGCCTCAAAGAGACACGAATCCAAAGAATCCAATACCCAATCGCCATGACAGGAAAAGCAAAGCCAAAGAAGCACACAGCGAAGGAGTTAGCTGCAAAGGCAGACGCAGCACTGACCAACAGGGGCGGAGGCAAAGCTGGGTTAGCCGATAGGACTGGTATCGAAAAGGGTGGACACGCCAAGCTGGAATGCCCGCTCTGCAAAGTTACAGCACCTGATATCAAGTCTATGAAGATCCATCACGATGCTCGACATCCTAAGATTCCCTTTGATGAAGCCAAGCTCACCAATCTTCATGCCACTGTTGTTGCTGAGCCCAGCAACACCAAACCTAAACCCGGTATCCGTGGCAGTCTCAAGAAGTAAAATAATAATAATAGTCTTTGTGGGTTGACATGAATAATAAATATATTCGAACCCCACGTTTTAGTTTCTGGTGCTGTAATCGTTATCATATGTTTCTTGGCTATATTCAAGTTACTGCTGCTGAGCTTATCCTATGGTTGTGGTTGTTGTTCTGGGAATACTTTGCTTTCTTATATATGTGATTACGTTTTTGATGATATGTTTCCTTGGATTCTAGGTCTCTGATTTTATTTGACAAAGAAAAAGAATATACAGGATCCTATTGATTGGAACTTGCTGTTGTTTTTGCTTATATATGATGGTTTCCTTCGGAGTTTCTTGGTAGTTTGGTAAGCTGGTGTATTATTGTTGTTGGGAGAGAGCTCTAGGGTCATGACCTTTAATGATTGTGTGTTAGAATTTTATTTTCAGTGCCGTGAGTTTGATTTTTGATGTTAAATAGGGATGATAGTCGTGGGTCTGAATAATTTAGAATTCACGTCTAGTTTCTGTTGCTGTAATTTTATGCCTTCTCAAAAAAGAAGTTTGTGTTCATATCTGGTATTATGTTTTGATGTTTTGTTTGCTTGGATTTTTAGTCTAAGATATAATTTGAACAAAGAAAAAATTGGTTTCTTTACAGAGGAGCTTCTGGAGAAGAGATTAGGAAAGTTTTATACTTGACGAAAGAAGGTACAGGTCTGGCTTTGTTGTTTGTGCTTATGTATGATGGTTTCCGTTGTTCTTTTTTGTTGGGAATTTAATGGCTTCTTAATTAGCTGATATATTGCTATTGCTCTAGGATCATTATCTCTAGTGACTGTAGTGTAATTTGAGTTATTCTTCTGTTTGTATGCTGATATTCTTGAGAGGGTAGCAGATTTTGATGTATTGATTTAGATAATAAGGGAAAAGGGTACTATTAAGTGCTAACCAAAATTGTTCACTATGGCAGAGCATATGAGTCTAGTTAGGTAGTTGCTTTCTATTATCACCAATGTTATTGATGCCGCTTCTGCTTTTGTCTTTGTTTTCATATTGAGATGTGGTCTCTAATCGGGTACAATTTTAGCCAAAGAATAAAAAAAGAAACCGTGGTGATAGAGAGGAAGTTGTTGGAGCAACTTATGTTAGTATTACACACTTAAGAGCTTTTGTAAACTCATGATGTTAGTATTATTATTTCCTTTAAGTTTTTTCATCTTTTGTCATCTTTCCCACATGTTACCCCGTTGGCTCACAATACATTGAAATCGGTTTTGCTGATTGTCACCAAATGTTGAGGAGTTTGTTGGATTTGCTAGACTAGTAAATTGGGTGTGCTTTTGCTTGGTGGAAGTTAGGAGATTGTATTCATCGATGCTGAGTGCTGGATTAGAAGAACCAAAGCCATGCTTTCAGCCACTATGTTTTCCCTGTTTATGTTAAATTTACTGCCTTTTTGTGTCCCCTGTTTTGTTAACTTTGCTCACTGGGGTGCAAATTGTCAAAGCATAAAGTTATCGGATTTGTGTGTGTGCACCTGCACCACATGCTTAGATTGTGAGTTCCAATCTTTGGTATGCCTCAGCACCTAGGACACTGATAGTTGTTTACATTATGCATATACGTAAAGTTTGGACTATGAAAAGGATTGGTCTCTGATTTAAGCCTGCTTACCAAGTTTCTGTTAATTACATTACATGATAATCTTTAGATTGTAATTGCCTACCTTTCATCATTGCTTAAAGGTTCTTATTGAAAGTCAACATGCATGTTTATGTCTCTATTGATTTCTGTCGGTTAAATAGTAGCAAGTAGTTTGAAGATGAGCAAACTGAAATCAGTATAATGATGTTCATTTTCCTGTTAAGACAGAGGCCTAGCCTCTTCTGTTGTTGATTTTACGTATGTAGGTGCCTCATGTATCACTGTAGAGAATTGGTGGTATTTTAGCTACTTAAGGATGATAGAATGGTCAATCCATGAAGTTGATTTTGGGTTATCCAAAGTGTTTAGCTGCTCTTAGGATGTTGACTAATGAGTCGTTTTTTTAATATGCTTTTTGGTTTGACGCTATCTTATGCATTCGTCTTGAATATGGAGGCCATGTATGGTTTTGATGTAAGACATGGGTACTAAAGATAGGAGTCTGTCTTCTTCAGGTAATCTATTCAGTTTGCCAGTTATGCACCTGTTTCCTATTGCAAGTTCTACTTATTGCAATGTGGTATACTTGTGGTGTATGTGTTGTGGCTGCAAGTTGTGTCCTAATGTTTTTCCTTTTCGAGTGGAATCAATTTCCTATCGTATGTCCAGCCGCTGAGGTTCTCTCAGTTTTCTTCTCCTATCACATTTGTTTGTTGTCATGAGAACTTTTGTGTCATCATGTTGTTAGGTACAGTTCCCTGGTTGACTTGTGTGTATACATTTTTTATACACCGTGGTTCATTTTTTTCAAAATGCTTTTATCTTTTCCAAGTCCTTGTGTACATGAGTGAGCCGAGAGTCTATCGGAAACAGCCTCTCTGTCCTTCCAGGGGTAGGGGTAGGGGTAAGGTTGTGTATATCTTATCCTCTCCAGACCCCACTTATGGAAAACTACTGGGTTTATTGTTGTTGTGTAGATGAGTGATAGTTTAAGTTCAAATCTCCCAAAGGTTGTAGATCTCTTAACTCGAACTTTCATGTTGCTTAGTTATGTTAGACTTGATTGTGATGAGGCACGAGAATCGTCATGTTCCATATAAACTTGTTATCGCAGCTACTGCAGATGCTCATTTTATCAACTCTTTCTTGAAGTAAGTTAAAGTTCATCGGTTCTTTTGTGTGCCCTTTAACATTTATTCTTCTCATATACATAGGGAAAAAGAGTGGTAGTTTATTTTTCATTTATTCATGCCAAACCATGTGAATTTGATGTCTGTTAACTTTGCACCCGCCTTTCTTTAGTTTTTGTATTTATCTTTAAATCATACTCCAACGAATTGTTATTTCATTTCTCTATTTGTGTAATAGTTTGGAATGTCTTTTCTTCTTAGAACAACTCTTTTTTGCATTAAAAAAAAACTATTCACTGAAAAGCTAGTCAGATTGCAAAACGCGTTCAAGTGTCACCTTATTTATTATGTTTTATAAGCAGATAATGAAATACAGATTGAGTGATAGACTGTATATTCAAATTCGACCTCTCGCTTCTTTCTTTTTTCATCGGAGAAAAAAAAAGATTTCATGGGTTAAAACAACCTAGTGAAAGATAAAGTGAACTTGTATGTAGTGGTATACATAGGTTAGGTTGGTTCAGATTATTTAATTACCAAACCAAATCAATTGTCTCGGATTTTTAAATTTACAAACCAAATCAAACCAACAAAAGTCGGGTTTTTGAATCACGGTTTTTCTCGAATTTTTCGGGTTTTTTTCCGACAAAATCTTCATAGCATAAAATTTATAATTTGTGCTCTAATATTTCTTAGGTCCTAGAAAGATAAAACTATATAAGATGTTATCCAATAAAATAATACAAAATAATGTGAGATAAGTCATAATTATACTAAAATACTCAACAAATCGCGTAAGATAAATATTGTTAATTAATAAGTCATAATAAAAATAAACATAATCTAAAAGTATTAAGTCATGTTAAAATAAGTATGACTAATAAATACTAAGTATTAATTACATGCTAAATAATATTAAAAGTGAGTTATACATTTTCACTATCTAAATCAATGTGAAACTAAAAAAATAAATATCCAATACTATTGTCATTTCTAGTATTGAATTGAATTTTTTTTGTTACATTAGTATTGATTTAGTTTTGCTTTGGGTTTTATTTGAGTTACTAACTTTTGTGGGCTATAAAACATATTTGATCATTCAAAAGTTCTAAGTCCAAGCTTGAAATAATATATTAAAAGAGAAAACTATTAAAGAGTTTAAATTATATTTATAAATCACATTACAATAATTATTTTTATATATAAAATATTTTTAACACTTGTCTACATGTAATGTCGCGTTGGTTTTGTTTCGATTTGACTTTTTTTAGTTAAAACCAAACCAAACCAATTATGGTCGGGTTTTTTTTTTCTAACACCAAACCAAATCATAGTCGGATTTGTTTCCTCGGTTTGACTCTATCAGTTTGGTGCGGTTTGTCGGTTTCCTTTGTACACCCCTACTTGTATGTATATATATACACGTAAGTTATATTGACATTTTGCTTTTGTTTGAACCATTTGATAACTCATGCAGTGAAAAATTTCAATTAAAAAAGATGTCTTTGCTACAATGGGAGTTAACGACAATGCAATTGAATCCTGAAACTTGAAATCTCCTTCGTCGTTGAAAATAATGGTTGAGAACCACCTTATATTAATTGATTTTTTCAAATAAAAAAGTGAATTTTTGAAGTGAGAGCTTTCTTTTTTCTTTTTAAATACAGTAATATTCTTTTCTTCTTGGGGAATGGTCGGTAACTCTAGACAGAAAGAGGAGCAAAAGAAAACAAGATTATCTTCTTTCTTGGCAGTTTGCTCAAAGAAGTTCCTTCAAAAACATGAAAACTGGAAAAAAGATTTTTACATGAAATCAAAAAGGATGATCGTCTGAAACTAAAGATCAGATCATCTACCAAAAATATGTTGAAGACCATCCTCTCATTCCCCCCCTTTTTTTGGTAACATGTTATCTCTTTAGAGAGCCTAAAAAAACAAAGACCAGTATCAATTAAGGTCTTCTAAGATGGAAAATTGTCCATAATTTGGCCACAAAATACTGCAGATGATGCTCCATTTTGATGATCACACAAATATAATTTTCATTCTTGAACTCTTCATTGCCTTTCACTAGTCTCGAACTTTTGTTGTTGTCGTGAATATATATACTTTTGATCCTCACCAGCATTAAAATGAAATCCAGCAAGAGGAGGCACAATATTAGGGCCAAAGGGAAGACTCATTGGCAGTGGGAATTCAGGCATCTGCAAAGGATTCGGGCTCAAAAGGAAAGAAGCGTAGGACAAAGGGCTGCTGCGTAAATTAGTTGGGAATTTCAGGTCATATATAGATGAAGCAGCTCCTATTCTTACATAGTCAAAGGGCTTTCTATTACAATCTTGAACCTGCATTCCTGAATTGGAAACTTTATGGGGTTTTGAAGTAGAAGTTAAAGCTTGGTTTCCAGAAATAGCACAGTTTGTCTTGTTTGCTGAAGGCACTTCATGGTTATGTTTTCCTTCATATGTTGTGATGACTGACTTTAGGTTATCTGGAGCCCTTTCCACATGCTTTCTTACTGGACATCCTGCACTTGTGCATTTGTAATAGCTCCTATACAAGAAAAAATATGACTTTATGTTTTATTATAATAGTGTATTAATGACTGATAAAATATTAGATATATAAAGACTTGAACAAATAAGCATAACTATGTTTGTCCAAAAATAGATATATACCTGGGATTTGGATTTCCCTTAACAACTTTTTGGCCATATTTTCTCCAGCGATAACCATCATCAAGAATATCGATCTCGCTCTCTATCTGGACAACTACTCTTGGTTCTCTTGCTGTCCTCGACGATAAACTCGTTTCAGCTGAGTAAAATTCTCTCCTCCTAAGGCCAATCAACAATTTAGACACACAGATAAACATGTACACACACAACGGGTTTAGTAATCTAAAGATAGCAAGTTATCTTTGTATAACAGATACTGATATTATAAAAATTCTTATACATAAATTAGTGAGATGAAAAAAAGATACCTTCTTTTATGGTCAAATGCATAATCATCAACATCATCACCAAGCGAAGTGCTCCCTTCAGTAGCTCTATCTTCGTCTTCATCATCACGACTAGCAAGCGTAGAAGAAGGCTCAGGAGTAGCTGATTCAAACGCATTCATATTGGTGTTTTGATAATTTAACATTAATGAATCAGAGACATCTGTCAAAACAGATGCAGAGGATGTTCTGTCCAGACCTGAAGGAGCTCTAACATCCTTATTTCTTCCAAATTGCCAACTATTTGATCCACCAATATTTCCTTCACTCATTTCTCCCAAACCATAGGCAGTTGAACTCATTGTTGCACGTCGAGGAGGCTGAGATTTATGATGATTATGTGCGCCTTTGTACACAATTTCTGTTATCTGTCCATCTGGAGAACGTTCAACTTTTTTCTTAACAGGGCAATTTTGTTGAGTACATTTGTAATAACTCCTTGGAAATTCACTCCCTTTTACATGTTTCTGCCCATATTTTCTCCAAGTGTATCCATCATCTGAACCGTTAGGGGTAATATTATTACTTCTTTGCTCATATTGGTTTGCTCTTCTGGTGCAATTTCCTGACTCATGAATATTTGTTAAGCCAATGCAGCTCATGTTTTGTCCAACATTTGTTTCTCGGCTGCAGTTCTTTAAGGCAGTCGCTTTTGGAGATTCCACTGGGAATTCAAAATGATCTCTTGCTATCTGCATTCAGAGGAAATATATATTGAAGTTTGAGAAATGAAATAGCAAGATATTATATCAATCAAATTACTCCATGCAACACTATAATCAATTAAGAGTGATCCAATTTAATATAGTAAGTGATGCAACACATCTTAAATCAGTGTCTCATAGCGATTGCAGGTAAAATATTTGAGTACCTACTGTTGCGCAACGCCCTCCTGATGTTCTTTGGAAGGGCAACGTAAGCTAAGCAACCGATGTCAGTGCGGTTGTTGTCCGCCAATGAGGTCCCCTCCGCACGCTAGACTAGATTGTCACTGTTGTGTGGGAAAACCAATGTCACGAGCAATTGCGGAAGCTGAGAGAGAATTGGGTTTTGAATGATGATGATGATTATATTGATGAATGAAAGCTGATTACAAAAGATGCGGTGTCGAGGGGGAGAGACACCAGTACAGAAAATTGATTGCTTGAAAATGTTTTATTGCTTGATCCCCCCTAATAATGCTTAAAAAAATAAACCAAAGTTACATGACTTTCCCTAATAAAGCTATAGAAGCAACTGAATGAAAATGATGTAAACTAGCCTATAATTACAATGAAAAGGACTTAGTTTATTACAATGTAGAAGCAAGTCTGATGGCAGCAACTTTGTCTTGCGGGTCAGGGTCTGCGCGCGCGGTGCTGTTAGCGCGCGCGGTGCTGTTAGCGCGCGCGACACTTGTTGTGTTTGCCTGAGGCTGGGCGCTGGTGCTTGGTATCAAGGTCTGTGCACGAGGCGCTGCTGGAATGGGCCTGCAGCTGGGCGCTGGCGAGGCATCAGGATCTGCGCGCGCGGCATTGTCAGTGTGCGCGACGTTGTTGTCATTGGCCAGCCGCTGGGCGCTAGCGAGAGGCATCGGTGGGGTGACAGAGGCGCATGCGTGCTTGTCACTTGGTGCAACCAAGACCACGGGGCCAACCATGGTGCTAGGCATTATGAGGCTTGCTAGGCCGCCATGGGGCGCGACCAAGGGGTCATGGGACGTGTCTGGAAAGCAGCCCATGGAATTCTTCCCCACTTGAGTTGGCACCGTCCTCGGAGCCATGTCAGGGTAATGATGATGATGATTGTTCTGGTGGTTGATGGTTGGGAAGTTTGCGCCCCTATGTTCTTTGAGCTTGCTTTGGTAGCGATACAATGATTTCATGTGGCTGACATGAAAGACTGGATGGATCTTCCACCAGGATGGAGTTTTCACCTGGTATGTGGACTTCCCAATGCGTTTTTCAATGGGCAAGGGCCCGATGTATTTTTGTTGCAGGGGAGGGTCATGGGTCCTCTCTGCAAACAAGTATCGCTTTGGGATGCATAGCATTACTTTGTCCCCTGCTTGATGATGGGCAAAGCAAAGATTATGTTCGGTGAAACTTTTTCCCCGCTCTTGGGCTTTGACGAGATAGCTCCGCACTATCCCCATGTTGCGCTCCCATTCGCTCGAGAAGTTGGCAGCTCGAGGAGATTTCAGCCTGGTTGAAGCATTCACCATTTGCGGGAGAAGCAGTTGCTGTCCAGTAACAATTTCAAAAGGGCTTTTGTTTGTATGTTGGCTCTTTTGAGAATTGAAACACAGTTGAGCAGCATCCAAGAGCCTCACCCAATGCTTCTGGGACCCGGTTGCAAAGTTGCGGATATATTCCTCCAACATGTCATTGAACCGGTCTGTCTGGCCATCCAATGGTGGATGGATGTCTGAGTTGTGACTCAGTGTCGACCCAAAGCACCTGAAGAGATGGGTCCAAAAGTTGCTAGTGAAGCGTTAGTCGCGCCCACTAACAATGTCTTTGGGCAGGCCCCAATGTTTGACAATGTGCGAGAAGAAGAGTCGAGTTGTATCTTCTGCTGAGATGTTTCGCGGGGCTGCTATGAAGGTTACATAGTTTGAAAACTGATCTATGACAACCAAGATGGATGCAAGATTACCGACTTGGGGCAATTCCGTGATGAATCTGAGGGAAACACTTTCCCATGGTCTCTAAGGGACATGTAATGGTTGCAAGGGTCCTGTCTGTGATGAGTGATCCGACTTGTCCTCGTGGCATGGCTGGCAAGTCTTCACACACTGAGGAGCGTCACCAGTCTTTTGAGGCCGATGACATGATGGTTGATTGTTGTTGCAAAGGGTAGCCAGAACCAAGGGTTCATGTCTGTTGGCTATCTTCTCCAACTGCATGGCCGAGATGTTTCTAGCGGCCATCTTTATGGGAATGCACGGTATGGTGTAGGGCTTGGCCCCGTTTTCTCCCATCATTAGGAGCATGTTGGCATATGGTACCAGTGTGGTGTTAGTTTGCCTTATGAACTCCAAACCCACTATTATGCCGAAGTCATCTATGATTGCGATGTGCAGGTCGATGTTTCCTTTTTATGGGCCGATTTTCACTGGGACATCTGTAGCTGTTCCACCCAATGTCTGGGGTGGCGAGTTGATAGCCTTGACCCGGCCTTTACTCTTTTGCACAACTAGAACCCAGGCGCTCTACCTGAGTTGAAGCCAAGTAGTTGTGGGTAGCACCTGTGTCTATCAATGCGTGAATGGGCTTGTTGTTCACTTTCAATTCGACAAACATTAGGGTCCTCGCTTGGTTAGGAGGCCTCTCGTCCATCTTTTCCTTCCCTTTATTGGTGATTGGGCTTGAGATTTTCTTAGGAGGATATGCACTTGTCCCCGCTAAGGTATGTGGTATAGAGCCAACAATTGCATTGAAGGCGCCTACCTGGTCTTCTTCTGATGTGTCTGATGCATCTGACTCATCCTCGACAGTTTGATGAGCATTGATCTTTATGTTTGGGCATTCATTGTTCCAATGTGCCCCGCCGCAATGACGACATTCTAAGGGAGGCTTTCTCCCCTGATTGTTGTTGATGGATGCAGCACTGTTGCTGTTGGAGGGAGGAGTCTTGGTTTTGGATGCACTCCGATCTCCCCCACTTTTGCTTGGGCCACTATTGCTGGGATGGTTCCCGTTGAATCCCCCTCGGACAGGCGGCTGAGGCCTGTCGTTCTGAGTTCCCAAGTGATAATCGCCAAGGCATTCTGCAGCTTAAATGGCCTTGGGCAGGGTATCTACCCGTTGTCTCTGTAGTTCCATACGAGCATGAGGTTTCAAACCTTCTATGAATGTGAAGAGTTTGTCTTTGTCCCCCATGTCGCATATGTTTAGCATGAGTGCGGAGAATTTGCGCACGTACTCCTGCACTGACCTGGTGTGGCGGAGCTCCCATAGCTTTCTCCTTGCATTGTATTCCACATTTTCGGGGAAGAACTGCAGGCGTATGGCTGCCTTCAATTCATCCCATGTCTGGAGAGTATCTTCACCGGCCCTGATGGCTTCGTATTTGACCCGCCACCAAAGTTTGGCATCGCCCTGAAGATACATGACAGCAGTTGCTACCTTTTTGGATTCTTCCAAATGGCCCATGGCATCGAAGTATTGTTCGATGTTGAAGATGAAGTTTTCCATTTCTTTAGCATCTCGGGATCTGTCGTATGGCTTTGGCTCCGGTATCTTAAGGTTTTGTGGAATGGGGGTGAGGTATGATGCACCCCTGATGTGGTTGTCGCCTCCTCGAAGTGGGCTCTGTAAGGCAGCATTGACAATGTTGAGCTGGCCTGTCAAGTCGTCTATGGTTTGCTGCATGGCAGTTAGTCTGTCTGCCTCTTGTTCCCGATGGGCTAAATCGTCGGCACGCTCCTGTTGGAGGTCCTCAAATTTGCCATAAATATTGGCAGTTTCAGTGTCTACCGTTTGCCGGTCATCCTCAGAGTCACGACTGATGTTTGCAATGTCATTTTTCGCCTGCCGTATTCTGCGGTCCAGGTCGTCCAACCTTTGCACTAGGTTGTTGTTTTTATCAGCCACTGTATCCACGATGGGTCGTAATTGGTCAACCGTCTCTTCTAGGGATGCTAGGCGTTCCCCATGATTCACCATGGTCAGAAATGGTGATGATGGCAAATGTGTTCCCTTTTCCGATGTCGAGCCTAGGCTCTGATACCAACTGTTACGCAACGCCTTCCTGATGTTCTTTGGAAGGGCAACGTAAGGCTAAGCAACCGATGTCAGTGTGGGTGCTGTCCGCCAATGAGGTCCCCTCCGCACGCTAGACCAGATTGTCAGTGCCGTGCCGGAAAACCAATGTCACGAGCAATTGCGGAAGCTGAGAGAGAATTGGGTTTTGAATGATGATGATGATTTTATTGATGAATGAAAGCTGATTACAAAAGATGCGGTGTCGAGGAGGAGAGACACCAGTACAGAAAATTGATTGCTTGAAAATGTTTGATTGCTTGATCCCCCCTAATAATGCTTAAAAAATAAACCAAAGTTATATGACTTGCTCTAATAAAGCTGTAAAAGCACACTGAATAAAAATGATATGTACTAGCCTATAATTACAATGAAAAAGATTTAGTTTATTACAATGTAGAAACAAGTCTGATGGCAACAACTTTGTCTTGCGGGTCAGGGTCTGCGCGCGCGGTGCTGTTGGCGCGCTTGACACTTGTTGTGTTTGCCTGAGGCTGGGCGCTGGTGCTTGGCATCAGGGTCTGTGCACGAGGCGCTGCTGGAATGGGCCTGCAGCTGGGCGCTAGCAAGGCATCAGGATCTGCGCGCGTGGCATTGTCAGTGCACGCGACGATGTTGTCATTGGCCAACCGTTGGGCGCTGGAGAGAGGCATCAGTGGGGCGACAGAGGCGCATGCGCGCTTGTCACTTGGCGTAGCCAAGACCACGGGGCCGACCATGGTGCTAGGCATTATGAGGCTTGCTAGGCCGCCATGGGGAGCGACCAAGGGGTTATAGGGCGTGTCTGAAAAGTAGCCCATGACACTACACATGTTCGACTGTGTAGTTATGCAAATCTTACTCCTATCTTATGTGAGGTAGAGAGACTGTTTCTAATAGACTCTTGGCTCAAGAAATGCATTTTCAAAATAAGTTTGAAAAATACAAGCTAAGATAAAAATACTAAAGAAAAGAAAAACATGACAACAAAAATATATAGTAAAGGTAACTAAAGTGAAAGAAATAACAGTAAATTAAACTGAAGAATAAGATAAGAATAAGATGATAATAATAATAATAATAATAATAATAATAATAATAATAATAATAATAATAAGAAGAAGAAGAAGAAGAAGAAAACGGAGAGGGGGCAGATACGTTGCTCTAGATTAGAACCCTGCTATCTAGTAGAAATTAAAAGAGAGAAATCGCTCGAGTATGTGATAACCTTTTACCCTAATCTTCAACCTTCATGCTCTCCTATATATCTACGATCATGTCCTCATAAGCTGAAGATGTGTCATGTTCTGTCTAATCACATCTCCCCAATTCTTCCTCGGTCTACCTCTACCTCTCATCAGACTTATCACTGTCAATCTCTCGCACATCCTCAATGGGGTATCTGTGCTCCTCCTCCATACATGCCCAATCCATCTCATCCTCGCTTTCCGCATCTTGTCCATCACGGAGACCACTCCCACCTTGCCTAGTATATCTTCGTTCTTAATCTTATCTCTCCAATATATCCACACATCCATTTAAGTATCCTTATTTCCGCTATTTTCACCTTCTGAACGTGTGAGTTCTTGACTGGCCAATACTCTATCCAATACAACGTAGCTAGTCTAACAATCACTCTATACAGCTTACCTTTAAATCTTGGTGATACATTTTTATCACATAGGACATGGGATGCGAGTTTCCCTTTTTCCATTTAACACTCGCATAGTAATATTATAAAATCTTTATTAAAAAGGAAGGAAAGAAAGATTATTGCCTACTTTTTAATTAACTGTATAAATTTTGTAAACTTTTAATTAAACTATTTAAATTTTTATATTAGCAAATAATTTGTTTACAATAACATCCAAGATATTGCGAACATATGGCTAATATTTGATTAACTTGAGTTAATTCTTATCAATATTAAAAATCTTTGAGGCCTCAAAATTTTGAAAGCCTAAGGCAAAAGCTTTACTAGCCTAGCTTCCTCTTGAGCCGTCCCGGAATTTACACTACCCCAATATTATTCAAATTAGATAATTTCCTCTACTCTCATGCATGATTGCAGGTCCTTGCTCAGCAAGCTCACTAATTAACATATTAATCACAACTATAGAGGAAGAAAAAGTAGGGCACCAGCTAGCTAAATATGGCAGTAGGACGCACAAGAATAATATTTAATTTTTTAGTTCCTGTCTATTCGTCTGCTGAAAAAAAAAAGGATAGTAATCAAGTAAGGCCAAATGTAGTATAATTAGTAAAACTGTTTTCCAAGTATTTTTATCGACTTCTATTAATGTAGTTAGTACAAGTAGGTTGTAATTAACGCGTAAGTATTACAAGAAAAATCTCAAACGTCGATTATTGGTAGAATTCTTGTTTGTTGAACATGTTCTACGTTAGAACTAATCTCAAAAATCCTAATTTCACCTTCTGAAAATAAAGGACTTTCTCTATATCTATATCTATGCAACTAGTTCTTTCACTTACTTTCAAATTCATCCATCTTACTTACTCAAAAGCTTTGAATATTCTACTTGCTTCTAGCTTTGGACACCTAGCTCTGCCATAAATAGAAAAGCGTATATACAAAGCTAGCCTTAATATAAGATTGTTTGTACCTGAGGAGTACTCTTCATTCTGTTTTCTTGATTGATATTGGAGAAGTGAAAGCTTCCAGTGGTTGGAGATTGTGGTGCCTATGAAGATAACAACAAGTATAGTCAGATATCTCTATAACAACATTCTTATATAACAACACTTCACTATAAAAGTTAAGTTTCTTTCGGAACAAATGTCATGTTTTGCTATAATATATGTTCTTTATAACAACAATTCGTTATAACATCTAAAAATATTCTAAACAAATAACGATGTTATGGAGAGGTTTGATTGTATATATATAATTAAGCTGGAAATAAAATTTCAATTGAGAATTTAAGCGTTTAAGAAATTCTGAAATTGCAGTTTGATTTATTAGTGTACGTTGTTGCAACTCCACCATACATTTCCTGAAATCACTCAAAAAAGTTAAGACGAGATCTTTTAGCAATTTATCCATAACAAATAAAAGTGGATTTGCTCTCATTTGACTAATTTGCTATTACCAAAAAAATAACCATCTTAAACAGTTTGTATTAGAGAATCTAATAATCACAGTGAAAATAAACGTAACATCAATAAGTTATGTTTATTTTTGGCTAACAAATCGAATACTATGTTTTTTCTCAACAAGTTTCCAGCAATATAGGGGACTATTTCAATGGATTAAACAATCGCATTTTACAAGGACGTCTCACCTGAAAAATCTCAACTGCATGATTTGAGCATCTTGCAAAAGTGATTAGTACAGTTTGTAACCTGAATTTATGGATTAAATATTCAACTTCATTGGATTTAATTTTCTTTTCCATTTATATTTTTTTTTTCCTCACCAGCTTCTTAGTTTCCAAATGGAGCGTAAGAGTCGAGCTAAAAATAGTATAAACTGAAACTACTTTGTAATCCGATGTGTTACAAGCAGCTTTTACAACTGAAATTAGAAGAATCTTTTCTCATTTGTCCCTAATTAGCAAATCTTGAATACACGTAAACATGATTGAAGAAACAAAAGTCTCCAACAAATTTGCATGGACTACTTGGGAGAAATATAGTAAATACAAATGATTTGGATTGCTTCCATAGTATTTTTATCAACAAGGTTATTTATTTCATTTTCATTTTACAGTTTAATACTTTATTACAAGGATATAACTTATATACTGTGACGGTATAAATTTCTTTTATACTAGTAGTGTTTTTAATATGTTTTATTTTTCAAGTTACTTATTCTACTTAATATGTACTTAGGAATAAAATTATTCTACGCCTTTAATGTATACAAGTTAAACTCTTAATTATCACAATTCAATTTTAGATTAACAAACATCACCTGACATGCACCTTTAAGCAGCTTTATACATACATCACATTTTCATGCAATTTCACATTCAAGAATTTCTAAAAGCTAGAAAAGACTTTTAAAGAAAATTAGAGAGACCATTTAAGTACCAGTGAATTTGGGAGCATAACAGGAGAGTCGAGCAATGCTGCCGGAGTTAGTCCCGGAGGTATTGTCAGAAAAGTTGGCCGAGCCGTTGGCGGCGACATCTCCGGCATACTTGTAGTTGTAACCCTAAACCGGGCTATACTAATGGTAGACGCATTGAAACCACATTTTGCTGCCCGGCGCTCCGCAATGCTACTGCGCTTATTATTATTATTGGGAAATAAACTCCCATTTTCTGTATTTCCACTTCTTTCTTCAATTTTTACATCACTTTCTTGAGTATCTAACATTGTTTCTGAGTCCAAATTTCCAACAATTTGAGAATTCCAGTCATCAGTAGGCTCTCCAATATTTCTTTCCATTTTGTTTGGAAAAAGGAAACAGAAGAAGTCTACTCACATGCAGGAGCTACAGTTCTCGCCGAATCCAGTAATTTGGATTAAATTTTTATATTTGTTTTAGTTCATTTGCAAGAGAGAAGGCGTAGAAAGTCAGTTCACTAGCAGTTTCATTGGCCCTTTTGAACCCTAGCTTCTCCTTCGATCTTAAAAAATTTACTTAATATATATGTATAAATAATTTATTCAGAATCAAGAAAGCTCCTTTTATTAAAATTCAAAAAACATAAACTCAAAATTCTAGTACTGGCTCTGTTTACATGTTTATCTAAACAAACACAGTATCAATCATGACCCCGAAAACCTTAATTAGGTTTTTACTCCCCCATTGACATTGTGTTTGATTTTTCTTTAAATTGAAGGAGAGAAAATCAAAATATTCCTTTTTAAAAAAAGAAAATTTACAAAATCAAGCCACAAAAACATTGCATCACTCCAAAAGAAAAATAACTCTCAAGAATCCTTCATGTCATCTTTCTTGTAGAATCCTAAGAATAATTTTCAGACAAAAAATGAGAAGCTTAAAATATAGTGTATGAATATCCAAATAACTCAAACCCCACTAAATGAAATGTTTCCCTTTATTTGAAAGAGAGAAAACATGAGGAGAGAGATGAGACTATTAAAAATAAGTGGCTTCTATTATTCTTGTTTGATAGTGTGAGAGAGAATGAGAGAGTGATGCAAGGATTTTTATTAAGTTTTTTGTTTATAAAAGAGAAAGCTTTAATGAATCGTGCATAGGGCTATGGAGTTGTAGAAAGTGTTTCGCTGGCGAGGAAAATGGGAAGTCTATGGTTTGCCGGCAAAATTGAAAAAAGAGGTTTTAGAAAGCTGCGGAAGAGAAGGCCATGTTCTAGAATCTAAACTTCATATGCATTAAAAATTAAAAATTTACCACGTTTATATAATTTAATTAATTTGTTGGACAACTCCAATAATATCCAAATGTGTAAACAATACATGTTTTCTCTCGCCAAGAGCCTTTCAATAAAATTAGTGAAATTAAAGTCAAATTTTTATAAAATTCCTTATACTTGCAAGAAAAGTTAGTATTGGCATTTTTCCCGTACTTCTTGTTTATAGTATAATATTCTTAAATAATATAAAGCTAATATTATTATTTATATTAGTAAGGGGTGATTTAAATAATAAGATGCTAGGCATATATTTACAATATATTACTTTTGATATTGTTGTAAAAATTTATGTATACTAATAAAAATATTTAGTATTATTGTCAAAGAATAGACAGTTTTTCTTTCTTTATTTTTATAAGAATTTTGTACTTTTTTATTTTTCTACAAACTTTTATATTATCTAAATTAAAATAAAATCATAAAATTTACTACTAAAATTGTTTTGGGGCCTCAAATTCTGAGGGCCTAAATCAAGGCTTTACTAGCCTCCCACTTGAGCCACCCATCTATCCCCGAGATTCTCAATCAAATTTTATAGAGTCTCAATTAAGACAAGACAATAATGACAAAGAATATTAAAGGCAGTGAATATGTCATTCAATTATCAAATGTAAATAAAGCTAGTTGAACATAACGTTCATGGGGCAATGGCTCAACGAAACTGGTGGCCTAAAATAAAATATATTAAAAGACGCTTAAACTTCTTTCATAAAATTCACATAATAACGGGATATAAAAAAAAGCATATATGGCTTTGATCTAGTGTTGAAAGTGCAACACATGATGTGTGACTTAGACACATATCATGGTATTGAATTCTTCCCTATTCAAAAATATGATATTAGTGTGTGTGTGTGTATATATATATATATATATATATATATATATACATATACACACACACATACACTATAGTAAAAGTACGAAGACCCTTAGCGAAATATTGTTCGCCTTTTTTACCCTCTAGAAATCAATTTCACATGGGACAAATCGTAATCTAATAATTTTTCCTAATAATTAGGACTTCTAAATCAACTGATATTTTACTTATTAAATATCTTCTTATTTGAACTATGTAAAATGTCCTAATATTTTGAAATTTAAAATAAATTAAAGCATTACCTTAAATAACTCATTCTCTTATTTTAGTAATGTAGCATCTCATGTAACATATTAATAACTTCCATGTTAGCATCAACGACGTTCACAAGTTATTCCTATACTTTTGCTAAGAATCCGCAGGAAGTTTGAGATTTATTTGTTAAGAGGAAAAAAAATTGATATTTATTTGATAGAACCGAATTAAATAGAAAATTATTGATGTTCAATGTTGACATATACCATTTCTCAACAAAAGAAATAAAAATATGAGCATATACAGAAACAACTTACCATTTAAAATATCAAAACGCTAAGAGTCCTAAATTAAAGATCTTTGTTAATCGCAAAAGATAATTTGGACAATACTATGATACTGACCCATTTCCTAAAAATAATTTTAATTTGAATTTTAAAATCAAATACGATTTTACCTTACATAAATCATTTTCTCATTCAAGTTATGTAACATAACTACAATTTCTTGCATGTTACTTTTCATAATATTCAGGATATTAAATTAACCAGTCAATTTAAGTTTGTTCATCGATTTAATTATTTTTATAAATTAGTCACTTATTACGTAACACTATATATATACCTAAAATATTAACAATATTAACGAGTGTATTACGTATATAAAAACTGATAATTTTTTTCTAGTTATTTTACTAATAACCGGTACTATGATGACTCAAAAGGTCATCAATTGTGTTGTAAGTAAATTCAGTGTCCCGAGACCTTAAAACCTCCCTTTTGTCTCACATTGATTCGTGTGCGCAGTCTGTGCGTGTATCCCGAAAGCTATTATGTAAAAATCTGTGAAAAATGATAAGTTTTGCTTTTAAAATAAATTCAAGTTGACTTCGGTCAATATTTTGGGTAAACGGACCTGGACCCGTGATTTGACGGTCCCGGAGAGAGGACCCGTAGGAAAATATGGGACTTAGGTGTATGCCCGGAATTGAGTTCCGAGGTCCCAAGCCCGAGAAATGAATATTTAAAGGAAATTATTTTCTGAAATTTTTAGAGTTTTTGGAAATCTGAATGTATTGAAATTTGATAGTATCAGGCCCGTATTTTGGTTCTGGAGTCCGGTACATATCGTATATGGTATTTAAGTTGAGCCCGTAAAATTTGGTAAGAAACGGACTTGAAATGACGTGAATCGGACCATCGATTGTTAAAAATGGAACTTAAGAGTTCATGAGATTTTTCCTTTAATTTTGATGCTAAATTCGTTGTTAAAGGTATCAATTTGGCGATTTGATCGCACGAGTAAGTCCATATGATGTTTTTGAATTAGTATGCACGTTTGGTTTGGAGCCCCGAGGGCTTGGGTGAGTTTCTGATAGGTTTCGGGATGTTTTTACACTTAGAAGAAAAGTTGCAGGTTCAGAGAAGTTGCAGGTCTCTGAAGCCAGGTTTCGCGGTCCGCGGTGGAAACTTCGCGACCGTGGTGGAGCCTTTGCCACCGCGGTGGGATTTATGCGGTCCGCGGTGAGCAATGTCTAGCCTTCGCGGCCGCGCTCGATTTCTTGCGTTCCGCGGTGGAGCTCCGCGGACGCAATCCTTTTTATGCGGTCCGCGGAGAGGGTCTGAGAGGAGTATATTTAAGCGGACTTTTAAGTTATTTTTCACTTTTCAAAATCCTAAAACATAAGAACCGACTTTTCCAACACTTTTTCTTCTCCCAAAACACTAGTAAGTGATTTTTAACTTATTTATTTCACTCCTTAACTTCTTTTAACAGGATTTCATCCTAGAATCTAGGGTTTTCATGGTGAAATTGGGAATTTTGGGTAAAACCTAAGAATATGAAAATTTGGGGATTTAGACCTCAAATTGAGGTCGGATTCCAAAACTAATTATATATCCGGGCTCGGGGGTGAATGGATAATCGGATTTTGGTACGGATTCCGGGTTTAGACCAAGTGGGCCCGAGGTCGAATTTTGACTTTTTGGGAAAATCATTGGAAGCCCTATTTTCATGCATTAGAATTGTTTCAATTAGTATTTATTGATATCGTTAAGTAAATTATTGCTAGATACAAGCGAGTTAATGGTGGAAACAAGAGGTAAAGCGGTAGTTGAGGCTTGAATTGTATTCGTGGCATCGAGGTAAGTGTTTGGTATAACCTTAGCTTGAGGGATTAGGAGTTGAGTCTTATTTGCTATATGTTAATTGTTGAGTAAGACGTATAGGCATAGTGACGAGTATCTATACGTTGGTGTCAAGCATGCCCGTGAGTCTTATACTATGACTAATGTGACTCCGTTTCATATTGTTCATGCTTTATATGTTGATTTCTATGGATGAATAAGACTTGTGAAATTATTATTGGTAATTGAACATTGTAGAACATTGGCTCAAGTTGAGAATTGAGTTGTGAAGTAAATGTGGAAAAGAGAAGAGGTTATGATATTATCTCCCTTGCCGGGATGTTACTGCTTTGATATTATTTCCCTTGCCGGGACGCTATTATTCATGATGATAGTTTCCCTTGTCGTGACATTGTTGTTTTGTTATTGTTCCCTTGTCGGAATGTTATTGTGATATTATTGATTTCCCTTCCCCAAATTGCTTTGTGATTGTTGCTTGGGTGAGGAAGAGTGTTAAAGCACGAAAGGTGATGTCGTGCATGACATTTGTGAGAAAGTGTAAAGCACGAAGGATGATGTCGTGTATGAATTTGAGAGTGTTAATGCACGAAAGGTAATGTCGTGCCAATATTGTAAGGTAAAAGCACAAAGGGTGATGTCGTGCTGCACGATGTACAATTCTGTGCCGATTATATTGATTTTTATGGTGAGGACGAGAGTAAAAGCACGAAGTGTGATGCCGTACGTGCAGTAAAAGCACGAAGTGTGATGCCGTACGTGCAGATTTTATTGATTCTTATGGTGAGGACGAGAGTAAAAGTACGAAGGGTGATGTCGTGCACTTGTCTTTTATTTCTGATTCTTGTTGGTAATTGAACTTTGGTGATCCTTATATTTATCTGTTGTTCTTCTGTTATTACTTGAGGTTCCTCGCAGCATGTTTCCCCCCTCCCCTCCTTGACTGTATGTTCCTGCTTTTATTTTTTGTTGTATATGATTTAACTACACAGGTTTATCTGGTAGTCTGGTCCTAGCCTCGTCACTACTTCGGCAAGGTTAGGCTAGGCACTTACCAGCACATGGGGTCGGTTGTGCTGATACTACATTCTGCACTGTGTGCAGATCCCAATGCTGCAGCTTTTGGACCGCAGTGAGGGTGTTGTCTTCAGTCCATTCAGGAGACCCGAGGTAGTCCTGCAGGCGTCCGCAGGCCCTGGCGTCTCCTTCTATCTTTATATATTGTTTCCTCTATGTATTTCTAAAACAACTTGTATTTATCTTTCGGACTCCTACTTGTAGTACTCTTAGGCAGTCTGTGTAATTGTGACACCAAATTCTGGATAGAGTTGTACTTAGACTTGCGTAGTTGTATTAATCAAAATTATCAAGTTTCGTCTTTCGCACTGTTTTATTTATTATCATTTTCGCTGTTTTGTTATATTGTTTTGGAATTGCTAAAGGATTAAAAATGAAAATGGTTAGATAATTGGACTAATCGGCTTGCCTAGCTTTCACTAGTAGGTGTCATCACAACTTCCGAGGGTGAGAAAGGCGGGTCGTGACAGGTACACGTTGGCACTTTTAAATTGGTAATTTAATTAAGTTAATAACTAATTCTGCCTAAGCTTGTATAAACAATATGATTGAATAGTCATTGTCATAGCAAAATACTATACATACTAATAATTTTCATAGCAAATTTGGAAAAGTTACGAGCTTGATAACTGATATTTTAACATTAAAACTTATACAAAATGCCTAACTCAAGAGGCTCACTTCATCTAATTATTAGTTAATCTAATAAGTAAGATTTTAGTACCCGCCTTATACATAAGTACAGAATGTGTAAATTCTTAGTTTTACTACACTAGTTCTAGGAATATGACGTGTATATCTATTTGTTACGTGTAAATGAAGTTCTTAAGAAAGAAATCATAGGTAGAATAAAATATGATTGAGTTAAAAATTTATAAGAACCATTAGTAAGATATAATCGAGCTAAAAATTTAAGGACCAGTAGTATTTGTCATGCTTGGATACCTGTGTGAGTTCTCAGGCATGCATAGGATAAGGATACAACTTTTAGCACTCTATAAAGAGAGAAAAATGGGTTGAAAAAAGTGTTAGTAAACTATCACAAACAAAATTTATAATAATTAACATACAATGGATATATATATATATATATATATATATATATATATATATATATATATATATATATATATATATATCTATATATATATTAAAAGCACGAAGGCCCTTAGTAAAATGTCGTTCGCCTTTTTTACTATTTAAAAATATATTTTACGTTGGATACAATTGTAATTTAAGTTATTTTCCTTATATTTAAAAATTTGCAATCAATTAAATTTTGGGTATTCATAATTTCTTCCTTATTTAAAAAAGTAATTAACACCAAAAAAGGAAAAACGAAAGTTGGAATATGCGTCTATAGTTCTTCTAGGTTTAGAAATCTTTACCTTTGACATAGAATTATATAATATTAAAAGAGTGACGCAACAATTGGAAAATCAAAGTAGGAAACAAAATTTCATACATTTAGAATTCCATTACGTTTAGAAGTTTTATCCAAATATAACCATTAATTTGTTATGTAAAAGAATTAATTGAAAGAGAATACATAGAAAACCATAGAAATAAAGTCGGTAGTCCTTTTCTGTTTTTATTTGAGCTATACACATTTTTAGGAAAGTAACCTAAATTACATTTTTGTTCAATGTGAACTTTATTTTTAAACGGTAAAAAGGCAAACGACATTTCACTAAGAATTTTTGTACTTTAATAGAGTTTATTGATTATATAAATATTATTTGCAAATATGATTGTCACCATTGTCAATAGAACATTGAGGCCGATTAACTATTTTCTAAAGGTAATTCTTCTTTAATCTTTGAGTTACAATAATCAAGTAGATTGGAGGTTTATATTTTCAACGAACATAATGTATCTATTTATATTCAATTGGACAAAAAAAAAAGCTACTTTACAATTTTATCATGCCTTTCCAAGCTATGATTTAGTCCATATTAATTTTGATGCAAAGAACAAATAACTATTTGTTGCATGAATAAGCCAATAGTATGACATGTTCGATTTTCCTTAAGGAACAACTATTTTTTTTAAGTTTTTTTTTTTTTTTTTTTTTTTTAGATTTGAGTGTGATAATTTTTGCAATTATCAATGCTTAAGTATACTCTAACTTCCATCTCTATTTACTCCTTCAACATATTATTTAAGTTTCTTCTTCTTTTCTCTAATAAACTTTGATCTAAATGGACAACATTAATGATATACTTTAGACACTAAATTGTATTAGTAAGATTTTCAATTATAGGAATTTTTTGCTGCATTTACAAGTTAAATACCATTTTTTTGTTGTTCCGACTTTTTATGTTAGAGGTCAAATAAAAAGATTAGTTCGACTCACTCTAAGATAGAATTATGATAATATTCTTATTGTTCACTCTTATATTTAAGAAATAAATTATTCAGACTAATTTTACATTTATGGTATTTAATCTTATTTTAATTTTATTAATTTTAAATATAAATTTTACAATAACCGCTAGGCAGCACGTGCGAGGCACGTATATTAAAACTAGTATATATAAAATCACGTACACAGGTACTCATATAAAGTTGAATGACCTTTTTATTTTTCAATGAAACATTATTCCTATCACACGAGAAATTTTATTTTGTGTCTCATACAATTTACACTAGTTGTATGAGGTTCCTTTTTGTCTCACAAATTTGTGGACCCCAATTTTACACTTTTGGGTCTACAGAAATCTGGGTCCACAAAACTGTGAGACAAAAAAGTTGTCTCATACAACTAGTGTAAGTTGTATGAGACACAAAATAAAAAATTTCCTTTTATTCAATGAATCAAGTACTAGCACAACGGGAGGAAGAACTAGTAGAATGCACCCAACTCCTAAACATTATTAACATTTACATATTTTTTGGAACTTGTAATTTTTTGTTAAATTTTATTTTAGATTGCAAATACATCACTAATTTGAATATTATTTATGCTATTCTTAAAAGTTTATTCTCATTAGAATGAGAACGCGCACAACACACATATACTAAAATTAGTATATTATAATAATATAATAGTACTTTTTTGAGGGCCTTAAATAGTTGAGCGGCCAAGGAAAAAGCTTCACATGCCTTGCCCTAAGAGCCGCCCTTGCCCCTCACGGTTGTTTCAGGTGAAAATTTGTTTGACAGTAACTGATACTCGAAAAACAATTTCTTTACTTAGGAGTATTTTTTTAGTGGCTACCTATAAGTTCTGCAAGACATAACACTATTTTTCTTGGGGGCAAAAAGGGTGATAAGGAATGATTTTTTTTTCTTTTTTTTTTTCAGATTATTAATCCATGTTTAGTATAGATATAATACTTACAATCTGCTTTTAAATGATTTTATCTTATAGGGTGTGTTTGGTATAATGGAAAATATTTTCAATTTTTTTTTTTTGGAAAACAAGTAGTAGTCTTATTCATTTTTCAGTGTTTGGTACACAAATTAAGGAAAATAACTTCTCAAGAGTATTCATTAATAATTTAGGTACAATAAATATGAAGCTAGAAACTTTCAAACCAACAACCTTCCGAACCCACAAATTTCATGAACTTCCGAACAGCTAAAAACTTTCGAATCCGCGAACTTTCAAACCCATAAACTTTATAATTTCTAAACCCGTAAATTCCCAAGCACATAAACCTCCGAACTTATAATTTTGAAACTTGTAAAATTTCGAACCTGTAAACCGAAAGATGAAAAAACTAAAACCAAAAATATATAAATAAAAAAATATTTTTTTCCCGGGGGGGGGGGGGGCGCAAAAAAAGCAAAAAACAGAAATTTAAAAATTACAAAAAAAAAGTAAAAAAAAAAAAACTTTTTTTTTGTGCGGAAGGGGGGGGTGGGGGCAGTGGGGGTGGGGTTTGGCGGGGTGGGGGTGGGTGATGCAGAAAAACGAAAAAATAGAAATTTGAAATTACAAAAAAAAATACTAAAAAAATATTTTTTCGAGAGGGGGAGGGGGGGTACAGGGTGAGTGGTAACGGAAAACAGATTAGAATTAGAAAAACAAAAAGCCTTTTTAGAGAGAGGGGGTGGGGTTGGGTGGGTGGGTGTGGGGATGTAGGATGGGTTGGTGATGGTGGGGAAGGTTGAGAGGGAATTTTCGAAAATATTTTCTCTTCTTTTGATAAGAAAAATATTTTCCTCCAATTAAAAAATTAGAGAAAAATATTTTTCAAACTATTTAAGCCAACCAAACATAGGAAAATTAAAAAATATTTTCCTGCGTACCTAACACATCCATAGTGTCAATATTCTAACCACTAGCGCACAAAATGAACTTAAACTCTTTCTCTAATCATTGGTCCTTCTATTTGTATTCAATTACTTGCAATTCTTGCTTAAAATTGAATGAGCGCGATTCTCCACATAGTGAAAATTAAATACATGAATTTTTTTTGTCTTTTGTAATGACAAGATGATTAATGAAAGTGGATTACGTTACTAATTTTAGATTAATTAGTTTTGTGGCTCTTTACAAACTTGTTACGCATACACACATTTAAAAGGGAAGGACCGACCGCTACAATCTAGTTAGCTAAATTTGCAAAAATACCATACAAGTATTGAAACTAAACCTCATATCAAGTAATTTAATATCATCTCAAAACATGAAATATGATCTCACTATTCTGTCTTTTGCTCACTAACATATGTTCATCACATCTTCTAACTCCATAGATAAGTAGCATAAGATGCTAAAAATACATAAGAGAACACGTTTGCTAAACTCTTGAACTTGCAATAAATAATTTTATACAAAACCAAAATAAAATCTTGAAATGCTTGGCAATAGAGGCTGCAACATATTGAGTAGATTAGTTATTTATGTAAACCTGATGTTCAACACCTGCACAGTAAACAAAGATATATTTGATTATAATTCCCTTAATTTTCCTGCGCTAGTTTTCCTTCTCTTTGGGATCGAGGCCCTCTCAATCTCTTGGGACTTCCAACCCTTCTCTCCATAAACAAGTCTTTGTACTTTTCTAGTAAGCGATCCTTCTCATCAAAAAGGCCTAGTAGCTCATATGTATCAGCTACTTTCTGCACGACTGACTTATCAGGGGGTTTCCGATCAAAAGCTTCTAAGCCCTTGAATAGCTTAACAAGATCCTCAAGCATATGATTTCGGTAATATACAGAAATCATAAGGCTACACAACCGCCAGGGCACAGAATGCAGATCATAACCAATTTTATTCTTCCAAAACTCATGTGTCTCTTTTGCCCTGTGATCCATATCTAGTGCTTTAATTAACTGCTCATATGTTCCCATTGTGTTGCCTTGACCCTTGCTTAACATCCACTTAATGACCTGAACAATTCTATGCCACTGTTGTTCTTTCTCTAGTTTGAGCAATACCTGCTTTAGGGGTCCAATGGGGAAATTCCGTTCCCACGCAACCCAAGCATCAAGTGCACCATATACAGCTTCCTTACTATCCTTTAAATCAAGAAGTGTATTTACGAGAAAGCTAATCTTGTCCTTCCTTGAGACATTTTCTCCTACTTGGGGCTTGCGTTCGCCTCCAATGTAGTTTTTTGCAAGGGCAGACTGTGCTTGATTGCCAAATTGATCCCTGGAGAACCCTAGTGTCTTTGCATCACTTTGATTGGGGATTGAATGTCGCACATCTGTATTGTAACTGCAAGTGAGAATGAAATTTCTGTCCACTCTAAGTGGAGTAATTTGTCTAGTGAGCCTTGTAATTCTTGCTGATCTTGACATCATATGTGTGCCTGCCAGTCAAGTAAAAACAACAAGAACATTAAAGGAATTACCGGAGTAGAAATTTTCAGAACAAAATTTCTATTGCTATGACAATGAAGCACCGGCAGTAAAAGTCAGTAAGCTCCAAAACTTAATGATTGATAAAATCAGCAACAGATAAAATAGCTGTTAGCAGACGCCTAAAGGACAAACCCCAGAGTGCAATCAAAAGTTCCATGCAGATAAAGATTTGGGGGATTGAATGTCGCACTTCGTAAAAGCCTAACAGGAGTGGATCTGAGAGAGCTCTGGATAAGTATATATTAAAAGTTCTCTTGATGTTTATCTTGGATTTTAAAAAGTGAATAAGCAGTGCTTTTGCATGTTTTGACACTGTCTGCTGGTGGTTGTGGCCTTTCATCCCTACACTCAGTGGTGCTCCATATATTTGAAGACTTCTGTGTTTTTGAATCACTAAACTGCCACTGTGGCAGTTGTATCTTAAAAGTTCTCTTGATGCTTATCTTGGTTTTCAAAATGAGCGGTGCTTTTGGAAGTTTTAACACTACTTCTGTTGGTGGCTAAGGTTTGTCATCCAGACACTCGGTGGTGCTCCATATATTTGAAGGCTGTTATGTTTTCTAATCACTAACTGCTGCTGTGGCAATTCATGCTTTGATATGTCAGCTGAAGTATTGAGTTGGATTACTGGGTTGGATAAGCTAATTTCCTAAGTAGCAGGAGAACAGATTCTGAAGTTGGCTGAGAGGTAGGATTGAATTCATTGACCCTCGTCCTTTTCTGAAGAAGTGCTGTATCTTGTGCTATCAGCATCAAGAACCGTTCTTGAAATCTTCTTGGATATCTATCTGAGCTATTTGTCCATCTTGCTGCAAATTCAAGTAAATTTCCTCACTCTCAACCACTTTCTTTTAGCTACCTGACTCTGTTTACTAGAGTGAAATGAAATTCAACTCATGTTAGGGGAGAAAGTTTCTATGAATTATTTCAGGTATCTTTTTATTGTGAGATTACATCTGATATGATATATTTGGGTTGGTTAATTAATTATATCAGTTGTTTACTGTTATTTGCTAGATGTCATCTTTGAAGGAGAGATGACACAGAGATGTGTAAGTTTGTTGGGTAGGTTATATATTGTCGCCCAAATTGCAGAGGAAGGTAAAGTATTAGCAAAGTGATTGTTCAATATCTGTTAACATTGTATTACACAGATTATTCAGGTGAATAAACAGATTTTAATTTCTTGGTTTTGATTTTCGGAGCTCGTAACATGACATTTTTTATTTTGCAGTCGCGCTATTTTCAAGGGATTAGTATTGTTGCAGTGTAATTTGATTTGCCTAGCAGCCTAGGAATTTTTATGTTTATTTTTGTGTGATCTGTTGGAGTTCTAACACATGAAAAACAGTGTAGCCTGCAACATTGGCTGCAACTTCATTCTCCATAACTCAACTTGAGAAGAGAAGGTATATAAGATTAAGAAGAGCAAGAGCATTGTGTTTACACTTTCTCTGCTTGGACTAAGGCTTTCATCGAATTTTCTGTTTCTTGGATAAAGAAAGGTATTTTCTGTATAGAAAGTTCCCAAAGCAGACAAATCTTTATCAGGAAAAAAAAAAAAACTAAGCAGATGTAGGCAGATTTCTCAACTAGATTCAGGCGACCTACATTAGACTTGACAAATGGTGCTAAACAACCTGGTCATGCTAACAAGCAATTGAAACCCTAAACTATGAACTATACCCTGGGCTCTTGTAGGCTGTTCAAATGGCTATTCTGTAGTTTACTAAGGATTTTCATGATTGCTGTTTATGCATACCTGCATTTCTTTGATGACCATGAGACCACTTTCATGTGGTAAGACACATGTAATCACTAAAAATTGCTTGCTTGACATCTATTCCGGTGGTTCATTATGTTTACTTACGCATTGGACATATTAATGGTCTCATTTATTTTTTAATCTTCTCTTTGATGGTTATGCATATTCTTTTATTCTCATTTTATTTATTATTTCAATAGTTTATTATGCATAAATAGGGTTCAAGCCATGGAAACAACCTCTTGCAGAAATGTAGGGTAACGCTGCATACAATAGACCGTTGTGGTCCGGCCCTTCCCCGGGCTCCACGTATAGCGGGATCTTAGTGCAGCGGGCTGCCCCTTTATTATGCATAAATAAACCTGTCACGCTGTTTTCTTTGTTTCTTAATCTTCACTTTGATGGCCATGTTTACACTTTTACTCTCATCTCTCTTTTTCTTTTTTGGAAAAAAGGAAGAAGATGTGATTTACTCTCATCTTGTTTGTTTTCACTATTTGTTCACATTTACTCCAAAATAACATGAGCAGAATTAATGTAAATCATCGGACCACCTTATCTTTGACGATAGGTCTATTTTGGTCCCTCAAATATAACCCTGAGCATATTTAGTCCCTTAAGTATGCTAAAGTGGAGCACTTTTAGTCTCACTGACAGAATCTCTCCAAGATCAATTACGAGGTTGGTTTCGGCACTCACCGTATTTTTAATTTACTTATCGAAAATATTTTATAAACCAATACCACTAATAGTACAGAGCTGATAAATTTAAGATTTTAACGTTGAAATTTTTACTTTTAAAAATTTCGATTGATTTTTCCAAAAAGAAAAGTTAACATTTGAAAAAAATAGAGCTACCACAATCACTTCTAGGCATATTATTGAAGCAAACGAATAACCAGATTGTATTATCACTTTTAGCCCGCACAGAAACTATTTACATCTGGTAGCCGAAAAGTATATAAAATTTGTATAATTTGTGTATATTAACATACAAAATTTATGTGTGTGTGTGTATATATATATATATTTACAACGGCTATACACTATCATTTTCTCAATGTAAACTGGCACAGAAGGGAATATTTTCAAGCTCAAAATTTTAGAAGACATTATTTAAAAATGAGGAAATAAAATGATAATTTGTGTTATCCAAAAAAAGAAAGAAAATTTGCTTCAAAGCAGAAGATTTGCTTCATGAATCAGAGTTGGTTAACACCGTTAGTTTTTTAACACATTCTGTCAGTGAGACTAAAGGTGCTCCACTTTAGCATACTTAAGGGACTAAATATGCTCAGGGTTATATTTGAGGGACCAAAATAGACCTACCCTCGAAAATAACGTATTCATAAACTCAGTTCAATATACCCTAATTGGTCTTTAGTTAGATTGAAAGTCATTTTTTTTTTTTTTGAAAAAGATTAGATTGAAAGTCATTCTTCTAGTATAGATTCTTTTGTACTCCCTCTTTTGCAACTCAAGATAGTATCAGCTGTGAAAATCGCCATGTGAGTCCATCTAACATGTATGGTAGATACTCTTAAATTTTATTCTTGATGTATAAGTTAAATTACTTGAATTAGTCATATAAGTCATAAATAAGAGCATAAAACAAATAGCAGAAGAGATCTACCCATCAACCAAAAAACATATAGCAGAGGAGTTTGATTAAAACCAAAAAACAAAAACAAAAAACAGAAGAGCTAACTTACAGGACTTCGAATATCTAGCTTCTCATATTCATCACCTCCAATAATTTTTAACTTAATTTTCAAGAACGAATCGGGAGAAACATCCTCTCCTGCAAATCCTTAAAGATCTCAGGAATATACCTCAAGAACAGGGCATAGATATACAGAAACATTATATTAACATCTAAATGCACATTTAAAAAAGAAATTCATCACAGAACAAAGATACCCATTAGTTACATCTAGGGATGTTCATGGTTCGGTTTGGATCGGTTTTTCTCTAAAAGGAAACCAAACCAAGTAAGTCGGTTTTTCAAATATTAGAACCAAACCAAACCAATTAAGTCGATTTTTTTCTCGATTCGGTTTATGTCGGATTTTGTCAGTTTTTCGGTTTTTCGGTTATTTGTCGGTTTTTTCTTAAATATATAACATACACTACCAAACACATATTTCGGCGATCACATTTTCAACGTAACACTATCAAATCAATTGCCCTTTGATAAATCTATTATTTACTAAATATATTGATGATAATTGAATCAAATAGTGATAAGTAATTTAAGGACTCAATTAAAAATATATTTTTTTAACATGAAATGGATTCTTGCACTTAACAAAAGAAAACTACCAATAAAACTAGAATATAAAGATAAAGAACTATACTAAAAATACAAACGATTAACATTCACCATAAAATTTTTGAAACTTTATATAAAAATATACATATATATAGGTGTAATAATAAATTTGAAATAGCTACTCCTATAGTCGGTTTTCGGTTTTTCGGTTATTTTTTTATTAAAACCAAAACCAAACCAAATTTGATCGATTTTTAAAATTCAAAACTAAAACCAAACCAAACCAAAAAGTATCAGTTTTTTTTGGTCGGTTTGGTTCGGTTTTTCGGGTTTTTATGAACCCCCCTAGTTACATCGTCTTGACACCAATGAAATCTATAAATCTCTTCTTCTTTTTTATTTTATTTTATCGTTTTTTCTTCTTCACCTATTGGATACATTTTCACATTGAAGCAAAACTAATTTTAAAAGATCGAGAACCATGATTTTCCCTACAAGTACATCATGAAGCACAACAAACACCTAAACCTACATGAATTGCTGAGATAAATTTCCTAACTGTATAGGATATTAGCACAACATTCATCAAAGTGAGAAAGCATATTAAACAAAATATTCTAAGCTATTTAAACTTGTGACCAACCCACAAAAATTTGAAAAAGAGCCATTGGATTAGAACCAATTATTAAAAGCACATAAACATACAAGAACTTCAACAGCACTAAATTATATCATCAAATACTTTAACAAAGAAGCCTTGTCATGGATAATCGAAACCTCCATTAACAGCAAAAGAGACAGAACCGGAGAAATAAGCTAAAGAATTTCACGAAATATACTCACCAGAAAAGACAAGGTTATGGCAATGAAATCTAGTGAGATAGAGAAGAGAAAGAGACACACAAAGTTGTGGCATACGGTGATAGCTGCTAGCCTCTAGGTATTCTCAATTGTAATTACTAAAGAGGGCTCCAAAGTGACTTGATTTACCTACAACCTAAAGGGTAATAAAATTGCTAAGGCTCAGTTTGCTGAACTTAATAGAGGTCTAAATTTGAATCTTTTGGATCTCAACTCAGTAATTGCATTAATCTTTTTCTTTTAAACCACTTATTTTCCCTGAATGGGTTGCATCCATCCAAATCTTGTACAATGTCTTGAAATTATTAAGAGGCTCGCTTAAAGATTTATATGAAAATAATATTTCACCACTACTCCACAGCTACCCCCAGAAGCCTCTACTACCAACACCAACCACCAGCTTCAACCACCTCCACCTAGGGGTGGGCATAGTTTGGGCAAACCCGAAATCCGATTTTTTTGGATTTTTGGTTTGGATTTTTGGATTACGGATTGGATTTTGGATTTAATTTTTAAATTTTTTGGAGTTTGGATTGAATTTTGGATTTGGTACTTCGGACTTTTGGATATCCGAAATACGAAATTTTTATTCTTTATATTTAGTCCATTATCCATATGTCAATAGTAATAGGTTAAATACCCTACCCATTAGATATTATCTCATATTGAATGTTAATTACTAAGTTTCTGTCAGAATACTTTTTATTTGGACATGATTTTACTATTGCTACTTCTTATCGATTGTGTTAATGTCAGTTGCATTTCCTTGATAATAATTTCATTACTTGAATATTTTATTTGGATATTTGTGTGAGAATGAGGAGTTTTTCAGGCAATTTAACATGAGTCCTCATTTGGATATTCATTTTTGTAAAAAGAAGAAACATCTCAACTTATAAGCTCAAAACCAAAAATCCAAAATATCCAAACCGATTAATCTGAAACCGAACTTAAAAACTCAGATCCAATCTGAACTTATTTGGATTAGATTTGGATTGTCATTTCTTCAATCCGAAAATCGAAAATCCAAACCGAAATTTTCATATTCAATCCGAATTGCCCGAACTCCCACCCCTACGGCTCCACCGAACCACCTCTATCACCAATCTTGACGGTGCAACAATCTCCTCCATCTCCAACCACCATTATACAACCACCACTGTCAACCATCAAAAATGATGGCCACCACCAGTCCCACCACACAACCATCACCGATCACTATCATACAACTACCACCAGTCATCACTGTAAAACTACCATTGCCAGACATGCCCACCAACCAAAATCGCCACCCACCATAGCCTCACAACCACCATAGCCGACCAACACCACCAGCTGTTGTTGCCACTACCGCTAGATTTGAGAACGTTGTTTCATCAAACAAACAGTTCTTACAATGTAACTTAGGATTTTCTTTAATATATACTAATATTTAATTATTAATTTGATTTAAATTTACTAGCTTGTACAGAAAAATATATTATACACATTCAGATGTTAACAACAAAACAATCTTAATTATCCTGTATCAGATTTAGAAACGATATCTTAATAAACAAATATATATTCAAATTCAGGTATCTTAATCATTAAAAACAAACGAGGCCTAACCAGGGGCAAAAAGAGACCTCAAAACATATAAAGCACTATCTTGAAGGGAAAATTTCCATGTTTTCTTTGCCCCAAGGTTAAACCTTTTTTACTTTACATTCGCCCTTACTTTTATGTAAATCGAGTTACTTTAGAATCCTAATTGGTAATACCATATCTCTTTTTCTTCTTGTTTTTCCTCTTTTTACTTAACTTATCTTTGTACATTTATGTAAAAAATGCAACTTTTCATGCCTTTCTAAATGCTCTAAGAGAGTAACAGTCCCCAAGCCTATCGCCTGGCAAGGTTGCAAGATACCTTCTAAAAAGTTAGTTCATCTTTGAGAATATAAAAATTAAATGTTTAAATATATGATAAATAAACCATACT